>NC_092339.1:77957500-79157500 GCF_046630445.1 Rutidosis leptorrhynchoides | reverse complement strand
CAAGTGTGATTAGATCAACACCTAGAGCTATTATTCACCACCTGGGTGATTTGGGTTGAGAGAGAATCGGAGGAGCTCACCAGATCTGAGTGTGTGTAACAAATGAGAGGCTTAACCTAAAAATGAAGAACATAAGACTTTATATACCCCTGATGTTGACTCACCCGTACGATTCATCCATCACACATACGAGTTGGCTTCATCAGCCGTATGGGTGATCACTCACTCGTGTCTTCTCATTTAGGTTGTAATTGTGACTTAGCTCAGCATCAACCGTGCGTATGAGCCTGTCAGCCGTACGAGTGAGGCTTCACTCGGACGTCTGACTAAGTCAAACATAGTCAAAAATCCACATCTCATTCCTGCAGTTGCTGTAACCACATACAAACACGGATATGATAATAACGAACGATCATGGAGGCCTGTAAACTGTTGTACCTGCAATGGACATGGGTAGATGTCTAGGGACTTACATAAAATGCATCAACAGAAGGTGTGAGTTGTAAGAAAAGGAAGGAGGTGAATTTATAAGAAAATCTCCGACAGAACAATTAAAATGGACGATCGCATTTAAAGCGGATCCTAATTCCTTTTGTTACCGGAGAATCAAATCTTATTACAAAGATTTTCTTCAAATCCCTTGAAATCTGGAAATCAATCATATCACGTCAAATGATAAGATGAATCTACACTTACTCATTTCACTCTTCTATGTTAGCTTCATTCGTACTCTTCATATAAATGGATTGTTTATCCAAATTATTCGCTGATGATAAAACTCTAATTTTCAGCCTGTATGCATCATGAAAACATACTTATTATCATTCACGACCTTTCCACTCAAATTTCGGGACGAAATTTCTTTAACGGGTAGGTACTGTGACAACCCGGAAATTTCCAATCAAATTTAAACTTTATCTTTATATTATTCTGACACGATAAGCAAAGTTTATTAAGTTAAATCTCAAGAATTTTAAATTGTGTTCATACATTCATTATAACCTCGACCAAATTCAGACGATTCACGAACCGTTATATATAAATAAATATGTATATATATGTATATATATATATATATATTATAACTTGAGAATATTAATAAAG
Organism: Rutidosis leptorrhynchoides; assembly: GCF_046630445.1. Lineage (NCBI taxonomy): Eukaryota > Viridiplantae > Streptophyta > Magnoliopsida > Asterales > Asteraceae > Rutidosis > Rutidosis leptorrhynchoides. The sequence goes on along the minus strand of NC_092339.1, from coordinate 79,156,396 downwards.
TATTAAACGTATAATACTTTACATGATCGTATTTGTTTCAATATGTTTATCGATGGAATTAGAAGATAATATCAAATTGTTGATTTATCAGATACATTATGATATGATTACGGGTCTATGTTATGAGGTCCACTGTGATTTAAGAAATCTATTCTTTTTGACAACATTCGGAAAATGGTAAAGTGATTTATAAGTAAGAACGTGAAGTGTAAATAACTTAGATGTTGGATATCGACAAGTTAAGTAACTCGACATTTTTCATTAAGATGATTTCATACGTTTATTTAACCTTTGAACTTTATCCCATGCTTCACCAACAAACTGTAATTTAAAAACTTGAAACCTATTATGAATATATATGATTCTACTTTTTTAAAACATTTTATGATATAACGATTTCCATTATTTTAACCTTTAAACAAAATGATTCTTAAAAATATATTTGGTTTTGGAAAACAAAATTATTATATTTATTTGATTTAGTTTCAAACATACAAAAACGTTTTCAGTTTAAAAAGAACTTTATTATTAAAACGTATATAACTTTTATAAATATCTAGAACCAATTTTGATAACTCATTACTTAACCAGTATGATAAAGATAACGATATTTATATTTTATTTTATTAAATATATATAACGATTTAAATTAATATTATATATATTTATACGCGTATTATACGTACATAGTTTTATACTTTTACTATACTTAAACTTTACCTTTACTTTATTTTTACTTTACTTTAACTTTAATAATTCACTTTAATAATTTATACTTTAATAATTAACTTTAATAATTCATACTTTAATAATTCACTTTAATAATTCATACTTTAATAATTCACTTTAATAATTCATACTTTAATAATTCACTTTAATAATTCAAAAATCTATTATAAATAGAATTCAATAGGTTTCATTATTTCATAGAAACTTGAAAATATTTTTCTCTAAACTCTCTCAATCGATTTACATATATATATTTACTCCGTATTATTTCAAGATATTATTAGTATACATAAAATATTACGTCAGAGTGCTGTCCGAGTGATTTCGAAATTGTTTTTTCGAGTGGGATTGGATTAAGGAAATTATGGGTTATAGCTATGGAGGTGATTGGTATGGTTCATGGGTATGCTCGTGAGGTCAATATAGTGTTTATCATCTCCGTTGCGTCTACGTACCTTTCCTGCAATATTGAATCTCAATATTGATACGTGAGTACTCATAATTTAACTTTTACATACTAATAGTGTATCCCTGACTAGTGCTCGAGTATATAGGATTATGCATGTTTGTACTTTTGATATTGCCTTTAGTTAGGTTATGTTGAATCCTGAATTAGTTATATATGCGACTGAGATAAGGTATAAGATATGCATGTCGTTGGAAAGCTAGTGAAAATTTAAGAACTTTTCATTTAGATATCGAATGATTTTGATGAACGAATTTGAAGTTATAGTCCATCGAATTTTTGTATTATTATTAAAAATGATTATTATTATCGTCGTTATTATCGTCGTTCTAGTTTTATCTTATTATTATTATTATCTTTATCAATAAAAGGATTTATCATTAAAAATTGTTATTTTTTTTATTATTACTATCGTTATTATAGTTAAAGTTATAATTAGTATTATTATTATTATCCAATTATTATTATTATTATTATTATTATTATTATTATTATTATTATTATTATTATTATTATTATTATTGGTATTATTATTATTATTATTATCATTATTAATATATATATCATTATTTAAAAATGGTTATTGTTATTGTTATTATTATTATTACTATATTATCATTAAGATAATTATTAGTATTATCGTTAATAATGTCATAGTAACTATCATTATTAATATTAGTGTAATTAAAACAAATATTTGTAACACCTAATTATTTTGATTACTATTATTATCATTATTACGAACACGATATAAAAGACGATTAAAAGCTATTAAATGAAACGATTAGGAAATAATGGGTAAGAGTATCATGATGAAATTAAAATATTATAAGATATTGATTTAGATAAAATTATCGTTCTTATTATTTTTATCATTACTATTATTATTAAAATTATCGTTAGTATTAAAACTATCATTTTAACAAAAATTATCATTTTAATAGAAATGTCATTGTTACTATAAAATATCATTATTATTATTATTTTAAACAGAATTATTATTTTAAAGATAATATTAAAAATTATCGTAAATATTAAAGTTATCATGATTAGAATTATCGTTTTATCATAATGTCATCTTAGTAATTATAAATATTGATATTTTTATAATAATAATTATTATTACAAAATAATACAACTTTTACTTACTATCATTATAGATATTATTTTATCAAATAAATATTTGATACAAACATATTTTACTACGTGTAATAACTTACTTTAATAATACGTATCATATTATCTTTATAATATTAAATGAACCCTATAAATTTTATTACTTAATATATATAAAAGTATATTTTATTATATAAATATAATATAAAATTTTATTTATTAATAAATAAATTATATTATTTACTCTAATAAATCTTTTAAAAATATTTAAAAATATAAAACGACGATATTTAAACTATATATTAATCATGTATAAATTTTTGGAAATTATTTTGAGTCAAATTTACTTTTGTTGACTTTTGCATATTAGTCTCGAGCATTAGGATTGTGGTACACTATGACTTGACCTAATTTGTTAGACAAATATTGACCAACACATAAATATATATAATTAATTTAGGTTCGTGAATCCGAGGCCAACCTTGCACTTGTTCAATGACGTTATATGTATTTTTACTACGAAATACAGTATGGTGAGTTTCATTTGCTCCTTTTTAAATGCTTTTGCAATATATATTTTGGGACTGAGAATACATGCGCTGCTTTTATAAATGCTTTACGAAATAGACACAAGTGATCGAAACTACATTCTATGGTTGAATTATCGAAATCGAATATGCCCCTTTTTCTTAAGTCTGGTAATCTAAGAATTAGGGAACAGACACCCTAATTGACGCGAATCCTAAAGATAGATCTATTGGGCCTAACAAACCCCATCCAAAGTACCGGATGCTTTAGTACTTCAAAATTATATCATGTCCGAAGGAGGATCCCGAAATGATAGGGGATATTCTTATATGTATCTAGTTAATGTCGGTTACCAGGTGTTCACCATATGAATGATTTTTTTTTGTCTCTATGCATGGGACGTATATTTATGAGAACTGGAAATGAAATTCTTGTGGTCTATTAAAATGATGGAAATAAATGATTATGATAAACTAATGAACTCACCAACCTTTTGGTTGACACTTTAAAGCATGTTTATTCTCAGGTGTTAAAGAAATCTTCCGCTGTGCATTTGCTCATTTTAAAGATATTACTTGGAGTCTTTCATAGCATATTTCGAAGAACGTTGCATTCGAGTCATTGAGTTCATCAAAGATTATTATTAAATCAAATTATAGTTGGATAGTGGATATTATGAAATGGTATGCATGCCTGTCAATTTTTGATGTAAAGAAAGATTGTCTTTTAAAAACGAATGCAATGTTTGTAAAATGTATCATATAGAGGTCAAATATCTCGCAATGTAATCAACTATTGTGAATCGTTTATAATGTATATGAACGGGTCCTTTCACCATACACACAACGTTTCCCAATATTTATTTTGAGTCCCGATGTAAGTTCAAAACACTTCAATAAATTCATGAGACTTTTAAGATTTTCATAACTCCATTCTCCGAAAAAAAATTGTGTCATCCGCATATTGGAGATGCGAGACAACAATTTTATTTCTACCAACTTCAACCCCTTTATATAAGCCTCTATCTACCGCCGACTTTGCTAAAATGTTTAAACCCTCTACCACTATTATAAAAAGAAAAGGAGATAAAGGATCTCCTTGTCTTACTTCACGTCCCATGTAAAACTCATTTGTAGGTGAACCGTTTACTAGAATGGAAATCGAAGCCGGACGTAGACATGCCATTATCCATTTACACCACCTTTCACTGAACCCCATACTTGTCATTACTTCTAGAAGGAAATCTCAATCTATACTATCGAAAGCCTTCTCAAAATCTACTTTAAATATCAAACCTTCTTTATGAGATCTTTATAAAAAATCTATAGTCTCATTTGCGATTAGAACACCGTCTAGAATATATCTCCCCTTCGAGAACGCGCTTTGTTCACATCCAATCACACTTGGGATTACTTTACAAAGTCTATTAGAAAGAACTTTCGACACTATTTTATAGAAGCTTCCAATGAGGCTTATAGGGTGATAATCATTTAGACTTAACGGATCTTTTAATTTTGGGATTAATGATATGAAGGAGGCATTACATCCTTTTGAAATCTCGCCTTTCTCCCAAAACCAAATAATCGCATCCATTAGATCCTTCTTTATTAAATCCCAATATTTTTTAAAGAAGCCCATATTAAACCCATCGGGCCCGGGCGCTTTATTACTTTCACAATCCTTTAAAGCATCGAGCACTTCTACTTCTGTGAATGGGATTTCGAGGTCTGTAACCTGTTCTGTCGACAAAACTGGATATCTCAAGTCCACCATCGATGGTCTGTTAGAATTACGCTTCTGGAATTGAGATTCATAATGAGTATGTACGGCTTGTAGAATATCCGTAGCGTTTTTGTTCCATATCCCGTTGATTACCAGGCCTCTTATGTTGCTGCTATTATACTTTCTTTTGATGACGGCATGGAAATAACTTGAGTTCTCGTCTCCTTCAATTATCCATTTAATACGTGCTTTTTGCCGAAGCATGTTTGCTTTTGATCTTTCTTTACTTAACCATTCTTTTCTACAATCCATCCATTCTAATCTTTCTCGCTCACTTAGCACTCTACTTTCTGCCAATGCCTCCCACTTATCTACTTTAACTTTAGACTCTTTGATTTCTTGGTCTATGTTGCTCGCATTCGCATTCTTCCAAATTTTAAGAGCGGTTTTCACATTTTTCAATTTGTTCCAAAAAACACAATATTTTCTACTACCTTTAACTTCAATCCCCCATGCCTCTTTGATTAATTTATCTACTCCTTCAACACTTAGCCATTCATTAAAGAACTTAAATGGTTTCGGTCCAAAATCTATGCATTTATCTCTAAGTAATATTGGACAATGGTCCGAAAACTTCCTATCAAGAACAAGTGCCGAGAGATCATCCCATAAATTTAGGAATTTTTCGGACGCAAGGAACCTATCCAACTTACTCATTTTAATACCATTATCACAAATCCGTGTGAATTTTCGACCTCCTAGTGGGATATCCACAAGCTCATTTCTTGAAATAAAGTTATTAAACCTTGTTGCTCGGCTTGGGATGTATATACTATTGAACCGTTCCTCATCATCTCTTACTTCGTTAAAATCTCCACACAATAACCAACTTGTGTCTATTTTTCTCATCAATACTTCTAATGACTCCCACAATCTTTTTTCCCAGCCTCATCGTGCGGCCCATAAACATTCACCACTATCGTTTCCTTCTTTGACATCACCCACTTTCCTTTGATTGCAATAAAAAATTCCCCCTCTTCAATCCCGTCTACCTCGAAAATACTAGGATTCCATATAGTGATCAACCCACCCGAATTGCCTACAGAACCTACAGAATTCTTTTGGACAAAACCAACACTATTGTTTCCCCAAAGATTAAAGATCCAAAAATTATTTACACTACCGCATTTAGTTTCTTGAATATTGAGAATGTCGGGCTTTTCCTCTCTACACAAACTTTTCACCCAAACAAATGCACCCTCTTTCGCAAACCCTCTGATGTTAATTGAAATAATCTTCATTAAAATAATAAACTTCGAGACAGAAGGATGATACAACTTACTGATTCTGTGAATTGGCATTCGGCCATTTGAGACCGAGTTAAGTGCCATATTCGATTACCTCACCAATACTTCCTGAGTTAGACTTCCCACAATTGATTATACAATTAACACTCGTGCTTGATGTGCTCATGTTAGTAACTGAGGCACCAGTTACCTTATTCTCTTTTCCATTTGTTATTTTTTTCGAGGCTGCATTTTTACTCACTTCCTTTTTAGGTTTTGGTGTTGGATTACATTTGCTACATGTTTCTTTCTTCTTATTGTTACAACCCTGGTCGAGTTTGAGCCTTTTGTTGTCGACGTGCTAGTTGAACAATTGATCTTTGGTTGTTTTGGTTTGGTTTTTGGTTTGTGATTTGGGGCTTTTGGTATTTCAGGAAGTTCAACATCGAGTTTAAATTTGGATATGGGACTGGAATCAAGAGAAACGGAATCAGCAATTTTGGTTTTGTTATTGGGTGATGAAAATGGTTCAACGGGCTGACAAGATCGGTTGGATGGAGGTTTGGTTTTGTTAGAGGTTGAAGGGTGTTGTTGTTGAGGTGTATTTTTGCTTTGTGGGCAGATAGGAGAGTTATCACGTGAGATGGAATGGCTTGGGCTTAGGGTAGAGTTGGGCTTATTAGATGGTTGTGATGGGCTATTTCTTTGCGCACTATTATAAAGGTTGTTTTGTGTGTTTGGGTTAAGGTTGGGTTTGGGTTTGGGCTTGGGCTTAGGGGACAGGTCTGGAATGATTTCGGTTTCAACGAACTAGAATCTAATTCTAGTTTTTTTTTCTCTCTTCTTTTGAGCAGATTTTTAAATTTCTTAATTCTAAATCTAATGTTTTATTGTGGCTATGTTTGCTCGACGAACTTATGTGAGTTTATGAAAAAAATTTAAGAGTTTGAGATTATAATTTAAATAGGCTCTAAAATATAAGTTTTATTTGATATAAACCAAAATGTAGAGCTTATAAATACGATAAGCTCTATAAAAAAACTCTTAAAAGTAATTTTTTTTTATAAGAGTAGAGTTTATGATATCAACAAGACGATGGGTCACGCGCTTCGCGGCTAAGAAACGTTTGCAATTGTTTAAATGCGTATTCATTATGCATCAACTCTATAGTAGATTAAGTAAAACTGAAAAAGAGAGAAACCGTGAAAAGAGAGAGATTCATTCTTGCCTCGTTTGAATATTAAACCCGATAAGCTTTTGTCTAAGAAATCTTCATGATGTCCAGTAAAAACATGAGTAAAATTTGAACAACTCGCATATAAATGTTCAAAATAGTATGCAGTGATATTATTTTAGGGACAACTTTGAACGACCCATATAAATTATATGGATTTAAATTGCAACACCAATACTGACAAAGCCGTAAACAACAGATAAACACTCATGTTAATGATACCGCGACCCACAAGCGCACGATATACGCACGCGGGCAAACATGGCTATGCGTATGCGCATGCTATATTTGCGGTATGCGATAGCGCATTGAATACTTTGTTCTCGGTATGGCGGTTACTTGGTGACCAAGTCTGAATATCTTTTCCATAATTACATCCGATATTCGGGGGAGTTTGTTATGGAAAGGATTATCAGAATCTAGGATGGTTCTAGAATTAGGGTTTACCTATATATATACTAACCCTAATCGTCATTCTAATCATTAGATCTCACATAGCACATCTCACGTAACAATTATCATCATCTCCCTCATCTTCTAAGGTTAACAGGTTAGTTCTTTCACGATTATTGCCTACAACCTTATTTAGGGCCTTCCGATCGACGGCTGTCATCGAAGGTGGAATTAATCACTTAGCCACCCCACCGACATCATCATGCTGGTCAGGGTTATTCATGGTAGCCGGACCAGAGAGCTAAGTTCTAAGATCCTTAAACCTCTTTAAATATATTGAGTGTGTGTATTGACCTTCGGGAAATATACGCATGATCAAGTGATGCTTTCATTGAGAGCCGAATTAATTCAAGACGTGTTTAATTGTTTTTTCTTTTAAAGTTTTGAATTATAAGGCTCGTTACCCACAAAATTTTCAAATTTTTTGTTTCTTTAACAGAATCATGACTTCCGGGGAATCATCTGAACGTACTCAAACTGATAACCAGAACACGCTGTCTGGTAATCAGCACACACAAGCTATGATCACTGGGGTGGGAATCACGCCTTACCCTCCACCTGTACGCGGCGAGCCTTTTCAGAGGTACAAGCCGATATACCAGGATGGAATAACACCACCAAGGGCAAACTCGCCGGTTACAACTACGCGGCTAGATTTTTCCGCAGTAGATCCAAGGGTTATCTCTGTAGGTACTAGAGGGGAAACTGTGGGGCCGCATGTAGTATAATGCGGCCAGATGCCTATTTATTGTACTACGGTTTCAATCCCTCTGCAGTCGCAGAGTGGTCAGCAAAATTCATCGTTTACACCGTTGCAGCCTTGGCAGCCGCCGCGTCCAGTTTCACAGTTTCTAACCCCTGCAGATGCGCAGAAATTACTTAATAGTTGGGGATTCGGTGTCATTCCAGACGCAAACTCGCATTGGACACCACTAACTACAGAACAGCAAAGCACTGCGCATACAGTCAGACTTTTAGCAGCATACTCGCATGTCTCGCAGACATCTGCTCCGCAGGTGTCGGCTCCTTTTCATCAACCTGTGTACTCTGCGCCGCCAGGGCTCCCATCTTTCCCGATACAACAGCCTTTGCTATATGCGCAGACGCCAGGGCAATCTTGGCAAAATATTCAGGGACGGGCGAACCTTGCGGGGCAATCTATGCATGTTGCACCTCCTGACATGGTTTACTTATTCTCACAACTTGACTTTGTTCAGGATATGATGAAGCGTTTCTTCGCAGGGCTTAAAGGTGACCATGTTAAACCACCTTTTGAGCTACCAACCACCTTTGATAAGTTTCCTCCGCACATAACTGCATATCCGTTTCCATCAGCACCAAATATACCTCACACGCTAGGTACTTATAATGGCTTGACTGATCCAGATGATTTTCTGCAGCGTTTCGAGGGCGCAATGTGCACCCAAGGTTGGGTGGATCCAGTTGCATGTCAGATATTTCCCATGACACTGCAATGTGTTGCACGTGAATGGTTCAATAAGCTTCCGGCCGGTAGCATATCCGGGTTCATAGATTTGCGAATTTTTTTTTGCTGCAGTATCAAAATCATAGGCCGCGCAAGTGCACTCATATTGAATGTCATGATATTGTACAGAAACCCAAGGAATCTTTGGGTGAATTTCTCACGAGATATACTAATGAGTTGTAACGACCCGACTTTTTCGACTTGCTTTTGTGCTTTCACGAAACTACGTATTTGTGCGTACTAAGCTATATTATACTCTGGGAACTTTCTACATATGGATTACTTTTGTTTATATATTAAAACGTTCCTTTAAGTACGTAGGTTACTTAACTTGAACCCCGGAAGCCTTTATGACCGTTAGTGTCACTTGACGTTTAGAACGAACTGCATACTGTGTACACGTTTAACTTTTGTCGTAACTTGAATATTACGACTACGAAATACTAATTGTAATTTTTTAATAACAATTACTTGAGTTTTTGGAAGCTTAATTACGCTTAGTAATTTACTAGAGCACACTAGTTAGTCTTGTTGGACTTTCTATCTTGTTGGACTTTAGCCCACCCTACACTAGCTAGTGGACTATTTAATTAGCCGAGTTTAAATAAGTTAGTGACCCATATTAATGAAAGACAAATGTCCATTTATTAGAGGGAACATATGTGACACCGCTAATTTTTTTTTTATACGTATACGTGGCGGAAGCATTTAAAATTTGATTACCATTTATATGAACCAGTGTCATGTGACAACATACAAAATACATATTTTAAACAGAAGAGACGTAAATGTATGATGTTTACAAAAGTACACATTTTAACTAATTAAAATCACATCAGAGTTGACTCCTGTCAAACATAACATTCACATGCCCGTCTTCTCCCCAAAATGCATCATTTACAAAAGCTAACAACCTGCAGGGAGGAGATGGAGGGGAATTAGCACGAAGCTAAGTGAGTACGACTAACTACAGGCAATAGTATACAGGAACCGTCATAATAATCATGTCACAAAAGCTAACACACAAACATCACCCAAGTACCGCCTACAGAGACTCTGGCGGCTCGGCCAAACCATTAACCACCAGCTGATTGGACTGGGGCTTACCAGAAGTTCCTCCACTACCGTGTTGTATATATATAATCCACACGCGACGGACACGTCATTCACATATATATACACCACGATTGTCTAGGCCACCACATGAGGAACCCAACCCGCAGGTTGATCTCTCCTACCGAGGCCACCACACAATAGGGACGCAATGGGCTCCAGCAGACAAGCATCAACCAACATGCAGTCATCACAACGTACTAACTAACTGTATCAGTAAGTATAGCTAACAAGCATGACAATCATAATATAACATGCTACTCTATACTATGTTCTCCAGTTAGTCCCACTCACCGATTACCAGCTAAACTCAGTGCTCTAATGTCACTGACTCTTCTCCTCGTCTGTATCACCTTAGAATAATACTTACAAATTAGTAAATCGTATCCCAATTACTAACAATACGACAATATTATTAATTTATACTATAAACTAGGTCATATTATCAAATACCAACACTTAAGCACTTAACGACTGGTCCACCAACTGTACGAGTAACACTCTCACTCGTACATTTGAGAACACTCAACCGCACGGGTGACAACTTACTCGTACGTTTGGTCTGACTGAACACCCATCAATGGATTAAATGATCCGTACGGTTCACCACACAAGTGACCAGTGACTCGTACGAGTCACATCCTAACCGTACGTATCATCTTACCTAAAACAATAGTTCTCCATAACCACTCACACGCACGGTTCATAACAAGGTTGACCACCCCAACCGTACGAGTGAAGGCTCACTCGTGCGAGTGATGAAGAACAGTAGCAGCAGCTTTTTAAACAAGTTTCAACTTAAAATGTACGACATAAACATCAATTCATATAGTAAGTTAACACATATCATCATATATTCACTATATGATAAGCCTACATCATAAACTCAATCAATAACGACACTAAACGAGTACAAAACAAGACATACACAATAAAATTCCTTCTTCTGACCAAAATAAAGTTTGATCTAGCTTTTTAAAACCTTATCATTGGATAGTAAACTTCAAGATGATTCCAACGATAGTTTATTCATCGAAAACAGAGTTACGGTTTGAAAGTTACAGCCTTTTCAATTTTACCAAAAACTGACCAGTGCTCACTCGCGCGGACGAGACCTCACTCGTGCGAGTGAGTCCTCAACCGTGTGGTTGAGCCTCAAATGCGTGGTCACTCGTATGAGTGACCTGTCAGAAGTGTGGGAGCTGTTAGAACATTCCAGCTCGCTGTTTTCGCGTTTTTTGACCCAAAATCATGATTTTTGCAAGACCTAACACCAAAACCACTTCCAAAGCATCATATAAACTATATAGAACATATTTCTAACATCAACTAAGCACAACAAACACTTAAGATCAAGAATCAAGCATGAAAATCACACTTTTACTTAAGAACACAAAAACTCAATTTAAACAAGAATCAAGACATGAATCAAATAGATGCTTACCTTAAAATGATCATAAAATCACAGAGAACAAGAAGATATGATTAATTTGAGCTCAATAACAAGATCTAGCAATTAGGGTTTTGTTAGGTGAAGAAGATGAAGAACGAGGTGTTTGGAAAAAATCTGGAAAGTGAGAGAAATGGTATGCACTAGTCATCTTAATTGGGTTAAATTCCCACACTGTACAACACACGGGTATTTATCAGTTATCTGATACCTTTCGTATATCATTTGGCAACCCAAACGAAGTCCAAATTAAATAAACAAACATGTTCTGTGACCCTTGTCACAAACTGGTCTTAACCACATCATCAACAAAATAATAAATATTAAATAAAAATTAAAGCATATATTAACTCAACGAAACTTAAGGGCAATTTATTAATCTTACAGCTAGGTCCGATTGACCCATCAATTAACCCATCAATTATCACTAACATCTTGGTTTCCTTCAATTCTCCACAAAAAGTTCTACATTAGAACGGCCATTGCACATCGCACATCATAAAGACGAATGAAAATCCATTTTTAATCCATCATATGTAAACCATATCATCAGGTTACGAGATTACCCATTAGATAACTCCATCGAATTTTACAATTCAATTCATCTAAACCATCCATTCGTCGTCATCACATTACTTGAAAACACTTGTTCAATCGATTCTCGCAATTACTGAACCACAATGTCAACACTGGTTCACTAAAATTACCCAAATTTGTAGTTACATACCCATTACTAACCCGGTATTTAAGAATTTAATCACAATTCTCGCAAGAATATTATTATATATACTCAATAATCCGTCGACTAGAATATATCTCTGATCATCTCTTCAACAATAAGAATTATTACAAACACGATTCTCAAACCACTTTCAATCATACCATCAATGATTTATACTAACGGATATCCACTTATACTGTTATGACACGGTTATTAACAAGTTATATCCATCAAATAACATCAGCATACAAATCGGACACTACACACTACCTCGGTAAGGTTATCACTTGGTTAAAACTCCATCAAGATTTGCAATTTAACAATGTTTAACCAATAATAAATCAATATCTAATTCCAGTCTAACGATCAATACCAAATCTGAAAGTCAACTTCTGATCAAAATCCTCTGAAAAATCGCAATAAACCGACATTAAAGGAAATTCCACTAATAAATATCAATCATTATCCATCAAGTTTCTTTCTTTAAGAAGATTTCATATATACATAATCAAACTATAGTTTACAATCCATTGAAATCATATATATACCAAACATCAATTATCATCTTATTCGTCACTTGCTACGTCTCCTCCGACTCCTGAAACTACTGCATGATTTACCATGATGTATTTTTGTTGGCCAGACGTAATACATCATCCTAAATCATATTTTCATTTCGAGTATTTCGGAGCAAGACCCTAATCAAGTCTGTCAATCTATCACAGTATGTTCCTCTGGTCACTGAAAGTTACAATCCACTAATACAAATTTATTCTAACGTAAAGTTTCTAACTGGATCACCTGATTACAACTATCTCGGTATACTAACGCACCTGTCACAATCACACTGTTCAAATTTACCCAATTGATCCACTTTTGCAAACACACTGGTAAATCCTGACATTTCTACTCAAATCCTCTACAGTTACAACTGTTAAATGAAGAAGTTATAGTTCCCTCGGAACATGATATCATCAACCAATAACTAACCCCATCATTACCATTCATATCCCTGGAGATTACAATCGTCAAGTACAAATGTCACACAACTCTCAAAGTATAGGAATATATTAAATCATACCATGCAATTCCAACGATGTTCCAATCACAATTCTAAGTCAAAAGTCATATATTCTTTAAAGAGTTCACACGGTTCACCGCCCACATTCTCGCCGTATATAGTCACAACTGTCAACTAACGAGATCTCACTACTGTTGGAAATAATCATGGTCAAACCATACCAATTTACTCTAACAAAATACTGGCCACAATATTCCCAAAACATCATCCGACACTTACACTGATCTTGAAGTCAACAGTACAGTTATTATCCAATCTAAATTCAAGTCAAAGTCTGTCTCTATCTCCTCAAGAGACCAAATAAGGAAAGCCTCCCCCAATAAACTTCTAAGGACCATACACCAGGTCATGTTAAACCAAAGTAGGAAGATAGTTCTACTTGACAACTGATGTTAAAGCAGAGGGGTACGAAATAGTTATAATTTTATTACAAAATACTATTAAATACGATACAATTTTACACAAGTTATTTATTTATTTATAGAGTGGATATACCTAAACCTTGCTACAACACTTATAGGCAGTGTACCTAATCGTACAGTAGTGTAGTTTTTAGTAAGTCCGGTTCATTCCACAGGGAGCTAGCCAAGTTTAACGCTATATTTTTAAAACTATATTTGTATATATATATATATATATATATATATATATATATATATATATATATATATATATATATATAAGTTGTATTATTATTATTATTATAAAAAGGGGGTTTTACCGGTTAATGACCAGTTTGTCGATTTTAAAACTTAAGTCACAATTAAAACCTAATGTAAAATATTAAAAATAAATATAACTTAATTTAAAGCGTAAAGTAAATGACGATAATTAAAATGCGATAAATTAAAGTGCGATAAAGTAAATGACAGTAAATAAAATTGCGATAATTAAAAAATAAGATAATTAAAATGACAGTAAATAAAAGTGCGATGAGATATAAAATAAAGGAATTATGCTTATTTAAACTTCCGTAATCATGATGTTCGACGTGTTGATTTTAGTTTATTACCATGGGTTAATTGTCCTTTGTCCTGGATTATTCGATATGTCCATACGGTTTTGTCCATAATAGTCCATCAGTCATAAATATAAAGTGCGAGAGTCTTCGTCAATTATCCTTATACCCGAAGTCAAATATTCTAACTAATTGGGGATTTGAACTGTAACAAGGTCTTAATACTTTGTTTAATGAATACACCAGGTTATCGACTGCGTGTAATCCAAGGTTTTACTACTTTGTTAACAATTACACCAATTACCCTTGAATGTAATCTACCCCTGTTTCAACGAGTCCATTGACTATTAATCCATCCCCGTGTCTGGTAAAATGAACAATTATTTGTATTTATAGATATCCCGCCCACCGTACCCGATTAAGCGTATGTGGTTATATATAGATACCTCAAATTTTAATCTTTATATTAAATTAACGAGGTATCATTTAGTTAATATAAAGCCCATTAATAGCCCATAGTCTAATTTCCGCAAGTGTCGTTCTTTTGTCCAAACCCCAATTATGGTACAAAGCCCAATTACCCCGTCGTTAATATTTAGCCCAACATCACGATTACTTTGGCTTAAATAAGCATAATAATAACTTAGCTATGAGACATTAATTTAAAAAGGCTGAACATAACTTACAATGATTAATAATAGCGTAGCGTTACACGGACAGAATTTCGACTTACACACTCATAACATTCGCTAACATAACCTTATTATTATTAATCTTAAATTAAAATTAAAATTAAAATTAAAATTAAAATTATCAATCCCTCTCTCACGATATATATATATATATATATATATATATATATATATATATATATATATATATATATATATATATATATATATATATATATATATATATATATATATCGTGAGAGAGAGAGATTGATAAAAGGTGTAAAAAATTCGGCCAAAACACGCGAACTTTATAGGACCTCAGCTGCTACAGTGATCCATACGACCGCATGGATTTTGTGCTTCCTGGCCATGCGGTCGCATGGCCGCCTTTTCCTGGTGACATATGCTTCCAAAAACGTGGGCTGCTCGAGTTTTATAATATATATAATATAATATATATAATTTTATATAATTAAATATATATTATATTATATTCTTATACTCCGTTGACTTGTAATTTTAGCTCCGTTGCGTCACGCGTTGAGAGTTGACTCTGGTCCCAGTTCTGGATTTTCGAACGTCCTTGCGTACAATTTAATATTTTGTACTTTGTGTTTCACGGCTCGTACTCTTGTAACTTTTAGACGTTTCTCATCAATAATTTGAACCACTTTGATTGTACTTTGTACTTTTTAGCTTTTTGGTCGTTTACGTCTTTAATTCGCCGAATCTGTCTTTTGTCTTCACCTTTTGTTATTTAAATGAATATCACTTGTAAATAGAACAATTACAACCAAAATCTTGTCTTTCTTGAAGGATAATGCTATGAAATATATGTTCGTTTTTAGCATTATCAACAACCCTACAGGTTCCACACAACAAGTCCAAGCATATAATATCACTACTAGGCCAGTCACCTACTGTTTCAGTCACAGTCTATAAACCTACAGACCACATATCATACGGCCACAAACTAAGGTACAGGTCTCGAGTCAAGAAATAAGGGAACTACTACCTAAACAGTCCCTACTGGTCACTACGTGTGTCCAACTAGTCAACGGTCTATGGTAAAGAGAAAGACTTCTTACAAGTCTTAATTAATACAACCAAAGTACGTATAACAGTATCAGATCAACTCTGAACTAACAGGCCAATCAAAATCAGTCATATTAACCAATACCTAAAGCATGGTACTTAACAAATCTTAACATGTTGCATACAATAAAAGTAGCAAATCCAAACTAGCATGTAAACACGCTACAGTAACTAAGCCACTATGTACCAGCTAAACAGGAAATTTTTCTAAGGCCATTTAACAGTTTCCACTACAACATAAAACAACAATTATGAAGCATACATATCCACGAATGATGACTTACAACATGCACTAACAAATTACAAAATGTAATAAAACACGTACCGGCATTTAAGTCGTCTTATGTATCACAAGCCTATGTCAACATCTAACATGCTTCAACTATATCATCTGTGGGGTTTCTCCTCTCCTGTCCGACAACAAGAGCAGAAGATCACCCGGCTGATAAAGTATGTGCCCCGGACCCCGCCCCAAAACTCAATCTCTGATTTGCCGAACACTGTAACGCTTTGTGTCCTATAAGTTGATAAATCCTCTATATATATACTATCTCTGCAAGAATCCAACTTCGCCTCCTGATTTATCATACCACATCCCACATTTAACATCGCAAGAAGGAATCATATCCCGAAGTAGAACAACCTGTACCTGTCACTCCTGATCTTTTACAAAGTACCCATATCGTTTCATCTTAATCCTTCTACTTGATTAAATCCAATAAACTTCCTAATTTACTGATCGATTTAACCTGAAATACCGAATAGGTCAAGTACACCAACTCCGTCCAACAGAATTCTTTTCTTTATTATTATCATTATTTTATTACTTTTACTACTGGCGACGAATGCTTCTGTATCAGATAATAGTACGGTTGTCGAACTGTTGTCGAGGTTGCATCATCAGTAATTAAAATATTATCCACCATGATTACATCTAAGCAGAAAATGGTACACCCACTTGACACTGACTAGGTCGCCTAATCTAAAGGTACAATATTTGAGTATACTTAAACTTACTTCACTTACATGTATTATCTGCCCTTAACTTTTGGTAACCGTCATTACATCTTTGACATCTATCCCCGAGGTTCTTCACCCGATATACATCCGTACTCTGCAGCTCTGACTATTCTGGGGGCGTTGGGGGCCACAGCACTACCATCATTATCGACCATACATGTACTGCAAAACATCTCACACCAAGGCTTAGTATAACACAGGTTAGTACTAACAACTAACGCATAACCTGTCTTAATACTCACTTAACTCATCCCCAGCATGTTATGCTTGACATGACTCGACTAAGTTTGGGAACATGGCATTTAAATCACAATGCACATGCTGCCAAACTAAGCTCTGATACCAACTTGTGACACCGCTAATTTTTTTTATACGTATACGTGGCGGAAGCATTTAAAATTTGATTACCATTTACACGAACCAGTGTCATGTGACAACATACAAAATACATATTTTAAACGAAAGAGACGTAAATGTATGATGTTTACAAAAGTACACATTTTAACTAATTAAAATCACATCAGAGTTGACTCCTGTCAAACATAACATTAACATGCCCGTCTTCTCCCCAAAATGCATCATTTACAAAAGCTAACAACCTGCAGGGAGGATATGGAGGGGAATTAGCACGAAGCTAAGTGAATACGACTAACTACAGGCAATAGTATACAGAAACCATCATAATAATCATGTCACAAAAGCTAACACACAAACATCACCCAAGTGCCGTCTACAGAGACTCTGGCGGCTCGGCCAAACCATTAACCACCAGCTGATCGGACTGGGGCTTACCAAAAGTTTCTCCACCACCGTGTTGTATATATATAATCCACACGCAACGGACGCGTCATTCACATATATATACACCACGATTGTCTAGGCCACCACATGAGGAACCCAACCCGCAGGTTGATCTCTCCTACCGAGGCCACCACACAATAGGGACACAATGGGCTCCAGCAGATAAGCATCAACCAACATGCAGTCATCACAACGTACTAACTAACTATATCAGTAAGTATATCTAACAAGCATGGCAATTATAATATAACATGCTACTCTATACTATGTTCTCCAGTTAGTCCCACTCACCGATTACCAGCTAAACTCAGTAGTCTAATGTCACTGAGTCTTCTCCTCGTCTGTATCACCTGAGAATAATACTTACAAATTAGTAAATTGTATCCCAATTACTAATAATACGACAATATTATCAATTTATACTATAAAGTAGGTCATATTATCAAATACCAACACTTAAGCACTTAACGACTGGTCCAACAACCGTACGAGTAACACTCTCACTCGTACGTTTGAGAACACTCAACCGCACGGGTGACAACTTACTCGTACATTTGGTCTGACTGAACACCCATCAATGGATTAAATGATCCGTACGGTTCACCACATGAGTGACCAGTGAATCGTACGAGTCACATCCTAACCGTACGTATCATCTTACTCATAACAATAGTTCTCCATAACCACTCACACGCACGGTTCATAACACGGTTGACCACCCCAACCGTACGAGTGAAGGCTCACTCGTGCGAGTGATGAAGAACAGTAGCAGCAGCTGTTTAAACAAGTTTCAACTTAAAATGTACAACATAAACATCAATTCATATAGTAAGTTAACACATATCATCATATATTCACTATATGATAAGCCTACATCATAAACTCAATCAATAACGACACTAAACGAGTACAAAACAAGACATACACAATAAAATTCCTTCTTCTTACCAAAATAAATTGGATATAGCTTTTTAAAACCTTATCATTGGATAGTAAACTTCAAGATGATTCCAACGATAGTTTATTCATCAAAAACTGAGTTACGGTTTGAAAGTTACAGCCTTTTCAATTTTACCAAAAACTGACCAGTGCTCACTCGCACTGACGAGACCTCACTCGTGCGAGTGAGTCCTCAACCGTGTGGTTGAGCCTCAAACGTGTGGTCACTCGTACGAGTGACCTTTCAGAAGTGTGGGAGCTGTTAGAACATTCCAGCTCGCTATTTTCGCATTTTTTGACCCAAAATCATGATTTTTGCAAGATATAACACCAAAACCACTTCCAAAGCATCATATAAACTATATAGAACATATTTCTAACATCAATTAAGCACAAAAAACACTTAAGATCAAGAATCAAGCATGAAAATTACACTTTTACTCAAGAACACAAAAACTCAATTTAAGCAAGAATCAAGACATGAATCAAATAGATGCTTACCTTAAAATGATCATAAAATCACAGAGAACAAGAAGCTATGATTAATTTGAGCTCAAGAATAAGATCTAGCAATTAGGGTTTTGTTAGGTGAAGAAGATGAAGAACGAGGTGTTTGGAAAAAATATGGAAAGTGAGAGAAATGGTATGCACTAGTCATCTTAATTGGGTTAAATTCCCACACTGTACAACACACGGGTATTTATCAGTTATCTGATACCTTTCGTACATCATTTGGCAACCCAAACGAAGTCTAAATTAAATAAACAAACCTGTTCTGTGACCCTTGTCACAAACTGGTCCTAACCACATCATCAACAAAATAATAAGTATTAAATAAAAATTAAAGCATATATTAACTCAACGCAACTTAAGGGCAATTTAGTAATCTTACAGCTAGGTACGATTGAGGATGTTACAACATACTAGCATTTTTGTTAAGCATTATCCTTAATGTTGCATGGGATCCTAACATAAGCACCAACTTTAGACAACCATTAACCAAAAAGCAAAAAGGTGTCCCCCTTGTCCCCTCCCCATACTCACGGCCTAAACCACCCCACCACCTCCTCACCACCTATAAATACAAGCCTTATTTCACTCATTTCACACTTGATCTTATTTGCAATTTACACACACGTACTCTCTAATTCTCTCTCTAGTCTTTCTCACTCTAAAAAGTGTAAGTTTTTGATTTATTTCTTCTTCTTCTTCCCTTCATCCACATGACATCATCATCATCATCATTTTATGGATCTAGCTTTCAGCTTTTGATCTTGTTATATCTTAAAGATTCAAACTTGGGTTTGAATAATTCAAGAACATGGAAGATTCAAGCTTTCTAGCTTTGAATCTTCACTTATTTTGTAGATCTAAATCTTTTTAGTTTTAATCTTGTTATTTTGTTATAAAGCTTCAAACTTGTGTTTGTAATCTTCAAGTATCTTAAAGATCCAAACTTTATGCTTCAAGATCTTCAAGAACACTAAAGATCCAAGCTTTTTAGCTTAGGGTTTCATTATTATGTTAAAGATCTTAGATTTTTAGCTTATGATCTCATTACTTTCATTATTTTGTTAAATATCTTAGCTTTCTAGCTTATGGTCTCATTAATCTTGTAAAGATCCAAGCTTTCTAGCTTAGGGTTTTCTTAATACTTGAGATCTAAGTTATTATTGTAGATCTCACTTACTTGGAACCTTTTTGTGTTTGTTGTGATGATAAAGATCAAGTCTTCATCATCACATATGATATAGATGCATGAACTTGTGTAAAATGGACAAAGGTTGAAGCTTTATTGGATTCATGCAATAAAGAGGCAATCTTGATGTTCAAAACTTGTAGAATGATAGATTTTACTTTTAGTTATGTGTTGATGGTTGAACCTTAGTCAAAGTGATGCTAAAACATCAAAGAGTTGTACACTTGAAGCTTACAAGCATCAAGGATGAGAACCGTGATGAGCATCAAGCACCAAGAACCTCACCGGAGCACTTGTTTTCTATTTTTCGGGGTCTGATCAGACACCTGGGCTTCTGGAAAATTAATTTTCAGATATTTCGTTTCGATTAGATGACTTTTCATTTAGGCCTCGACTTAATCCGATATAAAGTTTAGGATTTATGGCCTTCCGAAAGTCACTGCGCCCTTGTAACGTTGTGCTGAAATTTCTAACCTACTCGCACTTAAACCATCGCCACAGTCAAACGAAGACGAGTTAGGTTCTAAAAATTGGTCAGCGGTTAGAGGACTCACATATGGAGCCATAGCAGCTGACTACGCATCTTTTTGATTTGTATAAAGGTCATAACAGCTTTCCGAAGTCAGCCTTTTGTTTCGATCTCTATTCTTGTTAAACTTACCTGTGATGATCGCTCCAAATCCATATGGACGAACACGTCATTCATCGATTTCATTACGTGGTATTTGACCTCTATATGATACGTTTTGTAAACTTTGCATTCTTTTAAAAAGGCACACCATAAATGAATATTTAAATCAAAGGTTTTCGACATCTGATGATTTCTACATATAGACAATCACCGTAAAAAATAGTTTACAATAATACTTCCGTTGACAATGCAGTCAAAATAAGATACATGGTGATGATTTGGTGAATGCAATGTTTCCTTGAAAAATATGTCGTGTAAGACTCCATGCACATAGCTTGTCTAACACATAAGCAAACAGCGGAAGACTTCTAGGAAACCTGAGAATAAACATGCTAACAAGTGTCAACACAAAGGTTGGTGAGTTCATAGTTTTATTGTCTCATATAATCTGTATATAAAGGTGGATCATAAGATTTCAGTTGTTTCGTCCAGAAACGTTTATCAAAATATTCTACAAGATTGAGCACTCTGGTAACTAAACTTAACGTATATATAATAATACCCCTGTTTTAACATACATGCAACCAATATGTACAATACACGCAAACCAACGTGTACTAAACTCAAATAGTATACGTCCGCTTTATAGTTCATGCTAGGGTCTCTATACCTGGAACGGACGGGGATGTCAAGCCCTATGGATCCATATACTACTACTCGCGCCCACCAGTTCTTATAACTGGCAGTTACTAGTTACCAAAGCTAAGGGATTTTCGGTTCAAACTCGGTGTAGAATTTAGTATGTACTTGTATCCATTGCGTTTAAAATAAAGTGCATGTATTCTCAGCCCAAAAATATAGATTGCAAAAGCAATTAAAACGGGAGCAAATGAAACTCACCTTAGCAGCATATAAAGTCGTTCACCAAAATGTGACTGAAACTCGGATTACCAAATAACCGTAGATCTCAACCTAGAGAACATATGTTGGTCAATAAATGTCTATCAAGCTAGGTCAGGTCATAGTGTATCATAATCCTAATACTCGATATCGACATACAAAAGTTATCCAAAGGCGCTTCAAAAAGTCAATTTTGACAGTTGTTTAACAAAACGAGACGTACCTTATATAAGGATTCATTTACTCGGTTGGTAATATTCAAAAATCCAATTTATCAATCTCGTAAACAAGTTATTTAAATCTTAATTGTATATTCAAAAGTAATTTCAATTAACGTTAATCATAATTCAGTTGATCATATCTTTTAATCCGTTCATCGAAATTATTCGATATCTAAATGAAAAGTTATTGATTTTTCGCCAGCTTTCCAAAAACATGTATATCATATACCTTTTACCAGTAATATATTTATTTAATTCGTGATTCATTATAAACTGTTTAACGACGAAATTTAGCATACATGCATGCATAAATATATATATACTCGAGCACTAGACATGGATACACAATTAGTATATAAAAGATAAGATATGAATGCTCACGTATCAATATTGTGATTCAATATTGCAGGAAAATACGTAGACGCAACGGAGATGATAAACACTAGGTTTGACTTACGAACAATACCCACGAACATTACCCATAACCTCCATAGCTATAACCCATAATTTCCTTAGCTCTATCCCGTTCGAAAACATATTTTGAAAGTGACACGCTTATGACCTCGTCGTAGTATTTTATGTATAAATAATAATACTCATACTACTAATAATAAGATTAATAATAATATTAATCTTTAATAATAATAATAATAATAATAATAATAATAATAATAATAATAATATAAATAAAATAAATAAATACTTACGGAGTAATATTAAGAAGAGTGTGAGAAAAACAGAACCGAAATCGAGCAATTTATAGTATCTCTCCTGTCACCAGCCCCCATGCGATCGCATGAGGTTTGTGCCGGTTATCCATGCGATCGCATGGATGTATTTTCCAGCTCACAATGTTTTGGTTTCTTCCTCGTCGACATAATTTTATATTAATTTTATAATATATAATATATAATTAATTATATATTATATTAAATTCACGTGCATAGTTGAATTGTAATTTTCGTTCCGATAAGTCGTACGTCGTCACTCGACTCATGTCCCGGTTCCGGTTTTTCGAACGTTGTTTCATACGCAAAGAAAAATAGCATTTTACGTTTCATGACTCGTACTTTTGTCAAAATATAGTCTTAAATTATCAATAAACTATATCACTCAAAGTGTATCTTAAACTTTCGAGTGTTTTGGTCATTTACTTCTATATATCATCGTCTCGCTATTTATTAATATATATTTAATAATATTATTTTAAATCAAATCGTTTTAAGATTAAGTTAATATTTTATTTTATCACCTTGTAAAATATATATATACATTTTCATTTTGAAATAGTATTTTACTGTAGCGAATAGTGATTTTTGAAAACACTGTAGCATTTTGGGTACTGTAGCAATTCGAAAATACTGTAGCAAATTAGTGTTTTACTTGTTCATCTTAAACGTTTTAGTTCACTTATCTAAATATCAATCGAATTAACAAACGAATGTTACTATCGTCTACTAAATAACTTGAAATATATATATATATATATATATATATATATATATATATATATATATATATATATATATATATATATATATATATATATATGTATATATGTATATAACTTAATGTGCATATATATATATATATAATATATATATATATATATATATATATGCACATTAAGTTATATACATACATATATATATATATATATATATATATATATATATATATATATATATATATATATATATATATATATATATATATATATTGTTCGTGAATCGTCGAGAACAGTCAAAGAATAATTGATTATATGAATATAGTTCCAAAACTTTCGTGACTCAACATTACAGACTTTGCTTATCGTGTCGAAAACGTTAATCATACAAAGATTAAGTTTAAATTTGGTCAGAAATTTCCGGGTCATCACATTACCTTAGTATTGATGAATGGTGATGATAATGATGATGTCGATGATGACACTTAAACTTAATTTATTCACTTTTAAAATTATTGGGATAACATACTGACCTAGTGACCATTGACTTAGGTTAACGACCTTTCGGACCGACTTACTATTTGCATTTCTTGCATATCAACTTTACCGCATTTATCAATGTGAGTAATAGCTTCCCTTTTTACTTATACTATTTTTGGGACTGAGAATACATGCACTTTTTATGTTTTACATACTAGACACGAGTACTTAAACTTTACATATGTGTGGGTTATATAACGGAATAAACTTTCCCCTTAGCACGGTAACGTTTGATCATTGGTTTTTGAACCAGTGAACGCGAATATTAGATATGGATCCATAAGGTTTGACATCCCCACTCGGGCTAGTCGCGCTAGCATTTAACGGGTGTTTGATACTTCGAGGACATACGCACTCGCCAAGTGTACTTTTAGGGGGTATTACTATTATGTTAAGTTAGTTACCGGGTGCCCACAGATAAGCATATACTTTTCATACTATTTTAAATACGATAACTCGTGGTCTACATTACTTTACTGATTTCAAACTATAGCTCACCAACATTCGTGTTGACTTTTAAGCGTGTAATTCTCAGGTGCTTAGACGATGTTGCTTCCGCTGTTAGACTTGCTGTCTTTGTGTTATAGACTTGCTATTATGGACCTGCTGTGTTAGATTTCCGCTGCATTACTTAGAGATGTCTCAATCATGGAACTTTTATCTTGCATTAGTAAATTATGTTATTTTCAAAAAAAGAGTTTGTAACGACCTTTGTGTCACGTTATCTTTTGTAAATGCTATCTTTTTATGAATGCAAAAATGGCTTTCAAACAGCATGTAGTAATTGATCGTGTAAAGATCCTGTTGTTGACGAATCGTACGCAATGGTTTTGTACGGGGCGTCACATGAGTGCTTGCGCATACCGGACCTAAAGCCAGAACAGCAGATTTCTGGGCTCATACATGGTATAAGTACAGAGCGTCATCCAACGCTGGTTAGGTGTCTGCACCATACGGTGCCAACAACTTATGCTAAAGCACTTAATGAATGCCACGATTATATGCGGAGTGGTGAAGATAATGATATTCTCACCGCTAGCTCACGCAATGAGAGGAAAGACGATGATGATCGTTCGTGCGATCAAAGCCTCGGTAACAGTTCTCGCGGAAGATATCCTAGTGGTGGTCCCATAAGAAGTGATAAAGGGTGAGCAAGTGGTGGTTTTCGAAACAATAATCAGAACGGTATTAATAATCAGAACTATGCGCTGCTCAAAAGCCTGTCTAAAACACCAAAAGAGATTTTGGCCACCGAGCCAGTGTGTGCAACCTTTGCGGTTCCAACTCCGCTGACAGAATTTGGTAAGCGGGATAAAACGAAGTACTGCGAGTTCCATGACGATCACGGCCATGACACCAATCGGTGTAAAAACTTAATGGTACGGGTGTTGGAAGCGCTGCGCGTAGGAAAGTTAGATCACCTAAAACTACCAAAGAAAGATAAGGAAAAAGCCGCAGAAGAGGGTTCAAAAGCCAAAACTTTTGCATGGCAAAAAACCAATAAAATTAAAGGTGCCAATTTAACCATCAATATGGTCGATGCAGAGAAAGTTGGTCAGCGAAGAAAATACAATGACTACCAGGATTGGGAACTTATCCCAATTTCATTCCCTCCTGTCATGTCAATCGACATAATTAATGAGCCCGTTATCATCAAGTGTCGCATTCATGATCAACGAATACAGATTAAACGCATGCATGTTGATACCAGAAGTGGTGTCGACATTATGTATGAGCACTGCTATCGTTTTCTTCCCGCAGAAGTCAAGGCACAGTTGTGCCAACCCGATATTACGCTATCAGGATTATCTGGGGAAAGCTCATGGCAGCTAGGCCGGATAGAACTTGTAGTAGAGCTCGTGGATGACAAGAATCCGCAGTTGGCTAGAAGCGAGTTAATCGAATTCTATGTGGTTCGTTCGACTTCACGCTACAATGCGCTTCTAGGGAGAAATTTCATACGGCGTTTTAACATTATACCCTCGGTGGTCCATGGCTTGATTAAGTTTCCTACCATGGGCGGAATAGCTACAATTTTGTCGCATAAAACAACCGAGTTATGTGGTTCAGTTATTCCCGTACACATTCCCAGCGTAGGAGAGCAACTTAGAAGTAGTGCGGTCATAGCTAATCGCTTGCATCCGGACAAGCGAATCAAAATTGGCACAGGCTTGTCAATCGAAACTAAAGCTAAGTTGCACGGTATCTTGTTAGCAAACGCAGATGTTTTCGCATGGCAAGAGTCAGACATGACTGGGGGAATATACATGGCCCTTGAGCGCAGTGATTGGTTATGCGCAGAAGTTGATAACCTGGTCAGAGCGAATATCCTGCGGGAAGTACAGTATCAGACATGGGTTGCTAGTCCTGTGTTGGTAAAGAAGGCTGACGGTAACTGGCGGATGTGTGTCGATTTTAAGGACATTAATAAAGCGTGTCCTAAAGATAACTACCCTCTCCCGGAGATTGACTGGAAGGTGGAATCCTTATTGGGTTTTCGGTACAAATGTTTTCTGGATGCGTACAAGGGTTATCACCAAATCCTCATGGCCGCGGAAGATGAGGACAAAACTGCTTTTCATACGCCACAAGGTATTTACTGTTATACAAAGATGCCCTTCGGATTAAAAAATGCAGGCACTACCTATCAGTGCGTAATTGACGCGGCTTTCAAGCACCAAATTGGCAGAAATCTTGAAGCATATGTCGATGACTTGGTAATTAAAAGTAACACCGAAGAAGAAATGATCGCGGACATCCTAGAGATGTTTGCATCTTTGCGCAAGATCAACATGAAGCTTAACCCGCTCAAGTGTAGTTTCGGGGAAGAGGAAGGCAAGTTTCTAGCCATTGATATTTTACCATCTCCAAAGATAAAGAAAGATGTACAGAGTCTAACTGGGAAGCTCATGGTGATCACGCGGTTCTTGTCAAAAGCTGCGGAACGGCAGTTACCGTTCTTCAATACTTTGAAGAATTGTTTAAAGAAAAAAGACTTCGTGGACTCAGGAAGCAGAATCATCTTTTCAAGAGATGAAGAAGGTGCTCGCTGAATTACCAACACTCACCGCACCAGTATCAGGGGAAACACTTACGATGTACCTTGCGGCATCAAAAGAAGCTGTCAGCTCAGTTCTTGTCGCGGATCGCAGAAAGGTAATCCATTCTTTTTTTTATATATATGAATTATTTATTTCGTGGACAAATAACGCTAAGGTTTTCTCAGACGCAAATGCCGGTCTACTTCGTAAGCAAGACGCTGACAGTAAGCGAAGTAAACTATACACCAATTGAGAAGCTGGTATATGTGCTAGTTCACACAGCGTGACGTTTGTGTCGGTACATTCAAGCACACCCAGTTGTGGTTCTAACTGATCAGCCGATCAAAAAGGTTGGTAACCACCTAATTTGCGGTAATGTCAGGGAATAC
The DNA here is from genome assembly GCF_046630445.1 of Rutidosis leptorrhynchoides. NCBI lineage: Eukaryota > Viridiplantae > Streptophyta > Magnoliopsida > Asterales > Asteraceae > Rutidosis > Rutidosis leptorrhynchoides. Next base: position 79,128,656 of record NC_092339.1, on the reverse strand, counting down.
CGCATTGACTAACGCAATCATATTTCTTTCAGGTGCTATATAAGCCTGACATTTCTGGCCAAATGGCTAAATGGGCAGTTGAGTTAGGGGAACATGAAATAAATTTTTCTTCGCGAAGCGCGGTTAAGGGTCAGATACTTGCGGATTACCTAGCAGAATTACCCGCAGATGTTGAAGCAGCGGCTGAACGTCAGGATATGCCTGCACCAATTTTGGCACCATGGGAGTTATACACCGATGGTGCCTGTAGTGCAGCTGGCGAGGGTGCAGGGGTAATTTTAACTGGCCCGGATGGCGAAGAGCATACATATGCGCTGCAGTTTAATTTTGCTATTACAAATAACGAAGCAGAATACGAGGCTTTGTTAGCAGGTATGTGAATTGCGCATAAATTAAATGTTAAAGTTCTGCACGCTTATGTGGATTCAAAGCTTGTATGCAACCAAGTTAGCGGAGACTTTGAAGCGCATGACATAGCCATGCAGCAATATCTATCGCTTGATCATAACCTCGCTGACTAGTTTGAGGCTTTTCAAATTTTCCATGTAATGCGAGGGCAAAATAAAAAGGCGGGTGCGCTTAGCAAATTGGCTGCATTGGCCTTTGATCATCTGGGGAAAAGAGTTCTCATAGAAGAACTGCATGCAAAATCCAATGTTATGATGCCTTTAGTGGCACCTGTTGAGGAATCCAGCTCAACGTGGATGACACCCATCATTGCTTTTCTGCGAGATGGCACATTGCCCGCGGACTCAGTTGACGCAAAGAAAGTTCGTACCAAGGCACCAATGTATGCCCTCGAGGGTGACGTCCTATATCGAAGAAATTATTTAGGACCGCATTTAAGGTGCATTGGCCCAAATGAAGCAGAGGAGGTTATGCATGAGGGTGCATGCGCTCTTCATTCGGGGCATAGGTCTATTGTGTCAAAGATTATGCGGCTAGGTTATTATTGGCCTACCATGTATGCAGATACTGCAAGCATAGTTAAGCGCTACGAATCCTGCCAAATACATGCACCAATCAGTAGAGCACCTGCGCATCCAATGATTCCAGTCTCCTCACCATGGCCATTCTGCAAATGGGCAATTGACATAGTCGGACCATTTCCAAAAGGCCGAGGTAATATAACCATTTATTTCATATCATACGCTACATACATCAGTATCTTACGCATACTCTACATACGCAGGAAACATCAAATTCTTGATTGTTGCAATTGACTATTTCACAAAGTGGGTGGAAGCAAGACCGCTGGCAACAATTTCAGGAAAAAGAGTGCGGAATTTTGTATGGTAAGACATTGTCAGTCAATTTGGTATACCAAACGAAATCGTTAGTGATAATGGCACGCAGTTTGCAGGAGATCCTTTTCGCAGTTAGTGCGCAGAGCTCAATATTAAGCAAACTTTTACATCCGTTGTGCATCCGCAAGCAAACGGCCAATGCGAAGTCACCAACCGGGATATAGTAGCTTAAATTAAAGCCAGATTAGGCCATGATCGCATCGGTTGGGTGGATGAACTACCAAAGGTGTTGTGGGCACATCGAACAACACCTAAAGAGGGCACTGGTGAGACTCCGTTCAGTTTGGTATATGGGTCAGAGGCTATTGTACCTGCAGAGATTGGGGTACCAACGTTCCGCGTACAGAATTTTGATAAGCAAATCAATTCGGAGGCTTTGCGAGAAAATCTTAATTTGCTAGAAGAGCACAGACTCTCTGCCGCAGTTAACGAAGCTAACAATAAGCAGAGAATCGCAAAGTACTATAATCGGCATGTGCGTTCACGCTCTTATCAGTGTGGGGATCTAGTTTGGCGTCAGAGTGACGCAAGTCATGCGGAAGATACTGGGAAATTGGGGCCCCTCTGGGAAGGCCCATACAAGGTAGTGGGAACAAGCAACACTGGGGCATACCATCTTGCGACATTAGATGGAAAACTTGTGAAGCGCACTTGGCACGCGACGTTATTGAAAAAAATGTTACATGTAGCTGGTTGGACCTGATCACTCCAATATATTTTAGCGCATTATTTTTTTTCTCTATGTAATTTCCGTCCGTTTGGATGTATCACGGTTTTAATCATAATTAATGACAATTAAAATATTTACTAGCGCATACTTCCTCTATATGTTTCTTTTTGTATGCGGTTCCTGCCTACTTAAGGGGTATCCTCTAGCCCCGCACGGCAAAAGCCTGTTTGATTACAAGGCTAGACATAAAAGGTAGGTGAAGGGAATTGGTTTTCCCCTAACCAAGCACCACGCAGACTAGATGGCTGCCAAGTCGACTTAAAACATACGAGCTTTGGTTTGCTTGTGACATGTAATATCCTCCGTATTGGTTTACGGAGGGAAACTCTTGAGTATAAAAACATTGGGTTGTTTTTAGTTGCGTTTCCTAACCACACAACTATAGTGCACCTCTGGTACGTGACAGGGCTCAAGACGCAGTAGCTTTAGAGTATAAATCATATGGATGTTGTTAAAATATTGATTTATTTTACGTAGAACCCGCTGATACGGCTGAAACGGACAGTTTTATTTGTGCGGTGTCGTCGGGCCGCAGCACGCCAGAATCAACCACCAAGGGGGTGGTACTGTTTTAAATTTATATTTAGCGGGGCCTAAATCATACTACTCCTTAGCATGAGTAAGGGAAGTATGACCTAGAGTCGTATTTTTGAGATATTAGTAGAATCGAACCTATATTTAAGCCTAAGATAGTTATGAAGGAGTAGTGGTTACTTAATTTTGGGATTTTCTAATTTATAAGACATATAAAGTAAATACGATAAAATTCATAATTCATATAAGGTTAAAATGAGTGCATACTATGATTTCATCAGTTATTCTGCCGAGATTATGGAATGCTGGCTCATGAATAGGCAGAGGCCTTGTATTCATTACACTGCTCCTAAACGCCCCTGTCATAAGACATGTCACTGGGTACTGCGTTAGGCTTGAAGATTCTGAATGGACAGCACCATCCCTTATCCCCAATGCTTGTGTAGTCTGACTACAGGCATACACGTTCAGACGGCTTATTCAATTGAGCGACTCGGTTGGGTGACGTATTAACATTCCACAATGGTCTAAACTTTGTAAGACCCAAATATTTCATTGTACATATGTGTGAATAAGTGATTCAAGTTGTGGGGTATACGTTGTATATAATTAAAAGGCAAAAGAAGCTGAACTGGGCATATGACGTGCCGCGCGGCCTTATGGCGCGCCGCGCCATTACGGGCTGACAGATTCCTTTTTCTTTTTAAATTAGATATTTTAAGGGCATTTTGGTAAAATCACTTAAGGTCCGACTTTAAGGCTTGGATTAGTTGTTTGGAGTGTCATTTACTCCATATTCACCCACCTTATCATCTTCCAATCAATTCTAGAGAGAGAGTTAGATTCTAGAGTGAGAGAGCTCAAATTAAGGAAGAAGAAACTCAAATCGGGTCAAAGTGCAAGCACTAAAGTTGTTCATATCCTCATTTACTACGTTTTGATAGTTGTGGTAAGCCCTAAACCTAATTTCCTTGTTTTAATTGTTTAAGAATTAGGGTTTGTGTAGGTAATGAACACTAAGACCCATTTGTTAGTGAATTTGGGTGTTTTGGGTGAATTTGGGTCATGTAGACCCAAAGATGATTAACTAGGGTTTTTAAAGTAGTAGACTATGTTTATAAGCCTAAATTGGTTAGTTAAAGTACTAGCACACTTATATATATGTAAATGGGTGTTAAGTGGGTTAGTGGATGACCCGAAATGGGTGTATTGACTTTTAAGTGGTCAAATGGGTCATAATGGACCTAAGATAGTTAGTGTATGTTTAAAATGCATAGACCTTGTGTTGAAAAGTGTTTTAAGACCTAATTTGGAAAATGATAGGGTTTTGGTTATGATTGAACCAAATATTAGGGTTAAGGGTGCAAATGGGTCGAGATTGCACCATGGGTCAAAATGACTATAGAATGGAGTTTGAGTTGGTTGACCAACTTGAGTTTGTGATTGACATTATGTGTAATGTAATAGGTACGTTACATTGAAGGTTTCCGAGCTTGTCTATCTCTCATCAAGACTTTGAGGTGAGTGGAAAATCTATATCTGTATGTATATGATTTACGTGCCGTATTAATGGTGTCACATAGCCGTTTTGTGACCGTAGTTGTGAGACATAGCCATTTTGTCCACGTTTTATATTTATGCACATAGCCGTGTTTGTGCATATAGTGGCGAGTAATAGCCGTGTTTTACTCCCACATTATTATCCGAGTTATTGTGCACATAGCCGTGTTTGTGTACATGATTGTGAGTAATAGCCGTGTTTTACTCACACGTTGATCAAGTGATGCCATAGCCATTTTTGGGAACACTTGGGGGTGATGCCATAGCCGTTTTTGGAACACCTCGGGGGTTAGCATACCATAACCGTTTTTGGGAGCTAACGGTTGTTATGAACATCGATGACTTGTTTCACGAAGTCATTCCCATGCGAAGATATTGGTTAACCATGGTTTATAGTTGTTGACGTTAGCATTAAATTATTATTATGAATATTATGCTATTGATGTTGCTAGTTGTACGATTTGATGGTACTAGCTTGCTTATTGAGGCGTTATGCGTTTGTATGCGTTATATGATATCGTGGATGCGAGTAGGTAAGTCTTATATGCATGTATATATTTATTCTACTCACTAAGCGTTAGCTTACCCTCTCGTTGTTTACCATTTTATAGGTTCCGGCGTGGATAAGGGTAAGGGCATACGGTTGGATTAGAGATCCCGCTTGTTAAGGGACGCCTCTTGGATGTGTTAGCTTTTGGAGTTTGACCATGACTTGGGTAGTTTAATCCCAAACACCATGCTCATCGTGTCGTTTGGTACTTAAACTTTTTGGTGGTTGAAACTCACGTTATGTATTAAACTCGTAAAACGGCCAAAGTGGGCCCCGCTTTGTAAAACTTATTTAATGTTTGAATTGTGTTAGTTTTACATGTTTGAATATGTTGTTAAAAGCGTATTGTCTAATTATGTCGGGAAGTGGCTGATCTTTTTCGCATTTCATGACTTTTGGGACAGACCAGTTTGGCGCGCCGCGCGGCCATATGGCGCGCCGCGCCATATGCTGTCCCAGCAAAAAAAAAATATTTTGAGATTTTAACGCGGGTCGTTCGTGGTTTGGTTTGGGTTGTTACAAGTGGTATCAGAGCATGGTCTAAGGGATTTATGCGACTTGAGATAGGTGCCTAGACTTAGACTTTATTGTGTGTACGCTTTATGCGGGACTTGTAGGACTTTGGGCCTAATCGGGAATTGTTAGTACTTTGATTTATGTGAACTAACCTTGTGCTAATGGTTTTGAGTTGTGTTTAGCAATCATCAAGCGAGATGGACGTGGTACTAGCAAGTTAATGCGACGTGCTAACGTAACAATGATTAGCTACCGTTGTTACGGGTGCAAATCGTGTCAAACAAGTAATGTACGACGATTGTCGAGCAAGATGGAGTAGTGTGGTGTATATGTATATACATATGTGTTAAGTCCTTTTGTTTCGTTGTTTAAATCTTTTCCGTTTTATAGAATGAAGATGAGAAATGGACACGACACCAATGACGGAAGTACGAGTGAGGACGTTGAGTTCACGGCCAAAGTTGAGGCCATCTTTAAACGTCAAAAGGCGGAGTTCCTCGAGGATGTTAAGAAAATGTTTCTAGATACGATTGACGAGCAATTAGTCAATGTAGTCAAGGAGCAAGTGAAGGTCGTTCTTCAAGAGGATAATGTGGGGAGACGGGACTTCTTCTATAAGAATTTCAAGGACTCTCAACCTCCCACCTTCGATGTTGAACGAGACCCACTTAAGAGTGCCCGTTGGATCTCCGACATGGAGGGGGCTTTTCGTACGTGTGAATGCCCTCTTGATAAAAAGACGAGATATGGTTGTAGCATGTTAAGAGGTGATGCTAAATTGTGGTGGGACGCGAAGATCCAACTTTATGGCAAAGAACAATGCATGGAGTTCACATGGGATGAATTCAAGGCGGAGTTTTTCGATTAATACCGAACTTCGGCCGATCTTACAAGGCTTAAGGATGAACTACATTCCTTGAGGCAAAGGTCGATGGATTTGAACACTCTCAAATCCGTGTTTTTGTCCAAGACCCAATTTTTCCCGGAGTATATCGGGAATGATAAAATGTTGAAAGAAGATTTCTATCGAATCTTGAATGATAACTATCAAGAGAAAATTAGTGTGAACGTGGTGAAGAGCTTTGATGAATTGTTCAATATGGCAAAGGGTTTTGAAGCGCTTGTGTTGAGAAAGAGTAGTTTTACTTTTGGAAAGAGGAAGTTCGAGAATTCGAGTCAATCGAGCTTTTCCCACAAAAAGAACAAGAGGGGTCCGAAAGCGTCTGAAGTGTGAAGAAGGGTGGTTCAAATACTTTTGCGCCTACTTGTTATAGTTGTGGGAAGTCGGGTCATTATGCCCGTGATTATTTGACCAAGTCGGTCACGTGTTTTAATTGTGGGAAGGAGGGGCACAAGAGGCCGGAATGTCCCGATTTGAATAATGATCATGTCAAGAAGTTAGAAAAGGCGGTGGGTACGGCTAGGGGTCGCAACTATTTGATGACCAATGATGAAGCCAAACAATCGAACGAAGTTGTCTCAGGTACTTTCATGGTTAATTCTAATCCGGCAAGGATTCTCTTCGATAGTGGTGCAAATTTGTCGTTTGTGTCTCCTAAATTTGTGCCTAAACTTAATAGACTGTTAGCTAAGTTAAGTCGTTCGGTAGAAGTCGAAATAGCGGACGGCAAGACAGTGCTAGTGGTCGATGTGTGCAAAAATTGTGATGTTGTGTTTGGTGCCGAAAACTTTAAGATAGATCTCATTCCAATGACTTTGGGCAATTTTGATATTGTTGTGGGTATGGATTGGCTCGATCATAATAGAGCCGATATTGCATGCCATGAAAAATTTATTCGTGTGAAGACCCCAAGTGGGGGAGAGTTAATTATCCACGGTGATAAGCGTAGAAGACTTGTGCCGATATGCACTTTTGCACGGGCACGTCGTCTCCTCGATAGTGGTGGCATGGCTTTTCTTACCCATGTTGTTGATACTCGTGATGAGTCACCACCCATTCATGAAATTTTGGTGGTTAGTGAATTCGAAGACGTTTTTCCGGACGAGTTACCGGGTGTTCAGGCGAAAAGACAAGTTGAATTTCGCGTTGAGTTGGTTCCGGGAGCTACTCCCATTGCTAAAACTCCTTATCGTTTAGCACCAATGGAAATGCAAGAGTTGTTGAATCAAACCCAAGAGTTACTTGAAAAGGGTTTTATCCGACCGAGTGCTTCGCCATGGGGCGCTCCGGTTTTATTCGTAAAGAAGAAGGATGGTAGTATGCGGATGTGCATCGATTATTAGGAGTTGAATAAAGTGACGATCAAGAATCGTTATCCGTTGCCTCGGATCGACGATTTGTTTGACCAACTCCAAGGTGCGACGTATTTCTCGAAGATTGACCTACGGTCCTGCTATCACCAAATGCGGGTCCGTGAGGAAGATATCGAGAAAACGGCGTTTCGAACGCGTTATGGGCATTTTGAATTTGTAGTTATGCCTTTCGGTCTTATGAATGCACCGGCGGCATTCATGGATCTTATGAACCGAGTGTGCCAACCTATGTTGGATAAGTCGGTAATTGTGTTCATTGACGACATACTTGTTTATTCAAAGAGTATGAACGAACATGAACGTCATTTGCGTGAAGTATTGAAGACGTTACGAAGGGAGAAGTTATATGCTAAGTTCTCCAAATGTGAATTTTGGCTAAGGGAGGTTCAATTCCTTGGCCACATTGTGAACAAGGACGGTATTCAAGTAGATCCGATGAAGATAGAGACGGTGAAGAGTTGGAGACAACCGAATGCGCCTACGAAAATCCGAAGTTTTCTCGGATTGGCCGGTTATTATCGTCGATTTATCCAAGACTTTTCTAAGATCGCTTCTTCGTTGACGAAATTAACAAGGAAGAACGCGAGGTTTGTTTGGGAGAACGAGCAAGAAATTGCTTTTCAATTGTTAAAGGAGAAGTTGTGTCAAGCTCCGGTGTTAGTATTGCCGGAAGGGGTGGAAGACATGACGGTTTATTGTGATGCGTCTTTAAATGGGCTCGGGTGTGTTCTAATGCAAAGAGGTAAAGTCATTGCTTACGCCTCTCGTCAATTAAAGGAACACGAAACGAGATATCCGACTCATGATCTTGAGTTGGCGGCGGTTGTACATGCGTTGAAAATTTGGCGCCATTATTTGTATGGTGTCAAGTGTACGATTTATTCGGATCACAAAAGTTTGAAACATCTCTTTAATCAACGAGATTTGAATTATCGTCAACGTAGGTGGATGGATGTGGTAAAAGACTATGATTGTGAAATACATTACCATCCGGGCAAGGCGAATGTGGTTGCGGATGCGTTAAGTCGAAAGAATCATCACCCGGCGTTACGATTAGGATTGTTACGTATGATTATTACTAACGATTTTCTTGAAAAACTTGGTGTGATTCAAATAGAGGCTTACGTTCACAACAAGCATGCGGAACGAATTGTGGGGCAATCGGAATTCATTACTATGGGCTCGCGTGGTTTGTTGTCTTTTCAAGGAAGAGTGTGGGTGCCTAAGATGGGTGATTATCGACAAGTGCTACTTGATGAAGCACATAAATCAAAGTATTCCATTCATCCGGGTGTGACGAAAATGTATCTTGATTTAAGGAAAGATTATTGGTGGCCGAGCATTAAACGTGATGTTGTAAAGTATGTTGAGCAATGCGTCACGTGTTTGCAAGTTAAGGCCGAGCACCAAAAGCTGTATGGTAAGTTACAACCATTAGAAATCCCGAAATGGAAATGGGAGCACATTACCATGGATTTCATCACAAAGTTACCTAAAACGGCGAGAACCCAATTTGATTCAATTTGGGTGATAGTTGATCGATTGACGAAAAGTGCTTTGTTTCTTCCAATTAAGGAAGCGATATCGTCAGAGACTTTGGCTAAGTTGTTTATCAAGGAAGTCGTCTCTCGACACGGAGTTCCTATATCTATTATTTTGGATCGAGATACCCGTTTTACATCTCGGTTTTGGGAAAAGTTTCATGAAGATATGGGAACACAATTGAAATTGAGCATGACGTATCATCCTCAAACGGACGGTCAAACTGAACGTACGAACCAAACATTGGAGGATATGTTACGAGCGTGTATTATTGATTTCGGTGGTAGTTGGGATGAGCACTTGCCTTTGGTGGAATTCTCGTACAATAATAGTTATCACACTAGTATTGGGATGCCACCTTACGAGATGCTTTATGGGCGGAGGTGTCGAACTCCGATTTGTTGAGGTGAAGTGGGACAAAAGGAAATCGGGAGCACCGATTTGGTTTTGGAAACAAATAGCAAGATTGTTACGATTCGAGAGCATTTGAAAAAGGCTCAAGATAGACAAAAGTCGTATGCCGACAAGCGTAGACGAACGATCGAATTTCAAGAAGGCGACATGGTAATGCTTAAGGTTTCGCCATGGAAGGGTATTATTCGATTTCAAAAACGGGGAAAGTTAGCTCCTCGGTTTATTGGGCCATTCAAGGTTTTAGCTCATGTTGGTGAAGTTACATATCGATTGGAATTACCCGAAGAGCTTGCGGGGATCCATAACACGTTTCATGTTTCCCATCTCCGTAAGTGTCTTGCGGATGATTCTTCATGGATGCCAATAGACGAAATTGAGCTGAACAATAAGTTGGAGTATGTTGAAGAGCCGATTGCTATACTTGATGAGAAAGTGAAAATGTTGCGTAACAAGGAGGTGACAACTTTTAAGGTTCAATGGCGTCGGAGTAAAGGTTTCGAGTTTACTTGGGAACCCGAAGAATTCGTGTTGGTTTATCTTCCCTCTTGTCATGCGGCGTGGATCGCGAGGACGCGCTCCGAATTAAGTAGGGGAGAGTTGTAAGACCCAAATATTTCATTGTACATATGTGTGAATAAGTGATTCAAGTTGTGGGGTATACGTTGTATATAATTAAAAGGCAAAAGAAGCTGAACTGGGCATTTGGCGCGCCGCGCGGCCTTATGGCGCGCCGCGCCATTACGGGCTGACAGATTCCTTTTTCTTTTTAAATTAGATATTTTAAGGGCATTTTGGTAAAACCACTTAAGGTCCAACTTTAAGGCTTGGATCAGTTGTTTGGAGTGTCATTTACTCCATATTCACCCACCTTATCATCTTCCAATCAATTCTAGAGAGAGAGTTAGATTCTAGAGTGAGAGAGCTCAAATTAAGGAAGAAGAAACTCAAATCGGGTCAAAGTGCAAGCACTAAAGTTGTTCATCTCCTCATTTACTACGTTTTGATAGTTGTGGTAAGCCCTAAACCTAATTTCCTTGTTTTAATTGTTTAAGAATTAGGGTTTGTGTAGGTAATGAGCACTAAGACCCATTTGTTAGTGAATTTGGGTGTTTTGGGTGAATTTGGGTCATGTAGACCCAAAGATGATTAACTAGGGTTTTCAAAGTAGTAAACTATGTTTATGAGCCTAAATTGGTTAGTTAAAGTACTAGCACACTTATATATATGTAAATGGGTGTTAAGTGGGTTAGTGGATGACCCGAAATGGGTGTATTGACTTTTAAGTGGTCAAATGGGTCATAATGGACCTAAGATAGTTAGTGTATGTTTAAAATGCATAGACCTTGTGTTGAAAAGTGTTTTAAGACCTAATTTGGCAAATGATAGGGTTTTGATTATGATTGACCCAAATATTAGGGTTAAGGGTGAAAATGGGTCGAGATTGCACCATGGGTCAAAATGACTATAGAATGGAGTTTGAGTTGGTTGACCAACTTGAGTTTGTGATTGACATTATGTGTAATGTAATAGGTACGTTACATTGAAGGTTTCCGAGCTTGTCTATCTCTCATCAAGACTTTGAGGTGAGTGGAAAATCTGTATATGTATGTATATGATTTACGTGCCGTATTAATGGTGTCACATAGCCGTTTTGTGACCGTAGTTGTGAGACATAGCCGTTTTGTCCACGTTTTATATTTATGCACATAGTCGTGTTTGTGCATATAGTGGCGAGTAATAGCCGTGTTTTACTCCCACATTATTATCCGAGTTATTGTGCACATAGCCGTGTTTGTGTACATGATTGTGAGTAATAGCCGTGTTTTACTCACACGTTGATCAAGTGATGCCATAGCCATTTTTGAGAACAGTTGGAGGTGATGCCATAGCCATTTTTGGAACACCTCGGGGGTTGGCATACCATAGCCGTTTTTGGGAGCTAACGGTTGTTATGAACATCGATGACTTGTTTCGCGAAGTCATTCCCTTGCGAAGATATTGGTTAACCATGGTTTATAGTTGTTGACGTTAGCATTAAATTATTATTATGAATATTATGCTATTGATGTTGCTAGTTGTACGATTTGATGGTACTAGCATGTTTATTGAGGCGTTATGCGTTTGTATGCGTTATATGATATCGTGGATGCGAGTAGGTAAGTCTTATATGCATGTATATATTTATTCTACTCACTAAGCGTTAGCTAACCCTCTCGTTTTTTACCATTTTATAGGTTCCGGCGTGGATAAGGGTAAGGGCATATGGTTGGATTAGAGATCCCGCTTGTTAAGGGACGCCTCTTGGATGTGCTAGCTTTTGGAGTTTGACCATGACTTGGGTAGTTTAATCCCAAAAACCATGCTCATCGTGTCGTTTGGTACTTAAACTTTTTGGTGGTCGAAACTCACGTTATGTATTAAACTCGTAAAACGGCCAAAGTGGGCCCCGCTTTGTAAAACTTATTTTATGTTTGAATTGTGTTAGTTTTACATGTTTGAATATGTTGTTAAAATCATATTGTCTAATTATGTTGGGAAGTGGCCGATCTTTTTCGCATTTCATGACTTTTGGGACAGACCAGTTTGGCGCGCCGCGCCATATGCTGTCCCAGCAAAAAAAAAAAATTATTTTGAGATTTTAACGCGGGTCGTTCGTGGTTTGGTTTAGGTTGTTACAAACTTTCTTAAGCATAATAGAATACATGGTTTACCATATCCGAGAGACGTGATGTGTTTCAATGCTTTCGTTAATGATTGGTTTTAAAAGATAGTTAGTCCCTTAAAAAGAGTTCAACTATAAAGAACACCATGACCAAGTCAAGCTGACTTCCATGAACACGTTCGGTTATCCTAACGGTCCGATCCTTTATGTGTCTAAACAAACAGTTCCTTAATGAACTAAGAATCCCTCAAGCGGGGTGCAATGCTTGAGACTGCGTTATGGTGCAGTGTACTAATCAACACTGACCGGGTTCCATGGCCTTACTTAGCAGAGGTACAGCTTACAACAACCGCTGTGCTTCAGCATGCACGTACGAAGTTTATATGCTTGGTGACTACACTAGCATGGTCTGGGACGGACAATGTACTAAGGGTCTAGTCAGATGTTTCACTACGAAAGAGTCCTCAGTCGAAAACCAAAGCTTGATAGACTTACTACAACCGGTGTGCCTCAGTCGATCTTACGTTGTATTCGATAGACTTCTCTTACCAAGGGGTGACACAGACAGTGTACTCTGAATTGGGGTTCGCGACTTCCCAATAACAGAGCCAATAACTACGTTCTATTAGTTGGAAAAGCAATTGAGTTTAAAGCATAATCGAAAAGCAACAGCATACACAAACCATAACATTATTTCAGCATTATAACTGCTTACATCATAGCGTACAATAAAGATAACTACTCGCTAATCATGGCAACAATATCATAGAACATAATGATAGAAGACATTATATAAAGATAAGGGATAGAAGTACCAGTAGATTAAACGAGTTCCGAATACAAAAGTGACAACTTCAAGACTCCAGACCGCTCCTAATACAATCTTTGGCATTCTTCTACGGGTACTAGGTTTCCAGCACGGAGTTGAAGGCCTTGAGAGTATGACTAATATTGTACAAGAGAGAGAAAGAAGTGAATTGAAGTGTGTGTTGGAATGAATGACAAAGACCCTTTAAATAAGCACAAAATTTGCCTGCAAACGGCTATGATGTAAGTAAAAAATTGAAGTGTGTGTTGGAATGAATGACAAAGACCCTTTGGCAGGCCGTTTGGCAAGCCGTTTGCAGGGCCCGTTTGCTAAGGCAAGCCGTTTAACGAGGCAGTTTGATCTGGGCGTTTGGCAGGCCGTTTGGCAAGCCGTTTGGCTTGCTGATTCCCTGGATCATAACTTGATTTCTTGTCTTTCACCGTTTTCGCTCTAGAATCTTCGTTTTAGCTCCGATTCTCTTGATTCTTTTTGCACCGTCTTCGTAATTATTTGTTCTTCAATTCTAACCGACGAAGTGGGTATTTTGCCGACAAAGTTCAAATATTTCTTGTTTTTGGGCCTTAATATCGGGATGAAAACGTGACTTTTTAGCCGATATCAAATATTCCACACTTAGACTTTGCTTGTCCTCAAGCTAACTCTCATTTCCTTAAGAATCTTTTCGGAGTTTCTTTTCTAATAGCCTAAGCGGTTTGATTTTATTATAAGAGCAAAAAAGATAAGGTGAGTCATCTATGTTATGATTGAAACTATCTCTGCAAGCATGCGAGGAGGTTACATGACATAGGCTAGCTTTCATGGGTCACTCAAATCATACAAGTGTTTAGGGTTCCCTATGGATCTAAGAAATGAATTCACTCATAGTCAGTCATGCTACACCCATCGCCATAGGCTTGATAAAGACTCAAATCCTTGCTGCTAATGCGAGAATGGTAGTAATCTTAGCTTCTAGGTCATTTGTCAATGATGGAAAAGGAATTTTGGAGTGGTAGTGAAGTTGTTTTTGAAGGGTGAGAAAAAAGGGTAATGCAATTTTTATACAGACTTTTATTTGGATAGATAGGAGTGCTGAAGTGTTTGAGAAGCACTTTTGAACTTTTCTTCATTTGATAATCATTTTCGGTCAAGTTTTCTTCGGCATTTCTCTTATTAAGTTCCGCTCCTTTTTTCAGAACTTTGAAATATTTTTTTTTTTAATTTTTTTTTTTTGAGATTTCATCTCGAGAGACTTTTTGCCGGTAAACTTTTTCAAGACCTTTGCCATGATACTTGAGAGGATCATAACATCGGGTTTTCAGAAGGAATCTCATTTTCTGGATTTTTCGAGTAATAGTAAAGATGATGTGGGTGTGGTGGTAGAGTAGAAGTAGTGGAGGTGCGAAAGGCTTATTTTTGACAAATGGCTAGCTTTTCTGATTATAACCGAATCACGTTTCGCTGCTCGAAAATGTAGATCTAAAGCAAGTTCTGATTCTGAGTACAGACATCGGCATTCTCAACGGAAAATAGTAAAGCATTAAAAATGAATGCTGGTCTTATTTGGGGTGCCTCACCATAATCAATTTAGGTCGATAATGCCTTAGTCATGCAATTCTCTATTAGAGATTTGGTTCAACCTAACAAGATTTCCACCCAACTTAAGCCTTACTTTTATTGACAAACGTTTTAGGTTTTCAAAAATACTTTTTCGAAAAGGCTTTCTTTTGCAAAATTTTTTGAAATTTGGCTTAAGGACTTGGAATCTTCGTAATGAGTTATTTTAATACAGCATAAAAAGATTATACCAACATCCCACACTTAGACGAAAATTGTCCTCAATGTTCCTAGTGTATCCCACACTTAGGGGTTTTAGTTGAAGATTTAGGAGTATTTGTCTAGTGTTTTTAATTGGGTTGGAATCCCACACTTAGTGATAAGATAGGATGTGGCATAGTTTGAATCTTGAGCTAGTAGCAAAAAGAAAGAAATACCCCTAGCAGATGCGGCTGGTTTTCAATCCTTGCGTCTTTTATTGATTGGCTCATTTGTCATCCTTTATTCTTCTACTCTACTTTATTGCACGGGTTGCTTCCCGAGAAGCGCTTTTGTTTAAGGTCATTGGCTCGACCGTAGTGACTCTTTAAAAAGCAAACATTCCTCGCTGATGGTTGTAATCTTGGTCTTCTCGAGGGAATGTGATTCTTGGCGGGTAAATCCTGAGAAAGTGTCGGACCAATAGTGGTAGAAGGTCTGGTACTTCTCTTGAAGATCTTCTGAAAGATAAGTAGTGCGCAATTTCGGCTCTTGATAAGTCTTGATGTCCGATGAGAATGTGATCCACGGCTCCCCTGGTTTACCCATGATTGTCAATCATAGAAGCAGTGCTGGTGGTGATTGTTTCTCTGATGGGATGCTCATTTCGGAGGTCTTCAAACAATGTTAGAAACTGTATCTTTAGAATTTTGAAGTCTTCGGAATGGTGATCTCCACAGTAAGAGTCTGTAGCTTTGCACAGATTTGTTAAAAGACGAAGCTAAAAATAAGTGAACAGCAATCCTGACTCGAGCATTAATGTCACCGTCTTTGAGTATATCTCCCGACATCCTGCTTTAAATGTGAAACTAGGATCTGTGAATTCGTGGAAGATACGTAATATCTGCTTCGTAACATAGGTGGCAATGTTGACTCGATCTGGTTCAAGATGAGAGAACAGATTGTTTCACCTTACTTCCTGATGATGTAGCGTGAGGGTACGAAATAGTATTATTTTTAATACAAAATACTACAAAATATGACACAAGTTTTATTAATTTACGGATGGGATATACCTAAACCTTGCTACAACACTATAGGCAGTGTACCTAATCGTAGAGTAGTGTAGTTTTTAGTAAGTCCGGTTCGTTCCACAGGGAGCTGGTGAAGTTAACGCTATATTATTAAGTTTATTTGTAAAAATATATATATAAATAAGTAGTAGTATTATTATAAAATGGGGGTTTTACCGTTTAATGACCGGTTTGTCGATTTTAAGCGTAAAAATAAATGACAAAAATTAAAGTGCGTAAAATAAATTGCGATAAATAAAATGACAGAAAATAAAATTGCGAGTAATAAAATGACAGTAAATAAAGATACGATGAGAAATATAATAAAAGAATTATGCTTATTTAAACTTCCGTAATCATGATGTTTGACGTGTTGATTTTAATTTATTACCATGGGTTAATTGTCCTTTGTCCTGGTTTATTTGATACATCTATCTGGTTTTTGTCCATAATAGTCCATCGGTCATAAATATAAAGTGCGAGTATCCTCGTCAAATTACCCTTATACCCGAAGTCAAATATTCCAACTGATTAAGGATTTAAACTGTGACGCAGTTATCACTTCTGTCAACAATTACACCAGTTATCACTGTATGTAATCCACCCCTGTTTTAATTAGTTTATGAATATTAATTCATCCACTTGATCAGAATGAATAATCAATTACCCAACCCAATTGATTAATTAAATGATTATAACAGATTCCATATGAACATCACTAAATAGGACAACCATAATCATTATTAATTATTAGGTTAATTAATTTGAAGATAGGTTCGACAGACTCCAATGAGTTGTCACTCAATTAGACAATACCCCCCATCTATTAATAGTCAATAGTTCAATTTCCACAAGTGTCGGTCTTTTGCCCAAACCTTAATTATGGTACAAAGTTCAATAACCCCGTCTTAATATTTTAGCCCAACATCACGATTACTTCGGCTCAAATAAGCATAATAATAACTTAGCTACGAGACATTAATGTAAAAAGGTTGAACATAACTTACAATGATTAAAAATAGCGTAGCGTTACACGGACAGAATTTCGACTTACACACTCAAATGATCTCTATCATAAATCTTATTATTATCATAATTTAAACTTAAAATTAAGATTATTGTTATATCTTATTACATTAACATTATGATAGAGATATAGAATATAGATATTGATAATTGATATTGATAATTGATCGAAGAAAAAAAAGATCGGAGAAAAATTCTCCTCTTAATTCATCGAACGTATCGTTCCTTTTATAGGTAAATTAGAATTCAAATTTTCATTTACGACCCCTGAACTATGCTCAATTAACAACTTTTTATTATTTAATATTATTCTTATTATGAATTATTTAAATATTATATTTTATTCTTGTGCATAGTTGACTTGTAATTTTTACACCGTTGCGTCGAGCGTTGAGAGTTGGTTCATGTCCTGGTTTCGGATTTTCGAACGTCCTTTCGTATAATTTAATATCTTGTACTTTGCGTTTTGTAACTTGTACTCTTGTCATTTTTAGACGTTTCTCATCAATAAATTGAACCTTTTGAATTGTATCTTGTATATTTGAGCTTTTTGGATGTTTTGGTCTTTCAAATCTTCGTTTTTGTCTTTAAATCTTCATTTTCGAGCGATTTGCGTCTTTCGTCTTCGCACTTATTTATTTAACTATTACAACTAAAAATAAGGAAATTACATTTAAAATCTTTACATATTGGAACGATATTGCTACTAAATATATGTTCATTTGGAGCACTATCAAATATCCCCACACTTGAGCGTTGCTTGTCCTCAAGCAATACAGAACTTGAAATAAAAACATACATGAATCACTTTTTTATTCATCACATTTTGTACATCAGTGATTTTGATATAGCGGTATAAACAATGACAGTAATGATGGTTAAAGGTGGGTGTGTCATCCACAGTTGCCTCGGGTTTAGGTCAACGACACTTGCAATCAAATAGCCGATTTACTTTCGGTTTCCAAAGCAAAGTGCACATTTGAAAGGTGGTTTACAGTCCCACATGACTATGAAAATGTAGATCCTTAAGGAAATTGGATCTTTATGAAAACATTTGATCTTTTTAAAAATTTAATCTAGCTTTTACCCTAGACAAGTTTTCTGATTTGATCCATCATTGGTGTTGCAAAATATATTTGTGGATCATTATTTTGGCTAAAACTTTTAGGCTCGTGTATTCCACTGCTATCCCGGTATCGGAAAGCACACATCCAGTTTACTTGTTCCGTATATTACCTTTCGGTAAACTACCGTCCGGTTGTAAAGGAAAGCGATGAACAATAAACTGTTAAGGCAATGTCCCGTGACATGCAGATGATTATGGTCTTATTAACGTGTCGGATGCTAGAACTATCCTTGGTAGGAGCGATAGTAAAGATCATCCTATGATTTTTCGGTCTGGCACAAGGTCCTGTCTCTGACCATGCTATGCAACCACCGTTCTTACGGTTGACACCCGATTTGGTTCAGGTGACCTAATGAATTCCAGGTGAATTCCTAGGATTTTACGTTCAATGGTAATGAACGCATTGAAAATGGATTTTCAGAAAACAAATCGGTTTGCAATTTTGATCAAAATATTTTCTCGTTCAAGCTCGAGTTTAGATATCATTGAATTCCATGAGTTTGAATTCTCAATCTTTAAGGTCAATCTCTAGGATTGAGTAATATCAGTCTTAAAAGCTGATTTTTAATCTTTAAGGAGATTATCCTTTCTGGGGATCTGATTCATTAGTCTTATCACGCTAATTTGCACGGTGCCCCCCCATTATACGAGATAAATCCTTCTCATGGTTAGGATAAATCTGACCACTTGGCAACCCTGTTTGATGCTGAGGTCCGTGGATTTCCTGCTGATTTTAGAGATGACTTTTCTAGATTTTTCGTCAACCTACAGCTGGTCTGGACGACAACTTCATGACTTAAATCAAGAAGCGCGTGTCTTTTTCGGAAGACTTTACTTCCTTCAAATGATGGAATTGATTCATCGTGTAGATCCATCTTTCTTTCAAAAGTATTATAGTAAATCGGGTAAAACTGATTAGTATCATCCAAAACAAAAGTACCTGCAATAATCTTGTACAAAGATATGTGATAGATAGTTTTTAATTGAATAACTTGGTATATTCTCCCCACACTTAGTTTCTTTCTTTGCCTTTTTATTCTCCTTTATTCCATTTTAAATGAATTCAAGCGTTTTGGGTTGTTTCTCAATTTATGTCCTTTTTGAGGTAACAATAATTTCGGTATTAACACCTAGTTTTCATCGTTCATAAATATATATAAACATGATTTTGATTTCATTTAGTTGAAAATTTTTCAAATTTTCGCAAAATTTGGCAAAAATACCAAGTGTAAACCCGAGAGAATTTATAACCCTTCCCCACACTTAAGATCATGCAATGCCCTCATTTGCATGAAATCAGACTCTAATTATAAATTCACGAGGGTGATTAGTGTAGAAAAGTGATTAAAAATACCCAGTTTGCAAACATCTTGTTGTTATCTCACATTTGATATTTTGCTTCTTGTCGTCAAAATTAGTACCTTTTGCTGAACTTAATGACAGTCTTTGAAAGTGCGTTGTTTTACCCTGTTTTGTATATAACATAAAATACAAACATATATATACATATTTTTGAAGTTTGGTATATAACCCCACGTTCAAAAATTTATAAAATATAATATTTTTTTGGCATACTTTAAATCAATAAAATTAAATGATAACAAAATTTGTCCCCCCGCCCTCGGGTAAAGCAATTTCGGTTCAATGACCTAGTGTTCAACTTACGACGAATTTTAAAAATCATATTTTTAACTTAAAGAAATAAAGTAAATTTTGTTTTTTTTTAAAAATCACAATAAAACATAAATTAAAATGCATATTAATTTTAAATAAAACCTAAAAAAAATAAAAATTCAGAATGGAGGGAGAAAACTAGTTCTTTAGTGTCTGCTAGCGGAAAAGACCAATCGGATTCCATTCTCGGAACTACACGAGAACAGAACAACTAACTCTAGATAACATTTTCTTAGAACATTTGAATCTCCCCACACTTAGGTAGCTGTGGTGTCGAAATTGTGATTAACTTCATCGTCAATTTCTTTTGGTCCATAATCAACTTGCATATCTGTGACTTTCTCTTTAAGCCATTGGTCGGATTCCTGTGTAATATCCACAATTTCAACTAGCTTCACCTTTTCTTTAGGCGATAGATTGGATACTAACCGGTTACATAACTTAAAGTTCCCCTTACTTCTAGCATCGCGAATCCGTTTAATAAGTTTCTTCATTGAACTATTAATAACGGGATCATTTAATTTCGTATTAACAACGGGGTTCTTTGTTATCAGGTCATCATTAGGTGTTACTTCATTTTCCCCACACTTAGGCTTTTCATTATTGCTAAGCACTACCGTTGGAGTTGGTAAAACCACATGGTTATTACCAATCGTTTTTACCGGTTCAACGGTTTTGGTTGGTGGAGATTTAGACTTTCGAATCATAAAGGTGATCGATTTGTCACCACTTTTAAGTGTCATTCTTCCATTTCCTACATCAAATAACGCCCCGGTGGACGCTAAGAATGGTCGACCTAAAATTAGAGGAATGTTTGGGTCCTCTTCTATGTCAATGACAATGAATTCGACTAGAAAGGTTAAATTGCCTACTTGAATGGGTAGGTTGTCAGCGATTCCAACTGGGTGCTTAATGGTTTGATCAAAGAGTCGAACACTCATATCCGTTGGACTTAACTCACCTACACCTAATCTCTTATATAATGAAAGAGGCATAACACTTACACTCGCACCTAAATCTGCTAGTGCATCATACATGACACAATCACTAAGTAGACAAGGAACAATAAATTCACCCGGATCACCTACCCTAGGTGGAGGTTTTGGTGGAACTGTATTCACCGGGTTTATATTTACGGCTTTTGTTTCTTGCACTTTCTTATTCTTTTTCTTCTTCTTCTTTCCAGAGGTATCACAATCTTTATTACCTATCACTTGCTCATACTCAACTCCTTTTCTTGGAAACGGGATGGGTGGTTTGTATGGTGCCACCACTGGCTTTACATACTCGGGTGGTGGTGGTGTAACTTCTTCATTGTTACTCTCATCTAAAACCTTCCCATCTTCTGATGCTGGTTTTTCAGAATTCGTTGAAACCATATTAACATTCTCATTTCGAGGATTTACTTCAGTATTACTCGGTAGCTTTCCTTGTTCCCTCTCACTCATCATGCTAGCAAGAGTTCCTACGTGTTTTTCTAGATTCAAAATGGAAGCTTGTTGAGTTCTTAATGACTGATCAAACCTCTCGTTCGTTTGGGTTTGAGTTTCAATAAATTGTGTTTGAGATTCAACTAGCTTAAATACCACGTCTTCCATATTTGACTTTTTCTCTTCGGTTTGTTGTGGTGGTTTATACAAGCCATGTCTTTGTGGATTGAAAGTGTTGTTTTGAGTTGGTTGGTTATTCGGACCTTGTTGGTTATACCAGTTATTTTCGGGTCCTTTTGGATTGTAAAGAATGTTTTGATTTCGATTTAAGTTTAGCCTTGGCGGTTGATAATTATTTTGATAATTATTTCCAGGCCTTTGGTTCATATAGGAAACATTCTCTCGTTGTTCCATCGTTGGTTCAATGTGACAATCTTTCAATAAGTGTGGTCCACCGCATTGCTCACAACTGATTCGTATTGCGTGAATATCTTTATTCATCTTTTCCATTCGTCTTTCGAAAGCATCTATTTTTGCGGAAACGGAATCAAAGTCATGGCTAGAATCGGCTCTAGCCGCTTTAGATGATCGAAAGATATCTTTTTCTTGGTGCCACTCATGCGAGTGGGAGGCTGTGTTATCAATAATTTTGTAAGCTTCAGTTGCGGTTTTCTTCATAATGGATCCACCAGCGGTTATGTCGATGTCTTTTCGTGTGGCGATGTCTACGCCTTTATAGAAGATTTGTACTATTTGAAAAGTATCTAATCCGTGTTGAGGACATCCTCTCAACATCCTTCCGAATCTTGTCCACGCCTCATATAATGTTTCATTTGGCTTTTGCGCGAACGTAACAATTTCTCCTTGAAGTCTCACGGCTTTAGATGCCGGAAAGAATCTTTTAAGAAATTTCTCAACTAAAACATCCCATGTGTCAATCGCCCCTTCAGGTAACGATTCTAACCAATCTTTGGCTTCTCCCTTTAAAGTCCAGGGAAACAACATGAGATAGATCTGCTCATCTTCCACTTCTCGGATTTTGAATAGTGTACAAATTCTTTTAAACGTACGAAGGTGTTCGTTAGGATCTTCATTCGGTGCACCACTGAATTGGCATTGGTTAGTTACCATGTTTAGAATTTGTCCTTTGATTTCATAATCTGGAGCATTAACTGCTGGCTTAATAATGGCGTGACCTTGGCCCGTGCGTGTGGCTCTCATTCGGTCTTCCATACTTAGAGGTTCTAGATTTTCCATGATTGGAAGTGTTGTATCTGAATCACTAGAGGTTTCTGATTTAATGGTTTCTTCCTCAACAATCTCTGTTTGAATGATTGGTGGTTCCGGAGGAAAGTTTAATGGTTCGGGATCTACAAACCGTTCCTGAATATTCTCCGGATTCTCAATTGTGAGGTTTGTTTCAAAAACTGGATTATCGGAAATTTGAGTTTGAGGATTTGGTCGACTTGATGACGATTCTAAAGAAAAATCAACGGCGGCGATATTCGTTAAACGATGTCTTGATCGAGTTACAGGTGGTGAACGTATGACCGGCGGCGAACGTCTTGCTCGGTGCATTCACTGAATATCCTATTAGTTTTTAAAAAGGAAAGAAAAATTATAATAAGTTATCCAACCAATAGACTTTTCTGATTTTGCCCACGTTTCGAATAGCCAAAAGATGCAGCAGAGGGGCAGGATTCGTTTGGTCTCAATATAATTGAGGACTGTTTGGCTCCAATAACCCGGTCCACGTACAAATCCAACTATTACTACGAACCAGAAAATTTTGATGTCTATCAATTTAACCACTTAAAATAAATTTTCGTAATTTTAAGAAATTTAGAGAAGAAGTAGAAAAAAATTCTAAGTCCTAAAAACTAGAATGGCGAGAAATAAGAAAGAAATAGATTGCGCGTCGAAAAATGTCGAAAAATAAAAGGTCGAAAAATAGGCGTCGAAAAATAAAAATAAGAAAGTAGTGCGAAATACGGCGTCGTAAAATTCTAAGCACCTAAAACTTAGTCTAAGGAATAAGCACTTAAGGGATTTTATAGCAAAGCTTAAAAATTCTAGAAGTAAAAATAACTATGGCAAAACTAAACTTAATACTAAAAGTTACGAATATAGTCTAAAAAAAACTAATGGTAATAAAACTTAAAATAATTTTTTTATAGAAAAAATCTTAAAAATATAAATTTTTTTTTTTTTTTTTTTTTTTTTTTAAAAAAAAAACGAATTTTTTTTTTTTTTTTTAAAAAAACGTTTTTTTTTTTTTTTTAACAGATTTTTTTTTTTACGTTTTTTTTTTTTTTTTTTTTTTTTTTTTTTTTTTAAAAACGATTTTTTTTTTACAAATTAATAATTTTTTATAATTATAATTTTTTTTTAAAACTTTTTTTTTTAATTCATTTACTATTCATGAATAGTAAATGAAAATAAATTAATTAATTTACTATTCACATGAAAGCGACATGATAGCAATTATTAATTATAAGTTACATAATATACCCCTGAAGTATTTAATAAATACGACTTTTTTTTTTTTAAATTTACGTAAATTTTCGGTTGTCAACAGCCGTGCCCCACTTGGGGTTGTTTATTTCTGATATCGAACAGCAAAGAAAAAAATCAATGTGATTGCATTCGTGGGACCCACTTTTTGACTTATTTTTTTTTTACTTTCTTAACCACCTCCACTATAATTTGTCCACTATAAAAACAATAATTTTTAATTTGTCCTAGAACTTACTACAACTACGAAAGTGAATATGTCCATTTGATGTTAAACATTACGGCAGCGGACAAATTCTAAATGTTATTATATTTGATGTTATTAATATGTCCACTTGAATTTATTTATTAAAAACTTAGAATTAGCTATGACACTACTTTATATTTAGAACGATAGATGATATTTACCACTATACTACTATACTACAACGAAGTGTATTAGCTATGACACTACTTAATGTTATTACCTTGATATTATTTACCACTTACTAGAATCTTAACAAAATCTATATCTGACACACGGTCCCCGAAATTACTTTTTTTATAATTATATTTTTACAAATATAAATTAAAAATATAGCGTTTTAGCGCTCCCCGGCAGCGGCGCCAAAAACTTGATGATGTAGCGTGAGGGTACGAAATAGTATTATTTTTAATACAAAATACTACAAAATATGACACAAGTTTTATTAATTTACGGATGGGATATACCTAAACCTTGCTACAACACTATAGGCAGTGTACCTAATCGTAGAGTAGTGTAGTTTTTAGTAAGTCCGGTTCGTTCCACAGGGAGCTGGTGAAGTTAACGCTATATTATTAAGTTTATTTGTAAAAATATATATATAAATAAGTAGTAGTATTATTATAAAATGGGGGTTTTACCGTTTAATGACCGGTTTGTCGATTTTAAGCGTAAAAATAAATGACAAAAATTAAAGTGCGTAAAATAAATTGCGATAAATAAAATGACAGAAAATAAAATTGCGAGTAATAAAATGACAGTAAATAAAGATACGATGAGAAATATAATAAAAGAATTATGCTTATTTAAACTTCCGTAATCATGATGTTTGACGTGTTGATTTTAATTTATTACCATGGGTTAATTGTCCTTTGTCCTGGTTTATTTGATACATCTATCTGGTTTTTGTCCATAATAGTCCATCGGTCATAAATATAAAGTGCGAGTATCCTCGTCAAATTACCCTTATACCCGAAGTCAAATATTCCAACTGATTAAGGATTTAAACTGTGACGCAGTTATCACTTCTGTCAACAATTACACCAGTTATCACTGTATGTAATCCACCCCTGTTTTAATTAGTTTATGAATATTAATTCATCCACTTGATCAGAATGAATAATCAATTACCCAACCCAATTGATTAATTAAATGATTATAACAGATTCCATATGAACATCACTAAATAGGACAACCATAATCATTATTAATTATTAGGTTAATTAATTTGAAGATAGGTTCGACAGACTCCAATGAGTTGTCACTCAATTAGACAATACCCCCCATCTATTAATAGTCAATAGTTCAATTTCCACAAGTGTCGGTCTTTTGCCCAAACCTTAATTATGGTACAAAGTTCAATAACCCCGTCTTAATATTTTAGCCCAACATCACGATTACTTCGGCTCAAATAAGCATAATAATAACTTAGCTACGAGACATTAATGTAAAAAGGTTGAACATAACTTACAATGATTAAAAATAGCGTAGCGTTACACGGACAGAATTTCGACTTACACACTCAAATGATCTCTATCATAAATCTTATTATTATCATAATTTAAACTTAAAATTAAGATTATTGTTATATCTTATTACATTAACATTATGATAGAGATATAGAATATAGATATTGATAATTGATATTGATAATTGATCGAAGAAAAAAAAGATCGGAGAAAAATTCTCCTCTTAATTCATCGAACGTATCGTTCCTTTTATAGGTAAATTAGAATTCAAATTTTCATTTACGACCCCTGAACTATGCTCAATTAACAACTTTTTATTATTTAATATTATTCTTATTATGAATTATTTAAATATTATATTTTATTCTTGTGCATAGTTGACTTGTAATTTTTACACCGTTGCGTCGAGCGTTGAGAGTTGGTTCATGTCCTGGTTTCGGATTTTCGAACGTCCTTTCGTATAATTTAATATCTTGTACTTTGCGTTTTGTAACTTGTACTCTTGTCATTTTTAGACGTTTCTCATCAATAAATTGAACCTTTTGAATTGTATCTTGTACATTTGAGCTTTTTGGATGTTTTGGTCTTTCAAATCTTCGTTTTTGTCTTTAAATCTTCATTTTCGAGCGATTTGCGTCTTTCGTCTTCGCACTTATTTATTTAACTATTACAACTAAAAATAAGGAAATTACATTTAAAATCTTTACATATTGGAACGATATTGCTACTAAATATATGTTC
Organism: Rutidosis leptorrhynchoides; assembly: GCF_046630445.1. Classification (NCBI taxonomy): domain Eukaryota; kingdom Viridiplantae; phylum Streptophyta; class Magnoliopsida; order Asterales; family Asteraceae; genus Rutidosis; species Rutidosis leptorrhynchoides. Next base: position 79,102,710 of record NC_092339.1, on the reverse strand, counting down.
ATTTGGAGCACTATCACTTCCTCCGTAACAGCGTCTCGTAACTCTTTGATAATCAGATCAGCATGGTGATCAATTATTACGTAAATCACTAGCCTGTCTGGTGTGCTTTCGAAATTATGTCTTTCCAAGAGAGCAAAAAGGCTCGATCATTTGCAAATCAGATAGATAAGTCGGGAGTCCGGTGGAAAGATCCATGTGCTTTTGGATGAGAGTCAGTAGTGCTCGTTGGTTTGCTGAGAACAGAAGTGCAGATCCGGCTAAGGCATTATAAACCTTAGAGTAAATGATCTTCTGATCTCGACAGAATCTTGTCTCAAGAATAGTGCGAACCACTGAATTGTGCTCTCGTTGCCTTTCTTCTTGGTAGTTATGATCGTGAAGAGGATTAATAAAGTCTTGAATGCGTTCTTCTAGGATTTCAATATCATTGTCTTCTCTTTGGAGATAGAGGTTGTGTTCTTCTCGGATAGCCATAATTCGTTCCGTTAAGCGTAGCGTAAAATCAATTGTTGATTTACGGATGGCTTCGAGAATATCTTAAAATTCATCAGTATCATTGATGAAGGTTATCATGTCTGCGTGTGTGGATATAATCGGAATCTGATTTGAAGAGGAGTCTGGCTCCCCTTAATCTGGTTCGGTTAGAGAGTGTGAGTTATTCAGAATGTCTTCATGTTGCTCTTCCTCATCATCATCGGTATATTATTCTTCTGAGGATGCATCTGATGGACGGGTTTCTTCAGTATTCTGATTCTCCACTTTGATACTTGCAGGATCACTTTCTATATCCTTAACCTCGGCCTTGTCAGTCTTCTTCTTGAAGCGAATTATTAAACTGTGATCTTCCATCTCAAGCCTCATTAATTCTTCATGACGCTTAATGCTCAGAGCAGGTATTGTCATAGTTTCTTTTACGTCTTCCATTTCCTTTTCCTCTTCAGATTCCTCCTCTTCCTCTATTTCTTCATTGGGATCCTCTTCTTCCATTTCTGGGTCGTCTACAGGCTGTGATTCGACATCCATCTCGATATCATCGGCTGTGGTGAAGACTCGTCATCGGAAGTCATCCGTTTGTGAAAATAGCAAACATCTCTGCCTGTCCAGAAAGATCGGTTGGTCTGTCAATTTTGAAGGTAATGCTCTATCCATGTGATCGTAAGATCAAGGTTTGATTGTACACATCAATGACAGTCCTAGCCGTATTCATGAAAGGTCTTCCTAACACTACTGGTGTGTGTAGGTCTTTCTTGATATCCATTACTACGAAATCCGTACGATACAAGAATTTGTTGACTTTCACCAAGACGTTCTCAACTATGCCTTTAGGATATCGAATTGTGTGATCGGCAAGTTGGATTGTCATTTTAGTTGGTGACAAGTCTCCTAACTCTAATCTCTTGTAGAGAGAGTAGGGGATTAGGTCGATACTTGCTCCTAAATCTACTAGTACGTGAATGGTTCCAAATTGGTAGATTGAACACGGAAAAACGAATCAGCCCGTATCTCCTAGCTTTGGTGGTAGAGAGTTTCTGAGTAATGCAGAGCATTCTTCACTCAGTGGAATTTTGTTAGAATCTGGTATCCTTTCCTTTGTAGAGAGAAGCCTTCGGATGTATCTCTTCTGGTTGGGGACTTTGGACATAGTGTCCAGGAATTTTCCATCAAGTTTGAAGGAATCAAGCTTGGATGGTTCTTCTTGTAGCCTTCCAGGATAGGGTACACGAACTGGAGTTTCAGGGGTGGCTTCTGAGTATATGTGGATTTGTTCTTGAGCCTAGCTGACCTTCTCCGTGGTTCTTCCTCTGGGATTACGGAATCCATTTGCTTTGCTTCTTCTATGTGGGGATTTTGGATAGTATTACTTGGTAACATTCCCTGCGGTCGGGTTTCAAGGCGTTGTGATAACTGTCCGAGCTGCGTCTCTAGACTTTTGAGCAGAGCCAATTGATTTCTCATTAGTATCTCCGTCTGATCTTGTCTGGCTGCAGTTCTCTGATTTAACTGTTGTTGACCTTGAATGAACTGAGTCAACTGATCAACAGCTCCAAGAGTGGGGTTAGTTGCTTTTGTAATCTGGGTGGTAGGGGAATTTTCCTCGACTGGTGAACCAGTGAGTGGAATTGGTTGATCGTAGGTCAATTGAGATTGTTGGGCTGGATAAGGTAGATAGCGATAACGAAAAGGTTGATTGCTTAACCCTAGGTTGTTGATTGAATCCGGGATTTGGTGGACGAGCAGGGTATTGAACGTAACAGACTGAACCGTCAGGGTTTTCGTACTCAACTTGATATTCTTCAGTAGGTTGCGGGTTGGTACAATTAACACAAGCCTGAGCTTTTTTGACCTGCTGCGGCTGCGTCTTCAATTCTCCGAGTTGTTTAGCAAGAGATTCCATCTTATCTGTGACAGATTTGATGGCCTCTGTTTGATTGTTAAGTGCAGAGAGTGGGGCAGATGATGAAGTTGTTTCACCACTGTTCTAGTCGTGATGATGCATTGTCATGTTCTCGAGCAATTCCCATGCTTCATCTGCGGTTTGGTTCATCAGATTCCCTTGAGCTGATGCATCGATTTTCGTCCTATGATTTGCCGTAAAACCATTGTAGAAGGTACAGATTTGGGCTGACCGTTCTAGCTGGTGATTAGGGCATTTCTTCAGCAGGGTTTTGAATCGCTCCCATGCAGTGTAAAGAGATTCATCATAACTTTGTTTGAAGTTAATGATGTCATTCTTTAGTTTGGTTTATTTAGAAGGAGGGAAATATTTGGTTAGGAATTTAGTAGCCATCTCCGTCCATGACGTGATGGAATCTTTTTCCAGTCCTTCGAACCAAGTTTGAGCATGATGAGTGAGAGAATAGGGAAACAAGTATAGCCGGACTATATCTTGTCCTATCCCTGGCTGTTTGTAGGAGTTCGAAAGAGATATGAATTTATCAAGGTGAGAATTAGGATCGTCATTCGGTAATCCATGAAACTGACAGCTATTCTGGATGAGCTGGATGATGTGATATTTTAACTCGAACGAGTGTCCTTGAATCTCTGGAAATCTGATCGGTCCTCCTCGACCTTCAATTGAGGGTTTGGTATTTTCTGCTAAAGTAACGCGTAACGCCATTCGATTTCTGATTCGTGCTTCCTTGTGTGCTTTAGAGATTATTGCGTCTGGATCAGGTACGAATAACAACGGCCCTAGTCTAGATCGGGTTTGGGTCATACACTGGGTATGCCTTTTTGTTTTTAATTTTTAGCAAATAAACTAAATTTCTAAAATAATCTAAGGTAGGCTAATTAGTCTAAGGTAGTCTAATCTAAAGTAGTCTTAGTCTAAGGTAATCTAATTTAACTAACTAACTATCCTATGGTTGAATATGTTTTTGGTTCTGGCTACTGATTCCCTGGTATTTCGATAACAGAGATCCACACGAATTATTCAACAAACCAAGTGGCCAGGCTGACTACGGAGAGGCAGGATCCTTTTGGTCCCAATATAATTGGAGACTGTTCGGAAAATCCAACAACCAAGTCCGTGTATAATTGTCTTTCTTAGGCACCACTAAATGCTTGTGAATAAGTTTGATAGAGATCAGTATTGCCTGATACCAGTTCCCCGGCAGCGGCGCCAAAAACTAGACTCCCCCTTGATACGGCTGAAATGGACGGTTTTATTTGTGCGGTGTCGTCGGGCCGCAGCACGCCAGAATCAACCACCAAGGGGGTGGTACTGTTTTAAATTTATATTTAGCGGGGTCTAAATTATACTACTCCTTAGCATGAGTAAGGGAAGTATGACCTAGAGTCGTATTTTTGCGATATCAGTAGAATCGAAGCTATATTTAAGCCTAAGATAGTTAAGAAGGAGTAGTGGTTACTTAATTTTCGAATTTTCTAATTTATAAGACAGATAAACTAAATGCGATAAAATTCGTAATTCAGATAAGGTTAAAATGAGTGCATACTATGATTTCATCAGTTATTCAGCCGAGATTATGGAATGCTGGCTCATGAATAGGCAGAGGCCTTGTATTCATTACACTGGTCCTAAACGCCCCTGTCATAAGACATGTCACTGGGTACTGCGTTAGGCTTGAAGATTCTGAATAGACAGCAACGTCCCTTACCCCCGACGCCCGTGCAGTCTGACTACAGGCATACACGTTCAGACGGCTCATCTAATTGAGCGACTCGGTTGGGTGACGTATTAACATTCCACAATGGTCTAAACTTTCTTAAGCATAATAGAATACATGGTTTACCATATCCGAGAGACGTGATGTGTTTCAATGCTTTCGTTAATGATTGGTTTTAAAAGATAGTTAGGCCCTTAAAAAGAGTTCAACTATAAAGAACACCATGGCCAAGTCAAGCTGACTTCTATGAACAGGTTCGGTTATCCTAACGGTCCAATCCTTTATGTGTCTAAACAAACAGTTCCTTAATTAACTAAGAATCCCTCAAGCGGGGTGCAATGCTTGAGACCGCGTTATGGTGCAGTGTACTAATCAACACTGACCGGGTTCCATGGCCTTACTTAGCAGAGGTACAGCTTACAACAACCGCTGTGCTTCAGCTTGCATGTACGAAGTTTATATGCTTGGTGACCACACTAGCATGGTCTGGGACTGACAATGTACTAAGGGTCTAGTCAGATGTTTCACTACGAAAGAGTCCTCAGTCGGAATCCAAAGCTTGATAAACTTACTACAACCGGTGTGCCTCAGTCAATCTTACGTTGTATCCGATAGACTTCTCTTACCAAGGGGTGACATAGATAGTGTACTCTGAATCGGGGTTCACGACTTCCCAATAACATAGCCAATAACTACATTCTATTAGTTGGAAAAGCGATTGAGTTTAAAGCATAATCGGAAAACATTTCAACAGCATACACAAACCATAACATTATTTCGGCATTATAACTGCTTACATCATAGCGTACACTAAAGATAACTACTCGCTAATCATGGCAACAATATCATAGAACATAATGATAAAAGACATTATATAAAGATAAGGGATAGAAATACCAGCAGATTAAACGAGTTCCGAATACAAAAGTGACAACTTCAAGACTCCAGACCGCTCCTAATATAATCTTCGGCGTTCTTCTCCGGGTACTAGGTTTCCCGCACGGAGTTGAAGGCCTTGAGAGTATGCATAATATTGTACAAAAGAGAGAAAGAAGTAAATTGAAGTGTGTGTTGGAATGAATGACAAAGACCCTTTAAATAAGCACAAAATTTTCCTGCAAACAGCTGGCAGGCTGTTTGGCATGCCCTTTGCAGGGCCCGTTTGCTAAGTCAGGCCCTTTAACGAGGCCATTTGATCTGGGCATTTGGCACGTCGTTTGCCACACTAGCAGGCCGTTTGGCAGCCCGTTTGGCTTGCTAATTCCCTGGATCGTAACTTCATTTTTTGTCTTTCACCGTTTTTGCTCTAGAATCTTCGTTTTAGCTCCGATTCTCTTGATTCTTTTTGCACAGTCTTCGTAATTACTTGTTCTTCAATTTTAACTGACGAAGTAGGGATTTTGCTGACAAAGTTCGAATCTTTCTTGTTTTTGGGCCTTAATACTGGGGTGAAAACGTGACTTTTTAGCCGATATCACTCGAAACGCGCGAATGGTTTTGGCTAACTACCCCGCATGAGCATGCGGAATTCTACGATTGTTTTGACTCGCGATATATAAACAATGAAATATACAACCACGCATGCATAGTACAAACATACATAACAAAATAAATTATTACAAACACAAATTGTTTTCGCCTGCCCGACACGGGACTTACAGCCCAAATATAATGAAATTGTTTCCAAACCTGCCTAAGCATAGGACTTACGGCGCAAACGAGGGGATAATTGTTCAATCACAAATCTTCCTTGAGAAAGTTATCAAGAGATGCATTCTGGTCCACAGAGAAGGCGTTCAGCTTGGGGATTGGGATGGTTTGGATGTCATGTTATGCTTCTAGAAGTGACGCGGCAGTGTCCTCCTTCAAGTATTTCTGCACAATGTCAGGCTACGGTGGCACGAGCTCGCAGCCTTTGATCACTTCAAGCATAACCTTGTTACGGTCATGGTCTTTCACCGCGTCAACATAAGCGTTGAATTTTTTGGTTACGGGCTCTGAGTCCATGAGCTTTTGCGCAAGGGCCGGAAGAGAGGTGCGTAGTTTCAACAAATCCGCCTCTGCTGGCTCGCAGCCTGTCACCGCGTTGTCCTTTTCCCTGCTGACCCTATCAAGGTCAGCCCGCAGGCATTCTGCTTCACCCTTTTCCTGATCAATCGCCCCTACCAGCTCTTGATTCTTTTTTCGCTCGGCAATCAAGGCGGTTTTCGTTTCCGCCGCAGTGTTTTCAACAGCCTTGCGCGCCTCGTCCGCATCCCTCCTTTCGCTTCTCAATTGATCAATGCCCGCTTGCAGCAAACCTAGCTCGATTTCTTTACGCAGTACCACTTGGTGCAAGTTGGTGGCATGGCGTGCATAATCCGCAAACATGCCAAAGAACACAAGGCCATTTTGAATGAAGGCGTCGTGTGCTTGGCGGAAGGGCAGCACGGATAATTGCTCACGGAATTCCGCCGGAAAGATTTGTTGCAAGAAGGCGGACTGCTCGGCGGCATTCTCTGCAGAGGACTGGGTGAGCTGGGCTAGATTGGCTAGGCGGAAGCTACTGCGCGGTGGTGTTGGAGTAGTGTCTGAATCCAGGTCTATGGCCCAGTCTTTGGAGGTGGCAGTCGCTTCAAGGTCAGGATTCACCAGCGGCGGTGTTTGATGCGTATCATCAATATGCTCTGCAAGGACGCATAAAGTTAGAACACATAATGATCCTGTTAAATGAATAATGACTTGCTTACCAGTAACTGGAGGAGGTAGGTCTGCGGATGGCTGTTCAATGGGAATGAAGTTGTCATTTTGCATATCCTCTTTTTGTTTCGAGGTGAGCTTCTTCTTCTTGGATAGGTTCGTTTGTGGGGTTGCGGCTGCCTTGCGTTTATTGGCTGAGGTCTGCGAGGCAGATACCTCATTCTCGTCAGTATTTTCCTGCTCCAATGGCTCCCCAACATTCTGCTTACGAAAGGAGATTGCTGCAATCTCCTCCATGATTAGCACCCTCTTCATCTTCATCTCTGCATACACAAGCACGCGGATTCAATACAAATTTATAAGACTGCGTAAATTAAAATACATAAAACTATTCCTACCCTTACCATTCGGTGCGACTATAGCTGGTCGCATGTTCTCCCATGGCCAGTGGGCAGATATCTTTCCAACCGCAGCATCACGTTCCCATAAGCGCGGTGGACAAGCTGTGTGTTCGCGCATTCCGCAAGCAGATTGGCTTCCTCATCATCTAACTTTAGGGTTTTATTTACATCTTTGGCTACGCCATCGCACCATACCAATGTCTGCGGAAAATTTGTACCCACAACGGTTTGGCCGACAAAGAAAAATGTTTCCTTCCACTTACCGGCGTTGGATTTGGGGGTTTTCGTAAAATTTTGACGTGCGAAGAAGGTAAACCAGGACTTTTGATGAATGGCAAGGTGGTATAGATGACAAAATACGTTGACCAGGGGTACTTTGTTTAACGCCACGCACCACATTTTGAATAGAATAATCTTTCCGATGGCATAAGGGTGCAATTGCCCTAATCCTACGTGATTATGATCTAGAACACCTAAAAAGAAATCCGACGGTGGTACCCTAAAGTTTCCATGTTTAAAGGCGTGTTCGTAAATGGCCACCTTTTTCTCCGGTGGTTCGTGGGCAAGTTGATTGGCAAGGGGAGGAATCGGGTTATACTGTTTTAAAGGTGGGTATTGTTTCACTAATGAATCTATATGCTTTTGTTCTATAATTGACACTACGCTATCTACAAAGGTCTCAGTCGCTTTTGTCATTTTCAAAAAAGTAATCGGAGAGTTACTGACCTTTTACGACTTGCCGAAATATGCGAGGATTGATCGTAAGTGATTTATCAGCGTATCGGAGAAGCTTTTGGCAGAAAAGTGGAATTAGGGTAAAACATGCCTATTTATAGTGGAGTGTTGGTGTAGTGGTGTGAAACGACTCCATCACAAGCGTACACGTGTCTAGATCTGACGGTTGATGTTTTTTACACACGCGTGAATCATTGCTTACAGTTCCCAATATAGAGCGAGTGGTTCACACGCGACTGATCATTGTCACTTTATGTCTTTTCAGCCGAATGGGCTTCTGCGACAGTGTCAGACATTTAATGACCTCGTGCCGCGTGTGGGAAATTTAATGCCCAGTGTTCTCTTCTTATTTTCTTTTTTGCTTCATAGTTTGCTATCATATGTCTTGCGTCACATAACACCAAACTGGGGGGACATAATGATACCGCGACCCACAAGCTCACAATATACGCACACGAGCAAACATGGGTATGCGTATGCGCATGCTATATTTGCGGTATGCGGTAGCGCATCGAATACTTTGTTCTCGGTATGCCGGTTACTTGGTTACCAAGTCTGAATATCTTTTCCATAATTACATGCGATATTCGGGGGAGTTTGTTATGGAAAGGATTATCACAATCTAGGATGGTTCTAGAATTAGGGTTTGCCTATATATACTAACCCTAATCGTCATTCTAATCATCAGATCTCACATAGCACATCTCACGTAACAATTATCATCATCTCCCTCATCTTCTAAGGTTAACAGGTTAGTTCTTTCACGACTGTTGCCTACAACCTTATTTAGGGCCTTCCGATTGATGGCCGTCATCGAAGGTAGACTTAATCACTTAGCCACCCCGCCGACATCATCTTGCCGTCCAGGGTTATTCACGGTAGCCATACCGGAGAGCTAAGTTCTAAGATCCTTAAACCTCTTTAAATATATTGAGTGTGTGTATTGACCTTTGGGAAATATACGCATGATCACATGTATACTTCTTGAAAAGTATAAACACAAAAGAAGCAAACACAAGTAATTAAAAAAGAATAGAAAAGAAACCTTCTCGATTTAAATCCCTCGTCATCAATAGATCCAAACACTCTTATTGCCTATAATTAAATAACAAAATTATAATCTAAACTTCAAGGAACTAAAATTGCATTCAAAAGCATTACTGACTTTGACTTTGATATAGGCTTTGTTAAATGAGATAGCGAAATTACTTTGCTAAATTAAGACATCATTATTTACACCCATTAAACATCACTGGTGTGCGTAGAGGTGTATACGAAATAGTTATATTTTTACTACAAAATACTATTAAATACGATACAATTTTACACAAGTTATTTATTTATTTATAGAGTGGATATACCTAAACCTTGCTACAACACTTATAGGCAGTGTACCTAATCATACAGTAGTGTAGTTTTTTGTAAGTCCGGTTCGTTCCACAGGGAGCTAGCCAAGTTTAACGCTATATTTTTAAAACTATATTTGTATATATATAAATATATATAAGTATTATTATTATTATTATTATTATAAAAAGGGGGTTTTACCATTTAATGACCGGTTTGTCGATTTTAAAACTTTAGTCGCAGTTAAAACCTAATGTAAAATATTAAAAATAAAAATAACTTAATTTAAAACGTAAAGTAAATGACAATAATTAAAATGCGATAAATTAAAATGCTATAAATAAAATAAAATTGCGATAATTAAAAAGTACGATAATTAAAAGTGCAATTAAATAAAATGACAGTAAATAAAAGTGCGATGAAATATGAAATAAATGAATCATGCTTATTTAAACTTCCGTAATCATGATGTTTGACGTGTTGATTTTAATTAATTATCCTGGGTTAATTGTCCTTTGTCCTAGATTATTTGAAACCTATCTGGTTTTTGTCCATAACAGTCCATCAGTCATAAATATAAAGCGCGAGTGTCCTCGTCAAATTATCCTTATATCCGAAGTCAAATATTCCAACTAATTGGGGACTTAAACTATAATTACACCAATTTTCCTTGTATGTAATTCACCCCTGTTTTAATAAGTCCATTGACTATTAATCTATTCCCGTGTCCGGTTAAATGAACGATTATTACTACTTATAAATATTCGCCCATCGTGTCTGATCGAGTGTATGTGGTTATTTATAATTACATCCAATTGTAATTTTTATATTAAATTAACGAATTATCATTCAATTAAACAAATATAAAGATCATTAATAGCCCATAGTCTAATTTCCACAAGTGTCGTTCTTTTGTCCAAACCCCAATTATGGTACAAAGCCCAATAACCCCGTCTTTAATATTTTAGCCCAACATCACGATTACTTCAATTTAAATAAGCATAATAATAACTTAGCTACAAGACATTAATTTAAAAATGAGAACATAACTTACATTGATTATTTATCGCGTAGTGTTACATGGACAGAACTTCGACTTTAGAACCCGTAAAATAACCTTTACATTACCCAAACTAATCTAATATAAAACTAACCTATATTTTATATATATATATATATATATATATATATATATATATATATATATATATATATATATATTAATTATAATATAAAACTAACCTATATTATATATATATATATATATATATATATATATATATATATATATATATATATATATTAATTATACAGAGGGGGTATTATTGTGGATGGTGTGAAGAATTCGATCAGTTCGTTGGCTATTTATAATACTTGGCCTGAAAATTCCCTCCATGCGATCACATGGAAATACTGCCTTCTGGCCATGCGATCGCATGCCTTCTAGCTTGTCAACATAATTTAATAAATATATATATAATATATATATATATATATATATATATATATATATATATATATATATATAATTTATATAATTATATATATATTATATTATATTCTTGTGCATAGTAGACTTGTAATTTTAGGTCCGTTGCGTTGCGCGTTGATAGTTGGCTCAGGTCCCGGTTCCAGATTTTCGAACGTCCTTTCGTACTATTTAATATCTTGTACTTTACGTTTTGCAATTTGTAATTTGCACAAAAAATTATTTTCCTTAACTCCCAAAATCCGCGCAAGCCTTTAACTCACTTTTAGTGGCACTTTTGAGTGCACTATGGCTTTAGTGGCACTTTTCAGACTTTAGTGGCACTTTTTTTTTTCAATTCTTTAATCTTTGTGCTTTGTCTTCACATTTATTTATTTAAACGATTACAACTTAAAAAATAGAATAATTACAACTAAAAACTTTACATATTGGGATGATATTGCGACTAAATATATGTTCGTTTGGAGCACTATCAAATATCCCCACACTTGAGCGTTGCTTGTCCTCAAGCAATACAGAACTTGAAATTAAATCACACGAATCACTTCTTTATTCTTCATACTTTATACATTAGTGATTTTGATACGGCGGTATAAACAATGATAGTAACGATGTGGTTTACAGCCCCACATGACTATAAAAATTTAGATCCTTAAGGAAATTGGATCTTTATGAAAACATTTGATCTTTTGAAAATTCATTCTAGCTTTTACCCTAGATAAGTTTTCCGGAATAACCCTTCACCGGTGTTTGCAAAATGTTTTTGTGGGTTTGGTGGGTTTCAAATTTGAAAATTTTAGCTCAAAACTTATGGTTTTGTGTCACCCACTTGCTAACCTTGTATTAGGAAAACAACACGTCCAGTATACTTGCTCCGTATATTACCTTTCGGTAAACTACCGTCCGGTTGTAAAGGAAAGCGTTGAACAAGCAACTGTTAAGGCGATGTCTAATGACATGCAGATGTTCATGGTCTAAAACGTGTCGAATGCAGTTACTATCCTTTGTAGGAGCAATAGTAAAGATCACCCTATAATTTTTCGGTCTGGCACGGCACAAGGTCCTGTCTTCGACCATGCTATGCAACCACCGTTCTTACGGTTGACACCCGATTTGGTTCAGGTGACCTAATGAATTCCAGATGAATTCCTATGATTTTACGTTCAATGGTAATGAACGCATTGAAAATAGGTTTTCAGAAAACAAATCGGTTTTAATTTGATCAAAATATTTTCTCGTTCAAGCTCGAGTTTAGATATCATTGAATTCCATGAGTTTGTAATTCTCAATCTTTAAAGTCAATTTCAAGGATTGAGTAATATCAGTCTTAAAAGCTGATTTTTTTATCTTTAATGAGATTATCCTTTCTGGGATCTGATTCATTAGTCTTATCAAGCTAATTTGCACGGCGCCCTCCCCATTTTACGAGACAGATCCTCTCATGGTTAGGATAAGTCTGACCACTTGGCGACCCTGTTTGATGCTGAGGTCCGTAGATTTCCTGCTGATTTTAGAGATGACTTTTCTAGATTTTTCGTCAACCTACAGCTGGTCTGGACGACAACTTCTTGACCTAAATCAAGAAGCGCGTGTCTTTTTCTGGAAGACTTTACTTCCTTTTAATGATGGAATTGATTCATCGTGTAGATCCATCTTTCTTTCAAATATATTACAGTAAATCGGGTAAAACTGATTAGTATCGTCCAAAACAAAAGCACCTGCAATAACTTTATAGAAACATGTGATAGATAGTTTTTTAATTGAATAACTTGGTACATTCTCCCCACACTTACTTTCTTTCTTTGCCTTTTTATTCTCTTTTATTCCATTTTAAATGAATTCAAGTGTTTTAGGGTGTTTCTCAATTTATGTCCTTTCCGAGGTAACGATAATTTCGGTATTAACACCTAGTTTTTATCGTTCATAAATATGTATAAACATGATTTTGAATTCATTTATTTGAAAATTTTTAAAATTTTCACAAAATTTGGCAAATAAACCAAGTGCAAACCCGAGAGAATTTATTACCCTTCCCCACACTTGAGATCATGCAATGCCCTCATTTGCATGAAATCAGACTATAATTATAAATTCACGAGGGTGATAAGTGTAGAAAAGTGATTAAAAATACCCAGTTTGTAATTACAAAGCTCGTCGAATGATAGATGGCGCGCCTCATCGTTCATTCCTTCTTGTTTTATCACACATGTTTTTCTTCAAAAACGGTTGCTTTTCTGAACTGTTTGCTAATCTTTGAAAATGCGTCTTTTACCCTAACTTATTATGCATGTTTATTAACGAGTTATGCACTAACCCGAACCCTGAATTTAACGTTAAGTGGGGTTAGACTTCCCCATACTTAGCTGACGACATGTGAAGTCGGTAGAATAAGTTCCACGAATTAAAATAGTGAGCCAGTTATTTACATCTCGGGTGGTATAAAATATATCAATGGGTTTAAAGTTTAGACCCACCGATCGTCACTACTTAATTCTTTTTTAAGTGTAACTTTTAGTAAATGGATATGTCTCTTTTCTGGTTCTTGGTCAAATGGATCGATATACACCGACATACATATTTCTATAGGGTGGACAATTCCTAACATTTCCTTTCGTTCATTCTCGGGATCAAAGTTTTCACCTCTATTACCCAATTGGGTGAAATTCGAGGTGTCAATATCTATTACAGCTTGTAGTTCATCTTTGGTAGATGACTCGTCTATTGAGAATATTGGGTTGGAAGGTTGGGGAATGGTGAATTTCAGGATCGAAGCAAATTCTTCTTCATTAATGGTACTTATCGGTCCCACCATTTTGGTCTCGGGGGTAAAATTTTCAACGTTATCATTTTCCCAAGAGTACCAATTTGTCACCCTTACTTTTTCTTCTTCTTCATCCATTGATGGATCGATAATTTCGTCGGTAGAGGCTAATGTGTCGATATGTTGTGAAATTGGTAAAGCTGAATAAAAAGTATCATCGGGATAATTGGTGATTTCGGAGTTCTCGAATTCATCAAAATTCGATGATATGAGATTTTCTTGCACAATACTTCTCAGATCAACAGGTGTGTAATCTGATAGAGTTTCAGCTTGCCGATTTACAAACTCTCTCATTTGTTCATTTTGAGCATCGAGTTCTTCGAGTTTGATTTTCATATTGTCTAAAAGATTTTTAGACACATAATGTTCTTCGTCTTCTGGTTGTTGAGTTTGGATATATTCTTGGGAATAATCCCAATTTGAATTGTATTCTTCATAATCATTCCATTCAGGTTCTATGGGTGCATAATTTTCCATAGGAACGTAATAAAAACATTCCCATGTTGAGTGATAATCTCCACAGATTTCACAACCAGTTATCATTTCGTCATTCGTGATCCAAGATTGACCGAATGAATTTGCATCAACACTCGTTTGAGAGTATTGATTTAATTGATTTCGCATGTCAGAAAGAGTTTCCAACATATTCTCAAAATTTTCCATAATACTATTTTTACCAAATTTTAGCTACAATGTGGTGCATTTACTAATTATCCTATTAGTTATAAAACTAAAAATTATATAAGTTATCAAATTAATAGACTTTTCTGCTTTTGCCCACGTTTCGAATAGCCAATAGATGCAGCAGGTAGCCAGGACCCTTTAAATCGGAAGCCCACAACTCGCCACTAACAAATCCAACTATTACTACGAACCAGAAAATTTGGATGTCTATCAATTTAACTGCTTAAAATAATTTTTCGTTTTGAAAGTTAAGAGAAGAAATAGAAAAAATTCTAAGTCCTAAATGAAATGTCCCATTCATATTGATTATAAACGTTCCATATTAATTGATTTCGTCGCGAGGTTTTGACCTCTATATGAGATGTTTTTCAAAGACTGCATTCATTTTTAAAACAACCATAACCTTTATTTTATCGATAAAGGTTTAAAAAGCATTACGTAGATTATCAAATAATGATAATCTAAAATATACCGTTTACACACGACCATTACATAATGGTTTACAATAAGAACATATTCCATCAAAAATAAGTTTCTTGAATGCAGTTTTTACATAATATCATACAAGCATGGACTCCAAATCTTGTCCTTATTTTAGTATGCAACAGCGGAAGCTCTTAATAATCACCTAAAAATAAACATGCTTAAAACGTCAACAAAAATGTTGGTGAGTTATAGGTTTATCCTATATATTATCAAATCATAATAATAGACCACAGGATTTCATATTTCAATATACATCCCATACATAGAGATAAAATTCATTCATATGGTGAACACCTGGTAACTGACATTAACAAGGTGCATATAAGAATATCCCCTATCATTCCGGGAAATCCTTCGGACATGATAAAAACAAATTCAAAGTACTAAAGCATCCGGTACTTTGGATGGGGTTCGTTAGGCCCAATAGATCTATCTTTAGGATTCGCATCAATTAGTAGATCGGTTTACTAATTCTTAGGTTACCAAGCAAAAGGGGCATATTCGGCTTCGATCATTCACCCATATAATGTAGTTTCAATTACTTGTGTCTATTTCGTAAAACATTTATAAAACTGCATGTATTCTCATCCCAAAATATTAGATTTTAAAAGTGGGACTATAACTCACTTTCACAGATTTTTACTTCGTCGGGAAGTAAGACTTGGCCATTGGTCGATTCACGAACCTATAACAAATATGTACATATATATCAAAGTATGTTCAAAATATATTTACAACACTTTTAATACATTTTGATGTTTTAAGTTTATTAAGTCAGCTGTCCTCGTTAGTAACCTACAACTAGTTGTTCACAGTTAGATGTATAGAAATAAATCGATATATATTATCTTGAATCAATCCACGACCCAGTGTATACACGTCTCAGGCTAGATCACAACTCAAAGTATATATATTTTTGGAATCAACCTCAACCCTGTATAGCTAACTCCCACATTACTGCATATAGAGTGTCTATGGTTGTTCCAAATAATATATACACATGGGTCGATATGATATGTCAAAACATTTGCATACGTGTCTATGGTATCCTAAAATTACATAATATATTAGAATACGTGTATAATACAATATAAGTTAGCTAGGATATCATTAATATAGATTTGTTACCAATTTTCACTTAGCTACAACAAGAAAAAATATCAAATCTTGTTTTACCCATAACTTATTCGTTTTAAATCCGTTTTGAGTGAATCAAATTGCTATGGTTCATATTGAACTCTATTTTATGAATCTAGACAGAAAAATTATAGGTTTATAGTTTGAAATATAAGTTACAAGTCGTTTTTGTAAAGGTAGTCATTTCAGTCGAAAGAACGACGTCTTGATGACCATTTTGAAAAAACATACTTTCACTTTGAGTTTAACCATGATTTTTGGATATAGTTTCATGTTCATAAGAAAAATCATTTTCTCAGAAGATCAACATTTAAATCAAAGTTTATCATAGTTTTTAATTATCAAACCCAAAACAGCCCGCGGTGTTACTACGACGGCGTATGTCCGGTTTTACGTTGTTTTTCGTGTTTCCAGGTTTTAAATCATTAAGTTAGCATATCATATAGATATAGAACATGTGTTTAGTTGATTTTAAAAGTCAAGTTAGAAGGATTAACTTTTGTTTGCGAACAAGTTTAGAATTAACTAAACTTTATTCTAGTGATTTCAAATTTAAACCTTCGAATAAGATAGCTTTATATGTATGAATCGAATGATGTTATGAACATCATTACTACCTCAAGTTTTTTGGATAAACCTACTGGAAAAGAGACAAATGGATCTAGCTTCAAAGGATCTTGGATGGCTTGAAAGTTCTTGAAGTAGAATCATGACACGAAAACAAGTTCAAGTAAGATTTCCACTCGAAATAAGATTGTTATAGTTATAGAAATTGAATCAAAGTTTGAATATGAGTATTACCTTGTATTAGAAAGATATCTTACTGTAAATAAAAAAGATTACTTGAGGTTGGATGATCACTCTACAAGATTGGAAGTAAGCTAGCAAACTTGGAAGTATTCTTGATTTTATGAAACTAGAACTTGTAGAATTTATGAAGAACACTTAGAACTTGAAGATAGAACTTGAGAGAGATCAATTAGATAAAGAAAATTGAAGAATGAAAGTGTTTGTAGGTGTTTTTGGTCGTTGGTGTATGGATTAGATATAAAGGATATGTAATTTTTTTTTCATGTAAATAAGTCATGAATGATTACTCATATTTTTGTAATTTTATGAGATATTTCATGCTAGTTGCCAAATGATGGTTCCTACATGTGTTAGGTGACTCACATAGGCTGCTAAGAGCTGATCATTGGAGTGTATATACCAATAGTACATACATCTAAAAACTGTGTATTGTACGAGTATGAATACGGGTGCATACAAGTAGAATTGTTGATGAAACTGAACGAGGATGTAATTGTAAGCATTTTTGTTAAGTAGAAGTATTTTGATAAGTGTCTTGAAGTCTTTCAAAAGTGTATGAATACATATTAAAACACTATATGTATATACATTTTAACTGAGTTGTTAAGTCATCGTTAGTCGTTACATGTAAATGTTGATTTGAAACCTTTAAGTTAACGATCTTGTTAAATGTTGTTAACTCAATGTTTATTATATCTAATGAGATGTTAAATTATTTTATTATCATGATATTATGATATATTAATATATCTTAATATGATGTATATACATTTAAATGTCGTTATAACGATAATCGTTACATATATGTCTAGTTTCAAAATCATTAAGTTAGTAGTCTTGTTTTTACATATGTAGTTCATTGTTAATATACTTAATGATATGTTTACTTATCATAATATCATGTTAACTATATATATATCCATATATATGTCATCATATAGTTTTTACAAGTTTTTAACGTTCGTGAATCACCGGTCAACTTGGGTGATCAATTGTCTATATGAAACCTATTTCAATTAATCAAGTCTTAACAAGTTTCATTGCTTAACATGTAGTGACCCGAACTTTTCCATGTTTATATATATTAATTGAGATTGATGTTTACATGATTAAATGTTTCCAACATGTTAAGCAATCAAACTTGTTAAGACTTGATTAATTGAAATAGGTTTCATATAGACAATTGACCACCCAAGTTGAACGGTGATTCACGAACGTTAAAACTTGTAAAAAAACTATATGATGACATATATATGGTTATATATATAGTTAACATGATATTATGATAAGTAAACATATCATTAATTATATTAACAATGAACTACATATGTAAAAACAAGACTACTAACTTAATGATTTTGAAACGAGACATATATGTAACGTTTATCGTTGTAACGACATTTAATGTATATATATCATATTAAGAGATATTCGTACATCATAATATCATGATAATATAATAATTTAAAATCTCTTTTGTTATTATAAACATTGGGTTAACAACATTTAACAAGATCGTTAACCTAAAGGTTTCAAAACAACACTTACATGTAACGACTAACGATGACTTAACGACTCAGTTAAAATGTATATACATGTAGTGTTTTAATATGTATTTATACACTTTTGAAAGACTTCAATACACTTATCAAAATACTTCTACTTAACAAAAATGCTTACAATTACATTCTCGTTCAGTTTCATCAACAATTCTACTCGTATGCACCCGTATTCGTACTCGTACAATACACAGCTTTTAGATGTATGTACTATTGGTATATATACTCCAATGATCAGCTCTTAGCAGCCCATGTGAGTCACCTAACACATGTGGGAACCATCATTTGGCAACTAGCATGAAATATCTCATAAGATTACAAAAATATGAGTAATCATTCATGACTTATTTACATGAAAACAAAATTACATATCCTTTATATCTAATCCATACACCAACGACCAAAAACACCTACAAACACTTTCATTCTTCAATTTTCTTCATCTAATTGAACTCTCTCAAGTTCTATCTTCAAGTTCTAAGTGTTCTTCATAAATTCCAAAAGTTCTAGTTTCATAAAATCAAGAATACTTTCAAGTTTGCTAGCTCACTTCCAATCTTGTAAGGTAATCATCCAACCTCAAGAAATCTTTGTTTCTTACAGTAGGTTATCATTCTAATACAAGGTAATAATCATATTCAAACTTTGGTTCAATTTCTATAACTATAACAATCTTATTTCAAGTGATGATCTTACTTGAACTTGTTTTCGTGTCATGATTTTGCTTCAAGAACTTTGAGCCATCCAAGGATCCATTGAAGCTAGATCCATTTTTCTCTTTTCCAGTAGATTCATCCAAGGAACTTAAGGTAGTAATGATGTTCATAACATCATTCGATTCATACATATAAAGCTATCTTATTCGAAGGTTTAAACTTGTAATCACTAGAACATAGTTTAGTTAATTCTAAACTTGTTCGCAAACAAAAGTAAATCCTTCTAACTTGACTTTTAAAATCAACTAAACACATGTTCTATATCTATATGATATGCTAACTTAATGATTTAAAACCTGGAAACACGAAAAACACCGTAAAACCGGATTTACGCCGTCGTAGTAACACCGCGGGCTGTTTTGGGTTAGTTAATTAAAAACTATGATAAACTTTGATTTAAAAGTTGTTATTCTGAGAAAATGATTTTTATTATGAACATGAAACTATATCCAAAAATTATGGTTAAACTCAAAGTGGAAGTATGTTTTCTAAAATAGTCATCTAGACGTCGTTCTTTCGACTGAAATGACTACCTTTACAAAAAACGACTTGTAACTTATTTTTCCGACTAGAAACCTATACTTTTTTTGTTTAGATTCATAAAATAGAGTTCAATATGAAACCATAGCAATTTGATTCACTCAAAAAGGATTTAAAATGAAGAAGTTATGGGTAAAACAAGATTGGATAATTTTTCTCATTTTAGCTACGTGAAAATTGGTAACAAATCTATTCCAACCATAACTTAATCAACTTGTATTATATATTATGTAATCTTGAGATACCATAGACACGTATACAATGTTTCGACCTATCATGTCGACACATCTATATATATTTCGGAACAACCATAGACACTCTATATGTGAATGTTGGAGTTAGCTATACAGGGTTGAGGTTGATTCCAAAATATATATAGTTTGAGTTGTGATCAATACTGAGATACGTATACACTGGGTCGTGGATTGATTCAAGATAATATTTATCGATTTATTTTTGTACATCTAACTGTGGACAACTAGTTGTAGGTTACTAACGAGGACAGCTGACTTAATAAACTTAAAACATCAAAATATATTAAAAGTGTTGTAAATATATTTTGAACATACTTTGATATATATGTATATATTGTTATAGGTTCGTGAATCAACCAGTGGCCAAGTCTTACTTCCCGACGAAGTAAAAATCTGTGAAAGTGAGTTATAGTCCCACTTTTAAAATCTAATATTTTTGGGATGAGAATACATGCAGGTTTTATAAATGATTTACAAAATAGACACAAGTACGTGAAACTACATTCTATGGTTGAATTATCGAAATCGAATATGCCCCTTTTTATTAAGTCTGGTAATCTAAGAATTAGGGAACAGACACCCTAATTGACGCGAATCCTAAAGATAGATCTATTGGGCCTAACAAACCCCATCCAAAGTACCGGATGCTTTAGTACTTCGAAATTTATATCATATCCGAAGGGTGTCCCGGAATGATGGGGATATTCTTATATATGCATCTTGTTATTGTCGGTTACCAGGTGTTCACCATATGAATGATTTTTATCTCTATGTATGGGATGTGTATTGAAATATGAAATCTTGTGGTCTATTGTTACGATTTGATATATCTAGGTTAAACCTATAACTCACCAACATTTTTGTTGACGTTTTAAGCATGTTTATTCTCAGGTGATTATTAAGAGCTTCCGCTGTCACATACTTAAATAAGGACAAGATTTGGAGTCCATGCTTGTATGATATTGTGTAAAAACTGCATTCAAGAAACTTATTTTGTTGTAACATATTTGTATTGTAAACCATTATGTAATGGTCGTGTGTAAACAGGTGTCATAACCCGTCCTTAACCATAAGAACGTGTTAGATAACGTATGATTTCATTGCGAGGTATTGACCTCTATATGCGACATTTTTAAAAAGGAAAACTGCATATATTATACATTACAAACCAAACCATTATTTTTGTTACAAGCTTTAGACAATAAAAAGATGATTATCGTTTAACGATAATCTTCGACTTACAAACTTTACAAATGATAATAACAACACGATTTCTAGCATATTTTACAACACACGTCCTCGGATATGCAGTTTTATTTTTGACACAAATATGAGTACGCATGATCCTGCTTAGATTCAACATAATGCAGCGGAAGCTTTAATTATCACCTGAGAATAAACATGTTTAAAAACGTCAACATAAAGTTGGTGAGATATAGGTTTAGTGCGCAGCAATATATATATATAGACCACAAGATTTCGTATATAAACATTTCAATAAAAATATTCTAAGTGGTTGAGCACTTGGTAACCATACTTAACATTTTCACGTCGCATATTCCCTTTAATATGAAATCTTACTACACCGTACCAAGTGTAGTCACAAAACGAAGTACTGTGCAACCGTTGAATACTGGTCATCCAGTCCGATTGGGGTTGTCAGGCCCGATAGATCTATCAACAGGATTCGCGTTTACAATACCGCTGTAAATATTAGTTACCAAGCTACAGGGAAGTATGCCAGTGGTACAACTCAACGTAGAACATATTTTTCAGTTACTTGTGTCCATATCGTAAAACATAAAATACATGTATTCTCATCCCGAAATATTTAGAGTTTAAAAGTGGGACTATATACTCACTCTTGTCTTGATGATATATATATTTTGACTCGGTCTTCCGGTTGATATCACGAACCTATCCATATATAATATATCAATATGTTTTCATTTTAAAACAAACGTTATATATATATACTTGTTATACTTTTAATATTTTGAATATTTCCTTAGTCCGTAGTTAGCATTCCGATGTTAGTAATTCAATTTTTAATGGTTCATTTTTAGATGTTTAATATACCCGCAATAAACAAAACCCCCAACGAAATAAATAAAACCCCATCGTATATGTATTGGTCGAGATTAATCTTGACCCATGGTACCGGTGTTGTCAAATGACGTGTTGCGTACATAAAGTACCGGTGTTGTCAAATGACGTGTTGCGTACAATCATGGGATCTTATGATTAATCTTCTCGTGTTGTTTACGGGTGATCCTGAACCATATAAAATTGAATTATAAGTACATATATATAAAATATCATGTTATCTTAGAAATATGTGATTTATATCATTTTTTTCCAATTGATCCCGTAGTTGAAAATGTCTAGGATAGCCAATTTTGTTTCGGTCATAGTTTCTTCGTTACAAGTCCGTTTTCGTTGATTCAAATTGCCATCTTCTTGGATCGAGTTCTTCTTTAAGACTATGAACTGTAAATACCTTGGTTTGTATTCAAAATCATACGGCATAAGTGAAAGTTTAGTGAAACATATGAAGTTAAACATTTTGTTACAACAAAATCATTTAATGACCATTTTTCCAAAAATACTTATACTTTGAAAAACCAAGTTTTACCTTGTTAAATTAACATATAAATAAGTTATGTTACATGTCTTGAAGTATTTTAAAAGTTAAATTAGAAGGATCTATTTAGTTTGCAAACAAGTTTGAAAACATTCAAACTATGTTCTTGTTGTTAAACTTTTGTACCACAAAATAAGATAGCTATATATATATGAATCGAATAAGGTTATGAACATAGATTCTACCTCAAGTTCCTTGGATAAGATTGCTGTAAAAGAGGAGTAAGAAGCTAGAATCAAAAGGGTGATAGAAGTGGATGAAAGTTTGGAAGTAAGTTGGTGTTCTTGGAGGGTTTTCTTGAAGTGTTTTTGTATGGTTTTCTTATGGTGTTTTAGTATGGTTTTTGAAGCTAGATCTTCTTGGTAAGTTGCTGAAGTGTTATGGAGTTTAGAGTTCTTGAAAGAGTGTGTGTTTTTACTAAGATAATTGAAGTGAAAGTGAATCAAAAATGGGAAATGAATGGAAGTATTTAAGGTGGTGATGGTGGCGTTTTTGATGGTGTACAAGGACAAAAGTTTTAGTTGTTTTCTTGTATAATTAGTCAAGTAATCATCCAAAAGTAATTACCTAGCTCTAAGGGCATGAATAATGGCTGGTTAGGTGGTGATTTTGATGTGTATTTACTATTAGTAAATACGTATAGGAGCTAGGTATGATACGAGTACAAATACTCTAGGTATACGTATAGAAATTTTGTGAAAAATGAAATGAGGATTCAAATATAGCTATCTTTTGTGAATACACTTATATGGTTTTATGTATTTAAGTTCTTAAAAGTGATTAAATACATTACTTATACGATATATGTATAACATTATAAGTCTTAAGTATTTATGTCAAATAACGTTACGTATAGTTATCGTTTTGAAAACTTAAGTTAGTAGTTTCAAAATATACTTATAACTTGTTGTTATTAATACAAAATGAGATATTAAAACATTTATTAATCATGTTAAATATGTATATATACATTTATATACACAAACGTATAATTATCATATATTGTATAGTTCGTGATATCATCGGTCAAACTAGACGGTCAAACGTTGTGTAAAACTCTTTTCGGAAATATAAGTCTCGACAATTTGGATTGCTTATCATGTTGGCAAGGTTTAATTTATGTAAATATTAATCTTATAAGTATAGTATGATCGAAAAAGTGCGGGTCGTTACATTACCTCCCCGTTAAA
The DNA here is from genome assembly GCF_046630445.1 of Rutidosis leptorrhynchoides. Classification (NCBI taxonomy): domain Eukaryota; kingdom Viridiplantae; phylum Streptophyta; class Magnoliopsida; order Asterales; family Asteraceae; genus Rutidosis; species Rutidosis leptorrhynchoides. The sequence goes on along the minus strand of NC_092339.1, from coordinate 79,079,088 downwards.
TAAATTTCGTCCCGAAATTTTAAAATTGTACCTATTTTGCGTCATCGAGAAACAAATGCGGATACTTTCGTTTCATCTGATCCTCTCGTTCCCAAGTAAACTCGGGACCTCTTCTAGCATTCCAACGAACCTTAACAATCGGTATATTGCTCTGTTTGAGCTTTTTAACTTCACGGTCCATGATTTCGATTGGTTCTTCGACGAATTGTAGTTTCTCGTCGACATGGATTTCTTCAAGAGGAATGGTAAGGTCTTCCTTTGCAAGACACTTCTTAAGGTTCGAGATGTGAAAGGTATTATGTACTCCGGCGAGTTGTTGCGGTAACTCGAGTCGATAAGCTACCGGTCCAATGCGTTCGATGATCTTGAACGGGCCTACGTACCTTGGGTTCAGTTTACCCCTTTTGCCGAAACGTATTACACCTTTCCAAGGTGACACCTTTAGCATAACCATGTCCCCAACCTGAAACTCTAATGGTTTCCTTCGAACATCGGCGTAGCTCTTTTGGCGACTACGGGATGTTTTCAATCTCTCCTTGATTTGTACTATCTTCTCGGTCGTTTCGTGTATGATCTCGGGACCAGTTAAATGTCGATCTCCTACTTCATTCCAACAGATAGGAGATCTACACTTCCTTCCGTACAATGCTTCGAATGGCGCAGCTCCAATGCTCGCATGATAACTATTATTATACGAGAATTCTGCTAACGGTAGATATTTATCCCATCCGTTTCCAAAATCGATCACACATGCCCTGAGCATGTCTTCGAGAGTCTGAATCGTTCTCTCACTCTGTCCATCGGTTTGTGGATGATATGCGGTACTCATATCCAACCGAGTTCCTAGTGCCTCCTGTAGTGATTGCCAGAATTTTGAGGTAAATCTACTATCACGATCGGATATAATGGAAATAGGTATTCCATGCCTTGAAACAACTTCCTTTATATACAATCGTAATAGTTTCTCCATTCTATCCGTTTCCTTTATAGGCAAGAAATGTGCAGACTTGGTGAGACGATCAACAATCACCCAAATGGTGTCGTATCCCCAGGCAGTCTTTGGTAACTTCGTGATGAAATCCATGGTAATACCGTCCCATTTCCATTCTGGGATTTCTGGTTGTTGAAGTAACCCTGACGGCTTTTGGTGTTCTGCTTTAACCTTGGAACAAGTTAAACACTCCCCAACATATGTTGCAACGTCTGTTTTTAAATTAGGCCACCAATAATGCGTCTTAAGATCTTGGTACATCTTTCCAACTCCAGGATGTATCGAATATCTTGTCTTATGTGCCTCGTTCAATATCAACTTCCTTAATCCACCCAACTTCGGTACCCAAATACGATTTGCAAAATATCGAATTCCATCTTCCCGCATAACGAGTTGCTTCTCATACTTCTTCATTATTTCATTTCCTTTATTTTCTTTAGTAAGTGCTTCTCGTTGAACTTCTTTGATTTGTGAGTTGAGATTTAGGCGAATTTTTATATTCATTGCTCGAACTCGAATTGGTTCTCGTTCCTTTCTGCTTAAAGCATCGGCCACCACGTTCGCCTTTCCGGGATGATAACGAATTTCACAATCATAGTCGTTTATTAACTCGACCCACCTACGTTGCCTCATGTTCAATTGTTTCTGATCAAAAATATGTTGAAGGCTTTTATGATCAGTAAACACAGTGAATTTAACCCCATACAAGTAGTGTCTCCACATCTTCAATGCAAACACGACTGCTCCCAATTCTAGATCATGCGTCGTATAATTTCGCTCGTGAATCTTCAATTGTCGGGATGCAAATGCAATAACTTTCTTTCGTTGCATAAGAACACAACCAAAACCTTGTCGCGAAGCGTCACAATATATTTCAAAATCATCGTTCCCTTCAGGTAACGATAAAATAGGCGCCGTAGTTAACTTCTTCTTCAGTAATTGAAATGCGTTCTCCTGCTCCGAGGTCCATTCGTATTTCTTCCCTTTTTGCGTTAATGCTGTCAACGGCTTAGCTATTCGGGAAAAATCTTGAATAAACCTTCTATAATAACCGGCTAAACCCAAAAATTGGCGTATCTGCGTTGGTGTCTTAGGAGTCTCCCATTTTTCAATAGCTTCAGTTTTTGCTGGATCAACCTGAATTCCTTCGCTATTAACAACGTGACCAAGAAATTGCACTTCTTTCAACCAGAAAGCACACTTAGAAAATTTAGCATAAAGTTGTTCTTTTCTCAACAACTCCAGTATCAACCTTAAATGCTCTTCATGCTCTTGCTCACTCTTGGAATAGATAAGAATATCATCAATGAAAACGATAACAAACTTATCTAAATACGGACTACAAACTCGATTCATGAGGTCCATGAATACAGCTGGCGCATTCGTCAATCCAAACGGCATAACCAAAAATTCGTAATGACCATAACGTGTCCGAAAAGCAGTTTTCGGAATGTCCTCTTCTTTGACGCGTAGTTGATGATAGCCCGATCTTAAGTCGATTTTTGAATAAACACATGATCCTTGCAATTGATCAAATAAGTCATCAATTCTCGGTAGTGGATACCGATTCTTGATAGTTAACTTATTTAATTCACGATAGTCTATACACATCCTAAAAGATCCATCTTTCTTCTTAACAAACAAAATTGGAGCTCCCCACGGTGAAGTACTCGGTCGTATGAATCCACGGTCCAGTAATTCTTTTAACTGACTTTGAAGTTCTTTTAACTCGGACGGTGCAAGTCTATATGGAGCACGAGCCACTGGTGCAGCTCCTGGTACTAAATCTATTTGAAATTCTACCGATCTAAATGGAGGTAATCCCGGCAATTCTTCCGGAAAAACTTCAGGAAAATCTCTTGCCACAGGCACGTCGTTGATGCACTTTTCTTTCTTTTCGACTTTATTAACATGTGCTAAAATAGCGTAACATCCCTTTTCTAAACACTTCTTGGCTTTCAAACAGTTAATGAGTTTTAGCTTTGAATTACCCTTCTCTCCATAAATCATCACTGGCATTTTATCCTTACCAGGAATACGAATTGCCTTCTTGGCACAAACAACTTCCGCTCCTATTTTGGACATCCAGTCCATGCCGACTATTACATCAAAACCTCCTAATTCTACGGGTATTAAGTCGATTTTAAACGTTTCTCCAGCTAGATTTATTTCACAATCACGACAAATTTTATCGGCTTTAATTAGCTTACCATTAGCTAACTCAATCAAGTACTTAGCATCTAGAGGTAATGATGAACAATTCAATTTAGTGTAAAAATTTATACACACGTAACTTCTATCGGCGCCAGTATCAAATAAAATAGATGCTGATAAGTTATTAATGGTAAACGTACCCGTAACAAGTTCCGGGTCTTCTCGTGCCTCTCTAGCATTAATAACAAACGCTCTTCCACGTGCAGGTCCGCCATTCTGATTCGGGCACTGGCTCTTATAATGACCTTGTTTTCCACACCCAAAACAAGTAATGTTAGCCAAAGCAGTTCTATTTGCGTTGGTGGCAGGAGTCTTGTTGCCATTTGTAACGAGAGCCTTACAATCTTCCGCAAGATGACCTTGTCGATTACACTTGGTGCATAACACACTACAGTAACCAAAGTGATGTTTGTGGCAACGGTTGCATAAAGGATTTTGTCCTTTATAACCAAAGCTTAAACCACTACCCGCACCTTGCGTGTTTTCTTGTTTCTTAAAAGATTGTTGTTGGTTACCTCGATCATAATTTCCATTCCACTTTATTTTGTTACCTGATACCTTCACATCAGTATTGGATACTTTCTTATCCATGATGACCTGATCCATTAGCTCGTTTGCCATGGTTATAGCTTCATGAATTGTCTTAGGTTTCGATGCTGTAACATTTGCCTTGACCTTTTTGGGCAAACCAGCTTTGTACATTTCAATCTTCCGTTCTTCGGTTGGAACCAATTCAGGACATAGCAAAACTAATTCCATGAATCGCTGGTTGTAGTTGGTGATTTCAGTACCAACCACCTTCAAACTTCGTAACTCATCTTCTAACTTAATAACCTCATTCCTTGGACAATACTCGGTGATTATCATTGCTTTGAATTCTTCCCATGGAGTATCATAAGCTACATCTCCTCCTACCGCCTTCACATAATTCTTCCACCATGTGAGTGCACTATCTTGTAAAGTGCACGATGCAAACTTGGTCATGTCTTTTTCATCACAACCGCTGATTTTGAACACCGTCTCCATCTTTTCTATCCATCGGGTTAAACCGATAGGTCCTTCCGTTCCACTGAATGATGATGGCTTGCAAGCTTGGAACGTCTTGTAGGAGCATCCTACACGAGGATTTGGATTAACTGCAGCAGCTCTTGCAGCCTCAACCCATAACATTCTGTCGTTCACTCGCTGGTTGATGAGTTCCTCGAGTTCTTGTTCCGTCATTCGATTCAATCGCGCCATTTCCTAATGAAAGAAAATAATTATTCACATGGATTATTATAGATGTAGTGTGTATTTATAGTACATTATAGCTTATTAATAATATGAACTAGGTATTATTATAAAAGCCTTTTCTTCTTATTAGCGTTTTATAATTATATCTTGGGTAGTACCTACCCGTTAATGTTCATACTTAATAGCTTAGTACAGAATCAATTACTACAATCTAAATAATACTTAACCATGGAAAATTATTGCATTTCATACTTCAATATTTTACATATGCTTATCTTACATCGAACATTAAGCAAACCACACTATTAATATTATACAAAACATTATTCGGTTCCATGGTTTGACACAGCAGCGCATCGTTTGATCTATTTTCTAGGACGTTTAGACACAAAGATTTGCTTAACGCTTATCCTAACTGTCTGCCTATATTTTGGCTGTGGGACTGAAGAACTGGATGCCGGGACAGAACGAATAGGAATAGCGGGGATAGGGGTGGTAGTGTTGAGTGGAATTGGTGCCACATCATTCTCATTAAACTCGGGATTTGGATTTTCTAATTCATTAGCCTTTCGTTTCTTTCCTAGTTCGAACTCGTCTTTTGTAATTTCCTGTATTTCTTCCTCGGGTTCACTTTCCTCCTCGGGTTCACTTTCCTCCTCGGGTTCACTTTCCTCCTCGGGTTCACTTTCCTCCTCGGGTTCACTTTCCGGGTTCTCTATAGTTGGTTCATCCGGAATTTGTGAGTCTTCCCCAAGGATATCATTTTCGTCATCGGACAGGTTAATGACTGGAACGCCATCTGAAGATTCTGATTCGGAGTCGTTGATTGTGATAACAATTTTTGAGCTCGACATCTATCACACAACAACTAACCCATTAGTACTTATATAATATTTACATATAAATTTTAACCAACAGTGATAAGCAATGGTTTTTTTTTTTTTTTTTAAATCAGACCCGGTCAAAGTCCAGACTTACTAATGTATCCTAACGGCTTCTCGGTTAGACACACTAATGCAGACCTGGTTCGCTAAGACCAACGCTCTGATACCACATGTCATAACCCGTCCTTAACCATAAGAACGTGTTAGATAACGTATGATTTCATTGCGAGGTATTGACCTCTATATGCGACATTTTTAAAAAGGAAAACTGCATATATTATACATTACAAACCAAACCATTATTTTTGTTACAAGCTTTAGACAATAAAAAGATGATTATCGTTTAACGATAATCTTCGACTTACAAACTTTACAAATGATAATAACAACACGATTTCTAGCATATTTTACAACACACGTCCTCGGATATGCAGTTTTATTTTTGACACAAATATGAGTACGCATGATCCTGCTTAGATTCAACATAATGCAGCGGAAGCTTTAATTATCACCTGAGAATAAACATGTTTAAAAACGTCAACATAAAGTTGGTGAGATATAGGTTTAGTGCGCAGCAATATATATATATAGACCACAAGATTTCGTATATAAACATTTCAATAAAAATATTCTAAGTGGTTGAGCACTTGGTAACCATACTTAACATTTTCACGTCGCATATTCCCTTTAATATGAAATCTTACTACACCGTACCAAGTGTAGTCACAAAACGAAGTACTGTGCAACCGTTGAATACTGGTCGTCCAGTCCGATTGGGGTTGTCAGGCCCGATAGATCTATCAACAGGATTCGCGTTTACAATACCGCTGTAAATATTAGTTACCAAGCTACAGGGAAGTATGCCAGTGGTACAACTCAACGTAGAACATATTTTTCAGTTACTTGTGTCCATATCGTAAAACATAAAATACATGTATTCTCATCCCGAAATATTTAGAGTTTAAAAGTGGGACTATATACTCACTCTTGTCTTGATGATATATATATTTTGACTCGGTCTTCCGGTTGATATCACGAACCTATCCATATATAATATATCAATATGTTTTCATTTTAAAACAAACGTTATATATATATACTTGTTATACTTTTAATATTTTGAATATTTCCTTAGTCCGTAGTTAGCATTCCGATGTTAGTAATTCAATTTTTAATGGTTCATTTTTAGATGTTTAATATACCCGCAATAAACAAAACCCCCAACGAAATAAATAAAACCCCATCGTATATGTATTGGTCGAGATTAATCTTGACCCATGGTACCGGTGTTGTCAAATGACGTGTTGCGTACATAAAGTACCGGTGTTGTCAAATGACGTGTTGCGTACAATCATGGGATCTTATGATTAATCTTCTCGTGTTGTTTACGGGTGATCCTGAACCATATAAAATTGAATTATAAGTACATATATATAAAATATCATGTTATCTTAGAAATATGTGATTTATATCATTTTTTTCCAATTGATCCCGTAGTTGAAAATGTCTAGGATAGCCAATTTTGTTTCGGTCATAGTTTCTTCGTTACAAGTCCGTTTTCGTTGATTCAAATTGCCATCTTCTTGGATCGAGTTCTTCTTTAAGACTATGAACTGTAAATACCTTGGTTTGTATTCAAAATCATACGGCATAAGTGAAAGTTTAGTGAAACATATGAAGTTAAACATTTTGTTACAACAAAATCATTTAATGACCATTTTTCCAAAAATACTTATACTTTGAAAAACCAAGTTTTACCTTGTTAAATTAACATATAAATAAGTTATGTTACATGTCTTGAAGTATTTTAAAAGTTAAATTAGAAGGATCTATTTAGTTTGCAAACAAGTTTGAAAACATTCAAACTATGTTCTTGTTGTTAAACTTTTGTACCACAAAATAAGATAGCTATATATATATGAATCGAATAAGGTTATGAACATAGATTCTACCTCAAGTTCCTTGGATAAGATTGCTGTAAAAGAGGAGTAAGAAGCTAGAATCAAAAGGGTGATAGAAGTGGATGAAAGTTTGGAAGTAAGTTGGTGTTCTTGGAGGGTTTTCTTGAAGTGTTTTTGTATGGTTTTCTTATGGTGTTTTAGTATGGTTTTTGAAGCTAGATCTTCTTGGTAAGTTGCTGAAGTGTTATGAAGTTTAGAGTTCTTGAAAGAGTGTGTGTTTTTGCTAAGATAATTGAAGTGAAAGTGAATCAAAAATGGGAAATGAATGGAAGTATTTAAGGTGGTGATGGTGGCGTTTTTGATGGTGTACAAGGACAAAAGTTTTAGTTGTTTTCTTGTATAATTAGTCAAGTAATCATCCAAAAGTAATTACCTAGCTCTAAGGGCATGAATAATGGCTGGTTAGGTGGTGATTTTGATGTGTATTTACTATTAGTAAATACGTATAGGAGCTAGGTATGATACGAGTACAAATACTCTAGGTATACGTATAGAAATTTTGTGAAAAATGAAATGAGGATTCAAATATAGCTATCTTTTGTGAATACACTTATATGGTTTTATGTATTTAAGTTCTTAAAAGTGATTAAATACATTACTTATACGATATATGTATAACATTATAAGTCTTAAGTATTTATGTCAAATAACGTTACGTATAGTTATCGTTTTGAAAACTTAAGTTAGTAGTTTCAAAATATACTTATAACTTGTTGTTATTAATACAAAATGAGATATTAAAACATTTATTAATCATGTTAAATATGTATATATACATTTATATACACAAACGTATAATTATCATATATTGTATAGTTCGTGATATCATCGGTCAAACTAGACGGTCAAACGTTGTGTAAAACTCTTTTCGGAAATATAAGTCTCGACAATTTGGATTGCTTATCATGTTGGCAAGGTTTAATTTATGTAAATATTAATCTTATAAGTATAGTATGATCGAAAAAGTGCGGGTCGTTACAACAGGATATTTTAGATTATCATTATTTGATAATCTACGTAAAGCTTTTTAAACCTTTATTGATGAAATAAAGGTTATGGTTTGTTTAAAAATGAATGCAGTCTTTGAAAAACGTCTCATATAGAGGTCAAAACCTCGCAACGAAATCAATTAATATGGAACGTTTTTAATCAATAAGAACGGGACATTTCAGTTGGTATCCGAGCGTTGGTCTTAGAGAACCAGAAAATTTGCATTAGTGTGTCTTATCGAGTTTGTTAGGATGCATTAGTGAGTCTGGACTTCGACCGTGTTTTCTTTAAAAATGATTGCTTAACATTTTTGTTGGAAACTATATATTTTTAACATATGAATATTATGTGATATATTAATCTCTTAACGTGTTTGATATTATGTGATAGATGTCTACCTCTAGAACAAGTCCCATTGACTCACCTAATAATAATGAAGAGTCAAATGTAAATTGGAATGATTTGTGGACTGATTCACAAGTTCCCGAAGAGGAACCGGAAGAAGAGTCGGAACCGGAAGAAGAATCGGAACCGGAAGAAGAATCGGAACCGGATGAAGAAATAGAACCGGTGGGGGAAATAATAAAATGGTTAAGTAAAAGAAAATCCTCAACCAACCGACCAAAGTTAATTATGGTCAATGGTGTTTCCGCCAAGGAAGCAAAATATTGGGAGGATTACCAATTCTCCGATGAATCGGATTCCGACGAGAATTCCGATGATGTTATAGAAATTCCCCCAACTGAATTTAAAAAGGCAAAAGAAAATAATAAGGGAAAGGGCATAAAAATAGAGAAATCTAATTCCAACTCCGGTGAACTTTATATGTATCGTCAACCCCCGAAGTCCTTAAGTTGTAACAATGACCCGGGAACCTCTAAACCACCAGGTTTTTCTAAACCAATGTGGACAACGACGGCTCGTATTAGGGGAACATCATATATCCCTAGAAACTTGGCAAAACGAACCAAAACCGAAGAAGAAGAAACGAGCGAGTCGGAATAAGATAGTTGTATTCGTGTGGTGTAATATATGGAATATAGTGTTCTTATGCTTTATGATATATGTAAAAATTGCTTGTATTAATAAGTATTTTTTTTATGAATCTAACTCTTGTCTATTTTACAGTTTAAAAACACAAAATGGATAGACAACCCAATATTTTAAGAGACCTACCCGGAGACATGATTGATGAAATCTTGTCTAGAGTCGGCCAGAATTCTTCGGCACAACTATTTAAGGCGAGATCAGTTTGTAAGACATTCGAAGAACGTTCCAAGAATGTCTTGGTTTATAAGAGACTTTCGTTTGAAAGATGGGGGATATCACATTGGGAAACCCATAAGTTACGATGTGTTTACTTTGACGCATATATTGCGGGGAACCCAAATGCTATTTTACGCAACGGGTTAAGAAATTATTTTGACTCAATATATCCGAATATTGGACTTCGTGATTTAGAAAAAGCGGCTAACATGCAACATAAAGAAGCATGTTATGCTTACGGATTAGTAATGTTCGCTTCTCACCAAAGTGAGAACAAGAACATCGGGCTACAACTATTAAACAAAACGTTTCCACAAGTGACGGAGTCGGTAATTGGGGTAAGAAATGAGGTTTTTAGATTATTACGGGACTGTTGGACATTACGTAACCCTCGTCCCTTTGATGACGTTACAACACGCTGTCTTATCAACGGCCATAACGGTTATGTTGCACAAGACCAAGGATGGGAAGTAGTCCTAGTAAAACCAGAATGCATGACTTGTTTCTGGACGTATGAATTACGTGTCTTTATTGCCTTTGCTGAACGACTTGTGTACTAGCTAGAATTGTCTTCACAACTATCTTGTATCAAAGTTATTGTGTGCTATATTTCATGCTTTATGTAAAATAAGCGGTATTGTAAGTTTGTAAAATATTGTATAAAAGTTTGAACGCGAAATATTATTATAATCAGTTTTTCATATAGAATTGTAGTAGTTGAATTGTATATTAGCTACTAAGTATGAACTTAACGGGTAGGTACTACTCGAATTTAAACTTATAAAACGCTAATATGAAGAAAAAGCTTTTATAAATGAGTTCATATTATGCTACAAAATACTATTAACTACTCTTAATATTCTGTATGATTAACTTGTTCCATTTAACTATTTTGAAGGAAATGGCACCGACTACTCGACACACCGTGAATATGAATGAAGAGGAATTCCGTACTTTTCTAGCTTCAAACATAGCCGCAGTACAGGCTGCGCTACATACCAACAATAACCTTGGATCTAGCAGTACAGGAAATCGTGTAGGATGCACCTACAAAGAATTCACTGCCTGCAAACCTTTGGAATTTGATGGAACCGAAGGACCGATCGGATTGAAACGGTGGACCGAGAAGGTTGAATCGGTGTTTGCCATAAGTAAGTGTACTGAAGAGGACAAAGTGAAGTACGCTACGCATACCTTCACAGGTTCTGCGTTAACATGGTGGAATACCTATCTAGAGCAAGTGGGACAAGATGATGCGTACGCACTACCGTGGTCAGCATTCAAGCACTTGATGAACGAGAAGTACCGTCCCAGAACCGAGGTCAATAAGCTCAAGACAGAACTTAGAGGGTTACGAACCCAAGGATTTGATATTACCACGTACGAAAGACGATTCACAGAATTGTGCCTATTGTGTCCGGGAGCATTCGAAGATGAGGAAGAGAAGATCGACGCGTTTGTGAAAGGATTACCGGAAAGAATCCAAGAAGATATAAGTTCACACGAGCCCGCCTTCATACAACAGGCATGTAGAATGGCTCACAAACTAGTGAACCAAATTGAAGAAAGAATTAAAGAACAGACTGCTGAAGAGGCCAATGTGAAGCAAGTCAAAAGAAAGTGGGAGGAAAACGGTGATAAGAATCACCAATACAACAACAACAGCAATTACAACAATAATCGCAACAATTATCCCAACAATCGCAACATCAATCGCAACTACAACAAACGGCCCAACAACAACAACAACAACAACAACAGCAACTACAACAATCATCCCAACAACAATAATAACCGCAACAACAACAACAATCAGAAGCAACTATGCCAAAGGTGTGAAAAGAATCACTCGGGGTTCTGCACCAAATTTTGCAACAAGTGTAAAAGAAATGGTCATAGCGCGGCGAAGTGTGAGGTCTACGGACCAGGGGTTAATAGAACGAAAGGAACAAATGGTGTCGGAACGAGTAATGGCAGAGCAAGTAGTGTCGGAGCAAGTTATGCCAATGTAGTTTGTTATAAATGTGGAAAACCAGGCCACATTATTAGAAATTGCCCGAACCAGGAGAACACGAATGGACAAGGCCGTGGAAGAGTTTTCAATATTAATGCGGTAGAGGCACAGGAAGACCCGGAGCTTGTTACGGGTACATTTCTTATTGACAATAAATCTGCTTACGTTTTATTTGATTCGGGTGCGGATAGAAGCTATATGAGTAGAGATTTTTGTGCTAAATTAAGTTGTCCATTGACGCCTTTGGATAGTAAATTTTTACTCGAATTAGCAAATGGTAAATTAATTTCAGCAGATAATATATGTCGGAATCGAGAAATTAAACTGGTTAGCGAAACATTTAAGATTGATTTGATACCAGTAGAGTTAGGGAGTTTTGATGTGATAATCGGTATGGACTGGTTGAAAGAAGTGAAAGCGGAGATCGTTTGTTACAAAAATGCAATTCGCATTATACGAGAAAAAGGAAAACCCTTAATGGTGTACGGAGAAAAGGGCAACACGAAGCTACATCTTATTAGTAATTTGAAGGCACAAAAACTAATAAGAAAAGGTTGCTATGCTGTTCTAGCACACGTCGAGAAAGTACAAACTGAAGAAAAGAGCATCAATGATGTTCCCATTGCAAAAGAATTTCCCGATGTATTTCCGAAAGAATTACCGGGATTACCCCCACATCGATCCGTTGAATTTCAAATAGATCTTGTACCAGGAGCTGCACCAATAGCTCGTGCTCCTTACTGACTCGCACCCAGCGAGATGAAAGAACTGCAAAGCCAATTACAAGAACTTTTAGAGCGTGGTTTCATTCGACCAAGCACATCACCGTGGGGAGCTCCTGTTTTGTTTGTCAAGAAGAAAGATGGTACATTCAGGTTGTGTATCGACTACCGAGAGTTGAACAAACTTACCATCAAGAACCGCTACCCACTACCGAGAATCGACGACTTATTTGATCAACTACAAGGCTCGTCTGTTTATTCAAAGATTGACTTACGTTCCGGGTATCATCAAATGCGGGTGAAAGAAGATGATATTCCAAAGACTGCTTTCAGAACACGTTACGGTCATTACGAGTTTATGGTCATGCCGTTTGGTTTAACTAATGCACCAGCTGTGTTCATGGACCTTATGAACCGAGTGTGTGGACCATACCTTGACAAGTTTGTCATTGTTTTCATTGATGACATACTTATTTACTCAAAGAATGACCAAGAACACGGTGAACATTTGAGAAAGGTGTTAGAAGTATTGAGGAAGGAAGAATTGTACGCTAAGTTTTCAAAGTGTGCATTTTGGTTGGAAGAAGTTCAATTCCTCGGTCACATAGTGAACAAAGAAGGTATTAAGGTGGATCCGGCAAAGATAGAAACTGTTGAAAAGTGGGAAACCCCGAAAACTCCGAAACACATACGCCAGTTTTTAGGACTAGCTGGTTACTACAGAAGGTTCATCCAAGACTTTTCCAGAATAGCAAAACCCTTGACTGCATTAACGCATAAAGGGAAGAAATTTGAATGGAATGATGAACAAGAGAAAGCGTTTCAGTTATTGAAGAAAAAGCTAACTACGGCACCTATATTGTCATTGCCTGAAGGGAATGATGATTTTGTGATTTATTGTGACGCATCAAAGCAAGGTCTCGGTTGTGTATTAATGCAACGAACGAAGGTGATTGCTTATGCGTCTAGACAATTGAAGATTCACGAACAAAATTATACGACGCATGATTTGGAATTAGGCGCGGTTGTTTTTGCATTAAAGACTTGGAGGCACTACTTATATGGGGTCAAAAGTATTATATATACCGACCACAAAAGTCTTCAACACATATTTAATCAGAAACAACTGAATATGAGGCAGCGTAGGTGGATTGAATTATTGAATGATTACGATTTTGAGATTCGTTACCACCCGGGGAAGGCAAATGTGGTAGCCGATGCCTTGAGCAGGAAGGATAGAGAACCCATTCGAGTAAAATCTATGAATATAATGATTCATAATAACATTACTACTCAAATAAAGGAGGCGCAACAAGGAGTTTTAAAACGGGGAAATTTAAAGGATGAAATACCCAAAGGATTGGAGAAGCATCTTAATATTCGGGAAGACGGAACCCGGTATAGGGCTGAAAGGATTTGGGTACCAAAATTTGGAGATATGAGAGAAATGGTACTTAGAGAAGCTCATAAAACCAGATACTCAATACATCCTGGAACGGGGAAGATGTACAAGGATCTCAAGAAACATTTTTGGTGGCCGGGCATGAAAGCCGATGTTGCTAAATACGTAGGAGAATGTTTGACGTGTTCTAAGGTCAAAGCTGAGCATCAGAAACCATCAGGTCTACTTCAACAACCCGAAATCCCGGAATGGAAATGGGAAAACATTACCATGGATTTCATCACTAAATTGCCAAGGACTGCAAGTGGTTTTGATACTATTTGGGTAATAGTTGATCGTCTCACCAAATCAGCACACTTCCTACCAATAAGAGAAGATGACAAGATGGAGAAGTTAGCACGACTGTATTTGAAGGAAGTCATCTCCAGACATGGAATACCAATCTCTATTATCTCTGATAGGGATGGCAGATTTATTTCAAGATTCTGGCAGACATTACAGCAAGCATTAGGAACTCGTCTAGACATGAGTACTGCCTATCATCCACAAACTGATGGGCAGAGCGAAAGGACGATACAAACGCTTGAAGACATGCTACGAGCATGTGTTATTGATTTCAGAAACAGTTGGGATCGACATCTACCGTTAGCAGAATTTTCCTACAACAACAGCTACCATTCAAGCATTGAGATGGCGCCGTTTGAAGCACTTTATGGTAGAAAGTGCAGGTCTCCGATTTGTTGGAGTGAGGTGGGGGATAGACAGATTACGGGTCCGGAGATTATACAAGAAACTACCGAGAAGATCATCCAAATTCAACAACGGTTGAAAACCGCCCAAAGTCGACAAAAGAGCTACGCTGACATTAAAAGAAAAGATATAGAATTTGAAATTGGAGAGATGGTCATGCTTAAAGTTTCACCTTGGAAAGGCGTTGTTCGATTTGGTAAACGAGGGAAATTAAATCCAAGGTATATTGGACCATTCAAGATTATTGATCGTGTCGGACCAGTAGCTTACCGACTTGAGTTACCTCAACAACTCGCGGCTGTACATAACACTTTCCACGTCTCGAATTTGAAGAAATGTTTTGCTAAAGAAGATCTCACTATTCCGTTAGATGAAATCCAAATCAACGAAAAACTCCAATTCATCGAAGAACCCGTCGAAATAATGGATCGTGAGGTTAAAAGACTTAAGCAAAACAAGATACCAATTGTTAAGGTTCGATGGAATGCTCGTAGAGGACCCGAGTTCACCTGGGAGCGTGAAGATCAGATGAAGAAGAAATACCCGCATCTATTTCCAGAAGATTCGTCAACACCTTCAACAGCTTAAAATTTCGGGACGAAATTTATTTAACGGGTAGGTACTGTAGTGACCCGAACTTTTCCATGTTTATATATATTAATTGAGATTGATGTTTACATGATTAAATGTTTCCAACATGTTAAGCAATCAAACTTGTTAAGACTTGATTAATTGAAATAGGTTTCATATAGACAATTGACCACCCAAGTTGAACGGTGATTCACGAACGTTAAAACTTGTAAAAAAACTATATGATGACATATATATGGTTATATATATAGTTAACATGATATTATGATAAGTAAACATATCATTAATTATATTAACAATGAACTACATATGTAAAAACAAGACTACTAACTTAATGATTTTGAAACGAGACATATATGTAACGTTTATCGTTGTAACGACATTTAATGTATATATATCATATTAAGAGATATTCGTACATCATAATATCATGATAATATAATAATTTAAAATCTCTTTTGTTATTATAAACATTGGGTTAACAACATTTAACAAGATCGTTAACCTAAAGGTTTCAAAACAACACTTACATGTAACGACTAACGATGACTTAACGACTCAGTTAAAATGTATATACATGTAGTGTTTTAATATGTATTTATACACTTTTGAAAGACTTCAATACACTTATCAAAATACTTCTACTTAACAAAAATGCTTACAATTACATTCTCGTTCAGTTTCATCAACAATTCTACTCGTATGCACCCGTATTCGTACTCGTACAATACACAGCTTTTAGATGTATGTACTATTGGTATATACACTCCAATGATCAGCTCTTAGCAGCCCATGTGAGTCACCTAACACATGTGGGAACCATCATTTGGCAACTAGCATGAAATATCTCATAAGATTACAAAAATATGAGTAATCATTCATGACTTATTTACATGAAAACAAAATTACATATCCTTTATATCTAATCCATACACCAACGACCAAAAACACCTACAAACACTTTCATTCTTCAATTTTCTTCATCTAATTGAACTCTCTCAAGTTCTATCTTCAAGTTCTAAGTGTTCTTCATAAATTCCAAAAGTTCTAGTTTCATAAAATCAAGAATACTTTCAAGTTTGCTAGCTCACTTCCAATCTTGTAAGGTAATCATCCAACCTCAAGAAATCTTTGTTTCTTACAGTAGGTTATCATTCTAATACAAGGTAATAATCATATTCAAACTTTGGTTCAATTTCTATAACTATAACAATCTTATTTCAAGTGATGATCTTACTTGAACTTGTTTTCGTGTCATGATTTTGCTTCAAGAACTTTGAGCCATCCAAGGATCCATTGAAGCTAGATCCATTTTTCTCTTTTCCAGTAGATTCATCCAAGGAACTTAAGGTAGTAATGATGTTCATAACATCATTCGATTCATACATATAAAGCTATCTTATTCGAAGGTTTAAACTTGTAATCACTAGAACATAGTTTAGTTAATTCTAAACTTGTTCGCAAACAAAAGTAAATCCTTCTAACTTGACTTTTAAAATCAACTAAACACATGTTCTATATCTATATGATATGCTAACTTAATGATTTAAAACCTGGAAACACGAAAAACACCGTAAAACCGGATTTACGCCGTCGTAGTAACACCGCGGGCTGTTTTGGGTTAGTTAATTAAAAACTATGATAAACTTTGATTTAAAAGTTGTTATTCTGAGAAAATGATTTTTATTATGAACATGAAACTATATCCAAAAATTATGGTTAAACTCAAAGTGGAAGTATGTTTTCTAAAATAGTCATCTAGACGTCGTTCTTTCGACTGAAATGACTACCTTTACAAAAAACGACTTGTAACTTATTTTTCCGACTAGAAACCTATACTTTTTTTGTTTAGATTCATAAAATAGAGTTCAATATGAAACCATAGCAATTTGATTCACTCAAAACGGATTTAAAATGAAGAAGTTATGGGTAAAACAAGATTGGATAATTTTTCTCATTTTAGCTACGTGAAAATTGGTAACAAATCTATTCCAACCATAACTTAATCAACTTGTATTATATATTATGTAATCTTGAGATACCATAGACACGTATACAATGTTTCGACCTATCATGTCGATACATCTATATATATTTCGGAACAACCATAGACACTCTATATGTGAATGTTGGAGTTAGCTATACAGGGTTGAGGTTGATTCCAAAATATATATAGTTTGAGTTGTGATCAATACTGAGATACGTATACACTGGGTCGTGGATTGATTCAAGATAATATTTATCGATTTATTTTTGTACATCTAACTGTGGACAACTAGTTGTAGGTTACTAACGAGGACAGCTGACTTAATAAACTTAAAACATCAAAATATATTAAAAGTGTTGTAAATATATTTTGAACATACTTTGATATATATGTATATATTGTTATAGGTTCGTGAATCAACCAGTGGCCAAGTCTTACTTCCCGACGAAGTAAAAATCTGTGAAAGTGAGTTATAGTCCCACTTTTAAAATCTAATATTTTTGGGATGAGAATACATGCAGGTTTTATAAATGATTTACAAAATAGACACAAGTACGTGAAACTACATTCTATGGTTGAATTATCGAAATCGAATATGCCCCTTTTTATTAAGTCTGGTAATCTAAGAATTAGGGAACAGACACCCTAATTGACGCGAATCCTAAAGATAGATCTATTGGGCCTAACAAACCCCATCCAAAGTACCGGATGCTTTAGTACTTCGAAATTTATATCATATCCGAAGGGTGTCCCGGAATGATGGGGATATTCTTATATATGCATCTTGTTATTGTCGGTTACCAGGTGTTCACCATATGAATGATTTTTATCTCTATGTATGGGATGTGTATTGAAATATGAAATCTTGTGGTCTATTGTTACGATTTGATATATCTAGGTTAAACCTATAACTCACCAACATTTTTGTTGACGTTTTAAGCATGTTTATTCTCAGGTGATTATTAAGAGCTTCCGCTGTCACATACTTAAATAAGGACAAGATTTGGAGTCCATGCTTGTATGATATTGTGTAAAAACTGCATTCAAGAAACTTATTTTGTTGTAACATATTTGTATTGTAAACCATTATGTAATGGTCGTGTGTAAACAGGATATTTTAGATTATCATTATTTGATAATCTACGTAAAGCTTTTTAAACCTTTATTGATGAAATAAAGGTTATGGTTTGTTTAAAAATGAATGCAGTCTTTGAAAAACGTCTCATATAGAGGTCAAAACCTCGCAACGAAATCAATTAATATGGAACGTTTTTAATCAATAAGAACGGGACATTTCATAACATGTTGGAAACACTTAATCATGTAAATAACAATTTTATTTAATATATATATAAACATGGAAAAGTTCGGGTCACTACACTAAAAACTAGAGCGTCGAGAAATAAGAAAGAAAAAGAGCGCGTCGAAAAACGTCGAAAAATAAAAGGTCGAAAAATAAATGTCGAAAAACAAACAGTCGAAAAATAAAAATAATAAAGTGTCGAAACTTAGTATTCTAAAAACTAAATATTAAAAGTTATGTCTAAAGGTATTAAAGCTTAAAAGGAATTCTATATCCAAAAAGGCAATAACTTAAAAAGTACTGAAATTTTAAAATGGCGTCGCAAAATTCTAAAGCATCTAAATCTTAGTCTAAAGAAAAGGCATTTAAGGGATTTTACGGCAAAGTCTTAAAAGCTAAAAATAAAGTAACTACGGCAAAATACTAGTCTTAAAACTAATTACGAACGATAAACATAAAAATTACGAATTAAGCGATATAAATATACAATTTATAAAAAGAAACTAAAAATGATAAAATTACGATTTTTATAAAAATATTATTTTTATATTATTATTATATAAAAATATTAATCTATATATTTAATAATAATAAATAAACTTAAAATTACAAATTATAAATTAAAACTAAAATTATAAACTAATTAAAACCCTAATTAATAATAATTATAAATTAAAAACCCTAACTGCATTTATGGCGTACCAGGTCAGACGTGTCAGACCACCCCATGCCATCGCATGGGGTTTAGGCTGATGGGTCATGCGACCGCATGGCCTGTCAGTCCAGTTTTTTTTTTTAGATTTTATATTGTTTTTCTAAAAATTATAAATAAATATATTTATACAAATATATATTAAAAATATAGCGTTTCGCCGCATCCCCGGCAGCAGCGCCAAAAACTTGGTGTGCGTAGAGGTGTATACGAAATAGTTATATTTTTACTACAAAATGTTATTAAATACGATACAATTTTACACAAGTTATTTATTTATTTATAGAGTGGATATACCTAAACCTTGCTACAATACTTATAGGCAGTGTACCTAATCGTACAGTAGTGTAGTTTTTTGTAAGTCCGGTTCGTTCTACAGGGAGCTAGCCAAGTTTAACGCTATATTTTTAAAACTATATTTGTATATATATAAATATATATAAGTAGTATTATTATTATTATTATAAAAAGGGGGTTTTTACCATTTAATGACCGGTTTGTCGATTTTAAAACTTTAGTCGCAGTTAAAACCTAATGTAAAATATTAAAAATAAAAATAACTTAATTTAAAGCGTAAAGTAAATGACAATAATTAAAATGCGATAAATTAAAATGCGATAAATAAAATAAAATTGCGATAATTAAAAAGTACGATAATTAAAAGTGCAATTAAATAAAATGACAGTAAATAAAAGTGCGATGAAATATGAAATAAATGAATTATGCTTATTTAAACTTCCGTAATCATGATGTTTGACATGTTGATTTTAATTAATTATCCTGGGTTAATTGTTCTTTGTCCTGGATTATTTGAAACCTATCTGGTTTTTGTCCATAATAGTCCATCAGTCATAAATATAAAGTGCGAGTGTCCTCGTCAAATTATCCTTATATCCGAAGTCAAATATTCCAACTAATTGGGGACTTAAACTATAACTACACCAATTTTCCTTGTATGTAATTCACCCCTGTTTTAATAAGTCCATTGACTATTAATCCATTCCCGTGTCCGGTTAAATGAACGATTATTAGTACTTATAAATATTCGCCCATCGTGTCCGATCGAGTGTATGTGGTTATTTATAATTACATCCAATTGTAATTTTTATATTAAATTAACGAATTATCATTCAATTAAACAAATATAAAGATCATTAATAGCCCATAGTCTAATTTCCACAAGTGTCGTTCTTTTGTCCAAACCCCAATTATGGTACAAAGCCCAATAACTCCGTCTTTAATATTTTAGCCCAACATCACGATTACTTCAATTTAAATAAGCATAATAATAACTTAGCTACAAGACATTAATTTAAAAAGGAGAACATAACTTACATTGATTATTTATCGCGTAATGTTACACGGACAGAACTTCGACTTTAGAACCCGTAAAATAACCTTTACATTACCCAAACTAATCTAATATAAAACCAACCTATATTATATATATATATATATATATATATATATATATATATATATATATATATATATATATATATATATATATGTTAATTATAGAGAGGGAGTATTATTGTGGATGGTGTAAAGAATTCGATCAGTTCGTTGGCTATTTATAATACTTGGCCTGAAAATTCCCTCCATGCGATCGTATGGAAATGCTGCCTTCTGGCCATGCGATCCCATGGCCACCCTGGATCCAGCTGTTTTGCTTTGTTTCTAGCTTGTCGACATAATTTAATAAATATATATAATATATATATAATTTATATAATTATATATATATTATATTATATTCTTGTGCATAGTAGACTTGTAATTTTAGGTCCATTACGTTGCGCGTTGATAGTTGGCTCAGGTCCCGGTTCCAAATTTTCGAACGTCCTTTCGTACTATTTATTATCTTGTACTTTGCGTTTTGCAATTTGTAATTTGCACAAAAAAATTATTTTCCTTAACTCCCAAAATCCGCGCAAGTCTTTAACTCACTTTTAGTGGCACTTTTGAGTGCACTATGGCTTTAGTGGCACTTTTCAGGCTTTATTGGCACTTTTTCTTCAATTTTTTAATCTTCGTGCTTTGTCTTCACATTTATTTATTTAAACGATTACAACTTAAAAATAGAATAATTACAACTAAAAACTTTATATATTGGGATGATATTGCGACTAAATATATGTTCTTTTGGAGCACTATCAATCACAATATCAAATTATACACATACCTTCCATAGCCTCTTCACTTTGAGGTATGTGGGTGATGATTGTTGCTTTCTGCGGAGGTGCGCTTGGATTGTTCGGTGTTTGGTGGAGTGGTCAGCGGGTTAGTTACTATGCTAGTACCTAAAGAAAGCAGAAGGTAGTAATTAGTTACTGCTAGTTCTTATGATAACTTCATAACAGTTTCAATCATTTAATTGCATCCATGAAAAACTTGAAAAACTTGAAAAACTTCAGCTAATTGCATCCATGATATAAGCACATCATGTAAGACAAAATATTTCTAGAAACATATGAATAAGCTTATCTTATGATGAACAAAGGCTAAACTAAATTCGTTTAGATGTCAAAGGGTAAAAACACCATTTAGTACCATAATAACAAAAACATATCTCCAATTTATACAAACACCCAAAAGCATCACTTCTTCATTATTCAACTAAATTTAAAACCATTACTAATAGAAGGACCATTAATATATATAGTTTTTTTATCGAATCAACACCTCATTAAAGACTTGATTTATTATACCTTATTCGGTTAATATATAATCACAATCATATACCTCAATTACGTAACACATAAATTAAAAATTAATGACACATAAAAAATAATATAAATTTAAGAATAATCTAAAAACGCTAAATCCAATAAAACACTATAATAAATCAAAACTATAAAACCTAACCTGAGGTTGTGTAAAAGAGGCAATAACTTGTGAATTCAGGCCGGTGCCGGATTATGAGGTGTGCGGTTAAGTGGAAGCTATGTCGTTGGTGAGAGTATCCATGAGGCCACCCATGGTGCCTCTCCTCATGTTGATATGTAATGCCATACCTTGTATGTTTTTGGGTTCTGAAGCATTAGTCCTGATAGTGTGTAGGTGTCTTGTTCAAGGTTTAGCATCAGACGTTCTTCAAACTTTGCTTTGTATTTGTTAACAACTGTTTGTTAGTGGCTTTTGATTGAAAAAAATAATTGTGTGTACCTATTTAATTATTGGAGAAACAATTGTGATATGTAAGTGATGTTACGATGAGTGGTTACATCGCGAGGTAGTGTTCCACTTCAGGGATTTGTAGATTAAAGTACACATGTGTAAAGGAGATTCCAGATAACTGAAGCAATGTCGTATGGGTCCAAGTTAGTTAGGTTAATATGTGTTATATGGTTTTCTAAGTTTCTGTAGGCATGCTTACATTTGTTTCGCTTGACCCAACATCCACAAATTGTTGGGTACTCACAGGTCCGGGAAATGTTCTGTATGCGTCCACGTGAAAGTTTCTTGCACCATCATTTTAGAGGGTCAGTTCTATGGTCTTGTCACTATACAGGGTAAAAAGTTGGTTAAATAAATGGATATTTTTTTTATGAGAGAATATTTTTTGCAGATTGAAGCTTACTTGAGGTCTATTATGTAGAGTGATCTTCTGCCTTTTTTTGGTTCCAGCTGGTTGCTACTGGGCTTGAGTTCTTCAACTGTTTAAATACATCCCATGTTATCTGTCAAGTTTATATGTTGGTTGAGTATCTTTAACCCGAACTCGAACAACCAATAATAAAAAATACAAAACAACACCTCTACAAACACGAACATCAAATTAGAACAATATATCAGTAAAGATATAGCATGAAACCAAATTGCAGCTAATAAAAGGAATCAAAACAATAACGACTAAAAAGCGTTACACGAAGAGAACAGATAACCAAAATTTATCAAAATTGTGAAAGAATACAATACTGTAACACCCTGAATTTTATGCGTCAGGAAATGTTCCTGAAAGTGTCAGGAAATGTGTGCACCAGAAAGCACCACAAAAGGTCTACCTAACACTTATGCATTTTCAGAATTTACATCAGAATCAAGATTAGTCAGAATCAGTCCCTGAACTTCAGAATCTGTTTAGACCATTGTGCGCGCCGCGCACATTCAAGGGTGCGCGCCGCGCACCCCACCTGGGACAGTTTTCTGTCTTTTTTCTATTTTGAGTTAAATGAAAGGCTTTTTGGTCTTTTCACTTGAGGATGGATCTGTAGCCTTATTGGCAGATTTGGATCCAATTATGGATCACTTTCACATCCACAACTCTCTCATCTTCAAACCCTAGAGAGAGGAAGAGTTTTAGAGAGGGAAAGCTCAATTTGGAGAAGAAGGAGGGTGACTCGGGGTAAGGTACAAGAGTTAAGGTTGTTCACCTCATTCACGGCTACGTTTTGGTAGTGTTGGTAAGTTCTAACTTCGAATTTTGTTGTCTATGATTCTTGTTCATGTTTGGGGTTTGAGCTAGTTAGGGTTATAAACCCCATTTCTCATGAAATTGAGGGTTTTGTTGTATTGCTAGTGTAAGTGAACTCGATTATTGTGGGTTTAGGATTTGATGATGAATTTGGAAGTATTTGTCTTGGTTTGGGAGTTAAACCTCTAGATTGAAAGGTTGTTGGTGACTTTGATGTTCTTAAGAACAAGTTTTGCTAGTCAAAATCGATGTTGACTTGGTTTAGTGTCAAAATGGTTTTTGAGTCAAGTTTTGGTGAATCAAGTATGTAAATACTTGATTTAGGTGTTAATTGGTGTCTTGAAAATATAATCACTAGTCGTTAGCGATTTTGGGCGTTTTATGACTTTGGTCAAAATGGGTTGACTTTGATTTGGTCGAATTTGGTAATGACACTAATTTGGATTAAATGGATGTTAAACGCTTTTGTTAAGTGTTAAATGACGTTTTTGAATGAAGTAATCGTGGATAGTGATTTTGGGTTAAATGGTGTCGAGTATAATTTTGGTTAAAGTGTACTTGTTCGAATGGGTCGGAATTACCACCCGTAGTGGTAATTGGTGAAGTCCATCTTAGGAGATAAATGGGCGGGGTCAAACGAGCAAGGTGAGATCCCTCGCCTATGGGATGTGAGTGTTGAGTTCTCTTTTAAAGAATTGTTATTTATGTGTATTTGTACCTATATGTGTATTATAGGTAAAGGTTTGCTCGGTTGCGTTTGGGAGGCGATTTACATACATGACTTGTGCGGGCATTTCGAGGTGAGTGGAATAATTATGCATGTATGTATATAGTGTATTTATTTGTATGCTATGGCATGAACCACGGATCTGGTAGTGCCATAGTATGTGCGAGTGTGCTATGATGTGAACCACGGAGCCGGTAGCATCATGGTACGTGTGTTGTAGTGTGAACCACGGAGCTGGTAGCACTATAGCACGAGTCGTTAAAGTGTGAACCACGGAGCCGGTAGCACTATAAAAGAGTATGACTCGAGTTGTGATGTGAACCAGGGAGCCGGTAGCATCAAAGTGTGAACCACGGAGCCGGTAGCACTATAAAATGAGGTGTGAACCACAGAGCCGGTAGCACCGAAGTGTGAACCACGGAGCAGGTAGCAATATAAAAGAGTATGACTCAAATGCGTAGTGACGTGAACCACGGAGCCGGTAGCGTCATAGCATTGCGTATGGTGTGAATCACGGAGCCGGTAGCACCATGACGCGTTTATGGTTAACCATATGGTTGTGTATGTGTTGTTGTATAGCATAATATATTATGTTGGAGTATATGCTATTGTTTATGCTAGTTGCGGTAATGGAGGTTATTAGCTTTATACTTGGAGTTCGTATGCTAATATTGTATTGCTAGCAAGTTTGCGGTATGTGAGTAGGTGGTTGCAAGTAGGTATATTATATATGTATGTGTATACTTATTGCACTCACTAAGCGTTAGCTTACCCCCCTCGTTGTTTACCTTTTTCGGGTATTGTGTTATGAGGCTAGCTAGTTGTTAGACTAGTTGCGTAGGAGCGATTGGGCTCGATGGGGTAGCTTTTGAATATACGGACGCGGATTGGGGATTTGGTAGTCCTCGAGATTATGCTCCTGGTATCGGGTTGGGTTATAGAGTCCTAACTCGTCTAAATGTAAATTGGGATTGAAACTTGTATCTTGTACGAAAGTCGTAAAACGGCCGATGTGGGCCCGGTGTCGTAAAACTCGTTTTATTATTGGAACGTGTTAGTTTTAACTATTATAATATGTTATGAAAACCGTTTTGCCTAAAAGTGTCTGGAAGTGATAGATCTTTAACGCAAAAAATGAAAAATCCGGACAGAAGCTGAATGGCCTTGTGCGCGCCGCGCACAAGGAGGGTTGCGCGCCGCGCACCCTATCTGTATAAAAAAAAATTATTATCCACGTTTTTGGTTGGACAACGGGTTGGGTCGTTACAAGTGGTATCAGAGCATAGTCTAAGGGAATTATGTGACCTTGGAATAGGTGCCTAGTCTTAGACTTATTGGCGGTTATGCATTATATGCGGGACTTGTAGGAATACGGGTCAAACTGTGGTTTGAAAGTGCCTAATGTAAGTAGGTGAACCCGGACATTGTTTTGGTGATAGTCACCTAGGTTGTAGGTTGACTCGTTGTGCGGTGTACTTATGTACATTTATTATTACATTGTATATAGGTGTGTATATATATACAGATATCTATTGGTGCGGTGTCCTAGGGACGAATCTATTGGAGAGATTCGCATGTTCGGCGGTTTGAGTGATCAAGTTCGCGGTAAAGACTTTGGATTCGGGTACTAGGAGTTATCGCGTGTTATCTTGTGTGAATGTCGCGTCAATCCGGGTAAAGTACTTTACGTGACCATGCGAAAATTGTAAGGTACTCAATTGTAATAGTGACCGATCACCATTATTACAACCGTGTATCTTGACACCAAGCATGACATGACGAGTACCGAGCGGAGGAAACGTGGCATGGTTGGGGTAGAATTGGGACAAGTTAGGAATCTTTTATTGGTTCCTAGGTTATAGTGGTCTCGGGTGATATGCTTGTTGTCACATCAGATTTGTTGTGAGTCAAAAATTGTTACGGTGGATTCGGTTAGTTAAGTGAGTGAGCCAACTTACGAGTTCGGCGCATAATTAGTCACCCTACGTAGTGGGTGCATTATTTGAGATCGTCATTAGTTGTAGTTACCCATCGTAACTAGGATGACCGATTATTGTATGTGTGTGTGTGCATCGAGGACTTAAATTCCATAATGAAATACGACAAGTCTAATGATTGTGATTTGGGGCTGCACTCGGTAGAGTGTGTGGTTAGAGGATCGTGTAAGGATTCCAGTTGTGAGCCGCCTTGGAATTGGCGAATCGGGGAGTCTTGAGGTCATTAAACTCATGGGAGTGGGACCCGTATGACGATGATTGCATTAGTGTGTTAGCGTGTTACGGATTATAGGGTAACATTCCTAACGGAATATCCCTTGTTGTGGTGATCGTGCTGATGTGCGAAAAGGTGTAAGACTTGGTGTTTCCAAGCATCTCTTTGGTGTTAGATGAAAGGGTTCGTGAGGCTATATCATTTTGGCCTTGTGGAAATTGTGGCTAGTGTGTGATCGATAGAAACTTTCGATAAGACAATAACCCGTAAGGTTTTTCGCGAAGGTATGACTTCATGTCATTATTATGGAGAGGTAGGTGACATCGGGTGTATCGAGCCCTAAGACCGAGTTTTTGAGATTCGGCAAATTGTGGAGGGAGTTTGCATGACACGGCGTCAGGTGCCTTCTTATACCTGCTAGTGTAATGTTCAACTCCAGTGATGGTGTGATCACTTTGTGCTTAGGGCGCCGGTGAGATACCCTTAGAAGCAGTGGAGATTGTAATAGTGATCGACGGGTGATAGTAATTCGACGGTTGCGGAAGTCAAAGTTTAAGAACATTGCGGTAAATACTTCTTATGAAGTGGCGGATGAGCGCATCTTGTTACTCTTAAGTGATTGATGGGTGAAGATGACCGGTGAGCCGGTGATGAAGTTCATGAACGGTTAGTCCGAAGGTTATGATGAAGCGTTGATATTGCGGTCGATGCAATTATTGTGTCGGATTGGTCACTCTTCTCCATGAGAGTGAACGATTATTGTTATAGATTCAATGAGTGAAGGGTCGGGTGATCTCGACTGGGATGCATGACTGATTAAGCGGAGTGAAATATGTCTAGTCATAGAGGCGCATGTGGGGTTTTGGTGGAGTTCGCTTTGCGAACGATGAAAGGTTGCTAATTGAGGTTGTAGTATGAAGGTGCGAAGTCGTCGCGTGTACGACATCTCTGGTAATTTTGTATGACGGCTCTGAGAGCCTAAAGTGAATTTACAGTGATTCGGTGTTTATGATTAGTGATGAGAATGATCATGTGTGTTGTGGAATGGTAATTCTGCGGGATGTTATCATCTTTGCGGTAAGAATGTGGAGCTAAATCCTAAGTGGGGGAATTTTACTACCGCCCGAGGAAGCTTCCGTGGTACTAGATCAAGTGAAGTGTAAGACTTCTTATGTAAGGTGGTCGTGTAGTACCAAAGTGCGGTATGAGACCAAGTGTGGAGTTTGAGATCATCGGAAGTGAGCGAATGTAACTGTTATTGCGGGTGCTCTCATGATATAAATTTGGGTTGGTGTGAAACTCGGATAGTACTGTCGAGTGAGTACGAGTTCGAGATGGTGGTAAATACTGTATTTTCCCTGTCGGGAAACGTGATCGTGGAAATTGTCAGTGGATTATTCCACTTTATGGACTATTGTGAGGCGGGGAATTTGGATTCCGATTGTATCACATCGAGACACGCGGATGTTGTTTGTTTGCGAGGGTGTGTTCCCTAGTCGAGGCGGCCCATTAGTTGCGTTGAAATGTCAAGGCCATCCCTAACGGGCGGTCGAGGAAAAAGGATTCACCAGGCATTGGTGGATATTTTTGTGGGTTGGGTGATGAATTTTGAATTGTTGTGATGATCATTCGCTATTGGCGGGATTCTAGTACATGAATAGTTTCCATGCTAGTACTAGGAAGCCGTATTGTATAGATGGGTTGTAGGGCTTAGAGGAGAAACCCTGTGTCGAGTGTTGATGTTTTGTCCAACTCGTGGTGTGTTATTGTCGTCCTGGATTAATCCAGAGACTAGTGGTCGTGTGCGGATCGATTGATGGGAAAGTTTGTGTTCCCAGTGTGAATATTTGGGGATACCAAAATTTCTTCGTTGAAGGAATAACCCGGTCATGGTGACTGTAAGAATTACTAGTCGGAGGAGCGTATCGATTGCCCTGTTGGCATCAACTTTTAAAATTGCGAATCACGGGTTTTCTGGGGTGGAAAACAAATGTTGGCGCATAAGCGGATGTGCGATCGTTGAGTGGTACGGTTATGGACCGTTGAAAGTACTGAGTTTCGACGTGGCATGAATCCTTCTCGATTGGGATTAATGCAAGACTTGGTTCACGGCGTAGTGGACCTAGTAGATCGCGTCGGGTGATGTAGTTATAGATGTAGCTTGTTGCGAGTTTTAGTCAAGAGAACTTGCAGGATAATGGTGTTTTCCGTATTTTGACGTTGAGTGTATGAGATATCGCTTGTTGCGGTAGTGCACGCTAGTGATTATTAGCGTGTGGTGAGATTCTATAATTTACATAAGATGTTATTGGATGTCGGCCTTGATTGTGTTTCGTCGGATACGTGATTACTACATGTGTGACTCCGCATTTGGAGGTGAGAATGTTCCAAGGGGAAGTGCTTAACTTCTAGTATTCGGTGCGGAACACGAGGACGTGATCCAATCTAAGTGGGGGAGAGTTGTAACACCCTGAATTTTATGCGTCAGGAAATGTTCCTGAAAGTGTCAGGAAATGTGTGCACCAGAAAGCGCCATAAAAGGTCTACCTAACACTTATGCATTTTCAGAATTTACATCAGAATCAGGATTAGTCAGAATCAGTCCCTGAACTTCAGAATCTATTTAGACCATTGTGCGCGCCGCGCACCCCACCTGGGACAGTTTTCTGTCTTTTTTCTATTTTGAGTTAAATGAGAGGCTTTTTGGTCTTTTCACTTGAGGATGGATCTGTAGCCTTATTGGCAGATTTGGATCCAATTATGGATCACTTTCACATCCACAACTCTCTCATCTTCAAACCCTAGAGAGAGGAAGAGTTTTAGAGAGGGAAAGCTCAATTTAGAGAAGAAGGAGGGTGACTCGGGGTAAGGTACAAGAGTTAAGGTTGTTCACCTCGTTCACGGCTACGTTTTGGTAGTGTTGGTAAGTTCTAACTTCGAATTTTGTTGTCTATGATTCTTGTTCATGTTTGGGGTTTGAGCTAGTTAGGGTTATAAACCCCATTTCTCATGAAATTGAGGGTTTTGTTGTATTGCTAGTGTAAGTGAACCCGATTATTGTGGGTTTAGGGTTTGATGATGAATTTGGAAGTATTTGTCTTGGTTTGGGAGTTAAACCTCTAGATTGAAAGGTTGTTGGTGACTTTGATGTTCTTAAGAACAAGTTTTGCTAGTCAAAATCGATGTTGACTTGGTTTAGTGTCAAAATGGATTTTGAGTCAAGTTTTGGTGAATCAAGTATGTAAATACTTGATTTAGGTGTTAATTGGTGTCTTGAAAATATAATCACTAGTCGTTAGCGATTTTGGGCGTTTTATGACTTTGGTCAAAATGGGTTGACTTTGATTTGGTCGAATTTGGTAATGACACTAATTTGGATTAAATGGATGTTAAACGCTTTTGTTAAGTGTTAAATGACGTTTTTGAATGAAGTAATCGTGGATAGTGATTTTGGGTTAAATGGTGTCGAGTATAATTTTGGTTAAAGTGTACTTGTTCGAATGGGTCGGAATTACCACCCGTAGTGGTAATTGGTGAAGTCCATCTTAGGAGATAAATGGGCGGGGTCAAACGAGCAAGGTGAGATCCCTCGCCTATGGGATGTGAGTTTTGAGTTCTCTTTTATAGAATTGTTATTTATGTGTATTTGTACCTATATGTGTATTATAGGTAAAGGTTTGCTCGGTTGCGTTTGGGAGGCGATTTACATACATGACTTGTGCGGGCATTTCGAGGTGAGTGGAATAATTATGCATGTATGTATATAGTGTATTTATCTGTATGCTATGGCATGAACCACAGAGCCGGTAGTGCCATAGTATGTGCGAGTGTGCTATGATGCGAACCACGGAGCCGGTAGCATCATAGTACGTGTGTTGTAATGTGAACCACAGAGCCGGTAGCACTATAGTACGAGTCGTTAAAGTGTGAACCACGGAGCCGGTAGCACTATAAAAGAGTATGACTCGAGTTGTGATGTGAACCACGGAGCCGGTAGCATCAAAGTGTGAACCACGGAGCCGGTAGCACTATAAAATGAGGTGTGAACCACAGAGCCGGTAGCACCGAAGTGTGAACCACGGAGCAGGTAGCTCTATAAAAGAGTATGACTCAAATGCGTAGTGACGTGAACCACGGAGCCGGTTGTAGTGACCCGAACTTTTTCATGTTTATATATATATTAAATGAAATTGTTATTTACATGATTAAGTGTTTCCAACATGTTAAGCAATCAAACTTGTTAAGACTTGATTAATTGAAATAGGTTGCATATAGACAATTGACCACCCAAGTTGACCGGTGATTCACGAACGTTAAAACTTGTAAAAACTATATGATGACATATATATGGATATATATATAGTTAACATGATATTATGATAAGTAAACATATCATTAAGTATATTAACAATGAACTACATATGTAAAAACAAGACTACTAACTTAATGATTTTGAAAAGAGACATATATGTAACGATTATCGTTGTAACGACATTTAATGTATATATATCATATTAAGAGATATTTATACATCATAATATCATGATAAAATAATAATTTAAAATCTCATTTGATATTATAAACATTGGGTTAACAACACTTAACAAGATCGTTAACCTAAAGGTTTCAAAACAACACTTACATGTAACGACTAACGATGACTTAACGACTCAGTTAAAATGTGTATACATGTAGTGTTTTAATATGTATTCATAAACTTTTGAAAGACTTCAAGACACTTATCAAAATACTTCTACTTAACAAAAATACTTACAATTACATCCTCGTTCAGTTTCATCAAGAATTCTACTCGTATGCACCCGTATTCGTACTCGTACAATACACAGCTTTTAGATGTATGTACTATTGGTATATACACTACAATGATCAGCTCTTAGCAGCCCATGTGAGTCACCTAACACATGTGGGAACCATAATTTGGCAACTAGCATGAAATATCTCATAGAATTACAAAAATATGAGTAGTCATTCATGACTTATTTACATGAAAACAAAATTACATATCCTTTATATCTAATCCATACACCAACGACCAAAACCACCTACAAACACTTTCATTCTTCAATTTTCTTCATCTAATTGATCTCTCTCAAGTTCTATCTTCAAGTTCTAAGTGTTCTTCATAAATTCCAAAAGTTCTAGTTTCATAAAATCAAGAATACTTCCAAGATTGCAAGTTTACTTCCAAGTTTTCTAAATCCATTCCAAGTAATCATCCAAGATCAAGAAACCTTTGTTACTTACAGTAGGTTATCTTTTTAATACAAGGTAATAATCATATTCAAACTTTAATTCAATTTCTATAACTATAACAATCTTATTTCGAGTGGAAATCTTACTTGAAATTGTTTTCGTGTCATGATTCTGCTTCAAGAACGTTCAAGCCATCCAAGGATCCTTTGAAGCTAGATCTATTTTTCTCATTTCCAATAGGTTTATCCAAGGAACTTGAGGTAGTAATTATGTTCATAACATCATTCGATTCATACATATAAAGCTATCTTATTCGAAGGTTTAAACTTGTAATCACTAGAACATAGTTTAGTTAATTCTAAACTTGTTCGCAAATAAAAGTTAATCCTTCTAACTTGACTTTTAAAATCAACTAAACACATGTTCCATATCTATATGATATGCTAACTTAATGATTTAAAACCTGGAAACACAAAAAACACCGTAAAATCGGATTTACGCCGTCGTAGTAACACCGCGGGCTGTTTTGGGTTAGTTAATTAAAAACTATGATAAACTTTGATTTAAAAGTTTTTATTCTGGGAAAATGATTTTTATTATGAACATGAAACTATATCCAAAAATTATGGTTAAACTCAAAGTGGAAGTATGTTTTCTAAAATGGTCATCTAGACGTCGTTCTTTCGACTGAAATGACTACCTTTACAAAAACGACTTGTAACTTATTTTTCCGACTATAAACCTATACTTTTTCTGTTTAGATTCATAAAATAGAGTTCAATATGAAACCATAGCAATTTGATTCACTCAAAACGGATTTAAAATGAAGAAGTTATGGGTAAAACAAGATTGGATAATTTTTCTCATTTTAGCTACGTGAAAATTGGTAACAAATCTATTCCAACCATAACTTAATCAACTTGTATTGTATATTATGTAATCTTAAGATACCATAGACACGTATACAATGTTTCAACCTATCATGTCGACACATCTATATATATTTCGGAACAACCATAGACACTCTATATGTGAATGTTGGAGTTAGCTATACAGAGTTGAGATTGATTCCAAAATATATATAGTTTGAGTTGTGATCAATACTGAGATACGTATACACTGA
Source organism: Rutidosis leptorrhynchoides (assembly GCF_046630445.1). Classification (NCBI taxonomy): domain Eukaryota; kingdom Viridiplantae; phylum Streptophyta; class Magnoliopsida; order Asterales; family Asteraceae; genus Rutidosis; species Rutidosis leptorrhynchoides. The sequence goes on along the minus strand of NC_092339.1, from coordinate 79,046,376 downwards.
GTCGTGGATTGATTCAAGATAATATTTATCGATTTATTTCTGTACATCTAACTGTGGACAACTAGTTGTAGGTTACTAACGAGGACAGCTGACTTAATAAACTTAAAACATCAAAATATATTAAAAGTGTTGTAAATATATTTTGAGCATACTTTGATATATATGTATATATTGTTATAGGTTCGTGAATCAACCAGTGGCCAAGTCTTACTTCCCGACGAAGTAAAAATCTGTGAAAGTGAGTTATAGTCCCACTTTTAAAATCTAATATTTTTGGGATGAGAATACATGCAGGTTTTATAAATGATTTACAAAATAGACACAAGTACGTGAAACTACATTCTATGGTTGAATTATCGAACTCGAATATGCCCCTTTTTATTAAGTCTGGTAATCTAAGAATTAGGGAACAAACACCCTAATTGACGCGAATCCTAAAGATAGATCTATTGGGCCTAACAAACCCCATCCAAAGTACCGGATGCTTTAGTACTTCGAAATTTATATCATATCCGAAGGGTGTCCTGGAATGATGGGGATATTCTTATATATGCATCTTGTTAATGTCGGTTACCAGGTGTTCACCATATGAATGATTTTTATCTCTATGTATGGGATGTGTATTGAAATATGAAATCTTGTGGTCTATTGTTACGATTTGATATATATAGGTTAAACCTATAACTCACCAATATTTTTGTTGACGTTTAAAGCATGTTTATTCTCAGGTGAATACTAAGAGCTTCCGCTGTTGCATACTAAAATAAGGACAAGATTTGGAATCCATGTTTGTATGATATTGTGTAAAAACTGCATTCAAGAAACTGATTTCGATGTAACATATTTGTATTGTAAACCATTATGTAATGGTCGTGTGTAAACAGGATATTTTAGATTATCATTATTTGATAATCTACATAAAGCTTTTTAAACCTTTATTTATGAAATAAAGGTTATGGTTTGTTTTAAAATGAATGCAGTCTTTGAAAAACGTCTCATATAGAGGTCAAAATCTCGCAACAAAATCAATTAATATGGAATGTTTTTAATCAATAAGAACGGGACATTTCAGTTGGTATCCGAGCGTTGGTCTTAGAGAACCAGAAAATTTGCATTAGTGTGTCTTATCGAGTTTGTTAGGATGCATTAGTGAGTCTGGACTTCGACCGTGTTTTCTTTAAAAATGATTGCTTAACATTTTTGTTGGAAACTATATATTATTAACATGTATATATTATGTGATATATTAATCTCTTAACATGTTTGATATTGTGTGATAGATGTCTACCTCTAGCACAAATCCCATTGACTCACCTAATAATAACGAAGAGTCGAATATATATTGGACTGATTCACAAGTTCCCGAAGAAGAACCGGAAGAAGAATCAGAACCGGAAGAAGAATCAGAACCGGAAGAGGAGGAACCGGAGGAGGAAATAGAACCGGTGGGGGAAATAATAAAACGGTTAAGTAAAAGAAAATCCTCAACCAACCGACCAAGGTTAATTATGGTCAATGGTGTTTCCGCCAAGGAAGCAAAATATTGGGAGGATTACCAATTCTCCGATGAATCGGATTCCGATGAGAATTACGATGATGTTATAGAAATTACCCCAACTGAATTTAAAAAGGCAAAATAAAATAATAAGGGAAAGGGCATAAAAATAGAGAAATCTAATTCCAACCCCGATGAACTTTATATGTATCGTCAACCCCCGAAGCCCTTAAGTTGTAACAATGACCCGGGAACCTCTAAACCACCAGGTTTTTCTAAACCGTTGTAGAAAACGACAGCTCGTATTAGGGGAACATCATATATCCCTAGAAACTTGGCAAAACGAACCAAAACCGAAGAAGAAGAAACGAGCGAGTCGGAATAAGATAGTTGTATTCGTGTGGTGTAATATATGTAATATAGTGTGCTTATGCTTTATGATATTTGTAAAAATTGCTTGTATTAATAAGTAATTTTTTTTTATGAATCTAACTTTTGTCTATTTTACAGTATAAAAACACAAAATGGTTAGACAACCCAATATTTTAAGAGACCTACCCGGAGACATGATTGATGAAATCTTGTCTAGAGTCGGTCAGAATTCTTCGGCACAACTATTTACGGCGAAATCAGTTTGTAAGACATTCGAAGAACGTTCCAAGAATGTCTTGGTTTATAAGAGACTTTTATTTGAAAGATGGGGGATATCACATTGGGAAACCCATAAGTTACGATGTGTTTACTTTGACGCATATATTGCGGGGAACCCAAATGCTATTTTACGCAACGGGTTAAGAAATTATTTTGACTCAATGTATCCGAATATAGGACTTCATGATTTAGAAAAAGCGGCTAACATGCAACATAAAGAAGCATGCTATGCTTACGGGTTAGTAATGTTCGCTTCTCACCAAAGTGAGAAAAAGAACATCGGGCTACAACTATTAAACAAAATGTTCCCACAAGTGACGGAGTCGGTAATTGGGGTAAGAAATGAGGTTTTTAGGTTATTACGAGACTGTTGGTCATTACGTAACCCTCGTCCCTTTGACGAAGTTACAACACGCTGTCTTATCAACGGCCATAACGGTTATGTTCCACAAGACCAAGGATGGGAAGTAGTCCTAGTAAAACCAGAATGCATGACTTGTTTCTGGACGTATGAATTACGTGTCTTTATTGCCTTTGCTGAACGACTTGTGACTAGCTAGAATAATCTTCACAACTATCTTGTATCAAAGTTATTGTGTGCTATATTTCATGCTTTATGTAAAATAAGCGGTATTGTAAGTTTGTAAAATATTGTATAAAAGTTTGAACACGAAATATTATTATAATCAGTTTTTCATATAGAATTGTAGTAGTTGAATTGTATATTAGCTACTAAGTATGAACTTAACGGGTAGGTACTACCCGAATTTAAACTTATAAAACTCTAATATGAAGAAAAAGCTTTTATAAATGAGTTCATATTATGCTACGAAATACTATTAACTACTCTTAATATTCTGTATGATTAACTTGTTCCATTTGACTATTTTGAAGGAAATGGCACCGACTACTCGACACACCGTGAATATGAATGAAGAGGAATTCCGTACTTTTCTAGCTTCAAACATAGCCGCAGTACAGGCTGCGCTACATACCAACAATAACCTTGGATCTAGCAGTACAGGAAATCGTGTAGGATACACCTACAAAGAATTCACTGCCTGCAAACCTTTGGAATTTGATGGAACCGAAGGACCGATCGGATTGAAACGGTGGACCGAGAAGGTCGAATCGGTGTTTGCCATAAGTAAGTGTACTGAAGAGGACAAAGTGAAGTACGCTACGCATACCTTCACAGGTTCTGTGTTAACATGGTGGAATACCTATCTAGAGCAAGTGGGACAAGATGATGCTTACGCACTACCGTGGTCAGCATTCAAGCATTTGATGAACGAGAAGTATCGTCCTAGAACCGAGGTCAATAAGCTCAAGACAGAACTTAGAGGGTTACTGATAATGCTAAAAACGAACATATATTTCATAGCATTATTCCTCAAGAAAGACAAGCTTTTAGTTGCAATTGTTCTATTTACAAGAGATATTCGTTTAAATAATAAAAGGTGAAGACAAAAGACAGATTCGACAAATTGAAGACGCAAACGACCAAAAAGCTCAAAAGTACAAAAGACAATCAAAAAGGTTCCAATTATTGATAAGAAACGTCTCGAAATCACAAGAGTACAAGATTCAAAACGCAAAGTACAAGATATTAAATTGTACGCGAGGACGTTCGAAAATCCGGAACCGGGACTAGAGTCAACTCTTAACACTCGACGCAACGGACTAAAAATTACAAGTTAACTATGTATATAAATATAATATATTATATAATTAATTATATTAATTATATATATATTATATATATAATAAAAACCGTCGGCAGCAAGAAACTCCAAGGGTGTGAGCTGTAAATACCTCTCCGCGACTCGCGGAGTTTTAAGGGCATTTTGCCGCGAGTCGCGGAGCCCCAAAAATCAAGTCTGGCTATAAAGCAAACCGAATTCTGATCAAATTTCATATCTTATTTCTCAATCTCTCTCTCAATATATACGATATATATATATATAATTTATATTTTAATTTTAAATCCTAATAATAAGGGTATGTTAGCGAATGTTGTAAGGGTGTAAGTCGAAATTCTGTCCGTGTAACGCTACGCTATTTTTAATCATTGTAAGTTATGTTCAACCTTTTTATATTAATGTCTCGTAGCTAAGTTATTATTATGCTTATTTAAAACGAAGTAATCATGATGTTGGGCTAATTACTAAAATTGGGTAATTGGGCTTTGTACCATAATTGGGGTTTGGACAAAAGAACGACACTTGTGGAAATTAGACTATGGGCTAATAATGGGCTTTATATTTGTTTAACTAAATGAAAGTTTGTTAATGTTAATATAAAGATTTACAATTGGGCGTCCCTATAAATTACCATATACACTCGATCGGACACGATGGGCGGGGTATTTATATGTACGAATAATCGTTCATTTAACCGGACACGGGAATGGATTAATAGCCACTAGAATAATTAAAACAGGGGTGAAATTACATTCAAGGGTAATTGGTGTAATTGTTAACAAAGTAGTAAAACCTTGGTTTACACGCAGTCGATAACCTGGTGTATTCATTAAACAAAGTATTAAAACCTTGTTACAATTCGAATCCCCAATTAGTTGGAATATTTATCTTCGGGTATAATAATAATTTGACAAGGACACTTGCAATTTATATTTATGACTGATGGACTGTTATGGACAAAAACCAGACGGACATATTAAATAATCCAGGACAAAGGACAATTAACCCATGGGCATAAAACTAAAATCAACACGTCAAACATCATGATTACGGAAGTTTAAATAAGCATAATTCTTTTATATCATATTTAATTTCCTTTATTTTATATTTAATTGCACTTCTAATTATCGCACTTTTATTTATTTTATTTTATCGCACTTTTAATTATCTTACTTTTTAATTATCGCAAGTTTATTTTATCGCACTTTTATTATTCGCAATTTCATTATCGTTATTTACTTTACGCTTTAATTTAAGTCTTGTATTTATTTTATATTTTACATTAGGTTTTAACTGCGACTAAAGTCTTAAAATCGACAAACCGGTCATTAAACGGTAAAAACCCCCCTTTATAATAATAATATTACTTATATATATATTTGTATTTTTATAAAAGTAAACTAATATAGCGTTGAGCTTTGTTTAAAGATTTCCCTGTGGAACGAACCGGACTTACTAAAAACTACACTACTGTACGATTAGGTACACTGCCTATAAGTGTTGTAGCAAGGTTTAAGTATATCCATTCTATAAATAAATAAATATCTTGTGTAAAATTTGTATCGTATTTAATAGTGTTTTCCTAGTAAAATAATAACTATTTTATATACACCTCGCTTCGCATCAAGTTATTTTTGGCGCCGCTGCCGGGGAAAAACTCTTAAACGCCGGAAGCGCAACGCTAATATAAAAAAAAAAAAATAAAGAAAAACGCGTAAAAACACAAAGCTGTCAACTGAATTCCTGAACCCCGCGACTCGCGGGGTTTTCTTCTTTATTTACCGCGACTCGCGGAGACCTTCTGACACACGGACAAAACCCTAATCAAGCATTGATTACGGGTTATTTTTAATTATTATTAATTATTAAACCTAATTATAATTATTATTATTATTATTTTTAGTTTTAGTTTTATTTTTACTTTTTATTTATTTATGTATTTAGTATTAATTAAGTTTTTATTAAATTGTAAAATTAGTAGTTTAATAAAATAATAATATAAAAATAATATTTTTATAAAAATTGTACTTTTTACAACTTTTTGTATATTTTTATATTTTGTACCTTTTTAATCGTTGTAGCATAATATTTGTATTTTTTAGCTCATATTTAATTTTAAACTTAAGTTTTTGCTATAGTTATTTTTACTCCTAGATTTTTAGGCTTTGCCGTAGAATTCCTTAAGTGCTTTTTCTTTAGACTAAGATTTAGGTGCTTTAGAATTTTGCGACGCCTTTTTAAATTTTAGTTTCTTTTTAAGTTATTTCCATTTGAGATTTAGTTTTTCCTTGTAAGCTTTAATATTTTTAGACCTTTTACTATGTACCAATTATCATTCCAATTAGTAATATCAATTTGCGATTATAATTTTAAGTTAGTTGTAGTAATAAGGTTAAATTAGTTAAGTATTTTTAAGTTTTTATAAGTTTCTTTTATTTTTCCGTCACCTTTTATTTTTCAACCATTTTTCTTTTTCGACCTTTTGCGACGAACTCTTTTTCTCTCTTATTTCTCGCTATTCTAGTTTTAGGACTTAGAATTTTTTCTACTTCTTATCTAAATTTCTTAAAATTACGAAAATTTATTTTAAGTGGTTAAATTGATAGACATCAAAATTTTCTGGTTCGTAGTAATAGTTGGATTTGTACGTGGACCGGGTTATTGGAGCCAAACAGTCCTCAATTATATTGAGACCAAACGAATCCTGCCCCTCTGCTGCATCTTTTGGCTATTCGAAACGTGGGCAAAATCAGAAAAGTCTATTGATTGGATAACTTATTATAATTTTTCTTTCCTTTTAAAAACTAATAGGATATTCTGTGAATGCACCGAGCAAGACGTTCATCACCTTTTGTACGTTCACCACCTGTAACTCGATCAAGACATCGTTTAACAAATATAACCGCCGTTGATTTTTCTTTAGAATCGTCATCCAGTCGACCAAGTACTTCAGTTCAAATTACCGATAATCCATTTTTTGAACCCAACCTCACAATTGAGAATCCAGAAAATATTCAGGAACGGTTCGTAGATCCTGAACCATTAAACTTTCCTCCGGAACCACCAATCATTCAAACAGAGATTGTTGAGGAACGAACCATTAAATCTGAAGCATCTAGTGATACCGATTCAACAAATTCAATTATGGAGAATCTGGAACCTTTAAGTATGGAAGACCGAATGAGAGCTAAACGCACTGGCCAAGGTCACGCAATTACTCATCCAGACATTAATGCGCCAGATTATGAAATCAAAGGACAAATTCTACACATGGTGACTAATCAATGCCAGTTTAGTGGTGCGCCGAAGGAAGATCCAAATGAACATCTACGTACCTTTAATAGGATCTGCACACTATTTAAAATACGAGAAGTGGAGGATGAACAGATATATCTCATGTTATTTCCCTGGACTTTAAAGGGAGAAGCCAAAGATTGGTTGGAATCGTTACCTGAAGGGGCGATTGATACATGGGATGTTTTAGTTGACAAATTTCTTAAACAATTTTTTCCTGCATCTAAAGCCGTAAGACTTCAAGCAGAAATTGTTACGTTCACACAAAAGCCAAATGAAACTCTATATGAGGCGTGGACAAGATATGGAAAGTTATTAAGAGGATGTCCGCAACATGGTTTAGACACCTGTCAAATAGTACAAATATTCTACCAAGGATGCGACATCACTACAAGAAAAGACATAGATATAGCAGCTGGTGGTTCTATTATGAAGAAAACCGAAACTGATGCTTACAAAATTATTGATAACACTGCTTCCCACTCACATGAGTGGCACCAAGAAAAAGATATCATTAGATCATCTAAAGCAGCTAGAGCCGATTCTAGCCATGACTTAGATTCCATTTCAGCAAAGATAGATGCTTTCGAAAGACGAATGGAAAAGATGACTAAAGATATTCATGCAATACGAATTAGTTGTGAGCAGTGTGGAGGACCACATTTGACAAAAGATTGTCTCAGTATTGAATTAACAATGGAACAAAGAGAGAATATTTCATACATAAACCAAAGGCCTGGAAATAATTATCAGAATAATTATCAACCGCCAAGACCGATTTACAATCAAAACCAGAATTATAACCGAAATATTCCATACAACAACCAACAAGGTCCTAGCAATCAACAAGTATCCAATAATACTTACAATCAGCAAAGACCTAATTTTCAAAACAAACCACCACAACAAACCGATGATAAAAAGCCGAATTTAGAAGATATGATGACGAAGCTAGTTGAAACTCAAACGCAGTTTTTCACATCTCAAAAACAAACCAATGAACAAAATGCTCAAGCATTTAGAAATCAACAAGCTTCTATTCAAAATCTGGAACAAGAAGTAAGTAACCTAGCAAGGTTAATAGGTGAAAGAAAACCGGGAAGTTTACCAAGCGATACAAATGCTAACCCCCGGAATGAAACAGCTAAAGCTATTACCACAAGAAGTGGTACAACACTTAAACCACCTGAAATACCTGTAACTTCTGATGAAACTATTCCTACTCCACAAGAACCACAACCTGATCAAGATAAGGAACAAGAACCGGTAGTTGAAAAGGTTAATGAAGATAACACAGTTAAGGATAAACCTTATGTTAAACCATACCAACCACCACTTCCTTATCCGAGTAAAATGAAGAAAGAAAAACTTGAAGCCGAGCAATCCAAATTCTTGGATATGTTTAAACAGATAAATGTAAATCTTCCTTTCATTGATGTGATTTCAGGAATGCCAAGATATGCTAAATTCTTGAAAGATCTAATCACGAATAGAAAGAAAATGGAAGAACTCTCGGCTGTTACTATGAATGCTAATTGTTCAGCAGTGCTGTTGAATAAGATACCAGAAAAATTATCTGATCCAGGAAGTTTCACAATTCCATGTTTTCTGGGTAGTCTTAGTTCAATAGAAGCATTGGCAGACTTAGGTGCTAGTATAAATCTAATGCCGTATTCACTATACGCTAAACTAGACCTTGGAGAATTAAAACCAACCAGAATAAGCATACAACTAGCCGATAGATCAATAAAATATCCTAGAGGGATAATGGAGAACATGCTAGTTAAAGTTGGTACTTTAGTATTTCCAGTAGATTTTGTTGTTTTGGACATGGAAGAAGATTCTCAAGTTCCTCTCATATTAGGAAGACCATTCTTAAACACGGCTAAAGCAATGATAGACGTGTTCGGTAAGAAACTGACCCTAAGTATAGAGGATGAGAGTGTTACCTTTTCAGTTGATAGAGCAATGCAACAACCACAATCTGCAGATGATACATGTTATTATATTCAAACTATAGATGCACATGCAGAATTATTAGAAGAATTTCCAGAATTACAAGGAACAGGAGAATGTTCTTTAGGAGAAGGTAATGAACCAATTGATGAAGCTGAAATGTTAGCTACACTTATAGCTAATGGATATGAACCAACAACAGAAGAAATTCAAATGCTAAAAGAAGAAGACAGATATCGATATAAATCATCGATAGAAGAACCTCCGAAATTAGAGTTAAAGCCACTTCCAAACCATTTGGAATACGCTTATTTACATGGTGAATCTGAATTACCTGTAATAATATCGTCTTCTCTTACTGAAAATGAGAAATCACAACTCATTTCTGTGTTGAAAGCTCATAAACCAGCCATTGCATGGAAGATTCATGATATTAAAGGAATAAGTCCTTCGTATTGCACACATAAAATCCTTATGGAAGAAGGTCATAAAACGTATGTGCAACGCCAACGAAGACTAAATCCTAATATGCAAGATGTAGTTAAGAAAGAGATTATTAAACTGCTAGATGCAGGTTTGATATATCCAATTTCTGATAGTCCATGGGTAAGCCCAGTTCAATGCGTGCCTAAGAAGGGTGGCATGACTGTCATCACAAATGAGAAAAATGAGCTTATTCCTACTAGGACTGTAACAGGATGGCGTGTATGTATTGATTATAGAAAATTAAATGACGCCACCAGAAAAGATCACTTTCCCTTACCTTTCATAGATCAAATGTTGGAAAGATTAGCCGGAAATAGTTACTATTGTTTTCTAGATGGATTTTCCGGATATTTTCAAATTCCAATAGCACCCGAAGATCAAGAGAAAACCACATTCACGTGCCCTTATGGTACTTTTGCTTACAAACGCATGCCATTTGGACTTTGCAACGCCCCTGCAACCTTTCAAAGGTGTATGATGGCGATTTTTCACGACATGATAGAAGAATGCATGGAAGTATTCATGGATGACTTTTCAGTCTTCGGTGATACATTTAAATCATGTCTAGTTAATCTGGAACGAATGCTAATTAGATGCGAAAAATCAAATCTAGTACTTAATTGGGAGAAATGCCATTTCATGGTTAAAGAAGGCATCGTTCTTGGACATAAAATTTCAAAAGAAGGAATTGAAGTGGATAGAGCTAAAGTAGATGTAATTGCTAAACTTCCACATCCCACCAATGTTAGAGGAGTTAGGAGTTTTCTAGGGCATGCCGGTTTTTACCGACGTTTCATAAAAGATTTTTCTAAAATTGCCACTCCTATGAATAAACTCCTAGAAAAGGATGCGCCATTCATCTTTTCAGATGAATGTATCAAATCTTTTAATATTCTTAAAGAAAAACTCACTAATGCGCCGATCATGATAACACCAAATTGGAATCTACCATTTGAACTAATGTGCGATGCAAGTGATTTTGCAATGGGAGCCGTTTTAGGACAAAGGATTGAAAAACGATTTCAACCTATATATTATGCTAGTAAGACGTTACAAGGAGCACAAACGAACTATACAACTACTGAAAAAGAACTCCTTGCTATTGTCTTTGCTTTTGACAAATTTCGATCATATCTAGTTCTAGCAAAAACGGTGGTCTATACCGACCATTCTGCTCTTAGATACCTATTTTCAAAACAAGATGCTAAACCAAGATTAATCCGTTGGATCTTACTCTTACAAGAGTTTGATATTGAAATCCGAGATAAAAAAGGAGCAGAAAATCTCGCCGCTGATCATCTTTCTCATCTTGAAAATCCTGAGTTAGAAGTTCTGAATGAATCGGCCATACAAGACAACTTTCCTGATGAATATCTATTGAAGATAGATTATAAAGAAATCCCATGGTTTGCAGACTATGCAAACTACTTAGTTTGTGGATTCCTTGAAAAAGGATTATCGTACCAAAGACGAAAGAAATTCTTCAGTGATATAAAACACTATTTCTGGGAAGATCCACATCTGTTTAAAAGTTGTCCCGATGGAATAATACGCCGATGTGTATTTGGAGATGAAGCTAGTAAAATTTTAAACCATTGTCACACAGGACCAACAGGAGGGTATTATGGGCCTCAACTAACAGCAAGAAAAGTTTATGAAGCTGGATTCTATTGGCCTACAATTTACAAAGACGCACACCTTCTTTGCAAATCCTGTGATGCATGTCAAAGGACCGGAAAAATAAGTCAACGTGATGAAATGCCACAAAATGTCATCCAAGTATGTGAAGTATTTGACATTTGGGGTATTGACTTTATGGGTCCATTTCCAAAATCTCATAATAATCTATATATACTCGTAGCCATTGATTATGTATCTAAATGGGCGGAAGCACAAGCTCTCCCAACTAACGATGCACGAGTTGTAGTCAACTTTTTAAAACGTCTTTTTGCAAGGTTTGGAACACCGAAAGCTTTAATAAGTGATCGGGGTACTCATTTCTGTAATAATCAACTTGAGAAAGTTCTTAAAAGATATGGAGTAACTCATAAAATCTCCACCGCATATCATCCACAAACAAGTGGACAAGTTGAAAATACCAACCGAGCTTTAAAACGTATTCTAGAGAAAACCGTAGGATCAAATCCGAAGGAATGGTCCATTAAATTGGAGGATGCACTCTGGGCTTTTAGAACAGCCTACAAAACTCCAATTGGAACCACACCTTTTAGACTTGTGTATGGAAAAGCATGTCATCTTCCAGTAGAAATTGAACACAAAGCATTTTGGGCTTTGAAGACATGTAATCTTGATTTACATGAAGCCGAACGTCTACGATTAAGTCAACTAAACGAATTAGAAGAATTAAGACATGAAGCATACGAAAATTCGTTAATCTATAAAGAAAGAACGAAGAAATGACATGATAAAAGAATCAGAAGTTCAAAAGAATTTAAAGAAGGAGACAGAGTTCTTCTTTTCAATTCACGATTCAAGCTATTTCCTGGAAAATTGAAATCAAGATGGTCTGGACCATTCATAGTCAAAAGAGTTTTCCCATACGGAACGATAGAATTGATAAATTCAAATGGGAATGAATTTAAAGTTAATGGTCACAGAGTTAAACATTACATACATAGTCCGATGGAAGTCGACAACGAAGTTAATCACAATTTCGACACCACAGCTAACTAAGTGTGGGGAGAATCAAGTCTTTAAAGGATAATATGTATTTCTGTTAGAGTTAGATTGTCTGTTTTCGTGTAGTTCTCGAAAATGGAACACGTATGGTCTTTCCCTAGCAGACCCTAAAGAACTAGTCTTCTCCCCCCATTCTGAATTTTTATTTTTTTTAGGTTTTTACGTAATGAAGACTGCCTGTGAACTAAATCATGGTCTAATGCTACACGCTTTGATCACTAAAAGAAATAATGACATACTACCGAGTGAATTAGTATCAGTAATCAGAGAAAGAATGGACGGAGTTAGAAAAGGATCCAGATGCGAAGATAATAAGTTACAATTTGGTAAAGGAAAATCAAAATCCGCAGCGAAAAGAAGAGCACGACACTTAGAACGATGTCACAAATGCGGAAAATGGTCACATGGAGGTAAATGTTCAAATAATCAAACCTATTCAAATACCGAATTTGTTACTTTATGCAGAGACGGACCGTTCATATGTTTAGAAGAAAAGACAATGAATGCTCGAGGTTACGCCTATGCAGCCATGGAAAACCAATTAAACCGACTATCTTATGAATATAATAGATCATATAACTAAGAAATCTATTTCACAGGTATGTCTGTACAGTTTTTATTTTTATTTTTATTTTTAACCTTTTGATAATAAACGCTAATTTGTTCGCTAAAAAGTATTAAATTGGTATTGAATAAAATTAGGTTTGGCGACCGAAATTATTGATATCATTCAAAAATTTATTACATCACTGCGAAATTTAACGTTTATTCTTAAAGTATAAATATCTTTAATCAATCAACCCAAAATATTTCAAAAATTCGTCATGAGTTAAATTAGGTCTTGGAACCGAAATTACTTTACCGAAAAGAGGGGCGCATATTTTTTATAATATTTGATTGATTAAAGTGGGATAAAAAGACAAAAAGATTTTTAATTTTATTTTTACCATGTTTTTAAAATTAATATTTAAATCTTAAATTAATATTGTAAACTTTGTAAAAACAATATATTTAAAATTGTAAATATTTGAAAAATTAATATAAGTTTGATATGAATTTATAAATTTTTAAATTAAGTTTGGTATGAATTTTTAATTTTTAAAATATGAATTTTTAATTTTATGCATTTCAAATTTTAAGTTTGGTGTGAATTTTTAATTTTTAATTTTTAATTTTTAATTTTGAATTTTATATTTAAGTTGTGTGAATTTAAAAACAAAAATTTACTTTATCTCATTAAGTTAAGAATATGATTTTTAAAATTCGTCGTAAGTTGAAGACTAGGTCTTTGAACCGAAATTGCTTTACCCGAGGGAGGGACGAGAACTTTTATTATCATTATTTTTAATCTTATTGATTTAAAGTATGCCAAAAACATTAAAAAAACCCAAAAAAATCTTAGCTTTTAAAACAATCGCTACAAAAAGACAAATTTTAAAATTTTGTCGAGGGACGGACTAGGACATCGATCCGAAACGACCTCGTCCTAAATAACAAAGGAAACAAAATTTTAAAATTAATTTCTTAATTGTTTTATAAGTTAAAGATTATAAAAAAAAAAAAAAAAAAAAAAAGGGTAAACTCCGCGACTCGCGGAGTTTTCAGGGCAAAACCTCCGCGACTCGCGGAGGGACCAAAACCCAGAAAAAAATAAAAACAGCTGAAACGATCAGTACACTCAACAACACAAAAACAACCCGAAAAATACTGCGAAAACCCACGAAAAACCACCCAAAAACACCCCAAAAATCCCAATTTTTAACCGTTAATCACCAAATTTTTTGCTAAAATCATGTTGAGAAGGATGATATCTAAGAACTACTCAAGAAACACGGTAAATTTCTACACCTAAACACCATTTAATTCGAATTTTAGTGTTCTTGAGCTATATTTTTCCCAAATTTGATTTTGATGCTTTTTAGTGTAATTAGACTTAAATTGTTTATGTATTATGCTTGTATAACCTAGATTGATGCTGTTTAACATGATTAGAAGCCTTAAACTTCAAATTTTGAATAATCTAGGGTTTGTGTTCTTGAGCAATTTGGGGCTTTTTGATATAAACAGGTTATGGCCGATTTTTGTCATGAATTGTTGCTAAATTGAGTAGTGTAACATGTCTAGGTAGTTAAATGATCCAAACTTTGAGCCTAAACATGATTTTGAGAATTAAAGTGGACTTTTTCAAGTCCAAAATTCATGAACTTGATTTTTGAAAGATAATGCCATTTGAGACTTGTTTATTTGCTAGTAATGATTATTTTGACATGTTATTTGAGTTGAATGCTTATGAACTTGGTGAAAATTTTCGTATATGCTTATTTGAAAAAGTGTAGATTTGATAAAAATGTGAAAATAAGCTTAAGTTTGATATAAATTGATAATGTCATTGTAATTATTTTGATTGATGATTTTGCTGACACTAATGCATATTTGGATGCACAAAATTTGTGTTTGATGTGTTTTGCAGAATGAAAGGGGTGAATCTTCATCCCAAGCCCGCCATGCTCCTGCTGAGAACTTGGAACAACATGAGGTAGATAACTACTACAAGCAGGATGTACCTCATCCAGTCATGACCTTTTCAGATATGCACTTGGAACAGTTGCACCCGAACCTGCGATTTGAAAAACTTTGGATAGATTATCCAAAATATCAACGGGGTTTGCATACTCTTCATTCCAAGGTTGTTGAGGTACCGAGGGTCATAGAATGGGGACCCTTAGAAGCTGTAGAATTGGCCGGGCCAATTAGGGAATTACTGGTACAGAGGTATGGTAATTCTTCTTTTAATGACTGGATATGTTTATTCACCATACGCAGACCTGTATATAAAGTATGGTGTGAAGAGTTGTTATGTAGTATAGAGTTGAATGATCGGGTAGCTAGTTTAACCGATCGTTCTTTTATTAGATTTTTGTTAGGCGGTTCGATGCGCCACATGTCTTTACTGGACATGGCTCAGGCTTTACGTATATATACGCCTGAGGAGTTAGCGTCTGCCGATTGTAGAGGATTGATACTAAACGGTAGAAAGATAGATGAGAATTTTGATACACACGGTGTGTGGAGTCAAATGACAAGCCATCACCGTTTCAAGGGGGGAAACTACTCTTATTTGGATATAGATAGAGCCGAATTAAGAGTAATACATAGGTTTTTAGCTAATTCGATTACACAAAGGGGTAAAAACAAAGAAAAGGTAAATGAACAAGATTTGTTTTACCATATGTGTATTCGAGACCCACACAGCGCTGTAAGTATACCATATTGTGTGGGTTATTATTTATCAACTATGGTTCGGGGGATGCGTCCACATAGCATAATAGGAGGTGGTATTTTTATTACTTTGATTGGTGAATATCTCGGTGTGGATATAAGTCGGGGGGGATTATTAGTAGAAGAGCCGGAACCCCGCGACACTATAGGTTTAAATGTATACCATGGTGCGAAAGTTTTGAAGCGGCGAAATAACGCCGCAGTACGATACAATGGTAGACATCCACAGGTAGAGAGAAACCAGCAGCAAGGTAATGTAGGAGGGGGGAATGAGATGCAAGAAATGCATAGGTTTATAGCTTCTCAGGAATACGAAAATGCTAGACAGAGAGCATTTGAAGATTGGCAAGTTCATCAGAACCAGATCATAGCGCATTGCCAACATATAGGTAGAAACTATATTCCTACACCGAAACCCGTCTTCCCTCCTTGGTCGATAGAGATGCAGCCACCATATCCTACGTATGATCCTGCCGAAGCATTCTATAGCACGTATGGTTATGCCTGGAACCCCTATTGGTACCAATATCATCCTTAGTTTACTTATTATTTTTATTATTTTGTAATTTGTAATTATTGATATGTTTAATACTTTTGTTAATATTGTAATCATTTTTATAATTATCTAACTTTTATTCTTAGATTTTAATAATTTTTGAATGTGGGGTAATAAACCAAACTTCAAAAATATGTATATATGTTTGCAGTTTATCTTATGTACAAAACAGGGTAAAACAACGCATTTTCAAAGACTGGCATTAAGTTCAGCAAAAGCAACTAATTTTGACGACAAGATGCAAAATATATGTGAAATAACAACAAGACGGGATGAACAAATGATGTGCACCATTTATCATTCAGCAAACAAACGCCAATATATTTGGAAACTTTGGTAAAAATTTAATCATTTTCACACAAATCACCCTCAATAATATAATTTGTTACTGATTTCTTGCAAATGAGGGCATTGCAAGATCTTAAGTGTGGGAAGGGATTAAATTCTTTCGGATTTTAAAATTTTTATATTAAACACTTGGTTACCATTAAAAATACTAGTAAAGCAGTAGTTGTATTAGAATCTAGTGCTCTCTGATAAAAAAGAACAGCCCTAGTCTTATATACTGACTACCCAATTCTAGTAAAATTTTTCAAAATTTTCAATTAAATGAATTAAAATCATGTTTATACATATTTATGAACGATAAAACTAGGTTTTAACACCGAAATTATTGTTACCTCGGAAAGGACATAAATTGAGAAACAAACTAAAATGTTAAAATTCATTTAAAATGGAATAGAGGACGATAAAAAGGAAAATAAAAGCCAAGTGTGGGAAAATTTACCAAGTTATTTTAAACATATGTCACATATATCTGTAACAAATAACTGAAAATACTTTTGCTTTGGACTAAACTAAACTGTTTTACCCGATGAAAGAAAAGAAGAGATGGATCTACACGATGAATCAATTCCATCATTAAAAGGAAGTAAAGTCTTCCGAAAAAGAAACGCGCTTCTTGATTTAGGTCATGAAGTTGTCGTCCAGACCAGCTGTAGGTTGACGAAAAATCTAGAAAAGTCATCACTAAAATCAGCAGGAAATCCACGGACCTCAGCATAAAACAGGGTCGCCAAGTGGTCAGATTTATCCTAACCATGAGAAGGATTTATCTCGTACAATGGGGGGGCACCGTGCAAATTAGCTTGATAAGACTAATGAATCAGATCCCCAGAAAGGATAATCTCCTTAAAGATTAAAAATCAGCTTTTAAGCCTGATATTACTCAATCCTTGAGATTGACCTTAAAGATTGAGAATTACAAACTCATGGAATTCAATGATATCTAAACTCGAGCTTAAACGAGAAAATATTTTGATCAAAATTACAAACCGATTTGTTTTCTGAAAACCCTATTTTCAATGCGTTCATTACCATTGAACGTAAAATCCTAGGAATTCACCTGGAATTCATTAGGTCACCTGAACTAAATCGGGTGTCAACCGTAAGAACGGTGGTTGCATAGCATGGTCAAAGACAGGACTTTGTGCCAAACCGACAAATTATAAGGGTGAGCTTTACTATTGCTCCTACCAAGGATAGTAATTGCGTCCGACACGTTATAAACCATAATCAAAAGCATGTCACGAGACATTGCCTTAACAGTTGCTTGTTCAACGCTTTCCTTTACAACCGGACGGTAGTTTGCCGAAAGGTAATATACGGAACAAGTAAACTGGACGTGTTGCTTTCCAAATACAAGGTTAGCAAGTAGGTGACACAAAACCGCAAGTTTTGAGCTAAAATTTTCAAATCTGTAACCCACCAAACCCACAAAAATATTTTGCAAATACCGGTAAAGGGTTATTCCGGAAAACTTATCTAGGGTAAAAACTAGATTTCAAAAGATCAAATGTTTTCATAAAGATCCAATTTCCTTAATGGATCTAAATTTTTATAGTCATGTGGGACTGTAAACCATATCGTTACTACCATTGTTTATACCGCCGTATAGAAATCACTGATGTACAAAGTGTGAAGAATAAAGAAGTGATTCTAGTATTTCAAGACGATATTGCTTGAGGACAAGCAACGCTCAAGTGTGGGAATATTTGATAATGCTAAAAACGAACATATATTTCATAGCATTATTCCTCAAGAAAGACAAGCTTTTAGTTGCAATTGTTCTATTTACAAGAGATATTCGTTTAAATAATAAAAGGTGAAGACAAAAGACAGATTCGACAAATTGAAGACGCAAACGACCAAAAAGCTCAAAAGTACAAAAGACAATCAAAAAGGTTCCAATTATTGATAAGAAACGTCTCGAAATCACAAGAGTACAAGATTCAAAACGCAAAGTACAAGATATTAAATTGTACGCGAGGACGTTCGAAAATCCGGAACCGGGACTAGAGTCAACTCTTAACGCTCGACGCAACGGACTAAAAATTACAAGTTAACTATGTATATAAATATAATATATTATATAATTAATTATATTAATTATATATATATTATATATATATAATAAAAACCGTCGGCAGCAAGAAACTCCAAGGGTGTGAGCTGTAAATACCTCTCCGCGACTCGCGGAGTTTTAAGGGCATTTTGCCGCGAGTCGCGGAGCCCCAAAAATCAAGTCTGGCTATAAAGCAAACCGAATTCTGATCAAATTTCATATCTTATTTCTCAATCTCTCTCTCAATATATACGATATATATATATATAATTTATATTTTAATTTTAATTTTAATTTTAAATCCTAATAATAAGGGTATGTTAGCGAATGTTGTAAGGGTGTAAGTCGAAATTCTGTCCGTGTAACGCTACGCTATTTTTAATCATTGTAAGTTATGTTCAACCTTTTTATATTAATGTCTCGTAGCTAAGTTATTATTATGCTTATTTAAAACGAAGTAATCATGATGTTGGGCTAATTACTAAAATTGGGTAATTGGGCTTTGTACCATAATTGGGGTTTGGACAAAAGAACGACACTTGTGGAAATTAGACTATGGGCTAATAATGGGCTTTATATTTGTTTAACTAAATGAAAGTTTGTTAATGTTAATATAAAGATTTACAATTGGGCGTCCCTATAAATTACCATATACACTCGATCGGACACGATGGGCGGGGTATTTATATGTACGAATAATCGTTCATTTAACCGGACACGGGAATGGATTAATAGCCACTAGAATAATTAAAACAGGGGTGAAATTACATTCAAGGGTAATTGGTGTAATTGTTAACAAAGTAGTAAAACCTTGGTTTACACGCAGTCGATAACCTGGTGTATTCATTAAACAAAGTATTAAAACCTTGTTACAATTCGAATCCCCAATTAGTTGGAATATTTATCTTCGGGTATAATAATAATTTGACAAGGACACTTGCAATTTATATTTATGACTGATGGACTGTTATGGACAAAAACCAGACGGACATATTAAATAATCCAGGACAAAGGACAATTAACCCATGGGCATAAAACTAAAATCAACACGTCAAACATCATGATTACGGAAGTTTAAATAAGCATAATTCTTTTATATCATATTTAATTTCCTTTATTTTATATTTAATTGCACTTCTAATTATCGCACTTTTATTTATTTTATTTTATCGCACTTTTAATTATCTTACTTTTTAATTATCGCAAGTTTATTTTATCGCACTTTTATTATTCGCAATTTCATTATCGTTATTTACTTTACGCTTTAATTTAAGTCTTGTATTTATTTTATATTTTACATTAGGTTTTAACTGCGACTAAAGTCTTAAAATCGACAAACCGGTCATTAAACGGTAAAAACCCCCCTTTATAATAATAATATTACTTATATATATATTTGTATTTTTATAAAAGTAAACTAATATAGCGTTGAGCTTTTTTTAAAGATTTCCCTGTGGAACGAACCGGACTTACTAAAAACTACACTACTGTACGATTAGGTACACTGCCTATAAGTGTTGTAGCAAGGTTTAAGTATATCCATTCTATAAATAAATAAATATCTTGTGTAAAATTGTATCGTATTTAATAGTGTTTTCCTAGTAAAATAATAACTATTTTATATACACCTCGCTTCGCATCAGTTACGAACCCAAGGATTTAATATTACCACGTACGAAAGACGATTCACAGAATTGTGCCTATTGTGTCCGGGAGCGTTCGAAGATGAGGAAGAGAAGATCGACGCGTTTGTGAAAGGATTACCAGAAAGAATCCAAGAAGATATAAGTTCACACGAGCCCGCCTCCATACAACAGGCATGTAGAATGGCTCACAAACTAGTGAACCAGATTGAAGAAAGAATTAAAGAACAGACTGCTGAAGAGGCCAATGTGAAGCAAGTCAAAAGAAAGTGGGAGGAAAACGGTGATAAGAATCACCAATACAACAACAACATCAATTACAACAATAATCGCATCAATTATCCCAACAATCGCAACATCAATCGCAACTACAACAAACGGCCCAACAACAACAACAACAACAACAACAACAGCAACTACAACAATCATCCCAACAACAATAACAACCGCAACAACAACAACAATCAGAAGCAGCTATGCCAAAGGTGTGAAAAGTATCACTCGGGGTTCTGCACCAAATTTTGCAACAAGTGTAAAAGAAATGGTCATAGCGCGGCGAAGTGTGAGGTCTACGGACCAGGGGTTAACAGAACGAAAGGAACAAATGGTGTCGGAACAAGTAATGGCGGAGCAAGTAGTGTCGGAGCAAGTTATGCCAATGTAGTTTGTTATAAATGTGGAAAACCGGGCCACATTATTAGAAATTGCCCGAACCAGGAGAACACGAATGGACAAGGCCGCGGAAGAGTTTTCAATATTAATGCGGCAGAGGCACAGGAAGACCCGGAGCTTGTTACGGGTACGTTTCTTATTGACAATAAATCTGCTTACGTTTTATTTGATTCGGGTGCGGATAGAAGCTATATGAGTAGAGATTTTTGTGCTAAATTAAGTTGTCCATTGACGCTGTTGGATAGTAAATTTTTACTCGAATTAGCAAACGGTAAATTAATTTCAGCAGATAATATATGCCGGAATCGAGAAATTAAACTGGGTAGCGAAATATTTAAGATTGACTTGATACCAGTAGAGTTAGGGAGTTTTGATGTGATAATCGGTATGGACTGGTTGAAAGAAGTGAAAGCAGAGATCGTTTGTTACAAAAATGCAATTCGCATTATACGTGAAAAAGGAAAACCCTTAATGGTGTACGGAGAAAAGGGCAACACGAAGCTACATCTTATTAGTAATTTGAAGGCACAAAAACTAATAAGAAAAGGTTGCTATGCTGTTCTAGCACACGTCGAGAAAGTACAAACTGAAGAAAAGAGCATCAATGATGTTCCCGTCGCAAAAGAATTTTCCGATGTATTTCCGAAAGAATTACCGGGATTACCCCCACATCGATCCGTTGAATTTCAAATAGATCTTGTACCAGGAGCTGCACCAATAGCTCGTGCTCCTTACAGACTCGCACCCAGCGAGATGAAAGAACTGCAAAGCCAATTACAAGAACTTTTAGAGCGTGGTTTCATTCGACCAAGCACATCACCGTGGGGAGCTCCTGTTTTGTTTGTCAAGAAGAAAGATGGTACATTCAGGTTGTGTATCGACTACCGAGAGTTGAACAAACTTACCATCAAGAACCGCTACCCACTACCGAGAATCGACGACTTATTTGATCAACTACAAGGCTCGTCTGTTTATTCAAAGATTGACTTACGTTTCGGGTATCATCAAATACGGGTGAAAGAAGATGATATTCCAAAGACTGCTTTCAGAACACATTACGGTCATTACGAGTTTATGGTCATGCCGTTTGGTTTAACTAATGCACCAGATGTGTTCATGGACCTTATGAACCGAGTGTGTGGACCATACCTTGACAAGTTTGTCATTGTTTTCATTGATGACATACTTATTTACTCAAAGAATGACCAAGAACACGGTGAACATTTGAGAAAGGTGTTAGAAGTATTGAGGAAGGAAGAATTGTACGCTAAGTTTTCAAAGTGTGCATTTTGGTTGGAAGAAGGTCAATTCCTCGGTCACATAGTGAACAAAGAAGGTATTAAGGTGGATTCGGCAAAGATAGAAACTGTTGAAAAGTGGGAAACCCCAAAAACTCCGAAGCATATACGTCAATTTTTAGGATTAGCTGGTTACTACAGAAGGTTCATTCAAGACTTTTCCAGAATAGCAAAACCCTTGACTGCATTAACGCATAAAGGGAAGAAATTTGAATGAAAGGATGAACAAGAGAAAGCGTTTCAGTTATTGAAGAAAAAGCTAACTACGGCACCTATATTGTCATTGCCTGAAGGGAATGATGATTTTGTGATTTATTGTGACGCATTAAAGCAAGGTCTCGGTTGTGTATTAATGCAACGAACGAAGGTGATTGCTTATGCGTCTAGACAATTGAAGATTCACGAACAAAATTATACGATGCATGATTTGGAATTAGGCGCGGTTGTTTTTTCATTAAAGACTTGGAGGCACTACTTATATGGGGTCAAAAGTATTATATATACCGACCACAAAAGTATTCAACACATATTTAATCAGAAACAACTGAATATGAGGCAGCGTAGGTGGATTGAATTGTTGAATGATTACGACTTTGAGATTCGTTACCACCCGGGGAAGGCAAATGTGGTAGCCAACGCCTTGAGCAGGAAGGACGGAGAACCCATTCGAGTAAAATCTATGAATATAATGATTCACAATAACCTTACTACTCAAATAAAGGAGGCGCAACAAGGAGTTTTAAAAGAGGGAAATTTAAAGGATGAAATACCCAAAGGATCAGAGAAGCATCTTAATATTCGGGAAGACGGAACCCGATATAGGGCTGAAAGGATTTGGGTACCAAAATTTGGAGATATGAGAGAAATGGTACTTAGAGAAGCTCATAAAACCAGATACTCAATACATCCTGGAACGGGGAAGATGTACAAGGATCTCAAGAAACATTTTTGGTGGCCGGGTATGAAAGTCGATGTTGCTAAATACGTAGGAGAATGTTTGACGTGTTCTAAGGTCAAAGCTGAGCATCAAAAACCATCAGGTCTACTTCAACAACCCGAAATCCCAGAATGGAAATGGGAAAACATTAAAATGGATTTCATCACTAAATTGCCAAGGACTGCAAGTGGTTTTGATACTATTTGGGTAATAGTTGATCGTCTCACCAAATCAGCACACTTCCTGCCAATAAGAGAAGATGACAAGATGGAGAAGTTAGCACGACTGTATTTGAAGGAAGTCGTCTCCAGACATGGAATACCAATCTCTATTATCTCTGATAGAGATGGCAGATTTATTTCAAGATTCTGGCAGACATTACAGCAAGCATTAGGAACTCGTATAGACATGAGTACTGCCTATCATCCACAAACTGATGGGCAGAGCGAAAGGACGATACAAACGCTTGAAGACATGCTACGAGCATGTGTTATTGATTTTGGAAACAGTTGGGATCGACATCTACCGTTAGCAGAATTTTCCTACAACAACAGCTACCATTCAAGCATTGAGATGGCACCGTTTGAAGCACTTTATGGTAGAAAGTGCAGGTCTCCGATTTGTTAGAGTGAAGTGGGGGATAGACAGATTACGGGTCCGGAGATAATACAAGAAACTACCGAGAAGATCATCCAAATTCAACAACGGTTGAAAACCGCCCAAAGTCGACAAAAGAGCTACGCTGACATTAAAAGAAAAGATATAGAATTTGAAATTGGAGAGATGGTCATGCTTAAAGTTGCACCTTGGAAAGGCGGTGTTCGATTTGGTAAACGAGGGAAATTAAATCCAAGGTATATTGGACCATTCAAGATTATTGATTGTGTCGGACCAGTAGCTTACCGACTTGACTTACCTCAACAACTCGCGGCTGTACATAACACTTTCCACGTCTCGAATTTGAAGAAATGTTTTGCTAAAGAAGATCTCACTATTCCGTTAGATGAAATCCAAATCAACAAAAAACTTCAATTCATCGAAGAACCCGTCGAAATAATGGATCGTGAGGTTAAAAGACTTAAGCAAAACAAGATACCAATTGTTAAGGTTCGATGGAATGCTCGTAGAGGACCCGAGTTCACCTGGGAATGAGAAGATCAGATGAAGAAGAAATACCCGCATTTATTTCCAGAAGATACGTCAACATCTCCAACTACTTAAAATTTCGGGACGAAATTTATTTAACGGGTAGGTACTGTAGTGACCCGAACTTTTCCATGTTTATATATATATTAAATGAAATTGTTATTTACATGATTAAGTGTTTCCAACATGTTAAGCAATCAAACTTGTTAAGACTTGATTAATTGAAATAGGTTTCATATAGACAATTGACCACCCAAGTTGACCGGTGATTCACGAACGTTAAAACTTGTAAAAACTATATGATGACATATATATGGATATATATATAGTTAACATTATATTATGATAAGTAAACATATCATTAAGTATATTAACAATGAACTACATATGTAAAAACAAGACTACTAACTTAATGATTTTGAAACGAGACATATATGTAACGATTATCGTTGTAACGACATTTAATGTATATATATCATATTAAGAGATATTTATACATCATAATATCATGATAATATAATAATTTAAAATCTCATTTGATATTATAAACATTGGGTTAACAACACTTAACAAGATCGTTAACCTAAAGGTTTCAAAACAACACTTACATGTAACGACTAACGATGACTTAACGACTCAGTTAAAATGTATATACATGTAGTGTTTTAATATGTATTCATACACTTTTGAAAGACTTCAAGACACTTATCAAAATACTTCTACTTAACAAAAATGCTTACAATTACATCCTCGTTCAGTTTCATCAACAATTCTACTCGTATGCACCCGTATTCGTACTCGTACAATACACAGCTTTTAGATGTATGTACTATTGGTATATACACTCCAATGATCAGCTCTTAGCAGCCCATGTGAGTCACCTAACACATGTGGGAACCATCATTTGGCAACTAGCATGAAATATCTCATAAAATTACAAAAATATGAGTAATCATTCATGACTTATTTACATGAAAACAAAATTACATATCCTTTATATCTAATCCATACACCAATGACCAAAAACACCTACAAAAACTTTCATTCTTCAATTTTCTTCATCTAATTGATCTCTCTCAAGTTCTATCTTCAAGTTCTAAGTGTTCTTCATAAATTCCAAAAGTTCTAGTTTCATAAAATCAAGAATACTTCCAAGATTGCAAGTTTACTTCCAAGTTTTCTAAATCCATTCCAAGTAATCATCCAAGATCAAGAAACCTTTGTTACTTACAGTAGGTTATCTTTCTAATACAAGGTAATAATCATATTCAAACTTTAATTCAATTTCTATAACTATAACAATCTTATTTCGAGTGGAAATCTTACTTGAAATTGTTTTCGTGTCATGATTCTGCTTCAAGAACTTTCAAGCCATCCAAGGATCCTTTGAAGCTAGATCTATTTTTCTCATTTCCAGTAGGTTTATCCAAGGAACTTAAGGTAGTAATGATGTTCATAACATCATTCGATTCATACATATAAAGCTATCTTATTCGAAGGTTTAAACTTGTAATCACTAGAACATAGTTTAGTTAATTCTAAACTTGTTCGCAAATAAAAGTTAATCCTTCTAACTTGACTTTTAAAATCAACTAAACACATGTTCTATATCTATATGATATGCTAACTTAATGATTTAAAACCTGGAAACACGAAAAACACCGTAAAATCAGATTTACGCCGTCGTAGTAACACCGCGGGCTGTTTTAGGTTAGTTAATTAAAAACTATGATAAACTTTGATTTAAAAGTTTTTATTCTGGGAAAATGATTTTTATTATGAACATGAAACTATATCCAAAAATTATGGTTAAACTCAAAGTGGAAGTATGTTTTCTAAAATGGTCATCTAGACGTCGTTCTTTCGACTGAAATGACTACCTTTACAAAAACAACTTGTAACTTATTTTTCCGACTATAAACCTATACTTTTTATGTTTAGATTCATAAAATAGAGTTCAATATGAAACCATAGCAATTTGATTCACTCAAAACGGATTTAAAATGAAGAAGTTATGGGTAAAACAAGATTGGATAATTTTTCTCATTTTAGCTACGTGAAAATTGGTAACAAATCTATTCCAACCATAACTTAATCAACTTGTATTGTATATTATGTAATCTTAAGATACCATAGACACGTATACAATATTTCGACCTATCATGTCGACACATCTATATATATTTCGGAACAACCATAGACACTATATATGTGAATGTTGGAGTTAGCTATACAGGGTTGAGGTTGATTCCAAAATATATATAGTTTGAGTTGTGATCAATACTGAGATACGTATACACTGAGTCGTGGATTGATTCAAGATAATATTTATCGATTTATTTCTGTACATCTAACTGTGGACAACTAGTTGTAGGTTACTAACGAGGACAGCTGACTTAATAAACTTAAAACATCAAAATATATTAAAAGTGTTGTAAATATATTTTGAGCATACTTTGATATATATGTATATATTGTTATAGGTTCGTGAATCAACCAGTGGCCAAGTCTTACTTCCCGACGAAGTAAAAATCTGTGAAAGTGAGTTATAGTCCCACTTTTAAAATCTAATATTTTTGGGATGAGAATACATGCAGGTTTTATAAATGATTTACAAAATAGACACAAGTACGTGAAACTACATTCTATGGTTGAATTATCGAACTCGAATATGCCCCTTTTTATTAAGTCTGGTAATCTAAGAATTAGGGAACAGACACCCTAATTGACGCGAATCCTAAAGATAGATCTATTGGGCCTAACAAACCCCATCCAAAGTACCGGATGCTTTAGTACTTCGAAATTTATATCATATCCGAAGGGTGTCCCGGAATGATGGGGATATTCTTATATATGCATCTTGTTAATGTCGGTTACCAGGTGTTCACCATATGAATGATTTTTATCTCTATGTATGGGATATGTATTGAAATATGAAATCTTGTGGTCTATTGTTACGATTTGATATATAGGTTAAACCTATAACTCACCAACATTTTTGTTGACGTTTAAAGCATGTTTATTCTCAGGTGAATACTAAGAGCTTCCGCTGTTGCATACTAAAATAAGGACAAGATTTGGAGTCCATGTTTGTATGATATTGTGTAAAAACTGCATTCAAGAAACTGATTTCGATGTAATATATTTGTATTGTAAACCATTATGTAATGGTCATGTGTAAACAGGATATTTTAGATTATCATTATTTGATAATCTACGTAAAGCTTTTTAAACCTTTATTTATAAAATAAAGGTTATGGTTTGTTTTAAAATGAATGCAGTCTTTGAAAAACGTCTCATATAGAGGTCAAAACCTCGCAACGAAATCAATTAATATGGAACGTTTTTAATCAATAAGAACGGGACATTTCACCGGTAGCGTCATAGCATTGCGTATGGTGTGAACCACGGAGCCGGTAGCACCATGGCGCGTTTATGGTTAACCATATGGTTGTGTATGTGTGGTTGTATAGCATAACATATTATGTTAGAGTATATGCTATTGTTTATGCTAGTTGCGGTAATGGAGGTTATTAGCTTTATACTTGGATTTCGTATGCTAATATTGTATTGCTAGCATGTTTGCGGTATGAGAGTAGGTGGTTGCAAGTAGGTATATTATATATGTATGTGTATACTTATTGCACTCACTAAGCGTTAGCTTACCCCTCTCGTTGTTTACCTTTTTCAGGTATTGTGTTATGAGGCTAGCTAGTTGTTAGACTAGTTGCGTAGGAGCGATTGGGCTCGATGGGGTAGCTTTTGGATATACGGACGTGGATTGGGGATTTAGTAGTCCCCGGGATTATGCTCTTGGTATCGGGTTGGGTTATGGAGTCCTAACTCGTCTAAATGTAAATTGGGATTGAAACTTGTATCTTGTACGAAAGTCGTAAAACGGCCGATGTGGGCCCGGTCTCGTAAAACTCGTTTTATTATTGGAACGTGTTAGTTTTAACTATTATAATATGTTGTGAAAACCGTTTTGCCTAAAAGTGTCGGGAAGTGATAGATCTTTAACGCAAAAAACGAAAAATCCGGACAGAAACTGAATGGCCTTGTGCGCGCCGCGCACAAGGAGGGTTGCGCGCCGCGCACCCTATCTGTATAAAAAAAATTTATTATCTGCGTTTTTGGTTGGACGACGGGTTGGGTCGTTACAACACATACCTTACAATAGCAACATCATAAACGTCGATTACACGCGTTGAATCTAATCGGAAGATCACACAAAATATAAATACAAATCGGAAATTAAACACTCCAATTAACACTTATTGAGATGGAATTGTGAAAATGAAAGTGATAACATGTTATTGCAATCGCAGTGTTGGGGGAGAATGTGGGTTAACACGAGATTATGCTTAACGACTATACTAATCTTAACCCATAACAATAAGTGTTTTGATGATGACATATGCACATAACTAAAGGTGATGGTAGACATCTTGACATAAATATACAAGTTCACTAATTCACCATTACTCTAGCAAAATACCAAAATCGAATAAAGCTTAAAACGAAAAACATAAACTGCACGGTTGGGTACACGGTCGACTGCAGGTCAGACTTTGGAGTCCTGCACCACGATTTATGAATTCAGGGATGCATGGTCGACCTCATGGTCAACCATGGGTCGACCGTAGAAGCTTTTGTCCCAAATTCCATCGATTTTAGTTCGACTACTTTGGGGCATCTATAATTTATGAAACATGTTCAAACATTCTTAGAATAGTTGCCTCCTTCATATCTAAAGGAGTTTTGGTCACTAGAATACTAATCTTGGTTAATCATGCTTAATGACATCTTAATGACGATTAAACCTTGATTAAGGAAAACACATAAGTGTTATAGGAAAACATGTACATCTAAAATGTATCTAGACATACTTAGGATGGTCACCAAGTCCCAACCAAAAGTTGCTCCTTCCTTGTACATGTATTGTATATTAATGTATACTTATACATTAATCTTGCAAATGTCGTTTTGCAAGTAAAACTTACATAGTCTTGATTCAATGCTATGTAATAACTATGTGTTTAATTTTAGATCTCTTGCTAGTCATTACATGAATATTACTTGACTACTTACTACTAATACATGTGTATTATTTGACTATGTGTTAAGTGCTAAATGCTAAGTAGTCATTTAATATGCATATGTATGAACCATGTCTTGCTATGTGTTACAAGTTGGATTCCACCATCTAGTATTTAGACTACTTCAATACATGCTCGTGCTACTTGGATAATGCTTAAAATGTCATAATCTAGTAATCTTAAAAGACAATGAATAATTAACACACATATGTTTGCTTAAGTCTAAAATTAAGTTCATGAATAAGTTTAAACTTGATTTAACTTGATGTCTGCAACATGCTTAATTGTTATTACTTGCTTAAATTGTCAAGACATCAGTAACATACTTAATTAATTACAAACAAGTTCAAATTTGAATACTAGCATGCTTTATGATTAAAGTGGGTTTGTGTCATCAATGACATGTTGACCAACCAATAGAGATTTAGCAACTGTGTTAATTACAAATAAATGATTATGACAAAACTGAGATTGCCTCAAATGATTATCATGACTTGTATCCAAGAATATTAGACTTTCCACTTTGAGCATGACAAAGTCACTATCAAGGCAATACATCCAAGGTAAATGGACATTTAATGCATATAGTACTTGTATAGGATGTTGGGTATCTTTTGCAGGTGTTAAATGAAGTAAAGTGTCCAAAGAGTGATGTCCAAAACTGATTCAAACGGCTACACAATGGATAGGTATTTTGGATTAGACCGCATGCGGTCGATCCGCGGTCGACCGTGGTCCAAGCCGCAGAAACGGCTGACTTGTTTATCTCTCCATATAAATAGCAAGCCTTGGAGAACTTTGAAGACTTGGACCTCTTACATGCTACAACCTAAAATCATCAGTGAATCACAAGAACATAACACTCATACATATGTTTGTGATTAGCAAGAGAAGTTCTATAATCTTATAGATTATAGAAGGGGTGTTTGTAAACTTACTTTCAAATTCTTATCTTTGTAAGTTTGCATAGTGTTGTAATAATCCTTAGAATTGTCTTAGGATTGTCATCACTAGAAAAGAGTGAGTCTTTGTACTATGTAATTAGAAGTATATGATAGTTTAGCTATCATCTTTAAAGGGAATTGGGGAGTTGATTAATCTCATTGGAGATTAATACTTGTCCAAGGTGAAGACAAGTTGATCTAAGTTGGAAGTAATCTTTCAAAGGGATAGAAGGGACTAGGTTTGTTGTCTAAGGAGAAGTACAAGGCTTGTAAATCGGATCTCCACTGGATTTGGAGAAAGGTGCTTAGTGAAGCAAAAATACCGATTAGTGAATTGAGGAGTGGATTAAGGTGGATTAGTTAACATCCACCTGAACCACTATAAATCCTTGTGTTTATGTTCTTTACTTTACATTTCGCATTATTACAAACATAAACACACCACACAATTGTTTGAGTTGATAGAAGTGATCAAGGATTGTTTAAATTCTGTTGATCATAAAAAAAGTTTAATAAATCGTATTAAGTAATTATTCACCCCACTCTAGTTACTTACACGCAGTAACCTCCAAAAAGCTTTTATTGTTTATGTATGATTTTAGTAATCATGTTAGATAAAGGAGTTCATCCCATCTCGTTAGTCGTTACAAAAAAGAATATTAAAACTTATGTTTGCCACCCCTTGTATATACATATCAGGGTTTTTACGAATCAAGTAACTTATACCTTCACACCAAGATATACTTGACAAATCCGGCCCATCTTGACCTGCATTTAAAATGACCCACGTTGCTGCAAACTTTGATCCGTATGTGACCCACCCATATTGTCACCCCAATAAAAATCGTTATATACAAATATCTACATCTACATTCCTTATTAAGAAACTACTACAAACCACAAAAATACAAACAACGACTAGCGTATATGTCATCAGTGAAAATACCTTCAGACGGAAGCGTAGCAGACTATGAATGCGATACACTGGATGAAGATACCAAAGAGTCAGACACAAATAGCAACGACTAAGGTTACCTCTGACATTTAAAGATCCAATTCAATTGATGAAGAACCACGTTGTTCAGAATGACCAAACATAACAGAATTCAAACCACCCAGATTCTGATTTAAAACACCTTACCCTAAAAGTGTGATCACAACTATCATCAACAACAATCGCATTTACGACATTTCCTTTTTGTGTTAGTTAGGCATACAATACCATATTCACCTACATCAACATACGATAAAGCAGCTTGCAAACACTTGTTCGACCTTTTCTCATGCGCAATTAATAAAGATAAACACAACCACTTGACTTACCACAACAAAAATGGGTATCCAAACATATAGAACATAACATCAGCTTCAAGCAGTAAGAAGAACAAGGAAAAAAAACAACAAAAATAATAACGACAACAACTATGGAATACCAAATAGATACACCTTAAGCAACACTAATACAACATATAACAGAATATAAGAAATGCATTTGCAAACTCAATCCGGAACAGTAAAAAATTGAACAACGGAGAGCAATAAACCCAATACCTGAAAAAGAAAGATAAGTGCAAATTCTGATGTCACCGATGAATATGCAGTACCAGATATTGTGAATGGTAATGGAAACGATGATCAAACGCTGGCTAAGATGAAAATTTTTGAACATTTCGATGAAGATGGCGGTGGTGATTTAGCTTATCTCATGCCTGAATAAACTTGGGATGAAGTGACGAAGATGGTGATGGTGTTTTAGGGTTTTGTTTTAAGGAGGTTGTTGAAGAGCGTCCCAGGTGATACAAAAAAAGTAGATAGTAGAAATAGATTAGATTAATAAAGAGAGATAGAAGATAGAAGATAAGATGGGAGAGTGGGTATGATAAAGAAAGGGCATGTGAAGAGTCAGAGAGGGATGGTAAAGAGTATGGAAAGAGTAAGTCATGAGGGATGGTTAGTTGAAAAGAGGTAGGAAAAATATCTACTTTTGTTACTTTAAAAATATATGATTACAAAAATAGATATAGGATTAAAAAAACAAATAATAGCAACAAACATGAATAGTGTTCTCAACCAAGCACAAGCCACTATTTACTTCTGTTAATAGATAGTGTATAATATTACTATAATATCCTTTATTATCAGGGTTAAATTTATAAATACACATTATACTTTTACTTTTGTCCCAATTTAGTATATATATACTCAAAAAATACCAATAAAGGTCACATACATTTGAAAAATGTATCGATGTATACAAATGGTAATAAGTTACCGATTGTTCTAGTTAAAATTCCTACGTGATTTTTTTAAATTTCATTTAAACATTACATTTATGACCTATAAATAAGTCATATATTTCCAGTTTTGTCCTGAAGTATGTTATATACATATTTTGGTTTTTTGGCAAAAATAACGAAGACTTTTATAAAAATGGAAAACATTTTAAGGAATAAAAAAGTAAATCAACAAGAGAATACAAGAGAGAACCCTGATAAAGCTCGTACCTAAAAACAGCTAATAAATGAACTAACTAAACCGAGCCTCACCAAACCTAAAGTGAAACAAAAAATCATTGTAAAATGCTAACAAAAAAACAAACTATCCATGAACCAATTTTTTCTTACACTTTTGTTGATACTTATTTTTAACCGACGCATGGAGATTTCACTTGAATTAATTAGGTTAACCGTAACCGGTTGACTCTTAGTCATACAAGTTAACAAAACTGAAAGTATATAGCCTACATCAGAACAAAATTAGAAGTATACGACTTATTTGTAGGTCATAAACTTTCAGTTATTATCCAAGTCATGTTTAAAGAAAACTAAAAAATGTCACGTAAGTATTTTAAATTGTCCTTCAGGTACACGTAGGATGTCACGTCAGCTTGCTTTTTTATCCGGTTTATAAGTTCAGTGCGTTCATATTAATACACTTTTTGAAAGTATGCGACGTACACTGGTATTTTTTTGGATATATAGCCTACATTGAGACAAAAATGAAAGTATAAATTATTATATAATTTTACATTTCATACTTGATTCCTTTTTAGGTCAATTCACGACAATAAGTTCAAGCTCTAGTTATAATGATTTCTAGCTTCCAGCTTTATAAATAAGCTCAAGTTCAATCTTGTTTCGTCCAAACAAACCATATAACAATTTCGGCCCTTTGTAATATTGTTAAAGCCCAAACTGTGAAAGATTGCCACGGAACAAAGTGTTATCCTCTACAAGTAATAGAAGACGACAGTTTATAACTTTTAAAATAAGAACAAATGTCCGCCCTACTTAGCTAATATAACAATTTATAAACTAAAATTGTAAGACAATGAGGACACCTGATTAAATGGATTACTATATAGCAACAAAAACAACATTCACTGTTAGGCAGTCGTTACCTCGCGAATTAACTTAGGTTACAGATTCAATTATGAGTGTATTGACTGCTAGTATTTGGCAGCTGTAAAATTCGTAAAAAAAATAAAAATTTTATACAGAGTATAATTTTCAACCATTAATAATTTAACATATATTTTGCGTTGCGTACGACTAGAAGTTTATGAGGCTGAGTTTTGAAGCATATCTAGTTCACCATCATGTTATGTAATGAAACACATGCTCCTGTTAGACGGAGACTTGGGCCTAACCTAATACATCTAACAGTTCCAACAAACGCGCTTTTCTCTGTAGATATTTAAGTATTAGATGTTTTTATATGAGTTTTTGTTTTTTTGAAGAGAAAAAATAAAATCTTAGGGGTCATTTTTGTGATATATACATTGATGGTGACACATTTGTAATTTCGCACAAAACTTCTCTGACCAGAAACTTCTCTCTTAATTTTCACTTTATCCATCTTTAAAAAGAATCTCTTATACTCCTACACCTTTATCCAAATGTTTTCATAATATCATATCTGAATCTAATCTATTGATTCAATTTTGTTCATTCGTTCTATCAATAGCTGATTGATCTTTTTATTTTCTAATTCGATTGATTTCTCGATCTACTTTTACACTGGTGAGTAATCGTATTCGTGTTTGCTAATAGTAATTTGTCAATTTTTCATATATATATTTACGTGATTTATGATTATGATGTTACTCGTGGATTATGTTTTCGTAAATTTATTAAAATTGTAGTTCTGATCTATTATTAGATATAACGAGTATATGAAATTTGAAGATCATTTGATTTGAGCTTTAATTCGTGATTAGTTTAAAGCTAATTATTTGACTGCGGTTACATCTAGCCCTAAATCTGAATTTGCAGCTCCATGTACTTGTTTTTGTAAGTTTCTAGGGCCAAAGTTATATAGTTTCCAGGATTGGGGTTGAATAATATCTGTTTAGTACATTAAATAAATTAATTTTGTTTTGTGTTTCTTAATAATTACTTTTTTGTCAGTTATTGGATTATTGATTGATTTAAATAATCACTAACAGAAATATTTATAGTTATACATCACAGGTTAAGTGTAAGAATGCATTAGATTGATATAATTTTGACAGCTAGTGATTTGAATGTTCTAGTTTAATGGCTGATTAAAAAGGTGTATTGGTTATACTATAACAGGTGAAATGAGTACTTTGCAAGGTCCAGTTGTATGCCCTGCAGTTCATGGGAAGCAAGGCGGTGTTCATGCAGTTGACAGACCGTTAATGAAGGCGAAGATTCAGAGAAGTGGAATTTCGGGGTTTAAAGGCGTTAACAGCCGTAGGGTGCACGTGCGTAATCAGCCTGGATCTAAGCTTGTAAAATGTAGTTTCAGTTCATCTTCGAATGGCAATGGTAGCATGGCGGATAGTTTTAATGAGAACGATTCAGATTATGTCAACTCAAGTGTGGTTGAAGCTGGTAAGATTGCGATCAATGCAATTTATGTAATGTTTTTGATATTTATATTTTTTCCGGAGTGTAAGAACGGGTAAATCGTACTTCGGGGTAATATACCATACATGTTTCTCAAATTTGGGTAGCTTTCGTAAATTTCACACTGATTACTTAAGTTAGGGTAAAAGGTGCAGACTACGATCAATTATGATGATGTGGCAGGTGACTTGACAACCAATTAGATTTGAAAGTTTAAAACAACACTTAATGAAATTACCAAAATGGAGGAAACACGTATGATGTGTTATCTAAATTGAGGGAACCTATAGTATGTTATGGATTATGATGATGTGGCATGTGACAGGGAAGGTAAGTCGATTAATTATGTGTATTATCTTTTTTCCGATTTTAGTTGAAGTGAAGAGCGGGCCCGATGGGTTTATAATTAAAATGAGGGACGGGAAGCATTTAAGATGTGTTCACAACAACCCGCAAGGTGGGCATCTGTCGGATTATGCTCCGCATCCTGCAATTGTGCTGAAGATGGAAGATGGGACGGGC
Source organism: Rutidosis leptorrhynchoides (assembly GCF_046630445.1). Classification (NCBI taxonomy): domain Eukaryota; kingdom Viridiplantae; phylum Streptophyta; class Magnoliopsida; order Asterales; family Asteraceae; genus Rutidosis; species Rutidosis leptorrhynchoides. The sequence continues at coordinate 79,010,717 of NC_092339.1, read as the reverse complement.
CTTTTACTTCCTATAATTGTTTGTATGTACTCTTATTTTATATTTTTCAGTATTTCAATATCTTTCGAGAGTTTTTTGTAATGACACATAATTTTGTTCTCGACTCACTTTGTTTTATTCACAGTGGAGATGCCTAGTGTATTGCTTATGGCGGCTATGCGAAATGTCCAAATTGTACGTTGAGTGATTAAGATTCGAGGATTGTTACTTTTGTATAATGTACATATATTGAAACTGATGTGTTTATGTTGTAGGTGAGGCCGACAATGTATAATGTGGTGAAGGAGATGATTGATAAGATGGGTTATAAAGTAAGTATATCATTTACTTTTTGAACTGTTGGCAATTGCGGGCCAAAACTCTAAACGGTTCGAACAATAAAAAGACTAGAAGGGAAAAATAGCCGTTTGAAAGATGGCCAAAATCTGTTTTTAATAAATTATGCCTCTTAAATTTGTTTCTAATATGAATATTGAATACTTACCATTCTCATGCCAGCAAAGAACACAATTCTAATCCTATGTTGTTCCACCTTTCATGACATGCTATGGATTAGAATTGCTCATGCCCAACTATGACCCATGCTGCAGGGACATTTCAACCCATTTGAGCATCCATATATTAGCCACTTTCTCAGTATTCCTTGACTTTTTGACTTTCAAACTCACTAACTATAACCTGATGAGCTTTTTAATTGCACTACTTAAAATCATCAACTGACCTTTCAATCTTCTGAAACTACCTCATTTTTTTCAGCGCAAATGTAGTAAACAACGGCTGCAAGTACAAGCCTGTTCAGAACATTCAAAATGTTTCTTGTTTAAATATCTTGGCATATCACTAACTATCAGTTTCAAGTCATTTTGCAATCCTTTAAAAACAACCATATTTTTCATATCCGCCCAAACTCTGCAAGTATATGCACTTTTAAAGAATAGTTGTTCATGTGACTCCTCCCGTTTTCCACAAATTACACATAAACCCATTTTGACCATATGGATTCTTTTTTATCAATAATCTTCCAAAATGACCCATCTTGATATGAACATGTAACGACTCTTTAGCAAAATGACCACCTCATATTCTCAATTTTTTAGGTCAAGCTAGTTCGAGTAACCAAGAGGATACACGAGGCATATTTTGCTCGGCTATATCTAACAAAGGTATGACATAAAACAATCTAACAAGTTGGCAAATGGCATGCTAAAAGCACTACTGATTCCGTGTAAATGATTTTTCTTTTCTTTTATTTCTTTCTTTCTTTTTTTTTTTTGAAGTACAGGCAGATAATGAAAATGACTGTATTAGCTTTGACCTTCGTCCCTCAGATGCCATTAATATTGCTGTGAGGTGCAAGGTATCATGTCCTAGTTGTTTTCTTATGGTTTCATTCTTTTTGACTTCAAATATTATAACAGAAGCTTATATCTATATTATTTTACTCTTTTAGGTACCAATACAAGTGAACAAGTTTTTGGCACAAAGTGATGGAATGAAGATTGTTGAATCTGCAAAGCTTTCATTCCAGGGTTCGCCAGATGGTTTGATATTTAAAGAACTCGATCGGTATAAAAAGATCTCCTTTTTTCTTTATTTCCATTCATTACATTAATATCTTAACAAATACTCCGTACAGTTACACCTGGCAATCGGGTCGGGTCGGGTTGGGTTTGGGTCGGGTTGAAACGGGTTTGGGTTTAAACGAGTCCGGGTCTAAACGGGTCAGAAATTTTGAACTGGTCCAACGGGTTGGGTCGGGTCGAGACCCATTTTCCCCCGGGTTGGGTCGGGTCAAGACCCTTTTTCTTAATTTTTTTTTTTTATGTTTCCGATTTCATTTTCAGGCTCGCGTTCCCAAATGAAGTTATCGGATTCGCAATGCGAAAAAAAAAATAAAAAAAAAAAAATCGGAAATTTTTTTTTAAAAAAAGTAAAAAAAAATTTTCGAAAAAAATAATTTTGAATTTTTTTTTTTCAATCACATGTGATTTTCACGCCACATGACGCGCTCTCATTGATTCCTTGGATCTCAACTTAATTTATGGATTCAAATGAATATTTTTTTAGAAAACGCGCATTGAAAACATTCGACGAAAACGCCATGCAAAAACCGTGCTGAAAACGCGCGCCGAAAAATGCCTGCCAAAAACGCGCTGCGAAAAACTCGCGCCGAAAACGCGCTGCGAAAACGGGCGTTGAAAACGCCCTGCAAAAACTGCGCCGAAAACGCGCGCTGAAAACCGCCTTTGAAAAACGCGCTTCGAAAAACGCGCGCCGAAAACGGGCAATGAAAACGCGCGCCGAAAGCTTGTGATGAAAACGGGCATAAAAAACGTAGGATCCATTAGACCCGAACATAGGACCCGTTGGACCCGTCACTTTTTCCTTGTGATATAAGTAGTTCAATTTTGGACCCACAAGATATCTTATCCTTTATAAATTGAGACCCTATTGAACCCTAATATTAAGACCCAATGGACCCATTTTTTTAGACTATGGGTTTGATTTGCCAGGCATAATTATGTGCATTCCAGAAGCATAAATACTAATATTGGTTGTCACTATTTTAGACCCAGTGGGCAGCCTTGTGTTGAAACCAAAGAGTTTAATCTTGTAAGAAACATGCTTATTGCTGCTGTTGAGGAACGCTATAGAGATGCAGGTATCTTACTGTTACAGTTGGTTTTATAGAATAGTATCCTTAGTTAACCATCAATATTGGGTGTGGGTGGCTCATGGGTCAACCCAACCCGTTTTTAACCTATTACCCAATCAACCCATTTTGCCATATGTGTGCTTTGACTTTTTATTGGAATTTAGAAGACAGGTTTGGATTTAGTTAATACAAACCAGTTACCTCATGATTTTTGTTTATTTATTTTTTAGTTTGATTGTTTTGCTTACATTTGACAGCTCAATGGAGAGATAAGCTCACTCAATTCCGATCTAAGAGAAACTGGGCATAGCAGGTATCCTGATCGAACTTCTTCCGTGTAACCCTCCTTTTCTTTTTTCTGTATTTATTGTAGGACGATCCAATCTGTAAATAAATCGTCTGCAAAGTTGGGTTAAGTAAATAATGGGTCTACTTGTATTATAAAAGGTGTCAAGCGATGTAAATATGTGAATAGTCGATTATGGATGTTTTCTTTCTTACATGTAACATGTGTATGTTGCAACTTGCAAGATTCTGATTATTCTGAGGGAGGAGTAGTGTTTGTAATGTTTTTATCTCGTCAAAGAGAGGGAGAAAGGAAAATAGAGAAATACATACAGTAATACATTAAGAGACATTAATTAATTAAAATGCCCTTTAAAACTTGTTCTTCAAAAGGGTAACTTTTTGAAAAAAATTGCTCTCGTAAATCGTAATCTTTTGTTTGTGATTTGGGAATGACTTGTGTGAGTTGCGGATGGCATGGATGTCTTGATTACGATTTATGATTGAAAAATCCATGTCATTCACGAATCGCCAAATACAATTTGTGACTTGTGAATTGGCTTTGCGAGTTGCGAATATGATGCTTGACAACGACTTTTGAAGTTTTTTTAAAACTTTCAAAGTCTTTTATTTTTAGTTTCGGTTTAATCACTTTTTTTCTCGAGAACTGTCAGTTGAAAAACAATCAAATGCGGTTTGACCCGATTATTTTTGTAATTCGACTTTGTTTGACCATCAATTTTGACACCTCTCCATTGGTTTTCACCTTTTAACGTACTATAACCATAAATAACTTGCTATATATGATTCTAATATATAATTCGTTAAATATACATCAAAATTGACTATTAGTATACAAAACTCCTGAATCAGTTTGAATAAATAACTTAAATAGCAAATCGCACATTTATACCTAAAATGCAAATCGCAATATGAGGTCGGATTTAAAAAAAAAAAAAAAAAAAAAAGTTGAAACTTCGTAGTTTTCCAATAGATGTACCTCGCAAAAATACAGATAACAAAAACAGTGATTAAATTGGAACTAAGAATTAAAAGATGACTTTTTAAAGTTTATAGTAGCGATCAAAAAATCATGCTACTCGCCATTCGCAAATGACAAGAGTGGCTTGTGGAATGATGGGCCATTTTTGTAACCTTTTTGGGATAAAATGTTATTTCAGTTCTCTCGGCGAATTTTTTTATTAATATTCCTGATAATAAATTGCAACTTTTTTGGGAGTATTTATTTTGTTTCAAATTGAATTTTTTTGGGAACTTAAAATATTGAAATAGTACTATGAGGAACCCTTTGCTTCAGCTATGTTGAAGCTTATATTCGAAGCTTAATGTTAGAGTTTATTGCTTTTTTATAAGTATCTACTAGCTTAAGACTCGCAAAAATTGCGGGTTTAAGTTAAAGAAAATGCCATATAAGAAGATATTAGTGAATCTAAAAAATAAAATTATCATAATTACTGGTCAGTATAAGCAAGCCTGACAATCTTAAGTCTCTTTAGTGAACTAAAGATGTGGTAAAGAAAGTAAGAGTAAGAATATAATTGAAAGTGTTATCAACTTAATGATGTGATAAATTAAGAACAATGAACATTTATTTTAATGAAGGAGCATTTGTAAAAAGAAAAAAAAAAGAAAAAAAAATCAGTTGCATATAAAATAATCAAACAAATGTTTCAAACACTAATAAATTAGTATGTCAACTCACCCATTAACACCTCTTATTTCAAACAAAGTATGACTATGGACCATAGCTGATATATACCATATCTTGTGTCGTTTTCAGGGTTATTGTCTCAAGCTACCTACCACAAGCAGATGGCGATATGGTCAGGCATATTTAAAAAAATGTTGACATATACGTGATCAAAATTGTTGTATTCATAATGCATGAAGATGGTGGCAAAAAGCACGATGTTGATCAATTTATGACCTTCAACATGTAGAACAATGTGCATCTCTTACAAATGCAAAATATAAGTAATATATCGGTGTAGTAGTAATTTCCTATATCACTTGAAGTCTAATATGATATCAATTTATATCCAGTGTCTAACTGCTTTAGAAACGCAATGAAAATATTTTTATGAAATAACCTAATAGTTATAGATAATTTATTCGTGTTTTATATAATTCGGAAGTTTTTAAACTGACCAACCTAACCCAAACCAACAAAAAATGAGCAACAACAACAACAACAACAACAAAACCCAATACCACATAAGTGGTGTATGGGGGAGGTGAGATGTAGACAATCCTTCCCCTATCCGAGAATAAAGACAAGTCATTTCTCCACCCAGAGTGAAAACACCCTCAAAAGTAGAGAAAGTCATCCCTCTCTCTATTCGACGGATAGAGAGATTGCTTCCGAGTGGACCTCCGGCCAATAAGTAGGAAAAAGTTTTTAAAAATAAAATTAAATAAAATTAAAAATAAAATTGAGACACCATGAAAATGGTAAAATCAAATTTACATGGGTTTTAAATCCTGCCTTAAATTTAATTTAAGCTCTAAGAGTCAGTCAAGTCGCCAATAAATCGACGCTTGATGTCGACTCAATCACTAGAGCCTAAAAAAAAAAAAAAAAAAAAAAAAAAATGAGCATCATTTATATATTTAAACCCGCCCATTTTGTCACATTTATGAGTGAAAAAGGTGGTAGATTCGAAGTGTTACCCTCATAGTATACGAACTGTTTGATCGCCAATCATCGTATCATTGGTGTTACGAATTGTGTCCTGAGTGCTGCTTCTATATAAACAAAAATGGAATAACAAAATCATATAAGTCATGGCATAGAAGTATGATAACATGTCCGATCCTATACAACTACAAAACATCGAATTCATAGAAGGCAATATGTACCTTGTTCATTTCTTAGAAGACAATATGTACATTGAATTCATAGTTGGCTAAGGTCGAGTAATTGACAGAAGGCAATTTGTACCAGTGTACCATGTTCACTTCTTAGATAATTGTGTCCAAAAATACTACAGAACAGACATGATACCTATCTCAATAAACTATTGAAAACAATTTCAATTATAGTCAAGCTATAACTATGTAACTTAGATAGAATCATATAAATATATTTTAAGACGGTCATGAAAAGTCAACCAGTCATTTTGAAGAAAACATAATTACAAAAATATTTGGTACAATTACCATTTTAGCTATAATATAAAAGTAGATAACTTCTATAAACCACTAAGTGTTACATCATTTTTTTTTTTTGTTGTTGTTGTTATGGACTGTACACCTTAAAAAAGTACTCTACACTTCAAAAAGCATACATTACTATTCTCATATTGTTAGTGAAAATTAATAGACATCAATCTTTACATCATGTAAGCAATTGAATATGATTACCTGCTTTAACTTGTTACGGAACTCTTGTTGATACGTATTTATCTCAAGATGTAAAAGCAGTTGACTAACTACAGTAAAGAAATAAAAAAATCTTACTTTAATATGAAGTGCAAAGACCGCATTTGTGTTTTATTAGTCAAACATAACTCAAATTTGAAAGCCAACCCGTCATCAATTAATTTCGATTTTTTATCAAATATTTTAAAACTTTAACAAAAGAAATTACGCTGGTGGGTTGCCAAAACCCCTCCTGACCCAGTATTCAAATGAATTGTTTTAACTAAAACATGATTTGTATAGCTTTGAACACGTCCCAAACCAGGCCCACATGACATGTTAAGGCTAAAACAGCCGATATCAACAATTTTCATGTAGATCGGCAGATTTTGCCTCCCCTAATCTGAGATTTTGAGGCTTACCATGACTGCAGTTATGTACAACATGCTGCCAAAGAAGTTCTTCACAAATTCCAGCGAGTACATCAGTCGTGCAACCTGCTTGTTACATTTTTGCAACAGAAATATTTTTGATAATTTCATCATTCGCATTGCAATTCTTATCATAAAGTTCCATTAGTCTTTTCTTCCTCTGTAGAAATAAATGACACTATTATCGCACATGAAAATCACTAAATGGCAAGGACTTTAAATACTAATATAACATGTAGGATGAACGTATAACATAAATTTTTTATTCAGTGGACCTACCACGCAAATTGGAAAGTTTGCCATTGTGAAACAAAACGACAATCGAAGAAGCAACATCATTACAGGGTGAAAATAGTTTGATAGCTGGGTTGCATGCTCACCCCAAACTGTGCAGTTAATTGTCAAGCCACTGTTTATTTCAAACACGACACACATTTAAGTATTTCAGGTGAAAATTGATATAAAAATTGGAAACTGTACTTCACTGTTCTAAATTAAAAACATAAAGCAAGTGAAAATACCTAACATCACGTAAGACGAAGTCAGGTGATCTAGTCTTAGTCCCATTTTCAGTTTTGATTTTGAGTGGTAGTATAGAGCTAATGTGACCAACAACATATGTAAACATTAAAGTTGAGTTCCCGTATTAGCCTGTATAAATAAAATCAATAAAATATAATATACTAATTGTACATTCTGATTGCTTCAGTTTTCTCAAACTTTATTTCCAGCAAGTCATCATATCACACAGGAGTGATTCCATAGGTTGCAACATCAAAGCGTGCCACAGCTCGAGCTCTGGTCATACGATAAAAAAATTAGGTTTACGCGTATGAGACACCAACTAATACTTATCCGTGTATGCCTGGAGACCGAAATTTTCGATGACCAAATGATTACCCTCAAAGTCTAGAATTAAGAATTTCTTTACTCCAGCTTGCATCTTGGTAACCTACAAAAAGCAAAACCATCTCATTAGTTTCATCAAAGGGACTAAAAATAATGCAATATCAGTTCATATCCAAGTATAAGCAACAAAATCCTAATTACATGATTGATGATTGAATTTTTTGTCATTAAGCTTCACTTGTGAACCCATTATATCGATCTGAGATATATAATTATACCTCTACACTTTATGAAATTGCAATACTCGTCATGATTTGATATGAACTGATATATCGATCTGATAGATTATGCACGTGGTGTTTTTGGCTTCAACTTGCGACCCATCTACAATGATTTGGTCCATTTACATGATTTGATCAATTTGTATCTGTGACGATCGCTCCAAATCCATATGGACGAACACGCCATTCATCAATTTCATTGCAAGGAATTTGACCTCTATATGATACATTTTGTAAATATTGCATTCCTTTGAAAAGGCACACCATAAATGATTATTTAAATCAAAGGTTTTCGACATCTGATGATTTCTACATACAGAAAATCACCGTAATATTATAGTTTACAATAGTACTTCCATTGACAATGCAGTCAAAATAAGATACATGGTGATGATTTAGTGAATGCAACGTTTCCTTGAAAAATATGCCATGTAAGACTCCATGCACATAGCTTGTCTAACATATAAGCAAACAGCGGAAGACTTCTAGGGAACTTGAGAATAAACATGCTAACAAGTGTCAACACAAAGGTTGGTGAGTTCATAGTTTTAATGTTTTGCATAATCTGTACATAAAGGTGGATCACAAGATTTTAGTTATTTCATCCAGAAACGTTTATCAAAATATTCTACGAAGTTGAGCACCCTGGTAACTAAACTTAACGTATATATAATTTGTATCCTTTGTATAATCATCTTAAATATACACGCAAACCAACGTGTACGCTTCTCAGATAGCATACGTCCGTTAAAAGGCTAGAGCTCTAGCTCGGACGGGGATATCAAGCCCTATGGATCCATATATAACTACTCGCGCCCACCAGTTCTTATAACCGGCAGTTACTAGTTACCAAAGCTAAGGGATTTTCGGTTCAAACTCGGTATAGAATTTAGTATGTACTTGTGTCCATTGCGTTCAAAATAAAATGCATGTATTCTCAGCCCAAAATATAGATTGCAAGAGCAATTAAAAATGGAGCAAATGAAACTCACCTTAGCAACACATAAAGTCGTTCACCGAAATGTGACCGAAACTTGGAATACCAAATAACTGTAGATCTCAAACTAGAGAACATATGTTGGTCAATAATTGTCTATTAAGCTAGGTCAGGTCATAGTGTATCACAATCCTAATGCTCGAGATCGACATACAAAAGTTATCAAAAGTCATTTCAAAAAGTCAATTTGACTCAATACTATAGTTGAATGATCATGTCAATCGAAACATTTTAACATTTCACATAGTTTCTCAATTCTTGTAAAATTAAACTATAGTTTTTATAAGGCTTTAAAATATGATAAAACAATCAGTTTTGACAATTGCTCAACAAGACGAGACGCGACTTATATAAAAATTCACTTACTCGATTAGTAATATTTGAAAATTCAATTTATCAATCTTATAAACAAGTTGTTTAAATATCAATTGCAGATTCAAAAGCAATTTCAATTAATGTTAATCATAATTCAGTTGACCATATCTTTAAATTCGTTCATCGAAATTACGCTTTTTCTAAATGAAAAGTTATTGATTTTTCGCCAGCTTTCCAAAAACATGCATATCATAAACCTTTTATCAGTAATATATGTATTTAATTCGTGATTCATCATAAACTGTTTAATGACGAAATTTAGCATACAAGCATGCATAAACATATATACTCGAGCACTAGCCATGGTGTGACACCCCCAAATAGGGTCTGGGGTATTTGTGTCTAATTATATCAAATCACAGTTGTATAAACGAGAACGACTCTACATGAGACGTTTTGTTGAGTTTTGCAGCGGAAGATAAATATGCCTTTAATTGATATGATATGTAATGAAGACTCCAAGCATAGCAAGCAATCATCATCAAAGTAGTAGATATACAGCGGAAGCAATATTTAAGTACCTGAGAATAAACATGCTTAAAAAGTCAACACGAGGTTGAGTGAGTTCATAGGTTTGTCATAAATAATGATTTCAGTAATAGATATAGACCACAAGATTTAGTTTGTAAAGTTGATCTCCCGCAGGATCAAAAAGTTATGTCAGTGCGTGATATTTAGACTAAACGTTGTTTGCCCCGTGACAAGTTGTTCTGTCCTTGTCGTTTAATTTCATTATCAAGTAACACAAAGACTTAGTCAAATGTATCGGGGACGTTACTCCCGATAGGCCTATCCCCAATAATTAAGAATGCCACAGCAATTAAAAATATCACTGTAGGGACTTAGTCGGACATAGCCGGGTATAGCATAGTTTAACAGTTGGTACTGATATTTAGACTAGACTTTCAAGTTTACCCCGTACAAGTTATCGTTTATACTGGTCGGTTGGGGACTTGCTGGTCATAGCCCAACATATCACAGTTTAATAGTTGGTACTGATATTTAGACTAGACTTTCAAGTTTGCCCGTACAAGTTATCGTTTATACTTGTCGGTTGGGGACTTGCTGGTCATAGCCCAACATATCACAGTTTAATAGTTGATACGTGTAAAACAGTTTTAAAAGTTGCGCATGTATTCTCAGCCCAAAAATATATAAAAAGGGAGCAGATGAACTCACGATACGATATGATAGTTTGTAGTGATTATGTGTATGATGGTACTGAACAAGTGTAGAGTTGTCCTTGGATTCACGAACCTAAATCATTTATATATAGATTAACACGTATAATGGTAATCAAATAATTACATATATTAATTATAATATTTATATATTTAGTGTGTAGTTTATATAGGAATTGTACTAAATTTTATATACTTTGTATATTTGTATATGTTTATTTTGTATATGATTAATAAATTGTTAATCTGTTTAATATATAAATTATAGGTAGTATTAATATAAATATATAATATTTATTTGTTATATAAAAATAATACTAATTATGATAAAAAATCATGACAATTATAATAATAATCATAATGATAAAAATAATAATGATAATATTAGTAATGAGAATGATAAAAATGATAGTTTTTAATAATATTAATAATGAAAATTTTGATAATGATAACTTGAATAACACTAATAATAAGTATAAAAATGATAATTTTATTTGATCATGACTTAATTATATTAATCTTACTCATAAACATAATTTTACTTATTTTGTTAATAATAATAATCATACATATTTTAGTGATAACAATAACAATAACAATAATAATAATAATAATAATAATAATAATAATAATAATAATAATAATAATAATAATAATAATAATAATAATAATAATAATAATAATAATAATAATAATAATAATAATAATAATAATAATAATAATAATAATAATAATAATATAGAAAACTACCTTAGGAGCCCCAAAAAGAAATATGCCACAGACAGGGATTGAACCCGAGACCTCTAGCTAACCCGTCAACACCCTTAACCACTGCTCTGTCTTTTCATTTCTGTTTTATTTTACAGTCTGATTCTATATGAACCTATTTCTGCTTTCCCTCTTATTCTTCTTCTTCTCTACTACTAATTCGACCAGAGAACATACTAAACTTTCAATATGTTACTTAATTAGTTTTAGGACTTTAAAAAAATGTATAATCGATCCATATTGACACTTGAATTAATTGAAAGCGAAAAAATAAAAAAAAATAGCACAGCTACTGCTGCTGTCGAAGGTTTTAAAAAAAAATAAATTTGCTTTTCAATTTTTGTAACATTATAGATGAAGATTACAAAACGAAAAAGCTTTCTAATCATATATATAAACTATCTCAAACATCAATTGAGCTTAAACCTCAAAAACGAACTCAAATTTTTGCTATGAACAAATTGTTGACTTTTTAATTTTAAAACTTTGACTCGCGAATTAAGACTCAATTTGATGAATTGGACGCTGGGCTTTTGTAGGTAGTTTTAGTTTGTGATTCCTAACAAAACTGCAATTAAGGATTTTAAAATGGGTTTCAAAATCGGGTTTTTGGAAATTAAATCAAGAACAGAGGTCGAGTAAAAAGAGAAAAAAAATAAAAATAAATTTCTGTTTTAATTTGATTTGCAGTAGTGGATGGAGATTAAGAATTGATTAATTGTGATAAACATAAAAGATAATACTATTCTGAATTTATAGCCAAATGGATTTGATAATGGATGTCGATGTGATAATCAATTAGTAAAAAAAAACGATGAATAACAAAAAAATACAAACAGACCTAATACCTAATTGATAAAGATGAAGTGGTCGATTACAGTCCAGCCAGGAAGATTGGATTAAAAAAAATAAAGCAGATATACCTAATTTCATCCACTGATTCATTATTTATATTTAATTAATAATTATAATAATAATTAATAAATCTATTTAAAAGTAATAATAACAATTATATTAATAATAATATCAGATAATAAAAATGATAATATTGATTATAAAAATGATAATAATAATATTAATAATGGTATTTAATAATAAATTGTATTACTATGATATTAAAATGATAATTTTTAATAGTAATACTAACTTTAATAATAAATGATAATGATAATTACAATTAATGATAGTATTGTTAATTAATTTAATAATAATAATATTAATATAATAAATTAATACTATTGCATTATTATTTACGATTAATTGTTCGTGAATCGTCGGAGTTTGTCGAGGTTCAGTTTAAATTTAAATCGGAAATTTTCCAGGTTGTCATAGTACATACCCGTTAAAAGAAATTTCTTCCCGAAATTTTAGTTGTTGCCATCCATCGGTGTTGTTTATAAACAGGTGAGGATATTTTTGTTTTATTTGGTCCTCACGTTCCCAGGTATGCTCAGGGCCTTTCGTGAATTCCAACGGATAGAATATTGTTTTGTTTCAAGCATTTAAATCATACGAACCATAATTTCTACAGGTTCTTCTACGAAGTGCATTTTATCATTAATGCGGAGATCATTCAAAATGATGGTGTTATGCAAGTCATTTCAGTAAATTGGATACATGAAATGTGTTATGAATAATATTGAGCTCATTTAAAACCTTGAGCATTTATGCTGCAATATTAGGGCAGACAAAACAGAGAGGAGTTCATGAAAATCATAATCATGAAATTTGATAGAGATCGTCATTCTTTACAACAAGAATGATGAATATGAGTTAAAAATAAAGTTTTATCAACATTGGGTAACATGGATATAATATTTCGATTATAGGAAGAGTATAAGCGAAGCTATCGTAAAAGAGTGAAATGAGGAAATTAAATGTTCGCTTTAACTTTTGACGTAGTCACGATTGATTTCCGGGATTCAAGGAATTAAAGGAAATCTTCGTAGTCTATAGGATTTGATTCTCCGGTAATTAAGGAAATTAGGATTTTCTTTAATTAAATGTGGTGAATTGCCTCGATTGCTGTGTCTGGAATTTCGCTATAAATTAGCTTCTTCCGTTTCATTATCTTCACCACTTCTATACTTTCTTTCTTCAATTCATATTTCCAAAAGATTTGTTAATATGCTCAATCCAGTTCTTGTTCTTGACCTTATATTGGTTATCGCCACAATCTTCCTTCTTTTCCAACTCCCACCAGAGGAGTCTGTTTACTTCTATTATGCTCTAGGATTTATTGTGTTTTTAATTCTCCCGTGTCTTTATATTGCTATACGCATTGATATACACGGTTTGTAATTTCGGTATCGTTATCGGGCTTTATATTTTCCCTTATATGTCGAAGCTCTTTGCCTTTTTATTCTCCTTTCGACTCTAAGTAAAGCAAGTAATGGTCCAGAATTTGTAGGTATGAAGTTTCGAATGATCATAATATATAAAGTAGAAAGGAAAGGTAATAGTATGATTTGATTTGTCAAATTACCAGAATATCCGGAAAAGTCCGAATCATCAAGAAAAATATTTTCTTGATATGTTTAGAGTTTAAATAGAATCTAAGAGTCGTGTAACATGGCAAATGATGATTATAAAGTCTATGAATCATCATCTTCCATTAAAAATTTAGCATGACTTACTGTAATATAATCACATTGGCCTGACGTCATTATATTATACTAACTCATGCTTCAATTCCCAACACTTCTTCAAAACATTTATAATTTAAACTTGAATATAGAAACTAAAACAGTTTCCTTTATGATGTGATAAAGTTATCGCAAAGAGATAATTAATTGCTGACAAGAATCGTTATAAAGATATCTTCAGAAATATAGAGGATATTTATAACGAAAGATACGGTGATATCTTAGAATTTCTAAGATCCAATGACGAGGAAAATTCTTCTGTTTCCTCTGCATTTAATGCTACCATATCTGAATCATTGGTTATCAATCCGAGATGGTTTCAAGAAATTTTATTTTTAGATGATTAAACGCTGATTGTAATCGTCAACGGATCTAATGGTTAACGAATAGGCGTTATTGATTTTAAAAGTGATGAATGATAATTTCGGTGGTTTGATGTGATAATTCATTGCAGAATACGAATGAATATAATTCATGAATGTATTAATCTTTAGGAAGATAACACCTGCTAAAGCTTTACTTGAATTTCGATATGTTAATTTCAGAATGTGTAATTGATTTTGTATGAAGATGATTTTGTATCATTTGTGAAGGTAGTGCGTATAATTAATGATTTATGAATCGAAATTGAAGAATGTACGTTGTATTAATGTGAGATGTAAATATTTCTCGGGTATTACCTACCCGTTAAAATATTTTCACAATTAACAGTTTGTACAACAGAATTTACAATCTTTATGAAGATATACGTTCATATATGTATTCTTCAGATATAATCATGGATTTAATGAGTTAATATATATTAAACTCATCTGATTTGCGGTTTGGAACGAGAGTAAATAATCTCCAAAACCTTAGAGATTTCATAATTGTCGCGAAATATTTCGCTAATGAAGTTATGAATCAATACATTCATCATTACACTTGATTTATTATGAAATGAAGTTTATTGTGTTGAAGCAGTGATTAACAATTGTTAAGTCATTAACGAAGGGTGTACATCATAGCATATTAGTGATATGAATTAACCAAGTAGTACATACTAGTTGAGATTCTCACGTAATTGCTTAGTACGACAAGATTTATTATTGTTCCAAATCATATATATATATATATATATATATAAGGTATACATATATAATTCTTCAAGAAGAATGAGTCAGTACATCTTAACTCATTATTACTAATATTCCTTGGTATCTATGAGCGTATGATGTTGATGTTTGAGGTACTGAGTGTGATGTTGAGGCGTGAGATGCGGATGTTGTTGTTGATGAAGCTGATGATGTTGGTGGTGATGTTGATGGTACTGTTGGTACTGGTGGTGATGCTAGTTATGCGGCTGGTGCTGCTGATGCTTGTAGAATTCGCACCATATTCTCCAGAGCCACCACTCGAGCGCGAAGCTCATTGACTTCTTCTACTATTCCAGGATGATTGGCGGTTGGAACAAGGGGGTGAATAAGATCTAGAATCTTCGATATTATATATTTGTGATGGGATACCCTGGAAAGAAGAGAGAAAATGGTGTTTCGGACTGGTTCGCCCGTAAGCGCTTCAGGTTCTTCGCCAAGAGGTGAATTCGGTTGGTGGAAGGGATCACCTTCTTCTTGCCTCCATTGATTGAGTCGGCTACGAACCCATCCCCAATTCATCCAGAATAGATGATGACTGATTGGTTCGTTTGTTCCGGTTACGCTGCCATTGGAGCTCGAGGAGTTCGAGAAATTCATATTATGTGTTTGGAATAGAGTTTGATATGAAATGGGTATTGAATACTGAATGATATATTCGTCTCCTTGAATACGTATTTATAGCAAAAAGATTTCCGTGATTTACAGAGGAAATTTAGGAAAAGTGGTAGACAAAGTTTACTGGGATAGATATGATAAGATATGATAAGATATAATAAGATATGATGTGTCTATATTCCACTAATGGCAGTATGACGTGTCGAGATCATAAAATGATAAGTATGTAATCTGATAATCTTTCGACTAAAGACTTTCAATTCGTAATGGCCTATTCAGGTCTAGGGGCTTGAGCTATAGGATCCTTTAAATCGGTAATCCAAACCCTTCCATTCTAGAGTTTCGTAGATGCCATCCGTCAAGAAAATTCAATGATCAAAAATAACGAGAAATCAAAGATTTTGAAAGTAATGAATATGAATAGTAGAGATTTCAAGAATCATTGATAACATTTCATGTAATACATATGTAATACACAAAACCATGATAGATGACAAAGGAATGTCGTGAATTTCAGAAATCATGGTGTCGCATTTAAATATGGTGGCGGAATTGGATAGTACTTAGGAGAATGAGCAGAGTTCTTAGATTGGCTTGGCATTCTAAGATAAGTAAAGTTTCTAAAGTATATAGTAGCATTTAACAGTTAAAGGCAACAATTAAAGGCACTATGGTTAAGGATAGTTGTAGTCCTACATTTCTAAGGTACCTAATTGTATAAGGCACACATAAAATGCAATCCTGGTTCTCTACAACATCCTGCTCTGATACCAATCTGTGACACCCCAAATAGGGCCTGGGGTATTTGTGTCTAATTATATCAAATCACGGTTGTATAAACGAGAACGACTCTACATGAGATGTTTTGTTGAGTTTTGCAGCGGAAGATAAATATGCCTTTAATTGATATGATATGTAATGAAGACTCCAAGCATAGCAAGCAATCATCATCAAAGTAGTAGATATACAGCGGAAGCAATATTTAAGTACCTGAGAATAAACATGCTTAAAAAGTCAACACGAGGTTGAGTGAGTTCATAGGTTTGTCATAAATAATGATTTCAGTAATAGATATAGACCACAAGATTTAGTTTGTAAAGTTGATCTCCCGCAGGATCAAAAAGTTATGCCAGTACGTGATATTTAGACTAAACGTTGTTTGCCCCGTGACAAGTTGTTCTGTCCTTGTCGTTTAATTTCATTATCAAGTAACACAAAGACTTAGTCAAATGTATCGGGGACGTTACTCCCGATAGGCCTATCCCCAATAATTAAGAATGCCACAACAATTAAAAATATCACTGTAGGGACTTAGTCGGACATAGCCGGGTATAGCATAGTTTAACAGTTGGTACTGATATTTAGACTAGACTTTCAAGTTTACCCCGTACAAGTTATCGTTTATACTTGTCGGTTGGGGACTTGCTAGTCATAGCCCAACATATCACAGTTTAATAGTTGGTACTGATATTTAGACTAGACTTTCAAGTTTGCCCCGTACAAGTTATCGTTTATACTTGTCGGTTGGGGACTTGCTGGTCATAGCCCAACATATCACAGTTTAATAGTTGATACATGTAAAACAGTTATAAAAGTTGCGCATGTATTCTCAGCCCAAAAATATATAAAAAGGGAGCAGATGAACTCACGATACGATATGATAGTTTGTAGTGATTATGTGTATGATGGTACTGAACAAGTGTAGAGTTGTCCTTGGATTCACGAACCTAAATCATTTATATATAGATTAACACGTATAATGGTAATCAAATAATTACATATATTAATTATAATATTTATATATTTAGTGTGTAGTTTATATAGGAATTGTACTAAATTTTATATACTTTGTATATTTGTATATGTTTATTTTGTATATGATTAATAAATTGTTAATCTGTTTAATATATAAATTATAGGTAGTATTAATATAAATATATAATATTTATTTGTTATATAAAAATAATACTAATTATGATAAAAATCATGACAATTATAATAATAATCATAATGATAAAAATAATAATGATAATATTAGTAATGAGAATGATAAAAATGATAGTTTTTAATAATATTAATAATGAAAATTTTGATAATGATAACTTGAATAACACTAATAATAAGTATAAAAATGATAATTTTATTTGATCATGACTTAATTATATTAATCTTACTCATAAACATAATTTTACTTATTTTGTTAATAATAATAATCATACATATTTTAGTGATAACAATAACAATAACAATAATAATAATAATAATAATAATAATAATAATAATAATAATAATAATAATAATAATAATAATAATAATAATAATAATAATAATAATAATAATATAGAAAACTACCTTAGGAGCCCCAAAAAGAAATATGCCACAGACAGGGATTGAACCCGAGACCTCTAGCTAACCCGTCAACACCCTTAACTACTGCTCTGTCTTTTCATTTCTGTTTTATTTTACAGTCTGATTCTATATGACCCTATTTCTGCTTTCCCTCTAATTCTTCTTCTTCTCTACTGCTAATTCGACCAGAGAACATACTAAACTTTCAATATGTTACTTAATTAGTTTTAGGACTTTAAAAAAATGTATAATCGATCCATATTGACACTTGAATTAATTGAAAGCAAAAAAATAAAAAAAAATAGCACAGCTACTGCTGTCGAAGGTTTTTTTAAAAAAAAAATTTCTTTTCATTTTTTGTAACATTATAGATGAAGATTATAAAACGAAAAAGCTTTCTAATCATATATATAAACTATCTCAAACATTAATTGAGCTTAAACCTCAAAAACGAACTCAAATTTTTGCTATGAACAAATTGTTGACTTTTTAATTTTAAAACTTTGACTCGCGAATTAAGACTCAATTTGATGAATTGGACGCTGGGCTTTTGCAGGTAGTTTTAGTTTGTGATTCCTAACAAAACTGCAATTAAGGATTTTAAAATGGGTTTCAAAATCGGGTTTTTGGAAATTAAATCAAGAACAGAGGTCGAGTAAAAAGAGAAAAAAATAAAAAAAAAATTCTGTTTTAATTTGATTTGCAGTAGTGGATGGAGATTAAGAATTGATTAATTGTGATAAACATAAAAGATAATACTGTTCTGAATTTATAGCCAAATGGATTTGATAATGGATGTCGATGTGATAATCAATTAGTAAAAAAAAAACGATGAATAACAAAAAAATACAAACATACCTAATACCTAATTGATAAAGATGAAGTGGTCGATTGCAGTCCAGCCAGGAAGATTGGATTAAAAAAAAAGCAGATATACCTAATTTCATCCACTGATTCATTATTTGTATTTAATTAATAATTATAATAATAATTAATAAATCTATTTAAAAGTAATAATAACAATTATATTAATAATAATATCAGATAATAAAAATGATAATATTAATTATAAAAATGATAATAATAATATTAATAATGGTATTTAATAATAAATTGTATTACTATGATATTAAAATGATAATTTTTAATAGTAATACTAACTTTAATAATAAATGATAATGATAATTGCAATTAATGATAGTATTGTTAATTATAATAATAATAATAATAATATTAATATAATAAATTAATACTATTGCATTATTATTTACGATTAATTGTTCGTGAATCGTCGGAGTTTGTCGAGGTTCAGTTTAAATTTAAATCGGAAATTTTCCGGGTTGTCATACATGGATACACTATTAATATATAAAAGATAAGATATGAATGCTCACGTATCAATATTGTGATTCAATATAGCAGGAAAGTACGTAGACGCAACAGAGATGATAAACACTAGGTTTGACTTGCAAATAATACCCGCGAACATTACCCATAACCTCCATAATTATAATCCATAGTTTCCTTAGCTCTATCCCGCTTGAAAACTCATTTTGAAAGTGACACGCTCATGACTTCGTCGTAGTATTTTATGTATAATACTAATAATATTAATACCAATACTACTAATAATATTAGGATTAATAATAATAATTAATAATAATAATTAATAATAAAATAAATTAATAATTACGGTGTAATATAAGATCAGAGGAAGTGTGCAACAAATGAACCAAAACGTCAAATTTTATAGACTTGAGCCACCAACTCACACCATGCGATCGCATGGGAATTGTGAGGGGAAACCATGCGATCGCATGGCCCCTATTTCCAGCTCATGATCGTTTGTTGTTTAGCTTGTCGACATATATTATTATATAATATATATAATATATATAATTTATATAATTAATTATATATTATATTAAATTCACGTGCATAGTTGACTTGTAATTTTTAGTCCGATGACTCGTACGTTGTCACTCGACTTATGTCCCGGTTCCGGTTTCTCGAATGCATTTTCGTACGCTTAGAAAACTAGTACTTTTCGTTACGCGACGTGTATCTTTATCAAAAATTAAACTTAATCATTGATAAACTATGTCACTCGAAGTGTAGCTTTAATCAATTAAGTGTTTTGGTTATTTGCTTCTATAAATCATCGTCTCGTAGTATATACATATACATATATACATTTTCATTTTGAAATAGTGTTTTTGAAATGACCCGTTCATATACATTATAAACGATTCACAATAGTTGATTACATCGCGAGGTACTTGACCTCTATATGATACATTTTACAAACATTGCATTCGTTTTTAAAAGACAAACTTCCATTACATAGAAAGTTGACGACATGCATACCATTTCATAATATACCCAACTATAATTGACTTAATAATAATCTTGATGAACACAACGACTCGAATGCAACGTCTTTTGAAATATGTCATGAATGACTCCAAGTAATATCTCTATAATGAGCAAATGCACAGCGGAAGATTTATTTCATACCTGAGAATAAACATGCTTTAAAGTGTCAACCAAAAGGTTGAAGAGTTCATTAGTTTAACATAAATAATCATTTCCATCATTTTAATAGACCACAAGAATTTCATTTCCAGTTCTCATAAATATACGTCCCATGCATAGAGACAAAAATTATTTATATGGATTGAACACCTGGTAACCAACATTAACAAGATGCGTATAAGAATATCCCCTATCATTCCGGGAAATCCTTCGGACATGATAAAAATGAATTCGAAGTACTAAAGCATCCGGTACTTTGGATGGGGTTTTTTAGGCCCAGTAGATCTATCTTTAGGATTCGCGTCAATTAGGCGTGCACTAATTCTCAAATTAGTGATGTTCCCTAATTCTTAGGCTACCAAGCAAAAAGGGGCATATTCGGCTTCGATCATTCAACCATATAATGTAGTTTCAATTACTTGTGTCTATTTCGTAAAACAGTTATAAAAGCAGCGCATGTATTCTCAGTTCCAAAAATATATATTGCAAAAGCATTTAAAAAGGGAGCAAATGAAACTCACCATACTGTATTTTGTAGTAAAAATACATATGACGACATTGAACAAGTGTATGGTTGACCTCGTATTCACGAACCTATATCATATATATATATATATATATATATATATATATATATATTAACACGTATAATTGAAGTCGAATAACTTTATATATTATTATTAATATAACTGTTAGTTTTAGTAATTCATGTGTTTCATTATTAACTTAAATATATTTACCTTATATACTTTAAATAAAAAAATAAAAAAATGTAGTTTTATTAAATATAACTAACTTTTATAATAAAAATGTTAAAAATAATAATAGTGATAA
The DNA here is from genome assembly GCF_046630445.1 of Rutidosis leptorrhynchoides. Taxonomy (NCBI): domain Eukaryota; kingdom Viridiplantae; phylum Streptophyta; class Magnoliopsida; order Asterales; family Asteraceae; genus Rutidosis; species Rutidosis leptorrhynchoides. The sequence continues at coordinate 78,989,399 of NC_092339.1, read as the reverse complement.
TAAAAATATAAATTTTAATAATAATGAAAAAACAATTATTATTTTTACAATAAAAATTATAATTTTGATCCTAACTCTTAATACTAATAATACTTATTAATAATAGTTGATAGTAATTTAATGTTAATAATAATAATAATAATAATCATCATCATCATAACAATTCTAATAATAATAATAATAATAATAATAATAATAATATTAATTGAAATAAAAATAATATAAATATACCCTTTAGAAGCTTTTGTAAAAAGAATTGTCCCGAACAAGACTCGATCCCGCGACCTCCCACTAACCCAAAATACTCCTTAACCAATGCGCTATCTCAATTTTTCTGTTTTAATTAACGGACTAAATGTTTATAACCAATACGTGATTGTGTTTTCTTCTTCTTCATCTATTCCTCATTATCACTAATACATGATCATAATCTTAAATTATGATCATCATTATTATCGAACCTATATATCACGACATTGCCTAGATCATCCTCAATTACTTTAAATCATCATCAATATCCGTTCGATCATTATCATACAACATCATAATTACCATCATCCACTCCATTCAATTCATCCTACCACCATAATTATTTATTCGGCCATATAAATTTTTGGGTCTTCAAGAGTTACGGCCCAACTCAAAAACAGTGTAGGATTCGGTTTACCATGCATCAACAACAATCTTAAACATTGTCATTTGCTTTATGTATTTTATGTTAATGTAATTAAACATCTTTCATCATTCATGGGTCCTCATCGTCATCGCCTATCACCATCTTACTTTCCCTGGTCGACCACAAATGAAAACATAAAGTTGATATCGGCCCACACTCACTACTACGAGATTTACCTAATCGAATATAAAAAAAAATATGTCCAACTCGTCAACCTAATTCATACCCTACCAATATCCTTAAACTCATAATAAAGTAAACTAATTCGTCCCCTACATTTAATATATATATACTCCGGCCCAAGACAACTTCATACGGCCCCATCAAGTGTGGAAATAATCGGTTTATAGCCTCCTTACTTTGAACTTAGAACTCGATCAGAAGGGAAAAAAATGCTGCCTCCCTTTATTTATTCAACTTTATTACCCACTAAATCTAATCAAGTGCCTTTATTTGATCGAGTGGCCCTTACAATAATTTGTGAGAATTGGAAAATTCGACACCCCAACAACTTTTCTTTATTATATTCTTAATCAATCACTTTATCATTAAAACAAAGGTTCGTCTTATATATACCTTGTATATTGATTGATTGCAGTTTTGATGAGCAACAATAATCGGAGAAAACATCAACAAAAGGAATCGTTTATCACAACCATCACCTTCCATATTTACGACACAGAAAAACAGTTGTAAAACAGTGTAACCATGATAGGTCGATGGTGGTTTAATGGGTTGAAGAAGGTGGTGGTTTATCACGAATAGCAACACATAAGTATGCAGCTTGGGTCTCGGTTTTACTTCAAGTAGAACAGAAATAATATGGCTGCAGGAATGGGGGAAGTGGTGGTTTTCGAAAAGAAAAGAAACAGAAAGATGTGATGATCATATGGTTTATGGTATATGACAGTTTGTAAAGATGGTGATCAAGGTGGTTTTTGGGTCTTGATTAATAGATGAAACAGAACGGATATGTAGCAGCTGCAGTAAGTAAAAAGTCTCGATGGTGTTGAGGTTGTTGGTTTATATAGAACCTAAAACATACTATAAATATAACGGTGATGTAGTGATTCACATGGGTTGTTTTCAGATGGTAGTTTGTGTGGTAGTTGTTCAAAGTTGGAGATGGTATTCGAATGCAAGCATAAGGAGATAGAAGAAGATGACCATTGGGTTTTGATTTGGTGATTATAAATAATGAGAAAAAAAAATGTAGCAGGTTTGTTTCTTTGGATTTATCTCCGATTTCTTGAGTGGCAATAATGGTTTATAATGTGCTAGTGAGTGATTTTATGCAGTAGCAATAATTGATTGAAGATTGTGTTGTAGTGATTGTGGTTGACAGAGAGGCACGGGTAGGAGAAGGGAAAAGCCATCACTTGATTGAGATATGTAACCAATTTTGGATTCGTTCATAATTCAATACAGATTGGTACGAATTGGAGTCAGAAAACAATCATCTAAAGGTTGAAAGTGATTTAAAACAGAATACGTAATCTTCCTGTATTCATTTATGTTTTTAATCGTATTTATATTTTTATTTATATATTTATAATCTGTATGTGTATTTATTTATATAGATTTCTGCATTTCAGTATATGTATGTGTATTTAATTATAATCTGTATATATCAGTGTTTTATATATTTGTATTTATATTCCTAATTGTACATCTCTTATTGTTATACAATTATATGTATAGATTATAATTTACTTTTATTAATAAATGTAAATATAAATTTAATATTATAAATAATAATAACAAAATTTTATAAAAATAAGATAATAATAATAATAATATCATTATTGATGATATTAATAATAATAACTATGAAATTTATAACAATTATAATTATAATAGTTGCACTCATAATTTTAATGTAACTATAACACTTTATATATACCAAAAATGATATCAATAACACTAGTATGCTATTAGTATTAAGGTAATAAAAATATTATTCTAACAACTATATTTATTATATATTAGTATTACATATTATAAATCATATAATATAACTATATAATACATGTTATATAATAATGAGTATTAAATTTTTATATACTTTAATAAATATAATACCTAATATTAATAAAGATATAACAAGTTACATGTTTCTATGTTTATATTAATAATATTGATATTGATAATATAAGTAATAATAACAAATATTTTTTTTTCATTTAATATTTCTAGTATCATAATTTATTAATTATAATATAACATTTATTGAATTATTTATATTTATATATTACATTAATTATGATTTGAAATAATATAAATAGATTTATAACAACTTTTTATTGTCTAAATATATATATATTTTTTACATAATTAAGTCTGATAATTAGCTTGTATTTTATTATATATTTACAACTATTGTTCATGAATCGTCGGAAATAGTCAAAGGTTAACGGAATCCATGTAAGTAGTTCAAAGGTTAAATGTATGCATGTACACCGTTCAAAGTTTATGAGACTTCAACAATTACAACCTTTGCTTATCGTGTCGAATTCATATAAAGATTAAGTTTAAATTTGGTCGAAAATTCCCGGGTTGTCACAGTTTTACTGTAGCAAAGTTACTGTAGCATAGTTTTTACTGTAGCAAATAGTGATTTTCGAAAATACTGTAGCTTTTCGGGTACTGTAGCAATTCGAAAATACTGTAGCAAATTAGTGTTTTACTTGTTTAACTTAAACGTTTTAGTTAACTTATCTAAATATCAATCGAATCAATAATCGAATGTTACTATCGTTTACTAAATAACTTGAAATCATATATATATATATATATATATATATATATATATATATATATATATATATATATATATATATATATATATATATATATATGCACATTAAGTTATATATATATTGTTCGTGAATCTTCGAGAACAGTCAAAGAATAATTGATTACATGAATATAGTTCCAAAACTTTGAGACTCAACATTACAGACTTTGCTTATCGTGTCGAAAACATTAAATCATTTAAAGATAAAGTTTAAATTTGGTCAGAAATTTCCGGGTCGTCATAGTACCTACCCGTTAAAGAAATTTCGTCCCGAAATTTGAGTGAGGTCGTCATGGCTAACAATAAAAATGTTTTCATGACGAATATGAGTTGATAATTTGAGTTTTATCACCGTTGAATAATATGGATAAAACAATCCAATTACTCGAAGCGTATGAGAGAAATTATCGTAAAAGAGTGAAATGAAGGAATAGAGATTCGTCTTAATTTTTGACGTAGTAACGATTGATTTCCGGAATTTAAGGAATAGAAAATCTTCATATTCTAAATAATATTTGATTCTTCGGGAATTAAGGAGATTAAGATCTTCTTTAATTAAATGCGTAATCTGCCTCGATTGCTATGTCTGATATTTCACTATAAATTGACCTCTTCCGTTTCATTTATTTTCACCACTCCTATAAGCTTCTTCCTTATTTCATACTTCCTAATAGATTTTGAAAATGCTTAATCCAGTTCTGATTCTTGATATTTTCTTGGCTATCGTATCCTTCATTCTTCTTTTTCATCTGCCACCAGAGGAGGTTATTTCCTTCTACTATTACCTTGGGGTTATAGTGTTTTTCATTCTTCCGTGTCTTTATATTTCTATACGCATTGATATACACGGTTTGTAATTTCGGGGTTTTTATCGGGCTTTTTATTCTCCATTATATTTCGGAGCTTCATGCTTTTGTTTTCTCTTCCCGACCTTAAGTCAAGCGGATAATGGTCCAGAATTCGTAGTTATGCATTTCGGAATGAACATAGTCAATGTTCTAAGAAAGAAATTGTAATGGCACGATCTTAATTTGTCAAATTACCAGAATATCCGAAAAAGACCGAGTCATCAAGAAAAATATTTTCTTGATATATTTAGAGGTTAAATAGAATGAAAGAGTTATGTAACATGGTTCATGATGAGGGTATGATCCGTGAATATTTATCACGTTCCATTAGAAACTCAGCATGACTTACTGTAATACAATCATGTTGATCAAGTGTCATTATATTATACTAACTCATGCTTCAATTCCCAACACTACTTTAATAACAGCCATTTTTTGAAAATTTCAGGATTTAGAAACTAAAATATTTTCTTTTATGATGTAATACAGATAGCGCAAAGAGATAAATGATTTCAGATAAGAATAGTTGTGAAAATATCTTCAGGAATATCGAAGATATTTATAATGAAAGATACGATGATATCTTAGAATTTCTAATATTGAAGGATGATGAAAAAGATTTGTTCGTAAAGGTTTAGAGTCAGGAGCAAGGTATTCGTTAATGACTTCAGCAGACACTGAATCATTTAGATTCTTTGAAGGCAGGTTTAGTCTTTGTGATTTGTCCACAGCCTCCTTCATGTTCTGCTCAATCCATTTTCCAGTTTCAAACCTTCTCTTTTTCTGAGCTTTGCCAACACACTATTCTTTATCATCAAACTTTTGGCTGTTAAGGTCGTTTACAGTTTTTGCTGCTTCATCAGCATTTTTCCAAAATTCGGAGAACTAGTTTCGCAGTTTGGGGTGTTTTTCAGAAACTTCACATTCGAAGTATGCAAATCTATAAGATAGACATTATATGTATATATATAACTATTGGCGTAGAATTGCTGCGAAATTCAAAATACTGATTGCTAATTCCCGGTAGTTGGTATGGCAATTACCGTTACAAGATGTGGATGAGTACATGATAGGGTTTCAATGAGTATAATCATTTTTTGAAAGGTCAGGGATCAATGAAGTTGTTGGTAAATTTACTGCTAATGTGGTGGAACATGAAAGGTTCCCCAGTAACAAGAACGTATATGCCAAGGTTATAATAAGGCTAATCTGAAAAGTCGAAGTTGACTGGTTGGAAGTGTGGTAAAACTGGATACTTTGAACAGGGATTGCAAGATTATTTTCGGTAATAACAATGCTAAAGGATCTTTCACAGTTTTAAAGTCAAAGTATAGCTTTGAAAAATGTAGAGATCTAAGAATGATGTCACTTGTTAAATCTTGACTTGGATTCTGTTCTGTAATTGAATTTGAATAAGAATGGTTGTTTAGATTTCTATGAACGAATGTATAGCGTTGTGAAAGTAGTGGGTATAGTCAATAATTTTTGAATCAAAATTGAAGAATGTACAGTGTAACATATTAATTGTGAACTTATATTTTTTCTGGGTATTACGTACCCGTTAAAAATTTCACAAGTGATATTTTGTACAGAAGAATTTTACTACAGTCTTTATGAAAATATATGTATGAATATTTTCTTTATATGTAATACAGATTTAATGAGTTAATATCATATTAAGCTCATTTAATTTTCGGCTGGATTAGAAATGAATAATCTCTAAAACATTAAAGATTTCATAATCTTCGTGGAGTATTTTACTAATGTAATCAATACTTCGTTATTCAGTTTTATTGATATTTCCTCAGTGAATCATGTTGGTGCTTATGGAACTCTTACTAACTTCGCAAGGTACGAATGATATTTTCTGAAAAGTTTCAAGTACATCGAAAATGAAAGTGTTAAAATCAATCATGTATTTGAATAATACACTTGATTTATTATGAAATGGAATCTATTAAGTCGAAGCAGAGATTATAGTTAACGATTGTTAAGTCATTAACGAAGGATGTATAGCATATTAGTAGCATGAACTAACCGAGTAGTACCTACCAGTTATGATCCACATGTAATAGCTTAGTACGAAAAGATTTATTTTGATTTCAAATTTCACATATATATATAAAATATACATATAATTTCTTCAGAGGAAATGAGTTAATACTTCATAACTCGTTGATACAATATATGCGTTGTTGATTTGTGATGATGTTGGTGATTATGGAACTGGTGGAAATCGTGATGTTATAGGTGCTGCTAGTGCTGACGATGCTGATAGTACTGACGTGCTGGTGATGCTGACGGTACTGTTGATGCTGCTTGTATAACAAGTCTAGCTTGTAAATCGCGCACTATTCCTGTCAGGGTTTCACTTTATTATTTCTATCGGACCACTACTAATTTACAATATATAATCTCTAAAACTTTTAGAAACTACATATTCTCTACAGAATATTTCTTCGATGAAGTTATGAATCAATACTTCATCGTTTGTTGTTGTTGATATTCCTTGGTATCTATAGGGCGTATGACGTTGATGCTCGTGGGACAGATTGTGAAGTTGAGGTTTGCGGTGCGGTTGTTGTTGGTGGTGATAATGGTACTGTTGGTGTTGTTGTCGGTGGTACTGTTGATGCCGGTGATGCTGCTGGTGCTTGTAACCTTTGCACCATATTCTCCAAAGCCACTACCCGAGCGCGAAGCTTGTTGACTTCTTCTATTACACCGGGATGATTGTTGGTTCGGACGAGCGGAAGAATAAGATTCAAAATTTGAGATAGTATATTATCATGACGAGATACTCTGGAAATGAGAGAGAAAATGGTGTCTCGAACAGGTTCGCCGGTAAGTGCTTCAGGTTCTTCGCCAAGAGGGGAATGTGGTGGATGGAAGGGATCACCTTCTTCTTGTCTCCAATAATTAAGTAGGCTACAAACCCATCCCCAATTCATCCAGAATAGGTGATGGCTGATTGGTTGATCCATTCCGGGTACACTATCTTCGGAATTCAGGTGAATATCCATATCGGAATAGCTGTCAGAGTTTAAGGAATTTGAACTAGATACGGGATCCATCTTGTATAATTAGGGAGATGATTTTTGATGTGAATTAGATTATAGAATTTAGTTTGGTATTCTTCAATACATATTTACATATGTATATATAATACCAAATTCCATAAATCCTAGAGAAATTTTCGGAAGATGTCAGGAAAAGTTTACAGTAATAGATACGCTAAGATATGAATTTTTGTCTATACACTATTTATGCAATAAATGCAGGAAAACGTGTCTAGACTTAAGAATGATAAGCATGTAATTTCCGATAAGAAATGATAGGCAAAACTTTTAACATGCAGACACGGTCGAAGTCCAGACTTACTAATGCTTCTTAACAACTATCAGTTAGACACACTCATGCAAGACCTGGTTCGCTAGGACCAACGCTCTGATACCAACTGTGACGATCGCTCCAAATCCATATGCACGAACACGTCATTCATCGATTTCATTGCGAGGAATTTGACCTCTATATGATACATTTTGTAAATATTGCATTCTTTTGAAAAGGCACACCATAAATGAATATTTAAATCAAAGGTTTTTGACATCTGATGATTTCTACATATAGACAATCACCGTAATATAATAGTTCACAACAGTACTTCCATTGACAATGCAGTCAAAATAAGATACATGGTGATGATTTGGTGAATGCAACGTTTCCTTGAAAAATATGCCATGTAAGACTCCATGCACATAGCTTGTCTAACATATAAGCAAATAGCGGAAGACTTCTAGGGAACCTGAGAATAAACATGCTAACAAGTGTCAACACAAAGGTTGGTGAGTTCATAGTTTTAATGTTTTGCATAATCTGTACATAAAGGTGGATCACAAGATTTCAGTTGTTTCATCCAGAAACGTTTATCAAAATATTCTACGAAATTGAGTACCATGGTAACTAAACTTAACGTATATATAATTTGTACCCTTTGTATAATCATCTTAATAATACACGCAAACCAACGTGTACGCTTCTCAAATAGCATACGTCCGTTAAAAGGCTAGCGCTCTAGCTCGGACGGGGATATCAAGCCCTATGGATCCATATATAACTACTCGCGCCCACCAGTTCTTATAACTGGCAGTTACTAGTTACCAAAGCTAAGGGATTTTCGGTTCAAACTCAGTATAGAATTTAGTATGTACTTGTGTCCATTGCGTTCAAAATAAAATGCATGTATTCTCAGCCCAAAATATAGATTGCAAGAGCAATTAAAAAGGGAGCAAATGAAACTCACCTTAGCAGCACATAAAGTCGTTCACCGAAATGTGACCGAAACTTGAAATACCAAATAACCGTAGATCTCAACCTAGAGAACATATGTTGGTCAATAATTGTCTATCAAGCTAGGTCAGGTCATAGTGTATTACAATCCTAATGCTCGAGATCGACATTTATAAAAGTCATTTCAAAAAGTCAATTTGACTCAATACTATAGTTGAATGATCATGTCAATCGAAACATTTTAACATTTCACATAGTTTCCCAATTCTTGTAAAATTAAACTATAGTTTTTATAAGGCTTTAAAATATGATAAAACAATCAGTTTTGACAATTGCTCAACAAGACGAGACGTGACTTATATAAAAATTCACTTACTCGATTAGTAATATTTGAAAATTCAATTTATCAATCTTATAAACAAGTTGTTTAAATATCAATTGCAGATTCAAAAGCAATTTCAACTAATGTTAATCATAATTCAGTTGACCATATCTTTAAATTCGTTCATCGAAATTACGCGATTTCTAAATGAAAAGTTATTGATTTTTCGACAGCTTTCCAAAAACATGCATATCATAAACCTTTTATCAGTAATATATGTATTTAATTCGTGATTCATCATAAACTGTTTAATGACGAAATTTAGCATACAAGCATGCATAAACATATATACTCGAGCACTAGCCATGGATACACTATTAATATATAAAAGATAAGATATGAATGTTCATGTATCAATATTGTGATTCAATATAGCGGAAAAGTACGTAGACGCAACAGAGATGATAAACACTAGGTTTGACTTGCAAATAATACCCGCGAACATTACCCATAACCTCCATAATTATAATCCATAGTTTCCTTAGCTCTATCCCGCTTGAAAACCCATTTTGAAAGTGACACGCTCATGACTTCGTCGTAGTATTTTATGTATAATACTAATAATATTAATACCAATACTACTAATAATATTAGGATTAATAATAATAATTAATAATAAAATAAATAAATAATTACGGTGTAATATAAGATCAGAGGAAGTGTGCAACAAATGAACCAAAACGTCGAATTTTATAGACTTGAGCCACCAACTCACACCATGCGATCGCATGGGAATTGTGAGGGGAAACCATGCGATCGCATGGCCCCTATTACCAGCTCATGATCATTTGTTGTTTAGCTTGTCGACATATTATTATATAATATATTTAATTAATATAATTAATTATATATTATATTAAATTCACGTGCATAGTTGACTTGTAATTTTTGATCCGATGACTCGTACGTTGTCACTCGACTTATGTCCCGGCTCCGGTTTCTCGAATGCATTTTCGTACGCTTAGAAAACTAGCACTTTTCGTTACGCGACGTGTACTTTTATCAAAAATTAAACTTAATCATTGATAAACTATGTCACTCGAAGTGTAGCTTTAATCAATTAAGTGTTTTGGTTATTTGCTTCTATAAATCATCGTCTCGTAGTATATACATATACATATATACATTTTCATTTTGAAATAGTGTTTTACTGTAGCAAAGTTACTGCAGCAAAGTTTTTTACTGTAGCAAATAGTGATTTTCAAAAACACTGTAGCTTTTCGGGTACTGTAGCAATTCGAAAATACTGTAGCAAATTAGTGTTTTACTTGTTCATCTTAAACGTTTTAGTTAACTTATCTATGTGAAGACCCGTCCTAATCCATCCAGACTAAGTCCATATCGATTATAAACGATTCACAACAGTCGATTACATCGCGAGGTACTTGACCTCTATATGATACATTTTACAAACATTGCATTCGTTTTTGAAAAGACAATCTTTCATTACAACGAAAGTTGACGACATGCATACCATTTCATAATATTTTCAACTATAATTGACTTAATAATAATCTTGATGAACTCGACGACTCGAATGAAACGTCTTTTCAAATATGCCATGAATTACTCCAAGTAATGTCCTTATAATGAGCAAATGCACAGCGGAAGATTTCTTTCGTACCTGAGAATACACATGCTTTAAAGTGTCAACCAAAAGGTTGGTGAGTTCATTAGTTTAACATAAACAATCGTTTCCATCATTTTAATAGACCACAAGATTTCATATTTCCATTTCTCATAAACATACGTCCCATGCATAGAGACAAAAAAAAAATATCATTCATATGGATTGAATAGCTGGTAACCGACATTCACAATATACATATAAGAATATCCCCATCATTCCGGGATCCTCCTTCGGACATGATATAAATTTCGAAGTACTAAAGCATCCGGTACTTTGGATGGGGCTTGTTGGGCCCGATAGATCTATCTTTAGGATTCGCGTCAATTAGGGTGTCTGTTCCCTAATTCTTAGATTACCAGACTTAATAAAAAGGGGCATATTCGATTTCGATAATTCAACCATAGAATGTAGTTTCACGTACTTGTGTCTATTTTGTAAATCATTTATAAAAATTGCGCATGTATTCTCAGCCCAAAAATATAAAGAGTAAAAGGGAGTAAATGAAACTCACCATACTGTATTTTGTAGTAAAAATTCATATGACGACATTAAACAAGTGTAGGGTTGGCCTCGGATTCACGAACCTATATCAATTGTATATTTATTAATACATGTAATCGTAATCGAATAAATTTATATGTATTATATCTTAAATTATATATCTTATATATTTAATTTGTATAAACATTTAAAATAATTAATATTTATATTGTTTTATATATCTATGTGATTAGTATTATATTAAAAATCAATAATAGCTTATATGTAGTTATTTAATATATAATTATATGTATTTGTAATAAATATATTCTTTTATAGAAAATTTTTATTTATTATAATAATATTGTTAATATGAAAATAATAATAATAATGATGATAATAATAATAGTAATAATAATATTGATAATAATAATAATAATAATAATAATAATAAATTTACTACAAAAGATAATATTAATAATAATACTAATTTTTATAATAAAAGAGACTTTTCATAATAATCTTAATAATAATGGTAGTTTTAGTAAAAATGATCTTTTTAATAAAAATGCTAATTTTTAATAATAATAATAATAATAATAATAATAATAATAATAATAATAATAATAATAATAATAATAATAATAATAATAATAATGATGATAATAATGAGTAATAAGTAAACTACCTCAATGGAGTAGTTCTTAAAAAAAAACCCAAGTCCGGGTTTGAACCCGCGACGTCTCGCTAACCCAACATTCTAACCCATTCGTCTGACTTAGTTTCTGTTTTAATTTACGAATTAAACCTAGATAACCGCTATATCTGTCATCTCCTTCATTCATGATCATAATCATCATCGTGATGATCCTCATCTTACTCGCATCATAACATCGTCTCTCATACATCACCACCACCTCATCGTCCATAAACAACATCCTCATCGATTCATCAATACTTAAGTTAATCTATCATATTATTATTATTATACTACTGAAGTCCATTAAGAGCCCAATATTTAAGATAAGCCCAATAGACTATTTTACGTAGCCCAATTTCATGATTTTAATAAAATCGTGAATTATGAAGCATCTGGATGAATTCTTGATTCGTGGTTTTAATCGAATAGAAAACAGAAGCACGTAGTAGCCGTTCTATCCTCATCATTCCATCATCACTCGTTATTTTATTCATGCATTAAAATCGAATTACGTTTATCTTATTGGACTTGTTTTTTTAAATGGACTAGTACCAATAATGCTTGTTCAACCGAAGTCCTTATCAATTCAAATAAAAAAAGAAACGTCCCCTTTTTAAATGATCCTTTGGTTGGCCATCATTCCCTTTTGTTGTCCCACATGATGTGCTGTAATACACTCATAATCAAGTTGTCTCACCCTATCCTAATCATGTTACCATCAATTATTATTATTATCCCAACTGTATCATCCTAGTCATAGTTTAAAATAAAAGTAGTAACGAAGATAGAGTTGGGGTTTGGTTTGGTTATTGAAGTGCTTGATTGAAAATAGGAATACATAAGATCGATCAGGTGGGTTTCGTTCGTTTGATGAGCCGAAGGTAGTAGGTTTTGGGTGTCGACCCAACAGTAACTTAAAGTAAATAAAAAGTAGCAACAAAAAAACCGAATAGAAGGTATTTGGTACTCGTAAGTAGTTCATAGTCGGAACAGAAAAGAATGTTTGGTTACTAGTATTTGAAGGTTATTTTGGGTTGAATCTGTCCGAACCGTAAATAAAAAGGAGAGTTTAGTAGTAGTTGTTGTTGGTTGATTATTAATGATGGTATGGTCATGGTTTGAACCAAATAGTAGTTGTAGAAACAAGTGGGTTTTTAGTTGGGTTATGGTTTGAACGAGAAGTAATGAATAATAATTTGATCAAAAGGTTTTTTGTTGATGCATGAAGATAGTTTCCAGCCAGCAAACATGAACCGAAAGAAAACACTATAATAGGTGATGTGGTGATTGGTTTGTATAACTTAAGATGATAGTGGTTTAATATAGTTTTAGAGTGGTTCTTGGTTGAACATAATGAAAACAGAAAACGTTAACCTTGCAGCACAAATATAAGGGTGATGATGATAGTGGGTCTCATGGTGTAAGGTGGCGAGGTGATGGTTTGTTGATAAGAAACACAAGAATGAAAGTGCACGGTTTATGGTAATGATTTTGAGTGGTGTTCAACGATGGGTTAGTCGATGGTTATGGCTTCGGTTTTTGGTGGTGTTTGAACTTCATACAAAGACGGTTACATGGTTTCGGTTGATGAAGCAATTTGTGAGGTAGTGATAGTTTAAATGGTGGAGATAGGTGAGAGTTGTAGCTCGATTGAATGCAGGAAGAAAGAAAAAAAAAAATTATAATTTGAGTGGTGGATTTGGTTGACACTATATGTGTCATGTATATATAATAAGAGATAGATAGATTTGCATGAATAAAATAGTAACGTACAATAACCAAATGAATTCACGGATTCATAAATGTGTGTCTTGATGTGATCCCTAAAGTGGAAAGGTGAAAAGAGAAAGAATCATTTGGAAATATAATAGTGAGTTAGATTACGACGTTAAACAGATTCATGTATGTATGAATGCCAAAGTTTATGTTGGTCAATATAAAACAAAAATATAAGATAGTGGGTTTGATCTTTCAATATAAATAAGTACGTATGTATTTATATGAGAATAAAGAATGGATGATGAATTCAATCAACAGCAGTAACCAATTTAATTATTAATTATAATCATAATATAAAGTTACTTAATAAACGTGTGAGAATCAAGTCACAGTTAAGCAGCCTAATTTATGGATTCTTCTACCGTCATTAACTCCCAAAGTATTATATCATTTTTCGTTGTTAATCAGTGGCGGATAAAAAGTCCTCTGAAAAATCCCATATTTTTAAATTATATATCATTAATTATTCTAATCATTATTTTATGAAAATAATCATTAATTGTTTAGATAAAATTTAACTCAACTGTCCCCGCTCGATCCTGGGTAAAATATAAAAAGAATATTATTTATCTTCTAAATATATTTTTAATATGCCTATGATTCATATAACAAATTTTCGGATAACTGTTTATTTTAAAATCATATAAGTTTGATTTCAACTTGTTCAAATAACTATCGAGTGCTACAATCGTTTATTAAATTCTAAATCATATATATATTTTCAATATACTTTTCATATATGTAAAGATTTACATTAATATCATATATTATTTTATTTACACAAATGAATTAGATCATAAAATTTTCTATTTCAAATTAATATATATATTTATTTATTTACAGATAGTGGTTCGTGAATCATCGGGAATAGTCAAAGGTCAAATGATATTATGAATATAGTTTACAAACTTTGTTAATCAACACTACAGACTTTGCTTATCGTGTTGAAATCATATAAAGATTAAGTTTAAATTTGGTCGGAAATTCCCGGGTCATCACAGTACCTACCCGTTAAAGAAATTTCGTCCCGAAATTTGAGTGAGGTGGTCATGGCTAACAACAAAAATGTTTTCATGACGAATATGAGTTGATAACTTGAGTTTTGTCATCATTGAGTAATATGGATAAAAATAATTCGATTATTCGAAGAGTACGAGTGAAGCTATCACAAAAGAGTGAAATGAATAAATGCAGATTCGTCCTAACCGGTGACGTAGTCACTGTTGATTTTAGAAAATAAGATGCATCTTAACTTTTGACGTTGCCTTGGTTGAATTCCGAAATTCAAGGGATTTAAAAGAAAATCTTGGAAATCTATAAGATCTAATTCTTCGGCGAATAAGGAAATTACGATCTCTCTAATTAAATACGGTGATCTGTTTTGATTACTCTGTCTGATATTTCCATTATAAATTAAACTCCTCCATTCCATTATTCTTACCATTCCTATACTTTCCTTCTTGTTTCATACATCCAAAAGATTCTGAAAATGCTTAATCCAGTTCTAATCCTTGTCCTCATCCTTACTATCGTAACAATCATTCTCCTTTTTTAACTTCCACCAGAGGAATCTGCTTTCTTCTACTTCGCCCTCGGGATTATAATGTTTTTAATTCTCCCGTGTCTTTATGTTGCGATAAATATTGATATACACGGTTTGTAATTTATGTGTTGTTATCGGGCTTTATTTTTTCCCTTATATTTCAAAGCTCTATGTTTTTGCTTTCTCTTCCCGACTTCAAGTCAAACGAATAATGGTCCAGAATTTGTAAGTATGGAGTTTCAAATGAACTTAATGTTCTAAGCTGGAAGGAACGTAATCGCATGATTTGATTTGTCAAATTACCTGAATCATTGAGAATAGAACTATCAAGAATATATTTTCTTGATCGGTTCAGAAATTAATCCGAATGAAAAAGTTATGTAACATGACACATGATGACATTATAATCTGTGAATCATCATGTTCCATTTAGAAACTCAGCATGACTTACTGTAATATAATCACGTTGATCAAGTGTCATAATATTATACTAACTCATGCATCAGTTCCCAACATTACTTCAATAACATTCATATTTTAAGCTCGAAAGTTTACAGAATATAGAAACTAACAGTTTCTATATGATGTAACACTGATATCATGAAGAGATTAATGATTTCAGATAAGAATACTTATGAAAATATCTTCAGAAATATGGAGGATATTTATAATGAAAGATACGATGATATCTTGGAATTTCTAATATCGATGGATGATGAAGAAGATTTATCCGTAAGGGTTTAAATTCAGAAGCAATGTATTCGCTAAATATTTCAGCAGGCATTGAATCATTTGGATTCTTTGAAGTCAAACTTATTCCTTGTGATTTGTCCACGACTTCCTTCATAGTTTCGCATAATCCGCTTTTCGGTACTAAATTTTCTATTGAGTGTTTCCAATACTCCATTCTTTATCATCAAACTTTCAACGGTTAAGGTCATTTAGTGTTGTCTACGGTTTATGCTGCTTCATTCAGCTTCCTCAAAATTTGGAGTATTGATTCGTAGACTGAGTGCTTTTCAGAATTTCAGAATAAAAGATCATAATTCTAAGAGATAAATGTCATATATATAACTGTTGATGTAGATATGCTGTGAGTTTTCAAAGTACTGATTGCTGATTCCCGGTAATTGTTATGGCAATTATTGTTACAGTGTGTAGATGAATACAAGATGGGGTTTCAATGAATAAATATAATGATTCTTCGGAGAAATTAAGTCGATGAGTAATGAAGTTGCTGATAAGTTTCTGTTAATGTGGTGAAATATAAACAGTTCCCCGGTAACGATGATGAAAGGTGGGCTTATAAATCATGTTATAATAAGTTTAATCCGAATGAAAGTCAAAGTTGATTTGCTGGAGCTATGACAAAATTGGCTAATTGGGAAAGGAATTGTAAAGTTATTTTCGGTAGTAACAACGCCAAAGGAGCTAGCACAGATATGTGTTAAACGTTTACTCATGTTCTGAGTGTTTGCAGGTGCATAACTATATGCATCAATCTTTTCTTTCGTTGATGAAGTGCGGTTGGTTCATCCTCTCGATTGAGGTGTTTTCAAGAATCATGAAAGGTTTGAACGCAGATTGTAACCGTCAAGATACAAATGAGGATTAAAATGAAATCAAGTGGCAACTTAAAGAACTGTTTAGTTTCATATGTTATATTCAATATTTTAATTCATTTTAATTGTCCAATGTCATTAGTCCACAGTCGATAGTCCACATTTAACAATCCAATAATTCATGTATAATTTAATATATAATACTCGAATTAATTAATACGTATCGTGACCCGTATACGTCTCAGACTCGATCACAACTCAAAGTATATATATTATTTGAGAATCAACCTCAACCCTGTATAGAGAACTCGATCATTACTGCATATAGAGTGTCTATGGTGATTCCAAATAATATATATAGATGCGTCGATATGATATGTCAAAACCTTGTATACGTGTCCCGAAATTTAAAGTGCGTAAAATAAATACAGAAATTAAATGACGATAAATAAAATGCGTAAAGTAAATAACCAAAATTAAATGACAATAATTAAAATTGCGATAATTAAATTGCGATAAAATAAATTGCGATAAATAAATTGCGATAATTAAATGGTAATACGGAATTAACAGTTAGCTAGGAACAGTTAGCTAGGATTTTGTTAGCGTGGGTTCTTAATAGAATTTCATATTGTTAATTAATCTGTTTCTAATCAATTTTTATTGTGTCCATTATTTCTTCGTTATGCCACTTGATGGATTCTGATAAATCAAAATCCAATTATGTAATTGGATGAAAATGGTTATTCTGTGATGAACGGATTTGTATATCGGTGGATGTAAGTAGGATAGTAAATGAATGTTGAATCAGATTCGAAGAATGTACAGCATAACTTGTTAATGTAGAATCTAAATATTCCTCGGGTGTTACCTACCCGTTAAAATATTTTCACCATTAACAGTTTGTACAATAAAAATTTTAATTACAATCTCTATGAAAACATATATACATATATATTTCCTTCAGATGTAATCATGGATTTAATGAGTCAATGGGAAATTAAACTCATTTAGTTTTCGGTTGGAACTAGAATAAATAGTCTCTAAAACTTTAGAGATTACATATTCTCCATATCGAACGAAGATAAATGAGGTAGAACGATAAGTAGAACGAGGATCATACTTAAAGTACAGATGATGATATTGAAGCATGGATTGTTGATGGTACTGGTGCTGTTATTGATGGTACTGTTGGTGTCGGTGATGTTGCTGAAGCTGGTACATTTTGCACCATATTTTCCGAATTGATTATTCGAGCGCGAAGTTCTTTGACTTATTACTCCAGGATGATTGTCGGTCAGAACGAGCGAATGAATACGGTTTAGAATCTGAGTTATGATATATTTGTGGCGAGATATTCGAGAAATGAGGGTGAAAATGGTGTTACGAACATGTTCGCTGGTAAGTGCTTCAGGTTCTTCGCCAAAAGGTGAATTCGGTTAGTGGATGGGATCGCCTTCTGCGCGTCTCCATTTATTAAGTCGACTATGAATCCATCAGATGAATTGAGGATGGATGATTGGTTGATTCATTCTGGTGTCGTTGCTTCCGGAGCTTAGATGACTATCCATTCTGAATAACTGTCGGGATAACTATCGGAATAGCTGTCGGAATCCGAGGGACTCGATCTAGTTGAGGGATTCATCTCGTACGATTGGATGAAGGATTTTCGATAAAAAAAATAGATTATAGGCTGTAGATTAGTATTCTGCAATACATAATTTACATATACATATATAATACTAAAATTCCATAAGTTACGGAGAAATCTACGGATGCTGTCAGGCAAAGGTAACAATAACAGATGCGCTAAGTTATGGATTAGCAGATACGTTAAGATATGAATTTGTCTATACACTATTCATGCAATCATAGCAGTAAAATGTGTCTAGACTAAGAATGATAAGCAGGTAATTTTTCTAAGGATGATAAACAGATGATTTCTGACGAAAATGATAAGCAAAACTTTTGACATGCAGACACGGTCGAAGTCCAGACTCACTAATGCATCCTAATGACTTATCAGTTAGACACACTAATGCAGACATGGTTCGCTAAGACCACCGCTCTGATACCAACTGTGAAGACCCGTCCTAATCCATCCGGACTAAGTCCATATCGATTATAAACGATTCACAACAGTCGATTACATCGCGAGGTACTTGACCTCTATATGATACATTTTACAAACATTGCATTCGTTTTTGAAAAGACAATCTTTCATTACAACGAAAGTTGACGACATGCATACCATTTCATAATATTTTCAACTATAATTGACTTAATAATAATCTTGATGAACTCGACGACTCGAATGCAACGTCTTTTCAAATATGCCATGAATTACTCCAAGTAATGTCCTTATAATGAGCAAATGCACAGCGGAAGATTTCTTTCGTACCTGAGAATACACATGCTTTAAAGTGTCAACCAAAAGGTTGGTGAGTTCATTAGTTTAACATAAACAATCGTTTCCATCATTTTAATAGACCACAAGATTTCATATTTCCATTTCTCATAAACATACGTCCCATGCATAGAGACAAAAAAAAATATCATTCATATGGATTGAACACCTGGTAACCGACATTCACAATATACATATAAGAATATCCCCATCATTCCGGGATCCTCCTTCGGACATGATATAAATTTCGAAGTACTAAAGCATCCGGTACTTTGGATGGGGCTTGTTGGGCCCGATAGATCTATCTTTAGGATTCGCGTCAATTAGGGTGTCTGTTCCCTAATTCTTAGATTACCAGACTTAATAAAAAGGGGCATATTCGATTTCGATAATTCAACCATAGAATGTAGTTTCACGTACTTGTGTCTATTTTGTAAATCATTTATAAAAATTGCGCATGTATTCTCAGCCCAAAAATATAAAGAGTAAAAGGGAGTAAATGAAACTCACCATACTGTATTTTGTAGTAAAAATTCATATGACGACATTAAACAAGTGTAGGGTTGGCCTCGGATTCACGAACCTATATCAATTGTATATTTATTAATACATGTAATCGTAATCGAATAAATTTATATGTATTATATCTTAAATTATATATCTTATATATTTAATTTGTATAAACATTTAAAATAATTAATATTTATATTGTTTTATATATCTATGTGATTAGTATTATATTAAAAATCAATAATAGCTTATATGTAGTTATTTAATATATAATTATATGTATTTGTAATAAATATATTCTTTTATAGAAAATTTTTATTTATTATAATAATATTGTTAATATGAAAATAATAATAATAATGATGATAATAATAATAGTAATAATAATATTGATAATAATAATAATAATAATAATAATAATAATAATAATAATAATAATAATAATAATAATAATAATAATAATAAATTTACTACAAAAGATAATATTAATAATAATACTAATTTTTATAATAAAAGAGACTTTTCATAATAATCTTAATAATAATGGTAGTTTTAGTAAAAATGATCTTTTTAATAAAAATGCTAATTTTTAATAATAATAATAATAATAATAATAATAATAATAATAATAATAATAATAATAATAATAATAATAATAATAATAATAATAATAATAATAATAATGATGATAATAATGAGTAATAAGTAAACTACCTCAATGGAGTAGTTCTTAAAAAAAAACCCAAGTCCGGGTTTGAACCCGCGACGTCTCGCTAACCCAACATTCTAACCCATTCGTCTGACTTAGTTTCTGTTTTAATTTACGAATTAAACCTAGATAACCGCTATATCTGTCATCTCCTTCATTCATGATCATAATCATCATCGTGATGATCCTCATCTTACTCGCATCATAACATCGTCTTTCATACATCACCACCACCTCATCGTCCATAAACAACATCCTCATCGATTCATCAATACTTAAGTTAATCTATCATATTATTATTATTATACTACTGAAGTCCATTAAGAGCCCAATATTTAAGATAAGCCCAATAGACTATTTTACGTAGCCCAATTTCATGATTTTAATAAAATCGTGAATTATGAAGCATCTGGATGAATTCTTGATTCGTGGTTTTAATCGAATAGAAAACAGAAACACGTAGTAGCCGTTCTATCCTCATCATTCCATCATCACTCGTTATTTTATTCATGCATTAAAATCGAATTACGTTTATCTTATTGAACTTGTTTTTTTAAATGGACTAGTACCAATAATGCTTGTTCAACCGAAGTCCTTATCAATTCAAATAAAAAAAGAAACGTCCCCTTTTTAAATGATCCTTTGGTTGGCCATCATTCCCTTTTGTTGTCCCACATGATGTGCTGTAATACACTCATAATCAAGTTGTCTCACCCTATCCTAATCATGTTACCATCAATTATTATTATTATCCCAACTGTATCATCCTAGTCACAGTTTAAAATAAAAGTAGTAACGAAGATAGAGTTGGGGTTTGGTTTGGTTATTGAAGTGCTTGATTGAAAATAGGAATACATAAGATCGATCAGGTGGGTTTCGTTCGTTTGATGAGCCGAAGGTAGTAGGTTTTGGGTGTCGACCCAACAGTAACTTAAAGTAAATAAAAAAGTAGCAACAAAAAAACCGAATAGAAGGTATTTGGTACTCGTAAGTAGTTCATAGTCGGAACAGAAAAGAATGTTCGGTTACTAGTATTTGAAGGTTATTTTGGGTTGAATCTGTCCGAACCGTAAATAAAAAGGAGAGTTTAGTAGTAGTTGTTGTTGGTTGATTATTAATGATGGTATGGTCATGGTTTGAACCAAATAGTAGTTGTAGAAACAAGTGGGTTTTTAGTTGGGTTATGGTTTGAACGAGAAGTAATGAATAATAATTTGATCAAAAGGTTTTTCGTTGATGCATGAAGATAGTTTCCAGCCAGCAAACATGAACCGAAAGAAAACACTATAATAGGTGATGTGGTGATTGGTTTGTATAACTTAAGATGATAGTGGTTTAATATAGTTTTAGAGTGGTTCTTGGTTGAACATAATGAAAACAGAAAACGTTAACCTTGCAGCACAAATATAAGGGTGATGATGATAGTGGGTCTCATGGTGTAAGGTGGCGAGGTGATGGTTTGTTGATAAGAAACACAAGAATGAAAGTGCACGGTTTATGGTAATGATTTTGAGTGGTGTTCAACGATGGGTTAGTCGATGGTTATGGCTTCGGTTTTTGGTGGTGTTTGAACTTCATACAAAGACGGTTACATGGTTTCGGTTGATGAAGCAATTTGTGAGGTAGTGATAGTTTAAATGGTGGAGATAGGTGAGAGTTGTAGCTCGATTGAATGCAGGAAGAAAGAAAAAAAAAATTATAATTTGAGTGGTGGATTTGGTTGACACTATATGTGTCATGTATATATAATAAGAGATAGATAGATTTGCATGAATAAAATAGTAACGTACAATAACCAAATGAATTCACGGATTCATAAATGTGTGTCTTGATGTGATCCCTAAAGTGGAAAGGTGAAAAGAGAAAGAATCATTTGGAAATATAATAGTGAGTTAGATTACGACGTTAAACAGATTCATGTATGTATGAATGCCAAAGTTTATGTTGGTCAATATAAAACAAAAATATAAGATAGTGGGTTTGATCTTTCAATATAAATAAGTACGTATGTATTTATATGAGAATAAAGAATGGATGATGAATTCAATCAACAGCAGTAACCAATTTAATTATTAATTATAATCATAATATAAAGTTACTTAATAAACGTGTGAGAATCAAGTCACAGTTAAGCAGCCTAATTTATGGATTCTTCTACCGTCATTAACTCCCAAAGTATTATATCATTTTTCGTTGTTAATCAGTGGCGGATAAAAAGTCCTCTGAAAAATCCCATATTTTTAAATTATATATCATTAATTATTCTAATCATTATTTTATGAAAATAATCATTAATTGTTTAGATAAAATTTAACTCAACTGTCCCCGCTCGATCCTGGGTAAAATATAAAAAGAATATTATTTATCTTCTAAATATATTTTTAATATGCCTATGATTCATATAACAAATTTTCGGATAACTGTTTATTTTAAAATCATATAAGTTTGATTTCAACTTGTTCAAATAACTATCGAGTGCTACAATCGTTTATTAAATTCTAAATCATATATATATTTTCAATATACTTTTCATATATGTAAAGATTTACATTAATATCATATATTATTTTATTTACACAAATGAATTAGATCATAAAATTTTCTATTTCAAATTAATATATATATTTATTTATTTACAGATAGTGGTTCGTGAATCATCGGGAATAGTCAAAGGTCAAATGATATTATGAATATAGTTTACAAACTTTGTTAATCAACACTACAGACTTTGCTTATCGTGTTGAAATCATATAAAGATTAAGTTTAAATTTGGTCGGAAATTCCCGGGTCATCACAATCTAAATATCAATCGAATCAATAATCGAATGTTACTATCGTTTACTAAATAACTTGAAATCATATATATATATATATATATATATATATATATATATATATATATATATATATATATATATATATATATATGAACATTAAGTTATATATATATTGTTCGTGAATCTTCGAGAACAGTCAAAGAATAATTGATTACATGAATATAGTTCCAAAACTTTGAGACTCAACATTACCGACTTTGCTTATCGTGTCGAAAACATTAAATCATTTAAAGATAAAGTTTAAATTTGGTCAAAAATTTCCGGGTCGTCACAGTATCTGAGCAATTTTAACTTAATAAAATTAGAAAAAGAGTATTATTACTGATAAGAGACTGATTAAACTCAACACATCACTAACCTGTATGAACCCTAAATGTTGAACCCTAATTTTGCACTGTATGGAACCCTATTTAATTGATAATAATTTACAGGACAATTTATTTATCTACCAAAAAACCAATTTAAAAACCCTAATCGTTGCAAATAAAATTTACAAAAGTATCATTGTTAAATCAAAGATGACATGCAATAGAATA
Source organism: Rutidosis leptorrhynchoides (assembly GCF_046630445.1). Classification (NCBI taxonomy): domain Eukaryota; kingdom Viridiplantae; phylum Streptophyta; class Magnoliopsida; order Asterales; family Asteraceae; genus Rutidosis; species Rutidosis leptorrhynchoides. Next base: position 78,965,713 of record NC_092339.1, on the reverse strand, counting down.
TCTAATTTAACATAATAGATACATCATATTCATTAAACCTGTAAATCAAAAAAATAATAATAAGAAATACTAACCCGTGATTTGTAAATGAAGATTATTCAATAGCACCCCATTCTTGATTTAAACAAATAATTAGAAATACTAACGTTGCAGGGATTTTTACAATAGATTGTGGAGCAATAAAAGAAGTAAGACATAATAGATCAATCTTACATATTTATGATTAGATTTGCTAACCATGAAAGCATTGCATACTGAGACAACCGAAGTATTTTCCTCAACAACAAAGAAATGCAATTCCAACCCATTTACTTATATATAGGTTTTTTTAGGGTACTGCTTTATCTTTTACAAACCAAACATGCGAATTTAGTTCACAAGGAAAAAAACAGATCGAAACTTCAAATTTGTCAAAACAATATTTTATATACAAACCACATTAATCATGTTACTACAATATTTAAATCATTAACCAACTGATGCAGTTTTTACATAGATATTTGCAACGTTAATCACTTGTAAAAGTCATTAAATTAGATAAAGCACAACCCTAACTAACCTCGCTGCTTTAACCATAACAATCAGAACACATAAAGGTATAAACACATCACCTACTTTTTTGGTTGATAAAATCAGGGTTTCAATTTGCAAAACTTTGGAATCATCTTCGGCCTGAAAAAAATAAATGGGATGTACACAAATATCAGATTAAAATCGAAACTCAATCTCTTGAATCCATCGTAAGAGCAAGACCCAAAAATAAAATTATAACACGATTACCTAGCGTTTTATACGGTACGATAAGCAACAAAATAAATGTTTACTGAAACACGAGATACACAGTTAGTATAAACATATATCATCGTTAACACTATACATGCCATCGAAATCTGTTAACGGATATTAGACGTAGACAATATCTTATGTAATATCTATCATTAAATGTAGGCATATCTATCCATATCTCATATTAAATGTAGGATCCCTAAAATCAAGGGATATGAGATCAGATCATGTACTATATATTTGGCCTCTTTGATCAATAAGAATGGGTGAATTATAACATTCTAACAAAATCGTCGAAGAAGGGGAGAAATCGCCCATGATACTGAAACACCGAATACCGATTTAGTATAAACATATATCATCATTAACACCAGACATCGTAATCATCGCAGAAGGAGAGCAACTAACCTTTGTTTTTCAAATAAACGATTATGCTAGAACAACGATTGATCAACGAAATCGACCCGCAAACATTGTTAGATACTGATTACCGCGCTTAATTGGTGAAGACGATGTAAATAAACCCGCTAACCTTGTTTGATTGTGATTAATATCTTTGAATTTTGAAGATGATGCACGCAGAAGGAGGCATCTCTGATTTAGCCCTAACTAGTTGTGGAGCCCTAGCTTCGCGCCGGCTCCGTTTTGAATGCGAGTTAAAAAAAACCTTGATCTATTTTGTAAAATAAAAAAAATTTCGACATCTATTTTGTAAAAAAAAATATTTTTCGATATCTTTTGGTAGTATTGAAGAGTTGTTTCTTTTATGAAAGTTGTCTCCTTTATCGTTGAGGAAGAAAAGGAAAAAAAAAAGTTAGTTGATTGTTTTGATAAAAAAGAATTTTTTTCGACATCTTTTGGTAACATTGAGGGGTTGATTCTTTTATGAGAGTTAACATTCTGAGAATTCACAATGCTATAAAAACATTTCTTGCTTAATATATAAGCATAAAAGTGCATTAAAAATTCTAATGACTTTAGAACTTTAGAACTGTCATTGACGCATAAAACAATTGCACATATCGGTTATTTATTAAATATACGATCATTGTTGTCATACCAAAATATGTGGGAGTAAGTTCACGTGGATGAATAAACAAGGATCTAAGTTGAGTCGTATTGATCGTGCGTTGGTTTCACAAAATGTTCTCGATATGTTCCCAGATTTGAGGTTGACAGCTTTAAAACGTGGGTGTTTAGATCATAATCCTATTCTTCTCCATAGATTAAAGATTGATTTCGGTCCGATTCCATTCAAATTTTATCATTCATGGATGCAATTTGACGGATTGGAGGATCTCGTAAATTCAGTCTTTCGTTCAAATGAATTTGATGGTTTCCATTTTCAAGAAAAACTGAAGGTTATGAAAGGAAGGATTAAGACTTGGGTTAAAGAGAAGAAATGTGCAAACATGAAACGTTCTGTGCAAATTCTTGTGAGAATCAATGAAATTGATAGTCTTTTGGAGGAGGGAACAGCCACGAGTGATCAAGTTCAAGAACGGTTAAATTTGTTCCATGAAGTTCATTCGGTCAAAAAATTAGAAGAAATGGATACGTTTCAAAAAGCCCGTGTGAAGTGGAATTTAGAAGGAGATGAAAATACAAAATTTTTTCATGGGTTGATAAATCAAAGAAGAAATAACCAAAATGTGCGCGGTATTATGGTTGATGGTGAATGGTTAACGGATCCGATAGATATAAAGAATGCATTCTTTAATTTTTATAGAGCTAAATTTGAAAGTGTTCCAAATGAGCCACTTGTTAGTTCTCTGTTACCAGAATTTTTTTTGGATAATTCGGATAAATTATGGTTAGAAAGGGAGATAACGGAATCAGAAATAAAGGCGGCGGTTTGGGCATGTGGTGGTGAAAAAGCTCCCGGTCCTGATGGTTTTACATTCTTGTTTATTAAAACGTATTGGGATTTGGTAAAAGAAGATTTGGTTAATTCGATTACTACTTCTTTTACAAGTTTTAAATTACCGAATGGTTCTTCATCCGCGTTTATTATATTGATTCCAAAAGTGGATAATCCAACTATCATAAAAGATTTTCGTCTAATTTCGTTGATTGGAGTCTTTTATAAAGTAGTAGAAAAATTGCTTGCAATTCGGTTGGCGAAGGTAATAGACAAGATTATAAGTCCGGAACAATCGGCATTTATAGCGGGTCGTCAAATTCTCGATGGTCCGTTGGTGTTAAGTGAAGTTATGGATTGGTATAAATCAAAGAACAAAAAACTTATGATGTTGAAGGTAGACTTTGAAAAGACTTATGATTCGGTAAATTGGAAATATTTAGATATCATGTTATCTAAATTCGGTTTTGGTGATACATGGAGACGTTGGATTCGAATGTGTTTATCATCGGCTCGCACCTCGATTTTAATAAACGGTAGTCCAACGAAAGAATTCGGGATTAAAAGTGGATTAAGACAAGGCGATCCACTTAGTCCTTTCTTATTTCTTTTAATCATGGAGGGATTACATATGGATTTAAAGTTGGCGGTGGAAAACTATTATATTTAAGGGTGCAATTGTTGGTAATTCAAACTATAAGGTATCTCATTTATTTTATGCGGATGATGCTTTAATTATTTCTGAATGGGACGAGGAGTCTATGAATAATATTATGCGTATTCTTAACATGTTTTATCTTGCTTCGGGATTAAAGATTAATATTTTGAAGTCAAGTGTGTATGGTGTTGGAATGAATGATATGGAATTGGATTTAATTGCTAGTCGCTTGGGATGTAGTCGTGGTATAATGCCTTTTAATTATCTTGGATTACCAATGGGAGCCAACATGAACTTAATACAAAATTGGAAGCCTATTATGCAAAAGTTTCGTGATAGACTTTCAAGATGGAAATGTAACATGTTATCAATTGGAGGAAGAGTAACGTTAATTAAATCGGTTCTTGGTAGCTTGGGCATATATTTCCTTTCTTTATTTAAATGTCCGAAAACGGTGTTAAAAGAGTTGGAACGAATTCGATGTGCATTCTTTTGGGGTATTCAAGAAGGTGAGAAAAAAATTCATTGGGTAAAATGGAATAATGTTTTGGCGAGTTTTGCTAATGGAGGATTGGGTATTGGTAGTCTTAAAGGTTTCAACTATTCCTTAATCTTAAAATGGTTGTGGCATTTTAATATGAATCAAGGAGGCATATGGGTGAAAGTAGTTAAAGCTATTCATGGCATGCATGGTGGTTTGCATGGTGAAAGTGATTATAAACGTGGAATATGGTTTAATATGGTGAAGATGTACTTTTCTGCTCAAAGTTCTGGTATGATCACAAAATATCCAATAAGGTTTAATGTTGGAAATGGAACAAAGGTGCATTTTTGGAAGGATACATGGTTATGTAATGAACCTTTTAATGTCAGATTCAATAGGCTTTTCCACGTTGCAGTTGACCAAGATTGTTTTATTAGTGATAAATGGAATAATGGGATATGGATGTGGCATTGGAAGCATATCAGTTTACGAGGTAGAAGTGAAAGTCTCCTGTATGAGCTTTCTCAAATGTTGGAATCTGTTTCACTTTTGAACCAAGATGACAAACATTATTGGGCAGTATGTCAGAATGGTGACTTTTCTGTTTCAGAGACAAGGAATTCAATTGAGAGCGCTATTTTACCTTCGTTACATCCAGGTACAAGGTGGAATAAAACTCTTCCAAAAAAAGTTAATATCTTCTTATGGAGATTGGCAATTGATAGGCTTCCGACAAGACTTAATCTTGTTAGTCGAGGTTTGGACATCGGTAATATTAGGTGTTCTATATGCAATCATGGGGTGGAAGATAATCATCATATATTTTTTTCGTGCTTGTTGGCTAAGGAAATTTGGAGAAAAGTTAGTTTGTGGACAAGTGTCGATATCAACAGATTCGCCTCTTGGTCAGAATGGTTATCATGGTATGATCAATGGGAGGAGAATATTTCTAACAAAAACCGAATGTACACGATTGTTGCTGCCATGGTATGGGTCATTTGACGATTTCGAAATGGAGTAATTTTTTCGGAGAATCCAATGCGGAAAGATGAAATATTTGATTCTATTAGAAATTATTCTTATACTTGGTTGTTTAGTAGAAGTAAAAAACAAATGTCTTGAAACAATTAGCTTGTAAAGCCATTGTAATTGTTGTTGCTTTTTGCTTCTAGTTTCTTGCTAGAAGCCTTAATAATAATAATAATTGCCGTTCAAAAAAAAAAAAAAAAATTACATACCTTGCTGTATATATAATTTGAAAATTAATTAAAAATTATTTATTATCAAAATCGAATAAATTATCCAAAATAACAGCTTGAAAGATACCGATTTTAATAGTATATAAATAATAACTAATAACTAATACCGATTTTAATGTTAATAGTTTTAATTAGTTGTGGAGCCCTCGCTTCGCGCCGGGGGCTCCGTTTTGAATGCGAGTTAAAAAAAAAAACTTGATCTATTTTGTAAAAAAGAATTTTTTCGACATCTATGTTGTAAAAAAGAATGTTTTTCGACATCTTTGGGTAGCATTGAAGGATTGTTCCTTTTATGAAAGTTGTCTCGTTTATCGTTGAGGAAGAAAAGGGTAAAAAAGAAACAAAAAAAAAGTTAGTTGATTTTTTTGGTAAAAGAGAATTTTTTTTCGACATCTTTTGGTAACATTGAAGGGTTGGTTTTTTTATGAGAGTTGCTTCTTTTATCGTTGGAGACCGAAAAAAAATGAAGATGAAATGACGAAAATACCCCTGGTTACTATTGATGAATAGTGCTACAGGGTTTTGTCTATTAGATATATAGATAATGTGTTTGTTAGAACTGAGGATCCGAGATGTGTTAAGGTCCGCGTTTTTTTAGGGGTATTAAGGGTATAAAATTGATTAAGAAAGACTTATTGAGTTATAATTAGATTCAATGGTTTAGAGATAGGAGTAGTGATTTAATCTAATGGTGTAGATTAAGAGTTGTTGTTAATGATATCTCAATTAAGACTTTATTATAATGTACAGAAGAGATTGAACTAATTGAAACTAATGCTAACAATTAATTGACTAAATTGACAATAAAAGATGAAAAATAACTATAATAACGGATTGGTTTGTATTGATATATAGAATAAAAGTAATTATATAATTTCTCATTTCATAAGCAATGAGTTTATTTTACAAGTTAGTCCAATTAAATTATTTTAAGAGCTTATTTCGTCTATAAGTTTTAAACAATGTTGTCACCCAAGTAATGCTACTACCTTGAGTTTATAAAAAATAAACTTAATCTCTCAAAATCAGAAATATTGTTTTGTATTGTTATATATATATATATATATAGTCATCATCAAGAAGAAAACACTTTTTTGAGAGAAGTGGGGGGAAGTAATTTTTTTTAAATTTTGGTTTTTTCGATTTTTTTTTTCAAACATCAAAATTATATAAAAATATGAACATTTAAAAATATATTATGTGATAAATGTTATTATTTAGGCGGAAAAACGATCGAAGAAATATCCCAATAACAATTAATGTTATTTTTAGAGCGTTGTTTTCTTTCATCTTATATGAAGTTTTTTTTTTCAAAATTTAGCATGATTTATAGTTTAGGGTTTAGGGTTTAGTTCCTAAACCCAAAACCCTAAAACTTAAACTCTAAATCGTCCGTGTTGAAAGTTCAATCTAAATTCTAATTTCTAAACCCTAAACCCTAATTTCTAAATCCTAATAGCTAAACCATACTTTTTGAACCCTAATTTCTAAATCCTAATTACTAAACCCTAATTTTTAAACCCTAAAAAAAATCAGCAAAAAAAATTACACATGATGCATGTTATCATTTTTTTTCTTCGAGCGTTTTTTCGCCAAAATAATAACATTCATCACAAAGTGTTTTTTTTTAAATGTTCATATTTTCATGTGATCTTGATGTCTGAAAAAAAAAATCTCAAAAAAACAAAAAAAAATTACTTCCACCCACTTCTCCTAAAAAAGTGCTTCCCTCTTGATTATATATATATATATATATATATATATATATATATATATATATATATATATATATATATATATATATATATATATATATATATATATATATATATATATATATATATATATATATATATATATATATATATAGGGGCAGGATCAATGGAGAAGTAACCAATCGGGGGGGAAGCGGGGGGAGCAAAAAAATTTTCTTTTTTTTGAAACTTTTTTTTCAGGCATCAAGATCACACGAAAATATGAACATTTAGAAAAGACACTTCGTGATGAATGTTATTATTCAAGCGGGTAAACGATCGACAAAAATAACATTCAAGATAATATTGATAGTGAAGAATGTTAACGTTTTTTTTCATGTTTTGTGAAGTAAAATTTAGCCCGATTTAGAGTTTAGGGTTTAGGGTTTGGTGTTTTGGGTTTACTCCATATATATATATATATATATATATATATATATATATATATATATATATATATATATATATTATACCACTTTTTTTTAATATCGCTATGTTTAGATGTATTTCTTTTCTTTTGGAATATTTCCTTTTTATCCATTAAAATATTTCTAGGTTATCCATATGGCCATACTTTTGAAATATCTCTTTTTATCTATTGAAATATTTCTACGTTACTCATATGACCATATATAAAAACTTTAATGTAATTTAACCTAACAAATGTATATACTATTATTATAATTATTGAAATTTTGTATGTTTTTTTTTTGAACGGCGATTGGAATCACCTGAGGAGGACTAAACCACCCGTTGAGATTATCTCCCATTTTGACTATGACGATGCAGCGATAATAACTCCGCCCCCATCGTTGCCCGGGAGGAAACCTTAAAACCAATCCAAGGGCACGGCCAAGTAAAACCCCCTTTAACCCCCAAACGATACGGGAAAGGTGTCATGGGTGGATACAGTTGGATATAGTTTTGGCTAGAAGAATTGGATATGGTTGCATAGTATTTGTGAAGGATGTTATCCCACATAGGTGGGAGGAAAAAGTTGGAGGGGACTTGCTTGGTTATAAAAGAGGGGTTAAGTCTTCATTCCAAATTGCACCAATCAATACACTTTAAGTATTTGATTATTTCTTTCATTCTTACCCTTGTTTGAGAGTCGTATTAGTTAAATATTTTGGAGAGTGTAGTTGGCTTAAGAGAGTCGTCTATATCATTGTAACAATTTGTGATATAGTGTATTTCTCTCTTTGGGGGCCGGTGGTTTTTCTCCTGTTTTGGAGTTTCCACGTTAAATCTTGTGTTGTGTATTGTTCTTATTTCTTTACTATTTTTCATTGGGCGTTTGTTGGGAATTAGTGAGGCCGTAATTTTCCAACAACTGGTATCAGAGAGTCAGGTTTGACGGGGGGTCTCGGTTATAGGTGTCGGAGTATGCTCTGTGGTTGCCACGGGAGTGGATCGTCCACATCAGAAACGAGTTCTATTGATCGTATAGGGTATCTGGTTATACAATATTTTTCTGATTCGGAGTAAGTGGTGTCAAGAATTTGTAGTGGACCGGGTGTTGGATTTTCCAATTTAACGGATCTTGTGCGCCACTCCACTACATCTGTCTGCCAGTCGAAACGTGGGCAAAATCAGTGAAAGTGTTGTTCTCAGGATACGGATACGATGTCGAAGTTCAGTCCAATAAGGTTTGATGTAGAGAAATTTGATGGGAGGATCAATTTTGGCTTGTGGCAAGTTCAAGTCAAGGATGCGTTGATTCAGTCCGGTTTACACAAGGCTTTGAAAGGTAAACCCACCTTTGTTTTCGACAGTGATTCTAGCTGTAAGTTCGATGAAGAAGAATGGGATGATATGGATTTGAGAGTGCCAAGTGCGATTCGTTTATGTCTTGCAAAGAACGTGCTTGCAAATGTGCACGGGTTATCAACAGCTAAGGAACTTTGGGATAAGTTAGAGCAGTTGTACCAGGGCAAGGGCATCTCAAACCGGTTGTGTCTTAAGGAACAATTTCATACTTTGCGTATGGATGAGAGTTCAAAGATTTCAGATCATCTGAGCATTCTGAATGGTATTGTATCAGAACTGGAGGCTATTGGAGTTAAAGTGGAAGATGAAGATAAAGCTTTGAGGTTGATATTATCTTTGTCATCGTCCTATGAGCACATGAAACCCATTTTGATGTATGGGAAGGAAACTTTAAAGTTTGAAGACGTTACTAGCAAGCTCCTATCCGAGGAGAAAAGACTGGAAAGTAACGGGGTCTCGTCATCAGAAAGTACGGTACTGTTGTGTTCGGATAGGCGGAAGAGAAACTCTGAGAAGAATCTGGTATGCTGGAAGTGCGGGAAGACTGGACATGTAAGGGTTCTTTGTCCAGGTGGAGCTATGTCACACCCCCAAATAGGGCTGAGGTATTTCTGACTAATTATATCAAATCACAGTTGTATAAATGAGAACGACTGTATATGAGACGTTTTATTGAGTTTTGCAGCGGAAAATAAATAGATTACATTGTATTTAGAGCATTAAATGTTTTTAAATGAATTGGTAAGTAATGCATGAAGACCCCAAGCATGACAAGAAATCATCATCAAAGCAGCAGATATACAGCGAAAGTAATATTTAAGTACATGAGAATAAACATGCTTAAAAAGTCAACACGAGGTTGAGTGAGTTCATATGTTTGTCATAAATAATTATTTTAGTAATAGATCACAAGATTTAAAAAAAGACGATATATCATGTATATCAAAAGTATGCCATGAGCGTATAATATCAAAACTAAACGATTTTACCCCGAGACAATACATATGTAATTGTCGAGATCATTATTATACCACCAATTGACCTGAGGTCAACAGTGCGGGAGGTTACTCCCAGTAGCGCTATTTATAATAATTCTGTTTGCCTCTTCATTATCTAGCAATTAATGATATTACAAAGCAGGGTTTTGCATGTTTCAAATGAACACAATAAAAGTACTCATGTTGGTCGCATAATAGTTTGTACTTGTGTCTATCAGTTATAAAAATAGTACATGTATTCTCAGCCCAAAAAAACAGATAAAAAGGGAGCAAATGAAACTCACGATACGATATTTTGTAGTAAAAATATTCATACGACGATACTGAACAATGCAGGGTTGGCCTCCGATTTACAAACCTATAGCAATTTTATATACTAAAACATATAATCGTAATCGAACCAATTTATATTCATTTGGTTATGTATTAAAATTAATATTTATATATGATTTTATTAATACTCATAGTATATTATAATGTTTATTTGATATATAATTTAATTAACGTTATATCGATATAAATAATATTATATTAGTTAAAACATAATATTATGTAATATTAATATGTTTTTATATAAATATCATTTGTTTGCGAAAAGTAATATTTGTAATAATACTAGGTTAAGAAGAAGAAGAAGAATAATAATAATAATAATAATAATAATAATAATAATAATAATAATAATAATAATAATAATAATAATAATAATAATAATAATAATAATAATAATAATGATAGTAATAATAGTAATAATGATGATAATAATTTTAATAATGATAATTTTAATAAGTATAATAATTTTAATAATAATGTTAATTTAAAAAAAATAGTTTTGATAATAATAATATTAATAACTTTATTAATAATGATAATACTAGTAATAAAAATGATAATGATAATTTTAATGATTATGATACTAATAATGTTATTAATAATAATACTGATAATAATCACGATAATACTAAAAATCATAATTTTACTAATAAGTATAAAATGATACTAATACTAATATTAATGAAAATAATATTAATTTTTATTATTTTCATAATAATAATTTTAATAGTAATAGTAAATGGTAATTAATACTTATAATAGTAATAATAATAATCATAATCATAATAATACTAATACTAATAATAATAATAATAATAATAATAATAATAATAATAATAATAATAATAATAATTCAAATACTTAATAATAATTATATTTATAATAATAATAATATTAATAATATTAATAATATTAATAATATTAAAAATTTTAAGAAATGAAAACTACCTCAATTAGCCCTTAAAAAAATATCCCAAGCCTGGCTCGAACCCATGACCTCTCGCTCACACGCAAACACATAAAACCACTCGACTGCTTATATCTTTCTGTTTTTAATTCGGAACTAATTTTATTTAAACCGTTTTTAATTTTTCATCATCTTCTTCAACCCAGTCGACCAGTATCAATTAACAATCATACCAACTAATTGACTAATGTTTTAGGTTCTTCAATTGAAACAGAAGTAATCAAAATTAATTGTTTTAATAGAAAATGGAAAAATAAATAAATAAATAAAAATTAAACCTGCTGTTCGAGTAAAAAAAATACGAACTCCATAATTGATTTCAAATTTGAGGGCATTTTAGACAATAATTACAACATGAAATAGGTTCTAAATTCATCCTATAAACTTCTGAAATTCTCAATTTAATTTGAAACACAACAGAAAATTCGAATTCGATTGAAGAACAAATGTTGACTTTTTTAATTTAAAACTTTGACTCAGAAATTAGGATTCGATAGGAAAAATTGGAAATTGAAACTTTCCAGATAGTTTGAATGAAGGATTTATAACAAAACTGCGTTATTACATTTTTGAATTTGATTCGAAATTGTGATATGGCTAAAAAGTTGAAGAACTGAGGTTTTCGGCATTTATTTTCTGTATTTTCTTTTTGTTTTGATTCTGAATTGAATTAGGAACTGATGATGGATTTATATAGTCGACTGGTAACTCCTATCATTGAATTGATCGAATTTTAATAAGTAATTGTGGGTGTTGACAATGATATACACGATCAGGAGAAAAAAATAAAAATAATATGAAAAGCAAAGCACGATCTGTATAAAAATTAAAAGGAAACGGATACTGGGTGTCGACATGATTTCCATATAAACAGATAAATAAAAAATTCAAAAGCAGATTAAATTTTTAGGTATAATTAGGTATCTTTGTTTGATCAGTATAAATTTAATTAATATATTAATAATAATAATTATAATAATTATATTTATAATATTAATCAATAATAATAATAGATAAAGATAATAATCATAATACTAATAATAATAATAAAATTAATAATAATATTAATAATAATATTACTAAATATTTAATAATAAAAATGATATCAAATGATATAAAAAAATGATAATTTTAAAATTATAATGATAACTAGTAATTTATTACTTTAGTAAAGTTATTAAAATCTTATTTTTCATAATAATAATATTAATGATAATCATAATAACATTATTATAAATATAACAAATTGTGGGTATCAAATCTGATGTTATCATTATTATTTATGTTAATAATAATGATAAAAGCAATATTAATATAATATTTTTACTTATAATTAAGTTTAATATATACATATTATTAATAAATAATTATATTTTATATAATAATATTTCTTGATTATTTAATATTTACACATTTTATATGTATAATTAAATATATACATTTTTATTTATAGTTATTTGTTCGTGAATTGTTGGAATTAGTCGAGGTTTATTGAAATCATATAAAGATTTTGTTTAAATTTTGTCGAAAATTTCCGGGTTGTTATAGTACCTACCCGTTAAAAGAAATTTCGTCCCGAAATTTTAGTTGTTGCCATCAGTCGGCGTTGTTTGTAAACAGGTGAGGATATTTTCGTTTTTATTTGGTTTCCACGTTCCCAGGTATACTCGGGGCCTTGCGTGAATTCCAACGAATAGAATATTGTTTTGTTTCGAGCGTTTAAATCTTACGATCCATAAATTTTATGAAGTGCATTTTATTATTAATGCAGAGGTTATCTAAAGGATTTAACAAGAGTGTTATTGATTAGGTTTCCTCAGAAGGAGATGATGACGTCATACAAGCATTTCAATACACATGAAATGTGTTATGAATAATAGTGAGCTTATTTAAAACCTTGAGCGTTTATGCCACAATATTAGGGTAGATAAAATAGAGAGGAGTTCGTGAAAATTATGGTCATGAAATTTGATAGAGATCGTCATTGTTTAAAATAAGAATATTTTAATGATGAATATGAGTTGAAAAATAGAGTGTTATCAAATATGGATAAAACGATTTGATTATAGGAAGAGTATAAACGAAACTATCACAAAAGAGTGAAATGAGGAAATTAAATGTTCGTTTTAACTTTTGACATAGTTAAAGCTGATGTCCGAAATTCAAGGGATTTTAAAGAAAATCTTCGTAATCTATAAGATTTGATTCTCCAGTAATTAAGGAAATTAGGATTTTCTTTGATTAAATGCGGTGAATTGCCTCGATTGCTGTGTCTGGAATTTTGCTATAAAATTAGCTTCTTCTGTTCCATTATCTTCACCACTTCTATACTTTCTTCCTCAGTTCATACTTCCAAAAGATTCGTCAATATGCTTCATCCAGTTCTAATTCTGGATATAGTCCTGACTTTTATATCTATCGTGCTTCTTTTTCATCTGTCGCCGGAAGAGTCAGTTTACTTCTACTATGCTCTTGGATTTATTGTGTTTTTAGTTCTCCCGTGTCTTTATACACGGTTTGTAATTTCAGTGTTGTTATCGGGCTTTATATTTTCCTTTATATGTCGAAGCTTCATGCTTTTTGTAACATCTCGTTTTCTTCATACGTGTCTTAAGGTACTTATTTAATCGTTAGAATGTTTATAATTCGCTTGTTTATGTGATTAAACGATTTAGAGTGTTAACTTGTTGTATGCGAGATATATATATATATATATATATATATATATATATATATATATATATATATATATATATATACATATATGTTCGAGAATGTATGCATGTATAAGTATATGCATGGGTTTTGATAGTGTTAAGTCATGTAAGACTTAAAAACGAAGTTTAAACATATATAGAAAGCGTGAACGAGGTGTATAAGTAGAATAAATCGATAGTTGTGTTAAGTTGTCAAAATGGCCAGTTGTAAGCCATTGCCGCGCCGCGAGGCTCTTGGGCGCGCCGCGAAAAATAAAGCAAATCAAAGACAGGAGTGGACTAAGACAGCTCAAAAATCCAGTGTATTGTCGCGCCGCGATAATTGAGGTCGCGACGCGACAAAGCTGCAGATCTGACCCGTTTTTCCTATTTAAAAAGGGGTGGTCCAAGGGTATTTGCGTCTTTTCTATGATTGGAGCATTAAACCTCAACCACTTATCTCATTTATTCAATTTCTTTTCTCTTTTCTTCTTCTATTTACTCTCAAAACATACAACCCATTTAAATTAAAAGTAAGATTTGAGAGTGAAGAATTGAATCGATCTTTGAAGCAAGAAGTAAAGTTGTTCTCCTTGTTCTTAGTTACGACTTGATAGTGTTGGCAAGTCTTAACTCCATGTTTTAAGTTTTTTACTTAATTTATGGCTAGGGTTTGGGTCATTTGAGGCTTGTAAGACCCATTTGGGAATTTAATGGGTGAATTTGGGTTATATTGATGTAAGGAAACCCTAATAACTATGACCTAGGGTTTGGTTATGTAAATCGAGATTTTTTAGTGTTAAATTGTGTTGTTAGTCACTAATACACTTGTAAATTGATGAAAGATTTGCTAATGGGTTCGTGTTTGACCAATTTGCGAGTCTAAATGTTAAAATGGGTCAAAAGGGGTAATGTTGACCTAGTTGGGCAAAGATGAGTATGAAAATACCCTAAAAGGTGGTAGTTATTGTTATTGAGCTATAATCACTAGTTTTTAGTGATTGATGATGAGTCTTGGCCTTAATGGGCGGTTTGGAGTAATGGGTCATTTAATGCAAATGGATCATTAAATGCTTAAGTGATAAATGTTGGTGTCAAGTCCAACTAGTTTGGTGTATTGAAATTGTAATTATTGTATTAGGTACTTCACTTTGAAGCTTGCAGAGTTGTTAATTCATCGCCTAGTCTATAAGGTAAGTGGAGTAATTATACATATGTGTATATGGCTTATTTATTTGTGAATGTTATGGTATGAACCATCGAGCCGGTAGTGCCATAACATGTATGTGACGAGTGTCAAAGTGTGAACCATCGAGCCGGTAGCACTATAAAATGAGGCGTGAACCATCGAGCGGGTAGCGCCGAAGTGTGAACCAAAGATCCGGTAGCACTATAAAATCATGATGTGAACCATCGAGCCGGTAGCATCAAGTGTGAACCATCGAGCCGGTAGCACTATAAAACAAAGTGTGAACCACGAGCCGGTAGCACTATAAAAGAGTATGACTCAAATGCGTATGGTGTGAACCATCGAGCCGGTAGCACCATAGCATTTATGGTTAACCATATGGGGGTTTGTTGATTGTTTAGCATATTATATATATATATTGTGTTGAGTATATGCTAATGCGGTTTTGTGATATTGTACAACTTGTTAGTATTACGAGTATGATGACATGCTTTTTGAGTTACAAGTTTGTATACGGTATTGTGTAAGTGGTTGCAAGTAAGTAGGTTATATATGTATAGGTATAACTATTGCACTCACTAAGCTTTAGCTTACCCTCTCGTTGTTTACATTTTTAGGTGCGAACACGGAGAAAGGAAAAGGGGTTATTGGGCATTAGATTCCCATGATGCTTGCTAGTTAAAGCTTTTGGAAGATGACCTAATGCTTTTGGGTAGTTTAACCCCAAACCATGCTCGGGTGTAGTTTGGATTAAAACTATCATTTCAAATGGGTCGAATTTGTATTACATTTGATTATTGGCTCTAGTGCCTTTTGTAAATACTAAACTTGTTGTACGTTTTAATGGGTTGTATGGAATGGTTTATATCATTCCAATGGCACGTTAATGTTCGTTACTAAATAAAAAATTTATCCAGTTGAATACGGGTTGGGTTGTTTCAAGTGGTATCAGAGCATGGTCTAAGGGATTTAGGTGACTTGAGATTGGTGCCTAGACTTAGACTTTATTGAGTATGCGTTTTATGCAGGACTTGTAGGAGATGGTTCGGACCGTGGGATTTGTTAGTGCCTAGGTTTAGGTGGACTAACTATGAGCTAATTGTTTTGTGTTGTGTTTTGCAATCATCAAGCGAGATAGACGTTGTAATAGCGAGTTAATGTGACGTGCTCACATAACAATGATTAGCTACCATTGTTACGGGTTTAAATCATGTCAAACAAGAGATGTACGACGATTGTTGAGCAAGATGGGGCGGTGAGGTGAACATGCATTTGTGTCATGTCTTTTCGTTCGTTGTTTAATATTTTTCATTTTATAGAATGAAGATGAGAAATGGACACGATACCAATGAGGGAGGCACGAGCGAGGATGTTGAACTCAAGGCCAAGGTTGAGGCCATCTTTAAAAAGCTAAAAGCGGAATTTCTCGAGGATGTCCGAAAGGTCTTTCAAGAATCAGTTGATGCTGCGATCGAGGAGGCATTAGAAGCTAGAAACATTCATCCTCGTGGTTACCCTCAAGTCGAACTTTTTGAAAAAGACTCGTTTTTGCCCGGAGTATGCTGGCGATGATCACAAGTTGATGCTAGATTTTTATCGTACACTAAGCAATGAGTTAAAGCGTAAGATTAGTCGGGGAATGGCTAAGTCTTTTGAGGAATTGTTTGAGTTAGCCCGGGGCTTCGAACCGGAAGTCCCAAAGCAAAGCGATTTCTCTTTCTCTAAGAGAAAATTTGAAGGTTCGAGTCATTTGAACTTTTCAAACAAAAAGTTTAAGGAAGGTTCCTAAAGTGCTAATAGCATGAAGAAAGGTGGTTCTTTGAGTTATGGGCCCACATGTTTCAATTGTAATCAAAGGGGGCACTTGGCCCGTGATTGTACCAAGGCGCCGAGCAAACTTACTTGTTATAATTGTGGTAAAGAAGGGCACCGAAGGCCGGAGTGTCCCGATTTGAACACCGATCATGTTAAACGGTTAGAAAAGGCGGCGGGTACGGCTAGGGGACGCAATTATTTGATGACTAATGATGAGGCCAAGCAATCAAACGAAGTTATCTCAGGTACTTTCATGGTTAACTCTAATCCGGCAAGGATCCTATTTGATAGTGGTGCTAATTTATCGTTTGTTTCTCCAAAATTTATTGTGATGCCCCGTACAAAACCATCGTGTACGAATCATCAACAACAGGATCATTACAAGGTCAAACACTATATGCGTTTTCAAAACAAGTTTGCATTCAAGATAAAAGGTGACGTCATAACTAACGTCGAATGTTTTACATCAAAAGTATGCTTCTATGAATAGAAGCAAAGATAATAGTGTGTGACCCTTAGGTCGTTACAAATCATTGTTGCAAAAGTATTAAAGTTTGAATGCAAGATAAAGTGTTTCATGCGGTGACATCTCTAGTAAAGCACAACGGAAGTCTACGAGGCATGACTAGTACAACAGCGGAAGTAACCTTAAGCACCTGAGAAAAACATGCTTAAAAACTTCAACACAAAGGTTGGTGAGCTATAGTTTAAGTATAACAGTAAGTAAGGTAGGCCACGAGATTTCAGTGCTACAAAGAGCGTTTCAAAATAGTATGTAAAGTATATGTTTAACCGTGGGCACTTGGTAACTAACTTAATGTTTATAACCCCCTGAAAGTACACTTGGCGAGTGCGTATGTTTACGAAGTATGTGATGACCCGGAAATTTCTGACCAAATTTAAACTTTATCTTTAAATGATTTAATGTTTTCGACACGATAAGCAAAGTCTGTTAAACTGAATCTCAAAATTTTGAACTATTCAAATATCTTTCGGTTGTTCTCGACGATTCGCGAACAATTATATGTAAATAGATACATATACTATAACTTGAAAACGTAACAAAGTGTTAAGTAAACGATACTGTGCATTAAACTTATTGGGTTGATTATCTGATTGATATATTTTACTACGAAGTTAAAATGTTATGTTAAACGATTGAATTAAAAGATATTTACCGAGTCCTTTAAGGATTATGATATTATTACGAGTCTTTGTTGTAAGGTCCACATTGATTTAAGAAATTATTCCTTTTTAACGGTATTCGAAATATATGGTAAAGTGTTTGTTTAAATAACGTAATTTGGACACATACAATAATAAGAAATATTAACTGTTAGAATTAAAGCTATGAATAACTTGCGATGTGTAATTTAAAACGTGTTTATTAATATTAAAAATATATATTAAAATGATTAAATATAATATTTAACTAGATATAAAACGTTTTGGATTTGGATATACTTGATTAAATAACGAGACATTGATTTATAAAAGTAAATGACCAAAACACTCAAATGTATAAATTATATTTCGAGTGATATAGTTTAGGGATAATTTAAGGCTATATTTTGACAAAGGTACGTATCCCAAAACGTAAAATGCAAGTTTTCTCAGTATACAAAAGGACGTTCGAAAAACCAGAACCGGGACAGAAGTCGAGTGACAACGTACGACTTATCGGGACGAAAATTACAAGTCAACTATGCACATGAATTTAATATAATATATAATTAATTATATAAATTATTTATTATATTTATATTATAATATTATGTCGACAAGCTAGTGTACAAAAGAGATGTGAGCTGTCCAGGCAGGCCATGCGATCGCATGGCATTTGCACTAGAAGCCCATGCGATCGCATGGGCATCAGATTCAGAAAACATTATAAAAGCTCGCGAGTTCAGTTGTTTGTCACGCACACATATTATTTATATTACTTCCTCCGTATTTAAATTATTATTATTATTATTATTATTATTATTATTATTATTATTATTATTATTATTATTATTATTATTATTATTATTATTATTATTATTATTAAGATTAATATTATTATTAATCTTATTAATTATTAGTATTATTAATTAGTAATTAGTAATTAGTAATATACATAAAATACTACGACGAGGTTATGAGCGTGTCACTTTCAAAAATGGGTTTTTGAGCGGGATAAAGTTAAGGAAATTATGGGTTATAGCTATGGAGGTTATGGGTAATGTTCATGGGTATTATTTACAAGTCAAACCTAGTGTTTATCATATTCGTTGCATCTACGTACTTTCCTGCAATATGAAATCACAATATTGATACGTAAGCATTCATATCTTATCTTTTATATATTAATTGTGTATCCATGTCTAGTGCTCGAGTATATATGTTTAGGCATGCCAGTATGCTAAATTTCGTCGTTAAACAGTTTATATTGAATCACGAATTAAATACATATATTACTAGTAAAAGGTATATGATATACATGTTTTTGGAAAGCTAACAAAAAATCAATAACTTCATTTAGATATCGAATAAGTTCGATGAACGGATTAAAAGATATGATCAACTGAATTATGATTGACGTTAATTGAAATTGCTTTTGAATCTGCAATTAAGATTTAAACAACTTGTTTTACAAGATTGATAAAATGGATTTTTAAATATTACCAGCCGAGTAAATGAATCCTTATATAAGGTACGTCTCTTTTGTTGAACTATTGTCAAAATTGACTTTTTGAAACGACTTTGGATAACTTTTGTATGTCGATCTCGAGCATTAGGATTGTGATACATTATGACCAGACCTAGCTTGATAGACATTTATTGACCAACATATGTTCTCTAGGTTGAGATCTACGATTATTTGATATTCCGAGTTTCGGTCACATTACGATGAACAACTTTATGTGCTGCTAAGGTGAGTTTCATTTGCTCCCTTTTTAATTGCTTTTGCAATCTATATTTTTGGGCTGAGAATACATGCACTTTATTTTAAAAACAATGAACACAAGTACATACTAAATTCTATACTGAGTTTGAACCGAAAATCCCTTAGCTTTGGTAACTAGTAACTGCCGGTTATAAGAACTGGTGGGCGCGAGTAGTAGTATATGGATCCATATGGCTTGATATCCCCGTCCGAGCTAGAGCGCTAGACTTTTAACGGATGTATGCTATTTGAGAAGCGTACACGTTGGTTTGCGTGTACTATTAAGATGATTATACAAAGGGTACAAATTATATATACGTTAAGTTTAGTTACCAGGGTGCTCAATTTTGTAGAATATTTTGATAAACGTTTCGGGATGAAACAACTGAAATCTTGTGATCCACCTTTATGTACAGATTATGCGAAACACTAAAATTATGAACTCACCAACCTTTGTGTTGACACTTGTTAGCATGTTTATTCTTAGGTTCCCTAGAAGTCTTCCACTGTTTGCTTATATGTTAGACAAGCTATGTGCATGGAGTCATACATGGCATATTTTTCAAGGAAACGTTGCATTCACCAAATCATCACCATGTATCTTATTTTGACTGCATTGTCAACGGAAGTACTATTGTAAACTATTATTTACGGTGATTGTCTATATGTAGAAATCATCAGATGTCAAAAACCTTTGATTTAAATATTCATTTATGGTGTGCCTTTTCAAAAGAATGCAATGTTTACAAAACGTATCATATAGAGGTCAAATACCTCGCAATGAAATCAATGAATGATGTATTGTCCATATGGATTTGGAGCGATCGTCACAAAGTATTAAACACCTGTTAAATGCTAGCGCTACTAGCCCGAGTGGGGATGTCAAACCCTATGGATCCATATCTAAGATTCGCGTTCACCGGTTCAAAAACCAATGACTAAACGTTACCGAGCTAAGGGGAAAGTTTATGCCGTTGTATAACCCACACATATATAAGTTTAAGTACTCATGCCTATTATGTAAAACGTAAAATGCGCATGTATTCTCACTTCCCAAAATAGTTAAAGTAAAAAGGGATGCTATAACTCACAGTGGTAAAGTAGTAGTAAAGTTGAGTCGGGAAGTAAGAAAGTATGTAGGTCCGGAAAGTCCTCAACCTAAGTCACATATTACTAAGTCAGTAAATCGTTCCAATAGGTTTAAATGTATGTGAATTAGGTCTTAAGTATCATCATCATTCATCATTAAGTCAAAAGGGTAAAGTAAGTTTTCAATCAAGTAAAGAGTTTAAAACAAAGGCTGACTTCGATCAGTCACCACGGCCTCTATACCAACTGAAATAAGGTGATACCAGTGGCCATGGTTCCGTATATGAGTCCTTTAGTTGATGTTAAAATTCCAGAAGCAAACTCGTCTTTGTTTGACCGTGGAGACGGTTTAAGTGCGAGTAGGTCAGAATTTTCAGCACAACGTTAAAAGGACATAGTGACGTTCGGAGGGCAATAGATCCTAAACCGTAACTCGGATTAAGACGAGTCTTAAACGAAAAGTTATCTAATCGATCAGAGCTAACTGAAAATCAACTTTAAAGTAGCCCAGGTATCCTTATCCATTCCATAAAACAGTAAACAGTGTGTTCCAGTGGGTTCTTGGTGCTTGATGTTCATCACGGTTCTCATCCTTGATGCATATAGCTTCAAGTGTACAACTCGTTGATGTGTTTACATCATATTTACCAAGTTTTGACCATCATAACACAAGTGTAAGTCTAAGATAAGTAGAACAATTCAATTAAGTGTTGCAAGTAGTTTGATGAACCAAAGTTACATCAAGATCTTAGATCCGACACATACATGAACTCTAAAAGTAATATTAAGCTACAAACTTGAAAGTAAACTAAATAATCAAGATCTTAAGTTGTAGAAAATAGTTCTTAGTTTGATCTTGAAGATCCAAGACCCAAAAGTCTAGATCTAAAGTTACTTAGTTAAATCCTAAGTCATAACACTTGAATCTTTACTTTAATGAAACCATAAGTTATGAAACTTAGATTTTCATCTTGTAAAGTGTATGTAAGCTTATGAGCTCTTGATTATGACAAAATGAGTAGACCATAAGCTATAGAAACTTAGTTCTTTCATAAGTATGTGAAGTTGTAACTAGTAAGTTAAACTTCCATGTTCTTGAACTTATAAAGTTAGCTTTTAGTTCAAGAAAGTATGAGATCAAGATTAACTTGTAATACTTGACCATTTAACCAAAACATGAATTGATACATTTACAAAATGAAGAAATAAATTACATCTACAAGTATTATGTTCATGGTTGTTCATACTTGGAAAGATTCAAGCCAAAGCTTAGATCCTTAAGAAAGTAAACTTTAAGTTTACAAACATGAACACAAGTAATGATTTTACAACTCATGAACTTTCAATCCTTCAAAGCATTAAGTGAAGAACATAAACTAGAAAGTTTATGTTCTTGTATGTTTTTGTATGAACAAGATAAAATGAAGAACAAACTAGAGAGTTTGGTTCTTAATAACTAGTAAGTAACAACTACAACAACAAGTAAATAAATCACAACAAATAATAAGTAACTTAAACAAGTGAATGATGATGGTGTTCATGTGTGTAGGTTCGATTTTTACAAGAGAAAAAGAAGAGAAAAGTAAACTTGTTACTTACAAAATTTGAGAGAGAATGAGAGAAAAATGAAAGTATGGAATGAAGTGTGTGAGAAATGGGATGATTTACTAGTACATAAGTCACCAAAATTTGAAAACAAAACACTCTCCAAGGCCTACTAATGCCGACAGTCAAGGGATCAAGAGGAAGGGAAAAGTCCACTAGTCTCTTCATGTATTTGGTTCAAAAAGATGGTAATAAGGTGTGTTTGCATGGGGACATGGTGTAATTATGTAGTAACTAGATTCCATACAAGTTAATTAATCTAGTTCCATCTCAAAGTAATACTTGCATAATAAGATGGGCTAATTAGTCCATTAAGGATGTAGGGTGGGCTTCTAAGTCCACTAACATTAATAAAAGCCCAAGTTCAAGTAGTTAACAAATTAATCCAACAAAGCCCAAGTAATTAACTATTAACACTAGTTAATTAAAAATGATTAATAATAATTAATCATGGATGCAAATAATATTCGAAATATTATTCGTGAAAAGTACGGGTGTTACAAAGACGTGTCGGGCCATGTAAAGTCAAGTATGATAACAAGTAACTGTATAAAAATACATTCATTAAACACAAGCATTAATAATAAATATTATTAATTAAACGTTGGAAAATCCAGGGTCGTTACATTACCCACCTGTTAAAGAAAATTTCATCCCGAAATTTTAAGTTGAGGTAGATGGAGGAGTCGGGAAAAGGTGAGGATACTTCTGCATCATTTGATCCTCTCACTCCCAAGTAAACTCAGGTCCTCGTTTGGCATTCCATCGTACTCGGACGATCGAAATTTTGTTGCGTTTCAAAGTTTTGACCTCACGGTCCATAATCTCGACAGGTTCTTCCACGAAGTGGATTTTGTCATCAATAGTAAGGTTTTCCAGTGGTATGATGAGTTCGGGTGCAGCAAGACACTTCTTCAAGTTTGACACGTAGAAGGTAGGATGAACTGAGCTCAATTGAGTTGGAAGATCCAAACGGTAAGCAACGGGTCCAACACGCTCCAAGATTTCAAAAGGACCAATGTGTCGCGGGTTTAACTTTCCGCGCTTTCCAAAACGAATCACACCTTTCCAAGGTGCAACCTTCAATATTACTTGGTTACCCACGTTGAATTCAAAGTCTTTACGTTTTAGGTCGGCATAACTCTTTTGATGATCACGGGCCGTCTTAAGTCTCGCTTGAATCTGAGCAATCTTCTCCGTTGTTTCGTGGACTACCTCGGGTCCGGTGATTTGCTTTTCGCCTACGTCGGCCCAACAAATAGGAGATCGGCACTTGCGGTCATACAATGCTTCAAAAGGTGCGGCATTAATGCTCGAGTGATAACTGTTGTTGTAAGAGAATTCGGTTAGTGGCAAATGCCTTTCCCAGGCCTTTCCAAAATCAATGACACATGCACGCAACATGTCCTCCAAAGTCTAAATCGTTCGTTCGCTCTGAACGTCGGTCTGTGGGTGATAAGCAGTACTCATGTCGAGACGAGTTCCCATGGCTTCTTGCAAAGAACACCAAAATCTGGAAGCAAAAATGGGGTCGCGATCTGAGATGATCGATAAAGGTACACCATGATGAGATACAACCTTTTTGATGTATAGTTGAGCAAGTCTCTCCATCGTATCCATTTCCTTCATCGCTAAGAAGTGTGCAGATTTGGTAAGACGGTCAACGATAACCCAGATGGTATCGTATCCGCCCACCGTCTTTGGTAGCTTGGTGATAAAATCCATTGTTATCCTTTCCCACTTCCATTGTGGGATTTCCGGTTGTTGAAGTAATCCAGAGGGCCTTTGATGCTCGGCCTTAACTTTCGAGCAAGTCAAACACTTACCAACATAAGTTGCAACGTCCTTCTTAAGATTGGGCCACCAATACTGTTCCTTAAGATCGTGGTACATTTTGCCCGCTCCAGGATGAATCGAATATCTCGACTTGTGGGCTTCATCTAATATAAGGTTCCGTAGATCTCCATAACGGGGTACCCAAATTCTTCCGGCATAGCATCTGAGTCCAGTCTCCTTAACTTCTAATCGAGAGACGAGAATGTTTAAGTATTCATGAGATAAATTCTCCTCCTTGAGAGCCTCATCTTGGGCTGCTCGGATCTGGCTATTGAGATTTGAATGGATGGTGATGTTCAGTGCCTGAACATGAAGAGGTGCCATCCTCTCCTTTCGGCTCAAGGCATCGGCTACAACATTTGCCTTACCAGGATGATAACGAAGTTCACAATCATAGTCGTTCAGTGTCTCGATCCATTGACGCTGTCTCATGTTCAGTTGTTTCTGATCAAAGATGTGTTGGAGGCTCTTGTGGTCGGTGAAAATAGTGCTCTTAGTTCCATAAAGATAGTGTCTTCACAATTTGAGCTCAAATACAACGGCTCCCAGTTCGAGATCGTGAGTAGTGTAGTTCCGCTCGTGAATCTTTAGTTGACGAGAAGCATAGGCAATAACCTTTGATCTTTGCATCAGTACACAACCAAAACCACTTTTCGAAGCATCGCAATAAACGACGAAATCATCACTGCCTTCAGGAAGAGATAAGATAGGTGCGGTGGTCAACTTCTTCTTCAAGGTTTGAAATGCTAATTCGTGTGCGGGTTCCCAAATGAACTTCTTCCCTTTGTGAGTCAACGCGGTCAAAGGACGCGCAATTAGAGAGAAACCTTCAATAAATCTTCGGTAGTAATCGGCGAGACCTAAAAATTGGCGAATGTGAGTTGGAGTAGTGGGGGTTTCCCACTTGCTGATAGCTTCAATCTTGGCGGGATCAACTTTGATACCCTGGTCGCTCACAACATGACCCAGAAATTGGACTTCCTTCAACCAAAATTCACACTTGGAGAATTTGGCGTAAAGTTGTTCTTGTCTCAAGAGTTCATGTACTAATCGAAGGTGTTGCTCATGCTCTTCTTCACTCTTGGAGTAGATGAGGATATCATCTATGAAGACGATAATGAACTTATCCAGGTATGGCTTGCAGACACGATTCATGAGATCCATGAACACGGCAGGTGCATTGGTTAAACCGAATGGCATCACGAGAAACTCATAATGACCATAACGAGTTCTGAATGTAGTCTTCATCACATCGCTTTCCTTCACCCTCAACTGGTGATAACCGGATCATAAATCGATCTTGGAATAAACGCTCGATCCTTGTAGTTGATCAAAAAGATCGTCAATACGGGAAAGAGGATACCGATTCTTGATCGTCAATTTGTTGAGTTCACGGTAGTCGATACACATGCGGAAGGATCCGTCCTTCTTCTTCACAAACAAAACAGGTGCGCCCCAAGGCGAGAAACTTGGTTGAATAAATCCACGGTCTAGCAGTTCTTGTAGTTGGCTCTGCAACTCTTGCATTTCAGAAGGTGCGAGTCGATAAGGTGCGCGAGCTATGGGTGCAGCTCCTGGCACTACATCGATCTGAAACTCTACTAGCTCTCGGTGGCGGTAATCCATGCAATTCTTCCGGAAAGACATCAGAAAACTCGTTCACAATTCGAACATCGTTCACACTCTTCACCTCGGTTTCTGATGTTTTCACATGTGCTAGCACGGCAAGACGTCCTTTCTTCATGATCTTTTGCTCTTTCACGCAACTAATGAGGTTCAGCTTCGAGGTACATCTCTCTCCGTAAATGATCAGTGGCTCACCATCTCCTTGTGGTATACGAAGAGCTTTATCTCCACAGATAATGTCGGCCCTTATCTTGGTCAACCAATCCATACCGACGATCACATCAAAACTTCCCAATTTGATGGGTATCAAGTCAATCTCGAAATCCACACCAGCTATGTTGATAATGGCTCCTCGGCTAATATAGTCAACTTTCTCAAGTTTTCCATTGGCTACTTCTACAAGCATACTTTCCTTTAAAAGGAACTAACGACCAATTTATCTTATCGCAAAAGTGTCTACATACATAACTTCTATCAGCACCAGTATCAAATAGGACAAAAGCTAATAGATTGTTGATAGTGAATATACCTGTCACCAAGTCGGGGTTCTCACGGGCGTCCCTTGCATTAACGTTGAAAGCTCTGCCATGCGGTGGTCCGCCGTCCTTTCGCTTGTTGGGGCACACATTTCTGAAATGGCCCGTCTGTCCGCATTCGTAGCACTTTTTAGGTCCATTGGGGTTCGCCTTCACATTCAGGGTGGTGACCTTGCAGTCCTTACCGATATGTCCAGTCCGTTGGCACTTTTCACAAACCACATTACAATACCCGGTATGGTGCTTGTAACACCTCTTGCATTGCGGTAAGGTACCCTTGTAGTTCGGGTTGGGGTTCCCACCGTTGTTGTTTCCTTTGAAACCCTCATGTCGCTTCGCCGAGTTTTGATCATAGGCTCTACCCTTGTTGTTATCCCACTTTCGCTTATCACTACTACCCGCTTCAGACTTAGCCTTCTCTGGTTCATCGATGATGATTTGGTTCATTAAAGTATGCGCCATGCGCATTGCCTCCGGGACATTAGGTGGCTTAGACGAGGTGACATTTCCCTTAATAGACTTAGGAAGTCCCCACAAGTATCTCTCCATACGCTTGAATTCCGGGGTGACCATGGTAGGACACATCAGGGCTAGTTCCAAATACCTACGATTGTACCCATCGAGATCGTTCCCTACAACCTTCAACTGCATAAACTCAATCTCCATCTTCTGTATCTCAGTTCTCGTACAATACTCTTCAATCATGGCCGCTTTGAATTCTTGCCATGGCGTAGCATACGCCTCATCAATACCCTTGGCTTGAGCCATTGTGTTCCACCAAGTGAGGGCGCCATCCGCCAGTGTACAAGAGGCATATTTTGTCTTGTTTGCCTCTGAGCAGTTGCTAACTCGGAACACAGATTCCAGTTTTTCAAACCACCTAGTGAGACCACCTGGCCCCTCCGTTCCACTAAAGTTATGGGGCTTTGCAGCTTTGAAACTCTTTGTACGTGCACCCATTACGAATTGGCTGAATAACCGGTGGCGGTGGGGCTTGGGGTTACATTTCCGCAATGGCTGCGGCTACCCTTTCGGCAATCATTTCCTCGATTTGGGATGTGGTCCGTGTTGATCTCCCATTGGCCATGATGTTCTAAACAAAAATTTTGACTCAGGTCAAAATCCAGCATTCAAATAGTAATAATACAGTATACAACAACCAACATGTAAACAGCACAACACATGTTAATTAAGTAGAGCAACTAGATACAGATATCACAAAACCATCGTACAGTAATGTAAATAGAACACTTGTGCAAAAAGTAAACAACACAAAGTTCCATTCATTAATAATAAGTTTCATACATCCGCATAGATTCGTACAATACATAAGTGAAACATAAAACTACAAATGAGATTACATAATGAAATCTACTACAAAAGCCCTACGGTGATGGTGGGTGTAGGATGTCCAATACGTGGGACATCTGGTCCTCGAGCTCAGTTACCCGAGCACGGAGGGTCTCCACCTCCCTCATCAGTTCCTCGACAGAGGGAGATGGTGGGGCAGGTGGTGCAGTTGGTACGGGTGGTGCTGGTGGAGCTGGTGGTGCAGACAGTCCGGCTCCAGAAGTAGAGGCTGCAAAGTGGTAAGGCTTACGGATGAAGGGATCAGCAGGATACGACACAAGCCGCTTTCGGGCGGTAACCCTACGACTCCGACAATATGCGTCAGTGAATGCTCGACCTCCGTTAATCCCTGGAATGATGGTACCAACGAAACGGTACCACTTCTTCGGCGGGGTGGAGGGTGGCTGTACATGTGCATCATCAGGGTCCTCCTCATCAGAGTCATCGTCACTAGAGTCGTCTGTGGATGAGTCGTCGGATGAAGGGTCATCTGAATCATGTGGAGGTGGCTGCACGGGTGACTGTACTGGCTCTCCTAGGGCGGCCATCATCTGTCGGTATCTGGCGGGTCCGATTGGCACGAGACGTCCATCAGGAGCGCGTCGGCACCAATGGTTATGCTCATTACGGACTTGACCTTCCCCAAGATCCGCGGGAATCACAGCACCACCGGGATGGTGCTGTGGCTCCGAGGGTCCGGGGGCAAGTGGAGCTGGAATCTCCTGAAGGTCCTCGGCTCCGTTAGAGGTAACCACTGGGGCAGGTGCATGACTACTGGCACCAGAGGATGAAGTGCCAGGGTCACTGGTGGGTGTCGATGACGGCATCTGGGAATCGGAAACAACGGTCGGTGAAGTGGCGGACGAGTCAGAGTCACTGTCCAAAATGATGACAGGTGGAATATCCGACATCTGAACAAGGAAAAAATAAATTTTCCATGTCAGTAAGTCATAAAGCAAGCACGTATTAGGCCAAGTAACTACAATAGTCTAGATCATGTGTAACAGTAAGTAGCATGGCAATAACGACAAGTATCATGCAATCGAAAGCAGATAATAGCATGCAGTAGTGAAATCATGTAATAGCATACGGCATATAGTAGTAAAAGTAAGCAGCAGCATGCAGCAAGTTCTGCAGAAACAAGTAAACTAGCAAGTTGTAGATTAGTCCTATTAGTGAATCCTACTCGGGTCGGTCCAGACTCACTAATGCAACCTAATTCCCTACAACCAATGCTCTGATACCAAATGTGATGCCCTGTATAAAACCATCATGTACGAATCATCAACAACAGGATCATTACAAGGTCAAATACTATATGCATTTTCAAAACAAGTTTGCATTCAAGATAAAAGGCGGCGTCATAACTAACGTTGAATGTTTTACATCAAAAGTATGCTTCTATGAACAGAAGCAAAGATAATAGTGCGTGACCCTTAGGTCGTTACAAATCATTGTTGCAAAAGTATTAAAGTTTGAATGCAAGATAAAGTGTTTCATGCGGTGACATCTCTAGTAAAGCACAGCGGAAGTCTACGAGGCATGACTAGTACAACAGCGGAAGCAACCTTAAGCACCTGAGAAAAACATGCTTAAAAACATCAACACGAAGGTTGGTGAGCTATAGTTTAAGTATAACAGTAAGTAAGGTAGGCCACGAGATTTCAGTGCTGCAAAGAGCGTTTCAAAACAGTATGTAAAGTATATGTTTAACCGTGGGCACTTGGTAACTAACTTAACATTTATAACCCCTGAAAGTACACTTGGCGAGTGCATATGTTTACGAAGTATTAAACACCCGTTAAATGCTAGCGCTACTAGCTCGAGTGGGGATATCAAACCCTATGGATCCATATCTAAGATTCGCGTTCACCGGTTCAAAAACCAATGACTAAACGTTACCGAGCTAAGGGGAAAGTTTATGCCGTTGTATAACCCACACATATATAAGTTTAAGTACTCGTGCCTAGTATGTAAAATGTAAAATATGCATGTATTCTCAGTTCCCAAAATAGTTAAAGTAAAAAGGGATGCTATAACTCACAGTGGTAAAGTAGTAGTAAAGTTGAGTCGGGAAGTAAGCAAGTATGTAGGTCCGGAAAGTCCTCAACCTAAGTCACATATTACTAAGTCAGTAAAGCATTCCAATAGGTTTAAATGTATGTAAATTAGGTCTTAAGTATCATCATCATTCATCATTAAGTCAAAAGGGTAAAGTAAGTTTCAATCAAGTAAAGAGTTTAAAACAAAGGCTGACTTCGATCAGTCACCACGGCCTCTATACCTACTGAAATAAGGTGAGACTAGTGTCCATGGCTCCGTATATGAGTCCTTTAGTTTCTGTAAAAATTCCAGAAGCAAACTCATCTTTGTTTGACCGTGGCGACGGTTTAAGTGCGAGTAGGTCAGAATTTTTAGCACAACGTTAAAAGGACATAGTGACGTTCGGAGGGCCATAGATCCTAAACCGTAACTCGGATTAAGACGAGTCTTAAACGAAAAGTTATCTACTCGATCAGAGATAACTTAAAATCAACTTTACAGTAGCCCAGATATCCTGATCAGTTCCATAAAATAGTAAACAGTGTGTTCTGGTGGGTTCTTGGTGCTTGATGTTCATCACGGTTCTCATCCTTGATGCATATAGCTTCAAGTGTACAACTCGTTGATGTGTTTACATCATATTTACCAAGTTTTGACCATCATAACACAAGTGTAAGTTTAAGATAAGTAGCACAACTCAATTAAGTGTTGCAAGTAGTTTGATGAACCAAAGTTACATCAAGATCTTAGATCCGACACATACATGAACTCTAAAAGTAATATTAAGCTACAAACTTGAAAGTAAACTAAATAATCAAGATCTTAAGTTGTAGAACATAGTTCTTAGTTAGATCTTGAAGATCCAAGACCTAAAAGTCTAGATCTAAAGTTACTAAGTTATATCCTAAGTCATAACACTTGAATCTTTACTTTAATGAAACCATAAGTTATGAAACTTAGATTTTCATCTTGTAAAGTGTATGTAAGCTTATGAGCTCTTGATTATGACAAAATAAGTAGACCATAAGCTATATAAACTTAGATCTTTCATAAGTATGTAAAGTTGTAACTAGTAAGTTAAACTTCCATGTTCTTGAACTTATAAAGTTAGCTTTTAGTTCAAGAAAGAATGAGATCAAGATTAACTTGTAATACTTGACCATTTAACCAAAACACGAATTGATACATGTACAAAATGAAGAAATAAATTACATCTACAAGTATTATGTTCATGGTTGTTCATACTTGGAAAGATTCAAGCCAAAGCTTAGATCCTTAAGAAAGTAAACTTTAAGTTTACAAACATGAACACAAGTAATGATTTTACAACTCATGAACTTTCAGTCCTTCAAAGAATTAAGTGTAGAACATAAACTAGAAAGTTTATGTTCTTGTATGTTTTTGTATGAACAAGATAAAATGAAGAACAAACTAGAGAGTTTGGTTCTTAATAACTAGTAAGTAACAACTACAACAACAAGTAAATAAATCACAACAAAGAATAAGTAACTTAAACAAGTGAATGATGATGATGTTCATGTATGTAGGTTCGGTTTTTACAAGAGAAAAAGAAGAGAAAAGTAAACTTGTTACTTACAAAATTTGAGAGAGAATGAGAGAAAAATGAAAGTATGGAATGAAGTGTGTGAGAAATGGGATGAGTTACTAGTACATAAGTCACCAAAATTTGAAAACAAAACAGTCTCCAAGGCCTACTAATGCCGACGGTCAAGGGATCAAGAGGAAGGGAAAAGCCCACTAGTCTCTTCATGTATTTGGTTCAAAAAGATGGTAATAAGGTGTGTTTGCATGGGGACATGGTGTAATTGTGTAGTAACTAGATTCCATACAAGTTAATTAATCTAGTTCCATCTCAAAGTAATACTTGCATAATAAGATGGGCTAATTAGTCCATTAAGGATGTAGGGTGGGCTTCTAAGTCCACTAACATTAATAAAAGCCCAAGTTCAATAATTAACAAATTAATCCAACAAAGCCCAAGTAATTAACTATTAACACTAGTTAATTAAAAATGATTAATAATAATTAATCATGGATGCAAATAATATTCGAAATATTATTCGTGAAAAGTACGCGTGTCACAAAGACGTGTCGGGCCATGTAAAGTCAAGTATGATAACAAGTAAATGTATAAAAATACATTCATTAAACACAAGCATTAATAATAAATATTATTAATTAAACGTTGGAAAATCCAGGGTCATTACATTTGTGCCTAAACTTAATAAGCAGCTAGCTAAGTTAAGTCATCCGGTAGAAGTTGAAATAGCGGATGGTAAGACGGTGCTAGGGTTTGATGTTTGTAATGATTGTGATATTGTGTTCGGTTCCGAAATTAAAATTGATCTCATTCCGATGACTTTGGGTGAGTTTGATGTTGTCGTTGGTATGGATTGGCTCGATCGTTATAGAGTCGATATTGCATGCCATGAAAAGTCTATTAGGGTAAAGACCCAGGTGGGGGAGAACTAATTATTCATGGCGAGAGACGGAGAAGACTTGTGCCGTTATGCACTCTTGCACGGGCACGTCGCTTTCTTAATAGTGGTGGTATGGCTTTTCTTGCTCATGAAGTTGATACTCGTGAAGAGCCACCATCCATTCGTGAAATTCCGGTGGTTAGTGAATTCGAAGACGTTTTTCCGGATGATTTTTCGGGTGTTCTGGCGGAAAGACAAGTTGAAGTTCGCATTGAGTTAGTTCCGGGTGCTACCCACATTGCTAAAACTCCTTATCGTTTAGTGCCGACCGAAATGCAAGAATTGTTAAATCAAACCCAAGAGTTACTTGAGAAGGGTTTTATTCGACATAGTGCTTTGCCATGGGGCGCTCCGATTCTATTCGTGAAAAAGAGGGACGGTAGTATGCGGATGTGCATCGATTATCGGGAGTTGAATAAAGTGACGATAAAGAATCGTTATCCATTGCCTTGGATTGACGATTTATTTGACCAACTCCAAGGTGCAACTTATTTCTCTAAGATCGACCTACGGTCCGGCTATCACCAAATGCGAGTCCGTGAGGAAGATATTGAGAAAACGGCCTTTTGAATGCGTTACGGGCATTTTGAGTTTGTAGTTATGCCTTTTGGTCTTACGAATGCACCGGCGGCATTCATGGATCTTATGAACTGAGTGTGCCAACCTATGTTGGACAAGTCGGTAATTGTGTTCATTGACGACATACTTGTCTATTCGAAGAGTATGAAGGAACATGAACATCATTTGTGTGATGTGTTGAAGACGTTGCAGAAGGAGAAGTTGTATGCAAAGCTCTCCAAATGTGAGTTTTGGCTAAGGGAAGTTCAATTCCTTGGTCATATTGTGAATAAAGAAGGTATACAAGTAGATCCGGGGAAAATAGAGACAGTGAAGAGTTGGGGACAACCGACTACGCCTACGGAAATCTGAAGTTTTCTCGGTTTGGCCGGTTATTACCATCAGTTTATCCAAGACTTTTCTAAGATCGCTTCTCCATTGACAAAGTTGACGAGGAAGAACGCGAGATTTAATTGGGAAAATGAGCAAGAAATTTCTTTTCAATTATTAAAAGAGAAGTTGTGTCAAGCTCCGGTGTTAGTGTTGCCGGAAGGTGTAGAAGACATGACGGTCTATTGTGATGCTTCATTAAATGGGCTCGGTTGTGTTCTAATGCAAAGAGGTAAAGTCATCGCTTACGCCTCTCGACAATTAAAGGAACACGAAATGAGATATCCGACTCATGATCTTGAGTTGGCGGCGGTTGTGCATGCGTTGAAAATTTAGCGCCATTACTTGTATGGTGTTAAGTGTACAATTTATTCGGATCATAAGAGTTTAAAACATCTCTTTAATCAACGAGATTTGAATTATCGTCAACGTAGATGGATGGATGTGGTAAAAGACTATGATTGTGAAATACTTTACCATCCGGGCAAGGCGAATGCGGTTGCGGATGCGTTGAGTCGAAAGAGTCGACATCCGATGATACGAGTAGGATCGTTACGCATGATTATTACGAACGATTTCCTTGTAAAGCTCGGTGAGATTCAAATTGAAGCTTATGTTAATAATAAGCATGAAGAACGAATCGTGGGGCAAACGGAGTCT
Organism: Rutidosis leptorrhynchoides; assembly: GCF_046630445.1. Taxonomy (NCBI): domain Eukaryota; kingdom Viridiplantae; phylum Streptophyta; class Magnoliopsida; order Asterales; family Asteraceae; genus Rutidosis; species Rutidosis leptorrhynchoides. The sequence goes on along the minus strand of NC_092339.1, from coordinate 78,932,020 downwards.
ATTACCTTAGGTCCGCATGGTTTGTTATCCTTTCAAAGATGGGTGTGGGTGCCTAAAATGGGTGATAATCGAAGAGTGCTACTTGATGAATCGCATAAGTCAAAGTATTCCATTCACCCGGGCACAACGAAAATGTATCTTGATTTAAGAAAGGAGTATTGGTGGCCGGGCATGAAACGTGATGTTGTTAAGTATGTTGAACAATGTGTCACATGTTTACAAGTTAAGGCCAAACACCAAAAGCCGTATGGTATGTTACAACCGTTAGAAATCCTGAAATGGAAATGGGAGCACATTACCATGGATTTCATTACAAAGTTACCAAAGACGGCGAGAACCCAATTTGATTCGATTTGGGTGATAGTTGACTGGTTGACGAAGAGTGCCTTATTTCTTCCCATTCGGGAAGCGATATCATCGGAGACTTTGGCTAAGTTGTTCATCAAGGAAGTGATATCAAGGCATGGGGTTCCTATATCTATTATTTCAGATCGAGATACCCATTTCACATCTCGGTTTCGGGAAAAGTTTCATGAAGATATGGGTACACAATTGAAATTAAGCACGGCGTATCATCCTCAAATGGACGGTCAAACTGAACTTACGAATAAAACATTGGAGGATATGTTACGGGCGTGTATTATCGATTTCGGGGGTAGTTGGGATGAGCACTTACCGTTGGTGGAATTCTCGTACAATAATAGTTATCATACTAGTATTGGAATGCCACCATATGAGATTCTTTATGGGCGAAGGTGTCGAACTCCTATTTGTTGGGGTGAAGTGGGTCAAAGAGAAATCGGGAGTACCGATTTGGTTTTAGAGACGAATAGCAAGATCGATATGATTCGGGCTCATTTGAAAAAGGCTCAAGATCGGCAAAAGTCGTATGCCGACAAACGAAGGTGACCGATTGAGTTTCTAGAAGGCGACATGGTGATGCTCAAAGTTTCGCCATGGAAGGGTGTTATTCGGTTTCGAAAACGAGGAAAGTTAGCTCCTCGGTTTATTGGTCCGTTTTGGATTTTAGCTCGTGTTGGTGAAGTGGCGTATCATTTGGAATTACCCGAAGAGCTTGCGGGTGTAGCGACCCGACCAAAACATGTTTGACGGCGCCGACTACTTAGGTCCCGTTGCGTGGTCATAAGTCTTTATCATGACGTTTGACCAAAATATGTCGCATTCATTTCATAAGTAAAAGGATGTTTCAAGTTTACAAATGTAGTTCAAAAGACTAGTTACATTACAATGTTTAACGTACGAATGAAACCTATGCGACACAATTTAAAGTAGTCAAAAGACGCTCCAACTATGCATGTATACTCGACATCCAAGCAAGTATCAAAAAGAGTGCGGAAGCATGTATCAAGTAGCTTTCAAGGACCTGAGAAAACATATAGAAAACTGTCAATGAAAACGTTGGTGAAATCATAGGTGTTTTAGTAAACGTTGCATTTGAACCACAAGATTTAATATTATATGATTATCTAAATCATTTGCATTCCAAAGCTGTTATTTGTTTCACGGGCACCCAATTATCAAACTTAACTGTTTTGCACCCTTTGCGTAGTGTTAGAACATACACTAGACCCGAAAATATATTTCATCCACTAACGGTAGCGAACCGTCCGAATGAGGCTCGTCAATCCCTTGTGATCACATAATATAAGTTCACGTTTACACCCTGTAAGTGTAACTAATGATAATTGAATTGAGGATTTTCATTCAAACCCGTACGTGGAATGTTCGTTTCCGTACTTGTGTTCAATGTGTAAAAGTATGATACGTATATGTTTCTCATCCCATAGTTTAAAGCATAAAACTTATTTGAAAGATGGGACTATGATCTCACCTTGAGTGCACGTATGAAAAGTACTTCACAAAGTAACGTGTGCGAAGGATAGTGCTAGTCTTGACCTAAACAAATAGGTTGTATCAATAACGGTAAACCCGATAGGTCAAAGATGTTCAATTAGTCCTTTGGCTCGTTACGACTCGATTATGTAGCATGTGAATCAAATTGTCAAGTTTCATGCAAGATACAAGTATAGAAACAAGTTAGGAAGGTTGTAAAATCATTTGGTTAAGTTTGACAAAAAGTCAAACTTTGGTCGATCAAAGTCAACGAAAAAGTCAACACGTTCGGGTCGGGTCCCGAACTATTTTTCTGAGGTTTTTATTCATATACAAACATGTTAGAACAAGTCTCATGTGAATCGGAGGTCCATAGGGTGCCAAACATTTTTCATATAATTGACATGTAGGTCAGAACCTGAACACGGCTTAGGCCGCGCCGCGACCCAGGATTGCCGCGCCGCAAAAATACACGGGAGCTGGTACCTGGTCAGTCTCAAATGTCCAAGTCTCAATTCATTACACTTTCAAGCATAACTCGCAAACCGCTAATACTTAGAACTCGTATCTTATATCGTTAGAAAGGTAATTTGATAAAGAACACAACTAAATACATTTCACCAACCAAAAACATTATTTGTAACAATTAGCTTTCCAAAGTAAATGATCAATTAATGCACACATTTAATACTCAAATTTGATAAGTGCACATTTATGATTCGGGCATTTAATGCATACATACAACATGCCGTTTTGTAGGTAATCGAGCATACAATATAACTAACTACTTACTGACAATAATTCATGGCATTCAATGCATCAAATATTCATTTCAAGCTTATCAAACCCTAACCCAAATTCACCAAAATCACTAATCAAGTTTATGGAGTTTTCTCAAGCAACCTACACATGAAATTGAAGCTAGTGATGTTAGGAACACATTTAATACATGCATTTATGACATTTAACATCATTCAAACAACCAAATCACCAAATCAAACATACCAAAGTTTATGTTCATGCTACTTACTTTAAATAACAAAGTCGAACATATAAATCATATATTCATGTTAGACTTGAGCCATAGACACTAATTAACAACTTTATAAGTTAAAAACATCAAGAACACCAAATCTAGTGATTTTAGAAAGTTACCCAAACTTGATGAAATCGGTATGGTATCGAAGAGGAAGATGAGAGGATTCCGAATATGCAATTTGTTTAGATGGATGCTTGCTCGATTTGATTTGGATGATGAATCCTTGAAGTGGTGTTTGAGAGATTTGGTGAAAGTATTAGAGAAAAAGGAAAAAGAAAAGGAATTAATGAATGGATGAGAGTGAAGGGTTGACTAGTTGACCTAGTCACATCTTTGCTCTCTTGGCAACAATGGTCCCTCTAGTTCGGTTGCGGGTGCGTGAATTACCTAAACGAGATATTTTAAAACACGTATTAACGAGGGATGTCAACACACACCCAAAACCATGTTTCGAGGCATCGCAATACACAACAAAATCGTCATTGCCTCCGGGAAGTGACAAGATAGGAGCGGTGGTTAGCTTTGTTTTCAAGATTTGAAATGCGGATTCTTGTTCGGTCGCCCAATTGAATTTCTTTCCCTTGTGAGTCAAAGTGGTTAGAGGACGAGCAACCAAAGAGAAATCCTTGATGAATCTACGGTAGTATCTGGCGAGACCCAAGAATTGACGAATGTGAGTAGGAGTAGTAGGAGTCTCCCATTTACTAATGGCTTCGATTTTTGTTGGATCGACTTTAATACCTTGGTCACTTACAACATGCCCAAGAAATTGAACTTCCTTTAACCAAAATTCACACTTGGAGAATTTGGCATAGAGTCGTTCTTGTCTTAAAAGTTCAAGCACAAGTCGGAGGTGTTCCTCGTGTTCTTCTTCGCTTTTTGAATAAACCAAAATATCATCGATGAACACGATAACGAATTTGTCAAGATACGGTTTGCACACGCGGTTCATAAGATCCATGAACACCGCCGGTGCGTTAGTGAGACCAAATGGCATTACAAGAAATTCATAGCTACCATAACGAGTTCGGAAAGGTTTTGGAGACATCTTCCCCCTTAACCCTTAATTGATGATAACCCGAGCGGAGATCGGTTTTCGAATATACACAAGACCCTTGTATTTGATCAAACAGGTCATCGATGTGAGGAAGAGGATATCGGTTCTTAACCGTCAATTTGTTTAGTTCATGATAATCAATGCACATTCGTAGGGATCCGTCTTTCTTTTTAACAAACAAAATCGGAGCGCCCCAAGGTGAATGGCTAGGTTGGATAAAACCACGATCAAGTAGTTCTTGGATTTGACTTTGCACTTCTTGCATTTTGGATGGAGCGAGTCTATATGGTGCACGTACTACGGGTGCGGCTCCCGGAATAAGATCGATTTGGAATTCAACCGGTCGATGAGGTGGAAGACCAGGCAATTCGTCGAGAAATACATCGGAATAGTCACTAACAATTGGCACATCATCGATGTGCTTCTCATCTGACTCTACTTTCTTAACATGAGCAAGGATCGCAAAACAACCCTTACGGAGTAGTTTTCTAACTTTAATGCATGAAACGAGGTTGAGTCCGGTGCAACTCTTATCGCCATAGACGATCAAAGGTTCACCATTCTCGATAGGAATTCGGATTGCGTTAAGATCACAAAGGATGTGAGATTTCGTTTTGGCTAGCCAATTCATACCGATTATTACATCGAAGCTTCCTAGTTCCATGGGTATCAAGTCAATTTCAAACTCATTACCCAAAATGTTTAACGTACACCCCCGGTAATATGTGTCGGCACTCAATAGTTTTCCGTTGGCCACTTCAATGGTATAAGTGGTATCTAGTGGAAGTGGTGGAGTATTAAAAGAATGAGTCAAAGTCTTGGATGCAAAACTCTAATCGGCACCCGAATCGAATAAACAAGTAACATAAGTGTTGTTGAGGAGAAACGTACCCGTGACTAATTCATTGTCATATCGGACTTCCTCGGTGTTGATGTTGAAAGCTTGTCCACGTGTGTTGGTGTTGGCTTTCTTCTTCGAACACGCATTTCTAAAATGACCCGTTTGGCCACATTCATAACAAGTACCCGGTTTTGGTGCATTGGGCACCTTTTGAGCGACGGGGGTGACACTTCTACAATCGTTGGCCGCATGACCACCCCTTTGGCACCGGTGGCAAAATAGATTGCTACATTCACCATAGTGGTGTTTGTGGCATTTGTTGCAAAAGGGTTTATTTCCGCCATAACTTTTCTTGGCGTCGGAGGTGAAAGGCTTTTTGGTGAAGTTGTTGTTGTAGTTGTTGCTTGATTGGGGGGTTTCCCATTTTCTTTTGTTGCCGCCCGATTTATCCTCGGCCTTAGGTGCCGGAACTACGATTTCGTCAACCGTTTCGATTAATTGGCGGGCCATGTTCAAAGCTTGTTGTAGGTTAGCGGGTTTGGATGACATCACTCCTTGTTTGATGCTCTTTGGAAGACCATCCATATAGAGTTCAACCCTTTGAGATTCGGGGTTCACGAGGTTGGGACACATCAAGGATAGCTCGGCGTATCGTTGATTGTAGGCCTTGAGATCGTTTCCGACCACCTTTAAAGTTCTTAGCTCTTGTTCGAGCTTTCGGGTTTCTTCACGAGGGAAAAATTCGACGATCATCATTTCTCTCAAATCGGCCCAAGAGAGGGCGTGAGCTTCATCGGTACCCACCGATTGTACGTACGTGTTCCACCACGTGAGGGCGATACCGGCAAAGGTGTGGGTGGAATATTTGACTTTATCTTGGTCCCGACAACCGCTTATGCTAAAAACGGCTTCCGTTTGTTCGAACCATCGAGTGAGCACAACCGGTCCCCCGGTTCCATCAAAAGTGTGAGGTTTGCACCCCATGAAGGCTTTGTAGGAGCACCCTTCGCTTGAGTTACCGACCCCTTGATTGTTGTTGTGGTTGTTGTTATTGTTGGAGGAGTGATCGGCCATGGCCGCTTCCACGGCGGTGGCTATCATTCGTTGTAGTGCTTGTTCGGGAGTCTCATGGCGTGGCACACGACGATGAGGCATTGTTCCTTCAAAACACAAGAATACCGTTGATTAGTATTCTTAATAATACTAACCATGATATGGAATAAGGATAGAGAGAAATTTTCCTTGACTCGCCTTAAATTCTTTATGTCATAATGTCGGAATGTTCGTATGAGTCACCGTAATATAATCCCGGAAATTATATTACCCTAATTCATATGTGCATTCGACACTAATTCATATTGTCAAGGTGGCGCGTCAATTAAATCAAGTAACGTGAGATTAAGATTGAATAAGAATTAGATATGATAGACGAGTTCGAGTATAATGCACAAGTAGTCAAGTAATTCCTACTTCAAGTCTATATGTCGATTGTAGTCTAGACTCACTAATGTACCCTATGACTCGGGGTTGACACCAATGAACTCTAAATCCCTACAACCAACGCTCTGATACCATCTGTAGCGACCCGACTAAAACATGTTTGACGGCGCCGACTACTTAGGTCCCGTTACATGGTCATAAGTCTTTATCATGACGTTTGACCAAAATATGTCGCATTCATTTCATAAGTAAAAGGATGTTTCAAGTTTACAAATGTAGTTCAAAAGACTAGTTACATTACAATGTCTAACGTACGAATGAAACCTATGCGACACAATTTAAAGTAGTCAAAAGACGCTCCAACTATGCATGTATACTCGACATCCAAGCAAGTATCAAAAAGAGTGCGGAAGCATGTATCAAGTAGCTTTCAAGGACCCGAGAAAATATATAGAAAACTATCAATGAAAACGTTGGTGAAATCATAGGTGTTTTAGTAAACGTTGCATTTGAACCACAAGATTTAATATTATATGATTATCTAAATCATTTGCATTCCAAAGTTGTTATTTGTTTCGCGGGCACCCAATTATCAAACTTAACTGTTTTGCACCCTTTGTGTAGTGTTAGAACATACACTAGACCCGAAAATATATTTCATCCACTAACGGTAGCGAACCGTCCGAATGAGGCTCGTCAAGCCCATGTGATCACATAATATAAGTTCACGTTTACACCCTGCAAGTGTAACTAATGATAATTGAATTGAGGATTTTCGTTCAAACCCGTACGTGGAATATTCGTTTCCGTACTTGTGTTCAATGTGTAAAAGTATGATACGTATATGTTTCTTATCCCATAGTTTAAAGCATAAAAGTTGTTTGAAAGATGGGACTATGATCTCACCTTGAGTGCACGTATGAAAAGTACTTCACAAAGTAACGTGTGCGAAGGATAGTGCTAGTCTTAATCTAAACAAATAGGTTGTATCAATAACGGTAAACCCGATAGGTCAAAGATGTTTAATTAGTCCTATGGCTCGTTACGACTCGATTATGTAGCATGTGAATCAAATTGTCGAGTTTCATGCAAGATACAAGTATAGAAACAAGTTAGGAAGGTTGCATAATCATTTGGTTAAGTTTGACAAAAAGTCAAACTTTGGTAGGTCAAAGTCAACGAAAAAGTCAACACGTTCGGGTCGGGTCCCGAACTATTTTTCTGAGGTTTTTATTCATATACAAAAATGTTAGAACAAGTCTCATGTGAATCGGAGGTCCATAGGGTGCCAAACATTTTTCATATAATTGACATGTAGGTCAGAACCTGAACACGGCTTAGGCCGCGCCGCGACCCAGGATTGCCGCGCCGCGACAATACACGGGAGCTGGTACCTGGTTAGTCTCAAATGTCCAAGTCTCAATTCATAACACTTTCAAGCATAACTCGCAAACCGCTAATACTTAGAACTCGTATCTTATATCGTTAGAAAGGTAATTTGACAAAGAACACAACTAAATACATTTCACTAACCAAAAACGTTATTTGTAACAATCGGCTTTCCAAAGTAAATGATCAATTAATGCACACATTTAATACTCAAATTTTATAAGTGCACATTTATGATTCGGGCATTTAATGCATACATACAACATGCCGTTTTGTAGGTAATCGAGCATACAATACAACTAACTACTTACTAACAATAATTCATGGCATTCAATGCATCAAATATTCATTTCAAGCTTATCAAACCCTAACCCAAATTCACCAAAATCACTAATCAAGTTTATGGAGTTTTCTCAAGCAACCTACACATGAAATTGAAGTTAGTGATGTTATGAACACATTTAATACATGCATTTATGACATTTAACATCATTCAAACAACCAAATCACCAAATCAAACACACCAAAGTTTATGTTCATGCTAGTTACTTCAAATAACAAAGTCTAACATATAAATCATATATTCATGTTAGACTTGAGCCATAGACACTAATTAACAACTTTATAAGTTAAAAACATCAAGAACACCAAATCTAGTGATTTTAGAAAGTTACCCAAACTTGATGAAATCGGTATGGAATCGAAGAGGAAGATGAGAGGATTCCGAATATGCAATTTGTTTAGATGGATGGTTGCTCGATTTGATTTGGATGATGAATCCTTGAAGTGGTGTTTGAGAGATTTAGTGAAAGTATTAGAGAAAAAGGAAAAAGAAAAGGAATTAATGAATGGATGAGAGTGAAGGGTTGACTAGTTGACCTAGTCACCTCTTTGCTCTCTTGGTAACAATGGTCTCTCTAGTTCGGTTGCGGGTGCGTGAATTACCTAAACGAGATATTTTAAAACACGTATTAACGAGGGATGTCATAATCATATAACGGACTTTAAATAGTTAAACGAAAAAAGGCGGGATGTTACAGCGGGGATCCATAATACATTTCATGTTTCCCATCTCCGTAAGTGTCTTGCGGATGATTCTTCATGGGTACCATTAGACGAGATTGAGCTAAACAATAAGTTAGAGTATGTTGAGAAGCCGATTGCTATACTCGATGAAAAGGTAAAGAGGTTGAGACATAAAGAGGTGAGAACTTTTAAAGTTTAATGGAGTCGTAGTAAAGGTTCCGAGTTTATATGGGAACCCTAAGAGTTTGTATTGGTGTATCTTCCGGCTTGTCATGCGGCTTGGATCGCGAGGACGCGCTCCGATTTAAGTGGGGGAGATTTGTAACATCCCGTTTTCTTCATACGTGTCTTAAGGTACTTATTTAATCGTTAGAATGTTTATAATTCGCTTGTTTATGTGATTAAACGATTTAGAGTGTTAACTTGTTGTATGCGAGATATATATATATATATACATATATGTTCGAGAATGTATGCATGTATAAGTATATGCATGGGTTTTGATAGTGTTAAGTCATGTGAGACTTAAAGACAAAGTTTAAACGTATATAGGAAGCGTGAACGAGGTGTACAAGTCGAATAAATCGATAGTTGTGTTAAGTTGTCAAAATGGCCAGTTGTAGGCCATTGCCGCGCCGCGAGGCTCTTGGGCGCGCCGCGACAAATAAAGCAAATCAAAGTTAGGAGTGGACTAAGACAGCTCAAAAATCTAGTGTATTGCTGCGCCGCAACAATTGAGGTCACGACGCGACAAAGCTGCAGATCTGACCCGTTTTTCCTATTTAAAAAGGGGTGGTCCAAGGGTATTTTTGTCTTTTCGAGTATGGATCTGATTGGAGCATTAAATCTCAACCACTTATCTCATTTATTCAATTTCTTTTCTCTTTTCTTCTTCTATTTACTCTCAAAATATAAAACCCATTTAAATTAAAAGTAATATTTAAGAGTGAAGAATTGTGAATCGATCTTTGGAGCAAGAAGTAAAGTTGTTCTCCTTGTTCTTAGTTACGACTTGATAGTGTTGGTAAGTCTTAACTCCATGTTTTAAGTTTTAGTTAATTTATGGCTAGGGTTTGGGTCATTTGAGGCTTGTAAGACCCATTTGGGAATTTAATGGGTGAATTTGGGTTATATTGATGTAAGGAAACCCTAATAACTATGACCTAGGGTTTGGTTATGTAAATCGAGATTTGTAAGTGTTAAATTGTGTTGTTAGTCACTAATACACTTGTAAATTGATGAAAGATTTGCTAATGGGTTCGTGTTTGACCAATTTGCGAGTCTAGGTGTTAAAATGGGTCAAAAGGGGTAATGTTGACCTAGTTGGGCAAAGATGAGTATGAAAATACCCTAAAAGGTGGTAGTTATTGTTATTGAGCTATAATCACTAGTTTTTAGTGATTGATGATGAGTCTTGGCCATTAATGGGCGGTTTGGAGTAATGGGTCATTTAATACAAATGGATCATTAAATGCTTAAGTGATAAATGTTGGTGTCAAGTCCAACTAGTTTGGTGTATTGAAATTGTACTTATTGTATTAGGTACTTCACTTTGAAGCTTGCGGAGTTGTTAATTCATCGCCTAGTCTATAAGGTGAGTGGAGTAATTATACGTATGTGTATATGGCGTATTTATTTGTGAATGTTATGGTATGAACCATCGAGCCGGCAGTGCCATAACATGTATGTGACGAGTGTCAAAGTGTGAACCATCGAGCCGGTAGCACTATAAAATGAGGCGTGAACCATCGAGCCGGTAGCGCCGAAGTGTGAACCAAAGAGCCGGTAGCACTATAAAATCATGATGTGAACCATCGAGCCGGTAGCATCAAGTGTGAACCATCGAGCCGGTAGCACTATAAAACAAAGTGTGAACCACGAGCCGGTAGCACTATAAAAGAGTATGACTCAAATGCGTATGGTGTGAACCATCGAGCCGGTAGCACCATAGCGTTTATGGTTAACCATATGGGTGTTTGTTGATTGTTTAACATATTATATATATATATTGTGTTGAGTATATGCTAATGCGGTTTTGTGATATTGTACAACTTGTTAGTATTACGAGTATGATGACATGCTTTTTGAGTTACAAGTTTGTATACGGTATTGTGTAAGTGGTTACAAGTAAGTAGGTTATATATGTATACGTATAACTATTGCACTCACTAAGCTTTAGCTTACCCTCTCGTTGTTTACATTTTTAGGTGCGAACATGGAGAAAAGAAAAGGGGTTATTGGGCATTAGATTCCCATGATGCTTGCTAGTTAAAGCTTTTGGAAGATGACATAATGCTTTTGGGTAGTTTAATCCCAAGCCATGCTCGGGTGTAGTTTGGATTAAAACTATCATTTCAAATGGGTCGAATTTGTATTACATTTGATTAATGGCCCTAGTGCCTTTTGTAAACACTAAATGTAACGACCCGGATTTTTCCGATCGTTTTACACTTATAAGATTAATATATACATAAATTAAACCTTACCAACATGATAAGCAATCTAGATTGTTGAGACTTATGTTTTTGAAAAGAGTTCTACACAACGTTTGACCGTCCAATTTGACCGATGATATCACGAACTATATAACATACGATAATTATACGTTTGTGTATATATATGTATTTTTATATATTTAACATGATCTAAGAATGTTTTAACATCTCATTGTGTACTAATAACAATGAGTTATAAGTATATTTTGAGACTACTAACTTAAGTTTTTAAAACGATAACTATATGTGACGTTCTTCGACTTAAATACTTAAAACTTATAATGCTTATACATGTATCGTATAGATATGTATTTTATCACTTTTAAAGGATTTATATACATAAAAAAATATAAGTATATTTACAAAAGATAGCTATATTTGAATCCTCGTTCCGTTTTCTTAAGATTTTTATACGTATATCTAGGGTATATGTACCCGTATCATACCCAGCTTCTATACGTATTTACTATTGGTATATACACATCACAATCACTTTATTAGCAGCCATGAGTCAGCCAATTTTGGATCTTAGTATGCATGATTAATCAATTTGGCATATTACAAGACTTTTGCACAATATTACAAATTTATACATCTTTTCACCACCATTTATACTCCATTCCATTTTCATTTTTACTACACATTTTCTCTAACCAAAAACACACTCTTAGGAACCTTAAGTGTTCTTCAAAATCTCAGCAAATAACCATGAAGATCTAGCTTCAAAAACAACCCTTAATCATCATAAGAAAATCCATTCAAGAACACTTCAAAAATCCTTCCAAGTAAACAAGTTTACTTCCAACCTTTCAATCCAACTCCACCACTCTTTTGATTCTAGGATTTTTCTCATCTCTTACAGTAACTTTGTCCAAGTAACTTGAGGTAGTAACCTTATTCATAATTTTATTCAATTCAGATTCATATAGCTATCTTATTTTGTGGTATAAAATTTTAACAACAAGAACATAGTTTGAATGATTTCAAACTTGTTCGCAAACTAAATAGATCCTTCTAACTTGACTTTTAAAACACTTCAAGACCTGTAATATATCATAATGATATGCTAACTTAACAAGATATAACTTGGTTTTACAAAGAACATCTTAAAAACTGAATCTACGTCATCGGAGTGCAACCGGGGGCTGTTTTGGGTTGGATAATTAAAAACCATCTTAAGCTTTGAATTGGAAGTTCATGTTCTAGAAAAATTATATTTCTTATGAATATGTTAACACATAAAAATTTATAGCTTCACAGGTTGATAGCATGTTCTCCATTATATTTCTTATGAAATGCAAGAAATGCAAAGGTTTATAGCTTCACAGGAATACGAAAATGCTAGACAGAGAGCATTTGAAGATTGGCAAGTTCATCAAAACCAAATCATAGCTCATTGCCAACATATAGGTAGAAACTATATTCCTACACCAAAACCCATATTCCCTCCCTGGTCTATAGAGATGCAACCACCGTATCCTACGTATAACCCTGCCGAAGCATTTTATAGCACCTATGGTTATGCTTGAAACCCCTATTGGTACCAGTATCATCCCTAGTCTACTTAGTTTTATTTATTTTGTAATTTGTAATGTTAATACGTTTAATACTTATGTTAATATTGTAATAGTTTTTATAATTTTCTAACTTTTATTCTTAGATTTTAATAATTTTTGAATGTGAGGTAATATACCAAATTTCAAAAATATGTATATATGTTTGCAGTTTATCTTATGTACACAACAGGGTAAAACAACGCATTTTCAAAGACTGGCATTAAGTTCAGCAAAAGCAACTAATTTTGACGACAAGATGCAAAATATATGTGAAATAACAACAAGACGGAATGAACAAATGATGTGCACCATTTATCATTCAGCAAACAAATGCCAATATATTTGGAAACTTTGGTAAAATTTAATCATTTTTACACAAATCACCCTCAATAATTTAAATTGTTACTGATTTCTTGCAAATGAGGGCATTGCAAGATCTTAAGTGTGGGAAGGGGTTAAATTCTTTCGGATTTTATAATTTTTATCTTAAACACTTGGTTTCCATTAAAAATACTAGTAACGTAGTAGTTGTATTAGAATCTAGTGCTCTCTGATAATAAAGAACAACCCTAGTCTTATATACTGTCTACCCAATTCTAGTAAAATTTTTCAAAATTTTCAATTAAATGAACTCAAAATCATGTTTATACATATTTATGAACGATAAAACTAGGTTTTAACACCGAAATTATTGTTACCTCAGAAAGGATATAAATTGAGAAACAAACCAAAATGTTACAATTCATTTAAAATGAAATAGAGGACGATAAAAAGGAAAATAAAAGCCAAGTGTTGGAAAATTTACCAAGTTATCTTAAACATATGTCACATATATCTGTAACAAATAACTGAAAATACTTTTGCTTTGGACTAAACTAAAATGTTTTACCCGATGAAAGAAAAGAAGAGATGGATCTACACGATGAATCAATTCCATCATTAAAAGGAAGTAAAGTCTTCCGAAAAAGACACGCGCTTCTTGATTTAGGTCAAGAAGTTGTCGTCCAGACCAGCTGTAGGTTGACGAAAAATCTAGAAAAGTCATCACTAAAATCAGCAGGAAATCCACGGACCTCAGCATTAAACAGGGTCGCCAAGTGGTCAGATTTATCCTAACCATGAGAAGGATTTATCTCGTACAATGGGGGGCACCATGCAAATTAGCTGGATAAGACTAATGAATCAGATCCCCAGAAAGGATAATCTCCTTAAAGATTAAAAATCAGCTTTTAAGACTGATATTACTCAATCCTTGAGATTGACCTTAAAGATTGAGAATTACAAACTCATGGAATTCAATGATATCTAAACTCGAGCTTGAACGAGAAAATATTTTGATCAAAATTACAAACCGATTTGTTTTATGAAAAACCTTATTTTCAATGCGTTCATTACCTTTGAACGTAAAATCCTAGGAATTAACCTGGAATTCATTAGGTCACCTGAACTAAATCGGGTGTCAACCGTAAGAACGGTGGTTGCATAGCATGGTCAAAGACAGAACCTTGTGCCAAACCGAAAAATTATAAGGGTGAGCTTTACTATTGCTCCTACCAAGGATAGTAATTGCGTCCGACACGTTATAGACCATAATTAAAAGCATGTCAGGGGACATTGCCTTAACAGTTGCTTGTTCAACGCTTTCCTTTACAACCGGACGGTAGTTTACCGAAAGGTAATATACGGGACAAGTAAACTGGACGTGTTGCTTTCCAAATACAAGGTTAGCAAGTGGGTGACACAAAATCATAAGTTTTGAGCTAAAATTTTCAAATCTGAAACCCACCAAACCCACAAAAATATTTTGCAAACACCGGTGAAGGGTTATTCTGGAAAACTTATCTAGGGTAAAAACTAGATTTAATTTTCAAAAGATCAAATGTTTTCATAAAGATCCAATTTCCTTAATGGATCTAAATTTTTATAGTCATGTGGGACTGTAAACCATATCGTTACTACCATTGTTTATACCGCCGTATAGAAATCACTGATGTACAAAGTGTGAAGAATAAAGAAGTGATTCTAGTATTTCAAGACGATATTGCTTGAGGACAAGCAACGCTCAAGTGTGGGAATATTTGATAATGCTAAAAACGAACATATATTTCATAGCATTATTCCTCAAGAAAGACAAGCTTTTAGTTGCAATTGTTCTATTTACAAGTGATATTCGTTTAAATAATAAAAGGTGAAGACAAAAGACAGATTCGACGAATTGAAGACGCAAACGACCAAAAAGCTCAAAAGTACAAAATACAATCAAAGAGGTTCCAATTATTGATAAGAAACGTCTCGAAATTACAAGAGTACAAGATTCAAAACGCAAAGTACAAGATATTAAATTGTACGCAAGGACGTTCGAAAATCCGGAACTGGGACATGAGTCAACTCTCAACGCTCGACGCAACGGACTAAAAATTACAAGTCAACTATGCACATAAATATAATATAATATTTAAATAATTCTTATAATTATTTATATATTATATAATATATTATAAACCGTCGGCAAGAAAGACTCCAAAAGGAGTGAGCTGTAATTTCAATCTCCGCGACTCGCGGAGTTTGAAGGCAAAAATGCCGCGAGTCGCGGAGCCCCAATTTCTGAAACTCCCTATAAAAGCAAACGAATTCTGATCGAAAAAATGACCAAAAATATCCATCCATCTATCTAAACGTATATATTTATATTTATATTATAATTTTAATTTTAATTTTAATTTTAATTCTAATAATAAGGGTATGTTAGCGAATGTTGTAAGGGTGTAAGTCGAAATTCTGTCCGTTTAACGCTACGCTATTTTTAATCATTGTAAGTTATGTTCAACCTTTTTACATTAATGTCTCGTAGCTAAGTTATTATTATGCTTATTTAATCCGAAGTAATCATGATGTTGGGCTAATTACTAAAATTGGGTAATTGGGCTTTGTACCATAATTGGGGTTTGGACAAAAGAACGACACTTATGGAAATTAGACTATGGGCTATTAATGGGTTTTATATTAACTAAACAATACCTTGTTAATTTAATATACAAACTTATAATTCGACGTATTTATATATAACCACATACGCTTGACTGGGTACGGTGGGCGGGATATCTATAAATACCAATAATTATTCATTTTACCGGACACGGAACTGGATTAATAGTTAATAGACTTGTTGAAACAGGGGTGAATTACATTCAAGGGTAATTGGTGTAATTGTTAACAAAGTAGTAAAACCTTGGTTTACACGCAGTCGATAACCTGGTGTATTCATTAAACAAAGTATTAAAACCTTGTTACAATTCGAATCCCCAATTAGTTGGAATATTTGACTTCGGGAATAAGAATAATTTGACGAAGGCTTTCGCTCTTTATATTTATGACTGATGGACTATTATGGACAAATCCGTATGGACATATTAAATAATCCAGGACAAAAGACAATTAACCCATGGGCATAAAACTAAAATCAACACGTCAAACATCATGATTACGGAAGTTTAAATAAGCATAATTCTTTTATTTCATATTTAATTTCCTTTATTTTATATTTAATTGCACTTCTAATTATCGCATTTTTTTTGTTATTTTATTTAATTGCACTTTTAATTATCGTACTTTTTAATTATCGCAAGTTTATTTTATCGCACTTTTATTATTCGCAATTTCATTATCGTTATTTACTTTACACTTTAAATTAAGTCTTGTATTTATTTATTATTTTACATTTGGTTTTAACTGCGACTAAAGTTTTAAAATCGACAAACCGGTCATTAAACGGTAAAAAAAAAACCTCCCTTTTTAATAATAATATTACTTGTATATATATTTGTATTTTTATAAAAGTAAACTAATATAGCGTTAAGCTTTGTTTAAAAAGATTCCCTGTGGAACGAACCGGACTTACTAAAAACTACACTACTGTACGATTAGGTACACTGCCTATAAGTGTTGTAGCAAGGTTTAAGTATATCCATTCTCTAAATAAATAAATATCTTGTGTAAATTGTATCGTATTTAATAGTATTTCCTGTAAAAATATAAGCTATTTCGTATACCCCGCTGCAATCATCAAGTATTTTTGGCGCCGCTGCCGGGGAATCGCTTAAAAGCCGGAAGCGCAACGCTAATATAAAAAAAAAAATTTAGTTTACTTTAATTAAAATTCGTTTTTATAAAAATACGTTTTAAATATTCGAAAATATAAAAAGAAAAACAAAAATATAAATATTTTTAGAAGTTTGATAAATATTTAAGTTTTATAAAGTTTCTTTAGTTTGTAAAAATATAAGTTTTATTTAATTTATTTTATAAATATATTTTATAAATATAAAAAAAAAACCGAAATTTTTTTTTTTTTATATAAATCTAGCTTTAAGATTTTTATTTATAAAATTATAAAGTAGTTCCATTTTTATTCTAGTTTTTAAAATATAAGTTTTTATTATATATAAATTTTAGATTATAAAACAGAAAATATAAAAACAGAAAATATAACATAAAAAAAAAACGCGTAAAAATTAAAACTGTACCAGAGTTGAAATTTGAACCCCGCGACTCGCGGGGTTTGCTGCATCGAATACCGCAACTCGCGGAGTTTCTCTGACGCCACCGACAGAAACCCTAAACATCATTAATTACGGGTAATTATTAATTATTATTATTATTAACCCTAAATAATTATTATTATTATAATTAGTTTTATTATAATTAGTTTTACTTTTTATTTAAATTGTTTTATTTAGTTAAATTAGTTTAATTAAATTGTAAAAGTAGTAGTTTCAATAAATAAATAATATAAAAATAATATTTTTATAAAAATTGTAATTTTTACAACTTTTTGTATATTTTTATATTTTGTCCCTTTTTAATCGTTTTAGCATAATATTTGTATTTTTAGCTCATATTTAGTTTTTAAACTTAGTTTTTGCCATAGTTATTTTTACTTCTAGATTTTTAGGCTTTGCCGTAGAATTCCTTAAGTGCTTTTTCTTTAGACTAAGATTTAGGTGCTTTAGAATTTTGCGACGCCTTTTTAAGTTTTAGTTTTTTTTTAAGTTATTTCCATTTGGGATTTAGTTTTTCCTGTAAGCTTTAATATTTTAGACGACTTTTACCTATGTATCAATTATCATTCCAATTAGTAATCTCAATTTGCGATTATAATTTTAAGTTAGTTGTAGTAATAAGGTTAGGTTAGTCAAGTGTTTTTAAGTTTTATAAGTTTCTTTTATTTTTCCGTCACCTTTTATTTTTCAACCATTTTTCTTTTTCGACCTTTTTCGACGAACTCTTTTTCTTTCTTATTTCTCGCTATTCTAGTTTTAGGACATAGATTTTTATTCTACTTCTTATCTAAATTTCTTAAAATTACGAAAATTTATTTTACGTGGTTAAATTGATAGACATCAAAATTTTCTGGTTCGTAGTAATAGTTGGATTTGTACGTGGACCGGGTTATTGGAGCCAAACAGTCCTCAATTATATTGAGACCAAACTAATCCTGCCCCTCTGCTGCATCTTTTGGCTATTCGAAACGTGGGCAAAATCAGAAAAGTCTATTGATTGGATAACTTATTATAATTTTTCTTTCCTTTTTAAAAACTAATAGGATATTCAGTGAATGCATCGAGCAAGACGTTCACCACCTTTTGTACGTTCACCACCTGTAACTAGATCAAGACATTTAGCAAATATTACTGCCGTTGATTTTTCTTTAGAATCGTCATCCAGTCGACCAAGTACTTCAGTTCAAATTTCCGATAATCCATTTTTTGAACCCGACCTCACAATTGAGAATCCGGAGAATATTCAGGAACGATTCGTAGACCCTGAACCACTAAATTTTCCTCCGGAACCACCAATCATTCAAACAGAGATTGTTGAGGAACGAACCATTAAATCAGAATCCTCTAGTGATTCCGATTCAATAAATTTGATTATGGAGAATCTGGAACCTTTAAGTATGGAAGACCGAATGAGAGCTAAACGCACTGGCCAAGGTCACGCAATTACTCATCCAGACACTAATGCCCCAGATTATGAAATCAAAGGACAAATTCTACACATGGTGACAAATCAATGCCAATTTAGTGGTGCGCCGAAGGAAGATCCAAATGAACATTTACGTACCTTTAATAGGATCTGCACTATTTAAAATCCGAGAAGTGGAGGATGAACAGATATATCTCATGTTATTTCCCTGGACTTTAAAGGGAGAAGCCAAAGATTGATTGGAATCGTTACCTGAAGGGGCGATTGATACATGGGATGTTTTAGTTGAAAAATTTCTTAAACAATTCTTTCCTGCATCTAAAGCCGTAAGACTTCAAGCAGAAATTGTTATGTTCACACAGAAACCAAATGAAACTCTATATGAGGCGTGGACAAGATATGGAAAGTTGTTAAGAGGATGTCCGCAACATGGTTTAGACACCTGTCAAATAGTACAAATATTCTACCAAGGATGCGACATCACTACAAGAAAAGACATAGATATAGCAGCTGGTGGTTCTATTATGAAGAAAACTGAAACTGATGCTTACAAAATTATTGATAACACTGCTTCCCACTCACATGAGTGGCACCAAGAAAAAGATATCGTTAGATCATCTAAAGCAGCTAGAGCCGATTCCAGCCATGACTTAGATTCCATTTCCGCAAAGATAGATGCTGTGGAGAGACGAATGGAAAAGATGACTAAAGATATTCACTCAATACGAATTAGTTGTGAGCAGTATGGAGGACCACATTTGACAAAAGATTGTCTCAGTATTGAATTAACAATGGAACAAAGAGAGAATATTTCATACATAAACCAAAGGCCTGGAAATAATTATCAGAATAATTATCAACCGCCAAGACCAATTTACAATCAAAACCAGAACTATAACAGAAATATTCCATACAACAACCAACAAGGTCCTAGCAATCAACAAGTATCCAATAATACTTACAATCAGCAAAGACCTAATTTTCAAAACAAACCACCACAACAAACCGATGATAAAAAGCCGAATTTAGAAGATATGATGACGAAGCTAGTTGAAACTCAAACGCAGTTTTTCACATCTCAAAAACAAACCAATGAACAAAATGCTCAAGCATTTAGAAATCAACAAGCTTCTATTCAAAATCTGGAACAAGAAGTAAGTAACCTAGCAAGGTTAATAGGTGAAAGAAAACCGGGAAGTTTACCTAGTGATACAAATGCTAACCCCCGGAATGAAACAGCTAAAGCCATTACCACAAGAAGTGGTACAACACTTAAACCACCTGAAATACCTGTAACTTCTGATGAAGCTATTCCTACTCCACAAGAACCACAACCTGATCAAGATAAGGAAAAAGAACCGGTAGTTGAAAAGGTTAATGAAGATAACACAGTTAAGGCTAAACCTTATGTTAAACCATACCAACCACCACTTCCTTACCCGAGTAAAATGAAGAAAGAGAAACTTGAAGCCGAGCAATCCAAATTCTTGGATATGTTTAAACAGATAAATGTAAATCTTCCTTTCATTGATGTGATTTCAGGAATGCCTAGATATGCTAAATTCTTGAAAGATCTAATCTCAAATAGAAAGAAAATGGAAGAACTCTCGGCTATTACCATGAATGCTAATTGTTCAGCAGTGCTGTTGAATAAGATACCAGAAAAACTATCTGATCCAGGAAGTTTCCCAATTCCATGTTTTCTGGGTAGTCTTAGTTCAATAGAAGCATTAGCAGATTTAGGTGCTAGTATAAATCTAATGCCGTATTCACTATACGCTAAACTAGACCTTGGAGAATTGAAACCAACTAGAATAAGCATACAACTAGCCGATAGATCAATAAAATATCCTAGAAGGATAATGGAGAACATGCTAGTTAAAGTTGGTACTTTAGTATTTCCAGTAGATTTTGTTGTTCTGGACATGGAAGAAGATTCTCAAGTTCCTCTCATATTAGGAAGACCATTCTTAAACACGGCTAAAGCAATGATAGACGTGTTCGGTAAGAAATTGACCCTAAGTATAGAGGACGAGAGTGCTACCTTTTCAGTTGATAGAGCAATGCAACAACCACAATCTGCAGATGATACATGTTATTTTATTCAAACTATAGATGCACATGTAGAATTATTAGAAGAATTTCCAGAATTACAAGGAACAGGAGAATGTTCTTTAGGAGAAAGTAATGAACCAATTGATGAAGCTGAAATGTTAGCCACACTTATAGCTAATGGATATGAACCAACAACAGAAGAAATTCAAATGCTAAAAGAAGAAGACAGATATCGATATAAATCATCAATAGAAGAACCTCCGAAATTAGAGTTAAAGCCACTTCCAAACCATTTGGAATACACTTATTTACATGGTGAATCTGAATTACCTGTAATAATATCGTCTTCTCTTACTGAAAATGAGAAATCACAACTCATTTCTGTGTTGAAAGCTCATAAACCAGCCATTGCATGGAAGATTCATGATATTAAAGGAATAAGTCCTTCATATTGCACACATAAAATCCTTATGGAAGAAGGTCATAAAACGTATGTGCAACGCCAACGAAGACTAAATCCTAATATGCAAGATGTAGTTAAGAAAGAGATTATTAAACTGCTAGATGCAGGTTTAATTTATCCAATTTCCGATAGTCCATGGGTAAGCCCAGTTCAATGCGTGCCTAAGAAGGGTGGCATGACTGTCATTACAAATGAGAAAAATGAGCTTATTCCTACTAGGACTGTAACAGGATGGCGTGTGTGTATTGATTATAGAAAATTAAATGACGCCACCAGAAAAGATCACTTTCCCTTACCTTTCATAGATCAAATGTTGGAAAGATTAGCCGGAAATAGTTACTATTGTTTTCTAGATGGATTTTCCGGATATTTTCAAATTCCAATAGCACCCGAAGATCAAGAGAAAACCACATTCACGTGCCCTTATGGTACTTTTGCTTACAAACGCATGCCATTTGGACTTTGCAACGCCCCTGCAACCTTTCAAAGGTGTATGATGGCAATTTTTCACGACATGATAGAAGAATGCATGGAAGTTTTCATGGATGACTTTTCCGTCTTCGGTGATACATTTGAATCATGTCTAGTTAATCTGGAACGAATGCTTATTAGATGCGAACAATCAAATCTAGTACTTAATTGGGAGAAATGCCATTTCATGGTTAAAGAAGGCATCGTTCTTGGTCATAAAATTTCAAAAGAAGGAATTGAAGTGGATAGAGCTAAAGTAGATGTAATTGCTAAACTTCCACATCCCACCAATGTTAGAGGAGTTAGGAGTTTTCTAGGGCATTTCGGTTTTTACCGACGTTTCATAAAAGATTTTTCTAAAATTGCCACTCCTATGAATAAACTCCTAGAAAAAGATGCTCCATTCATCTTTTCAGATGAGTGTATCAAATCTTTTAATATTCTTAAAGAGAAACTAACTAATGCGCCGATCATGATAACACCAAATTGGAATCTACCATTTGAATTAATGTGCGATGCAAGTGATTTTGCAATGGGAGCCGTTTTAGGACAAATGATTGAAAAACGATTTCAACCTATATATTATGCTAGTAAGACGTTACAAGGAGCACAAACGAACTATACAACTACTGAAAAAGAACTCCTTGCTATTGTCTTTGCTTTTGACAAATTTCGATCATATCTCGTTCTAGCAAAAACGGTGGTCTATACCGACCATTCTGCTCTTAGATACCTATTTTCAAAACAAGATGCTAAACCAAGATTAATCCGTTAGATCTTACTCTTACAAGAGTTTGATATTGAAATCCGAGATAAAAGAGGAGCAGAAAATCTCGCCGCTGATCATCTTTCTCGTCTTGAAAATCCCGAATTAGAAGTTCTAAATGAATCGGCCATACAAGACAACTTTCCTGATGAATATCTATTGAAGATAGATTATAAAGAAATTCCATGGTTTGCAGACTATGCAAGCTACTTAGTTTGTGGATTCCTTGAAAAAGGATTATCATACCAAAAACGAAAGAAATTCTTCAGTGATATAAAACACTATTTTTGGGAAGATCCACATTTGTTTAAAAGTTGTCCCGATGGAATAATACGCCGATGTGTATTTGGAGATGAAGCTAGTAAAATATTAAACCATTGTCACACAGGACCAACAGGAGGGCATTATGGGCCTCAACTAACAGCAAGAAAAGTTTATGATGCTGGATTCTATTGGCCTACAATTTACAAAGACGCACACCTTCTTTGCAAATCCTGTGATGCTTGTCAAAGAGCCGGAAAAATAAGTCAACGTGATGAAATGCCACAAAATGTCATCCAAGTATGTGAAGTATTTGACATTTGGGGTATTGAATTTATGTGTCCATTTCCAAAATCTCATAATAATCTATATATACTCGTAGCCATTGATTATGTATCTAAATGGGCGGAAGCACAAGCTCTCCCAACTAACGATGCACGAGTTGTAGTCAACTTTTTAAAACATCTTTTTGCAAGGTTTGGAACACCGAAAGCTTTAATAAGTGATTGGGGTACTCATTTCTGTAATAATCAACTTGAGAAAGTTCTTAAAAGATATGGAGTAACTCATAAAATCTCCACCGCATATCATCCACAAACAAGTGGACAAGTTGAAAATACCAACCGAGCTTTAAAACGTATTCTAGAGAAAACCGTAGGATCAAATCCGAAGGAATGGTCCATTAAATTGGAGGATGCACTCTGGGCTTTTAGAACAGCCTACAAAACTCCAATTGGAACCACACCTTTTAGACTTGTTTATGGAAAAGCATGTCATCTTCCAGTAGAAATTGAACACAAAGCATTTTGGGCTTTGAAGACATGTAATCTTGATTTACATGAAGTCGGACGTCTACGATTAAGTCAACTAAACGAATTAGAAGAATTAAGACATGAAGCATACGATAATTCGTTAATCTATAAAGAAAGAACGAAGAAATGGCATGATAAAAGAATCAGAAGTTCAAAAGAATTTAAGGAAGGAGACAGAGTTCTTCTTTTCAATTCACGATTCAAGCTATTTCCTGGAAAATTGAAATCAAGATGGTCTGGACCATTCATATTTAAAAGAGTTTTCCCATACGGAACAGTAGAATTGATAAATTCAAATGGGATTGAATTGAAAGTTAATGGTCACAGAGTTAAACACTACATAGATAGCCCGATGGAAGTCGACAACGAAGTTAATCACAATTTCGACACCACAGCTAACTAAGTGTGGGGAGAATCAAGTCTTTAAAGGTTTATGTATTTCTGTTAGAGTTAGATTGTCTATTTTCGTGTAGTTCTCGAAAATGGAACCCGAATGGTCTTTCCCTAGCAGACCCTAAAGAACTAGTCTTCTCCCCCCATTCTGAATTTTTATTTTTTTTAGGTTTTTACAAAATGAAGACTGCCTGTGAACTAAACCATGGTCTAATGCTACACGCTTTGATCACTAAACGTAATAATGACACACTTCCGAGTAAAATAGTATCAGTAATCAGAGAAAGAATGGACGGAGTGAGAAAAGAATCCAGATGCGAAGATAATAAGTTACAATTTGGTAAAGGAAAATCAAAATCCGCAGCGAAAAGAAGAGCACGACACCTAGAAAGATGTCACAAATGCGGAAAATGGTCACATGGAGGTAAATGTTCAAATAATCAAACATATTCAAACACCGAATTTGTTACTTTATGCAGAGACGGACCGTTCATATGTTTAGAAGAAAAGACACTGAATGCTCGAGGTTACGCCTATGTAGCCATGGAAAACCAATTAAACCGACTATCTTATGAATGGGATAGATCATATAACTAAGAAATCTATTTCACAGGTATATCTGTACAGTTTTTTTTTTATTTTTTTTATTTTTA
Organism: Rutidosis leptorrhynchoides; assembly: GCF_046630445.1. Taxonomy (NCBI): domain Eukaryota; kingdom Viridiplantae; phylum Streptophyta; class Magnoliopsida; order Asterales; family Asteraceae; genus Rutidosis; species Rutidosis leptorrhynchoides. The sequence goes on along the minus strand of NC_092339.1, from coordinate 78,907,464 downwards.
ACCTTTTGATAATAAACGCTAATTTGTTCGCTATAAAGTATTAAATTGGTATTGAATAAAATTAGGTTTGGCGACCGAAATTATTGATATCATTCAAAAATTTATTACATCACTGCGAAATTTAACGTTTATTCTTAAGGTATAAATATCTTTAATCAATCAACCCAAAATATTTCAAAAATTCGTCATGAGTTAAATTAGGTCTTGGAACCGAAATTACTTTACCGAAAATAGGGGCGCATATTTTTGATAATATTTGATTGATTAAAGTGGGATAAAAAGCCAAAAAGATTTTTAATTTTATTTTTTACCATGTTTTTAAAATTAATATATAAATCTTAAATTAATATTGTAAACTTTGTAAAATCAATATATTTAAAATTGTAAATATTTGAAAAATTAATATAAGTTTGGTGTGAATTTATAATATGAATTTTTAAATTAAGTTTGGTGTGAATTTTTAATTATTAAAATATGAATTTTTAATTTTATGCATTTTAAATTTTAAGTTTGGTGTGAATTTTTAATATTAATTTTGAATTTTATATTTAAGTTGTGTGAATTTAAAAACAAAAATTTACTTTATCTCATTAAGTTAAAAATATGATTTTTAAAATTCGTCGTAAGTTGAAGACTAGGTCTTTGAACCGAAATTGCTTTACCCAAGGGAGGGACGAGAACTTTTATTATCATTATTTTTAATCTTATTGAATTAAAGTATGCCAAAAACATTAAAAAAACCAAAAATCTTAGCTTTTAAAACAATCGCTACAAAAAGACAAATTTTAAAATTTTGTCGAAGGACGGACTAGGATGTCGATCCGAAACGACCTCGTCCTAAATAACAAGGGAAACAAAATTTTAAAATTAATTACTTAATTGTTTTAATTAATATAAGATGTAAAAAAAAAAAAAAAGCAAACCCCGCGACTCGCGGAGTTTGAAGGCTTAAACACCGCGAGTCGCGGGAGGACCGAAATACAGAAAAAAATAAAACGCAAAGAACTGCTCAGACAACACACACAACTCAAACATACAGCGAAATAACTCGAAAAAACCCGCAAAAACACCCCCAAAATCACAATTTTTAACCGTTAATCATCAAATCTTTTACTAAAATCATGTTGAGAAGGATGCTATCAAGGAATTACTCAAGAAAAATGGTAAATTTCTACACTTAAACACCATTTAATCCGAAATTAGTGTTCTTGAGCAATTTTTTCCCCAATTTGATTTTGATGCTTTTTAGTGTAATTATGCTTAAATTGTTTATGTATTATGCTTGTATAACCTAGATTGATGCTATTTAACATGATTAGAAGCCTTAAACTTCAAATTTTGAGTAATCTAGGGTTTGTGTTCTTGAGCAAATTTAGGGCTTTTTGATATAAACAGGTTATGGCCGATTTTTGTCATGAATTGTTGCTAAATTAAGTAGTGTAACATGTTTAGGTAGTTAAATGATCCAAACTTTGAGCCTAAACATGATTTTGAGAATTAAAGTGGACTTTTTCAAGTCTAAAAATTCATGAACTTGATTTTTGAAAGATAATGCCATTTGAGACTTGTTTAATTGTTAGTAATGATTATTTTGACATGTTATTTGAGTTGAATGCTTATGAACTTGGCGAACATTTTCGTATATGCTTATTTGAAAAAGTATAGATTTGATGAAAATATGAAAATGAGCTTAAGTTTGATATAAAATGATCATGTCATTGTAATTATTTTGATTAATGATTTTGCTGACACTAATGCATATTTGGATGCACAAAAATTGTGTTTGATGTGTTTTGCAGACTGAAAGGGGTGAATCTTCATCCCAAGCTCTAAATGCTCCCGCTGAGAATGCGGAACAACAGGAGGTGGATAACTACTACAAGCAAGATATACCTCATCCAGTCATGACATTTTCTGATATGCACTTGGAAGATTTGCACCCGAACCTGAGATTTGACAGACTTTGGATAGATTATCCAAAATACCAAAGGGGTTTGCATACTCTTCATTCTAAAGTTGTTGAGGTACCGAGGGTCATAGAATGGGGACCATTAGAAGCTGTAGAATTGGCCGGGCCAATTAGGGAATTACTTGCACAGAGGTATGGTAATTCTACTTTTAATGACTGGGTACGTTTATTCACCATGCGTAGACCTGTATATAAAGTATGGTGTAAAGAATTGTTGTGTAGTATAGAATTAAATGATCGGGTAGCTAGTTTAACCGATCGATCTTTTATTAGATTTTTGTTAGGAGGTTCGATGCGCCACATGTCTTTACTAGACATGGCTCAGGCTTTACGTATATATACGCCTGAGGAGTTAGCATCTGCCGATTGTAGAGGGTTGATACTAAATGGTAGAAAGATAGATGAAAATTTTGATACACACGGTGTATGGAGTCAAATGACAAGCCATCACCGTTTCAAAGGGGGAAATTACTTTTATTTGGATATAGATAGAGCTGAATTAAGAGTGATTCATAGGTTTTTAGCCAATTCGATTACACAAAGAGGTAAGAACAAGGAAAAGGTAAATGAACAGGATTTGTTTTACCATATGTGTATTCGAGACCCACAAAGCGCTGTAAGTATTCCTTATTGTGTAGGTTATTATTTATCAGCTATGGTTAGGGGGATGAGACCGCATAGCATAATAAGAGGTGGTATTTTTATTACTTTGATTGCTGAATATCTCGGTGTGGATATAAGTCGGGGGGGATTATTAGTCGAAGAACTAGAACCCCGCGATACTATAGGTTTAAATGTATACCATGGTGCGAAAGTTTTGAAGAGGCAAAATAACGCCGCAGTACAATACCATGGTAGACATCCACAGGTTGAGAGAAACCAACAGCAAGGTAATGTAGGAGGGGGAAATGAAATGCAAGAAATGCAAAGGTTTATAGCTTCACAGGAATACGAAAATGCTAGACAGAGAGCATTTGAAGATTGGCAAGTTCATCAAAACCAAATCATAGCTCATTGCCAACATATAGGTAGAAACTATATTCCTACACCAAAACCCATATTCCCTCCCTGGTCTATAGAGATGCAACCACCGTATCCTACGTATAACCCTGCCGAAGCATTTTATAGCACCTATGGTTATGCTTGGAACCCCTATTGGTACCAGTATTATCCCTAGTCTACTTAGTTTTATTTATTTTGTAATTTGTAATGTTAATACGTTTAATACTTATGTTAATATTGTAATAGTTTTTATAATTTTCTAACTTTTATTCTTAGATTTTAATAATTTTTGAATGTGAGGTAATATACCAAACTTCAAAAATATGTATATATGTTTGCAGTTTATCTTATGTACACAACAGGGTAAAACAACGCATTTTCAAAGACTGGCATTAAGTTCAGCAAAAGCAACTAATTTTGACGACAAGATGCAAAATATATGTGAAATAACAACAAGACGGAATGAACAAATGATGTGCACCATTTATCATTCAGCAAACAAACGCCAATATATTTGGAAACTTTGGTAAAATTTAATCATTTTCACACAAATCACCCTCAATAATTTAAATTGTTACTGATTTCTTGCAAATGAGGGCATTGCAAGATCTTAAGTGTGGGAAGGGGTTAAATTCTTTCGGATTTTATAATTTTTATCTTAAACACTTGGTTTTCATTAAAAATACTAGTAACGTAGTAGTTGTATTAGAATCTAGTGCTCTCTGATAATAAAGAACAGCCCTAGTCTTATATACTGACTACCCAATTCTAGTAAAATTTTTCAAAATTTTCAATTAAATGAACTCAAAATCATGTTTATACATATTTATGAACGATAAAACTAGGTTTTAACACCGAAATTATTGTTACCTCGGAAAGGACATAAATTGAGAAACAAACCAAAATGTTAAAATTCATTTAAAATGGAATAGAGGACGATAAAAAGGAAAATAAAAGCCAAGTGTGGGAAAATTTACCAAGTTATCTTAAACATATGTCACATATATCTGTAACAAATAACTGAAAATACTTTTGCTTTGGACTAAACTAAAATGTTTTACCCGATGAAAGAAAAGAAGAGATGGATCTACACGATGAATCAATTCCATCATTAAAAGGAAGTAAAGTCTTCCGAAAAAGACACGCGCTTCTTGATTTAGGTCAAGAAGTTGTTGTCCAGACCAGCTGTAGGTTGACGAAAAATCTAGAAAAGTCATCACTAAAATCAGCAGGAAATCCACGGACCTCAGCATTAAACAGGGTCGCCAAGTGGTCAGATTTATCCTAACCATGAGAAGGATTTATCTCGTACAATGGGGGGGCACCATGCAAATTAGCTGGATAAGACTAATGAATCAGATCCCCAGAAAGGATAATCTCCTTAAAGATTAAAAATCAGCTTTTAAGACTGATATTACTCAATCCTTGAGATTGACCTTAAAGATTGAGAATTACAAACTCATGGAATTCAATGATATCTAAACTCGAGCTTGAACGAGAAAATATTTTGATCAAAATTACAAACCGATTTGTTTTCTGAAAAACCCTATTTTCAATGCGTTCATTACCTTTGAACGTAAAATCCTAGGAATTCACCTGGAATTCATTAGGTCACCTGAACTAAATCGGGTGTCAACCGTAAGAACGGTGGTTGCATAGCATGGTCAAAGACAGAACCTTGTGCCAAACCGAAAAATTATAAGGGTGAGCTTTACTATTGCTCCTACCAAGGATAGTAATTGCGTCCGACACGTTATAGACCATAATTAAAAGCATGTCAGGGGACATTGCCTTAACAGTTGCTTGTTCAACGCTTTCCTTTACAACCGGACGGTAGTTTACCGAAATGTAATATACGGGACAAGTAAACTGGACGTGTTGCTTTCCAAATACAAGGTTAGTAAGTGGGTGACACAAAACCATAAGTTTTGAGCTAAAATTTTCAAATCTGAAACCCACCAAACCCACAAAAATATTTTGCAAACACCAGTGAAGGGTTATTCCGGAAAACTTATCTAGGGTAAAAACTAGATTTAATTTTCAAAAGATCAAATGTTTTCATAAAGATCCAATTTCCTTAATGGATCTAAATTTTTATAGTCATGTGGGACTGTAAACCATATCGTTACTACCATTGTTTATACCGCCGTATAGAAATCACTGATGTACAAAGTGTGAAGAATAAAGAAGTGATTCTAGTATTTCAAGACGATATTGCTTGAGGACAAGCAACGCTCAAGTGTGGGAATATTTGATAATGCTAAAAACAAACATATATTTCATAGCATTATTCCTCAAGAAAGACAAGCTTTTAGTTGCAATTGTTCTATTTACAAGTGATATTCGTTTAAATAATAAAAGGTGAAGACAAAAGACAGATTCGACGAATTGAAGACGCAAACGACCAAAAAGCTCAAAAGTACAAAATACAATCAAAGAGGTTCCAATTATTGATAAGAAACGTCTCGAAATTACAAGAGTACAAGATTCAAAACGCAAAGTACAAGATATTAAATTGTACGCAAGGACGTTCGAAAATCCGGAACCGGGACATGAGTCAACTCTCAACGCTCGACGCAACGGACTAAAAATTACAAGTCAACTATGCACATAAATATAATATAATATTTAAATAATTCTTATAATTATTTATATATTATATAATATATTATAAACCGTCGGCAAGAAAGACTCCAAAAGGAGTGAGCTGTAATTTCAATCTCCGCGACTCGCGGAGTTTGAAGGCAAAAATGCCGCGAGTCGCGGAGCCCCAATTTCTGAAACTCCCTATAAAGCAAACGAATTCTGATCGAAAAAATGACCAAAAATATCCATCCATCTATCTAAACATATATATTTATATTTATATTATAATTTTAATTTTAATTTTAATTTTAATTCTAATAATAAGGGTATGTTAGCGAATGTTGTAAGGGTGTAAGTCGAAATTCTGTCCGTGTAACGCTACGCTATTTTTAATCATTGTAAGTTATGTTCAACCTTTTTACATTAATGTCTCGTATCTAAGTTATTATTATGCTTATTTAATCCGAAGTAATCATGATGTTGGGCTAATTACTAAAATTGGGTAATTGGACTTTGTACCATAATTGGAGTTTGGACAAAAGAACGACACTTGTGGAAATTAGACTATGGGCTATTAATGGGTTTTATATTAACTAAACAATACCTTGTTAATTTAATATACAAACTTATAATTCGACGTATTTATATATAACCACATACGCTTGACTGGGTACGGTGGGCGGGATATCTATAAATACCAATAATTATTCATTTTACCGGACACGGAACTGGATTAATAGTTAATAGACTTGTTGAAACAGGGGTGAATTACATTCAAGGGTAATTGGTGCAATTGTTAACAAAGTAGTAAAACCTTGGTTTACACGCAGTCGATAACCTGGTGTATTAATTAAACAAAGTATTAAAACCTTGTTACAATTCGAATCCCCAATTAGTTGGAATATTTGACTTCGGGAATAAGAATAATTTGACGAAGGCTTTCGCTCTTTATATTTATGACTGATGGACTATTATGGACAAATCTGTATGGACATATTAAATAATCCAGGACAAAAGACAATTAACCCATGGGCATAAAACTAAAATCAACACGTCAAACATCATGATTACGGAAGTTTAAATAAGCATAATTCTTTTATTTCATATTTAATTTCCTTTATTTTATATTTAATTGCACTTCTAATTATCGCATTTTTTTTGTTATTTTATTTAATTGCACTTTTAATCATCGTACTTTTTAATTATCGCAAGTTTATTTTATCGCACTTTTATTATTCGCAATTTCATTATCGTTATTTACTTTACACTTTAAATTAAGTCTTGTATTTATTTATTATTTTACATTTGGTTTTAACTGCGACTAAAGTTTTAAAATCGACAAACCGGTCATTAAACGGTAAAAAAAAACCCCTTTTATAATAATAATATTACTTGTATATATATTTGTATTTTTATAAAAGTAAACTAATATAGCGTTAAGCTTTGTTTAAAAAGATTCCCTGTGGAACGAACCGGACTTACTAAAAACTACACTACTGTACGATTAGGTACACTGCCTATAAGTGTTGTAGCAAGGTTTAAGTATATCCATTCTCTAAATAAATAAATATCTTGTGTAAATTGTATCATATTTAATAGTATTTCCTGTAAAAATATAAGCTATTTCGTATACCCCGCTGCAAACATCAGGTTGCACAGTACTTCGTTTCGGTGACTACACTTAGCACGGTGTAGTAAGATTTCATAATAAAGGGAATATGCGACGTTGATTAAATGTTAAGTATGGTTATCAAGTGCTCAACAACTTAGAATATTTTTATTAAAACGTTTATATATGAAATCTTGTGGTCTATATTTATAACGCTGCCGGCATTAAACCTATATCTCACCAACTTTATGTTGACGTTTTAAGTATGTTTATTCTCAGGTGATAACTAAAAGCTTCCGCTGCAACATGTTGAATTTAAGCCAGATCTTGAGTATGCATATTTGTGTCAAAAATAAAACTGCATATCGGAGGATTTGTAATGTAAAATATGTTGGAGGTCGTATTGTTATTATCACATGTAAAGTTTGTAAGTCTAAGATTATCGCTAAACGATAATCATTATTAAGTTGTTTAAACCTTGTATTTCTAATAAAAGCTATGGTTTGTATTGTAAAAACGAATGCAGTTTTTGAAAAATGTCGCATATAGAGGTCAATACCTCGCGATGAAATCATATGTTATTGTATTCGTCCTTATGGTTAAGGTCGGGTTATGACATGTGGTATCAGAGTGTTGGTCTTAGAGAACCAGAAAATTTGCATTAGTGTGTCTTATCGAGTTTGTTAGGATGCATTAGTGAGTCTGGACTTTGACCGTGTTTGATTTCGAAAAATATTGCTTATCATTGTTGGTTAAAAATTAATATGTAAATATTATGTGATACTAATTTACTAGTTGTTATGTGATAGATGTCTGGCTTAGAACTTGTTATCACATTCAGCGACTCCGAACCAGAATCTTCAGATGGTGTTCCAGTCATTAACCTGTCCGATGATAAAAACGATACCTTTGGGGAAGACTCAAAATTTTCGGATGAATCAATTGAAGAGGAACCGGAAAGTGATCCTGAGGAGGAAGAAATACAGGAAATTACGAAAGACAAGTTTGAAAGAGGAAAGAAACGAAAGGCTACTGAATTGGAAAATCCAAATCCCAAGTTTAGTGAGGATGTTGTGGCACCAACTCCACCAGACACTTCCACCCCTATTCCCGCTATTCCTATTAGTTCTATCCCGGCATCCAGTTCTTCAGCCCCTCCGCCAAAACGCAGGGAGACAGTCAAGATAACCTATAAGCGATTTCTTTGAACACAAACATTTTGGGTTAAATGATGCGCTGTTGTTTTAAACCATGGGATCATATAACGTTTTGTATAATATTACTAGTGTGCTTTGCTTAATGTTTGATGTAAGATAAGCATATGTAAAATAGTGAAGTGTGAAATGCAATAATTTTCCATGGTTGAGTATTATTTGGGTGATAGTAATTGATTTCTGTACTAAGCTATTAATTATGAACTTTAACGGGTAGGTACTACCCTAGATATAATTATAAAACGCTAATAAGAAGAAAAGGCTTTTATAATAATAACTGGTTCATATTATTAATAAGCTACGATGTACTGTAAATACATACTACATCTATAATATTCCATGTGAATAATTATTTTTTTTTTCATTCTTATTGAAGATTATGGCGCGATTGAACCGAATGACGGAACAAGAAATCGAGGAACTCATCAATCAGCGAATGAACAACAGAATGTTATGGGTCGAGGCTGCAAGAGGTGCTGCAGTTAACCCAAATCCTCGTGTGGGATGCACTTACAAAACTTTTCAAGGTTGCAAGCCCTCATCATTCAGTGGAACAGAAGGACCGGTAGGTTTAACCCGGTGGATCGAAAAGATTGAGTCTGTGTTTAAAATCAGTGGTTGTATTGAGAAGGACATGACCAAGTATGTATCGTGCACCTTACAAGATAGTGCACTCACGTGGTGGAAAACTATGTGAAGGCCATAGGAGGAGATGTAGCTTATGATACTCCCTGGGAAGAATTCAAAACAATGCTAATCAACGAATATTGTCCAAGGAACGAGGTTAGGAAGTTGGAAGCTGAATTACGAAGCCTGAAAGTTGTTGGTACAGAACTCACCAACTACAATCAGTGATTCATGGAATTAGCTTTGCTATGTCCCGAATTGGTACCAACCGAAGAACGAAAGATTGAACTGTACAAAGACGGTTTGCCTAAAAAGGTCAAGGCAAATGTTACAGCATCCAAACCCAAGACTATTCATGAAGCTATCACCATGGCGAACGAGTTGATGGACCAGATTATTCTGGATAAGAACACCAATGTCAAGACATCGGGAAACAAAAGAAAGTGGGAAGGTAATCATCAACAATCCAACAAGAAACAAGAAACCACGCAAGGTGCGGGTAGCGGTTCGAACTCAGGTTACAAAGGACGAAATCCTTTATGTAACAGATGCTATAAACATCACTCTGGTTATTGTAATGTGGTGTGTGAAAATTGTAATCGAAGGGGTCATCTTGCTGAAGATTGTCGGATTCCTGTTACAAATACAAATGGCACCAAGACTCCTGCCACTAATGCAAATAGAACTGCCTTGGCCACTGTTACCTGTTATAGGTGTGGGAAACAGGGTCATTATAAGAGCCAGTGTCCGAATCCAGAGAAGAATAATGGATCTGCACGTGGAAGAGCATTTGTTATTAATGCTAGAGAGGCGTGTGAAGACCCGGAGCTTGTTACGGGTACGTTTACCATTAATAACTTATCTGCATCTATTATATTTGATACTGGTGCTGATAGAAGTTACGTGTGTAGAGACTTTCACGTTAAATTAAATTGTTCATCATTACCTCTAGATGCTAAGTACATGATTGAGTTAGCTAATGGTAAACTAATTAAAGCCGATAAAATTTGCCGTGATTGTAAAATAAATTTAGCCGGAGAAACATTTAAGATTGATTTGATACCCGTAGAATTAGGAAGTTTTGATGTAATAGTCGGCATGGACTGGATGTCCAAAATAGGAGCTGAAGTTGTGGGCGCCAAGAACGCAATTCGCATTCCTCGTAAGGATAAAACGCCAGTAATGATTTATGGAGAGAAAGGTAACTCAAAGCTAAAACTCATTAGTTGTTTGAAAGCTCAAAAGTGCTTGAAGAAAGGGTGCTATGCTATCTTAGCACATATTAATAAGGTCAAAACGAAGGAAAAAGTGAAGAGCATCAATGACGTGCCTGTGGCAAGAGATTTTCCTGAAGTATTTCTGGAAGAGTTGCCGGGATTACCTCCATTTAGATCTGTAGAATTTCAAATAGATCTTGTACCAGGAGCTGCACCGGTTGCCCGTGCTCCATATAGACTTGCACCATCTGAGTTAAAAGAACATCAGAGTCAGTTAAAAGAATTACTGGACCGTGGATTCATACGACCAAGTACTTCACCGTGGGGAGCTCCGATTTTATTCGTCAAGAAGAAAGATGGATCTTTTAGGATGAGTATAGATTATCGTGAATTAAATAAGTTAACTATCAAGAATCGGTATCCACTACCGAGAATTGACGACTTATTTGATCAACTGCAAGGATCATGTGTGTACTCGAAAATCGACTTAAGATCGGGCTATCATCAATTACGTGTCAAAGAAGAAGATATTCCGAAAACTGCTTTTCGGACACGTTATGGTCATTACGAATTTTTGGTTATGCCGTTTGGGTTGACTAATGCGCCAGCTGTATTCATGGACCTCATGAATCGAGTTTGTAGTCCGTATTTAGATAAGTTTTTTTATCGTTTTCATTGACGATATTCTTATCTATTCCAAGAGTGAGGAAGAGCATGAGCAGCATTTAAGGTTGGTATTAGAATTGTTAAGAAAAGAACAGTTATACGCCAAATTTTCTAAGTGTGCATTTTGGTTGAAAGAAGTGCAATTTCTTGGCCACGTTGTTAGTAGCAAAAGAATTCAGGTTGATCCAGCTAAAATTGAGGCCATTGAAAAATGGGAGACTCCTAAGACACCAACGCAGATACGCCAATTTTTGGGTTTAGCTGGTTATTATAGAAGGTTTATTCAAGATTTTTCCTGAATAGCTAAACCATTAACAGCGTTAACGCAAAAAGGGAAGAAGTACGAATGGACTTCTGAGCAGGAAAGTGCATTTCAATTACTGAAGAAGAAGTTGACTACAGCACCTATTTTATCGCTACCTGAAGGGAACGATGATTTTGAGATATATTGTGACGCTTCGCGACAAGGTTTTGGTTGCGTCCTTATGCAACGGAAGAAAGTTATAGCATACGCATCTCGACAATTGAAGATTCACGAGTGGAATTATACGACGCATGATTTAGAATTGGGAGCAGTAGTGTTTGCATTGAAGATATGGAGACACTATTTATATGGGGTTAAATGCACTATGTTTACTGATAATAAAATCCTTCAACATATTTTTGATCAGAAACAGCTGAACATGAGGCAACGTAGGTGGGTCGAGCTGATAAACGACTATGATTGTGAGATTCGCTATCATCTCGGGAAAGCAAATGTAGTGGCCGACGCTCTAAGCAGAAAGGAACGGGAACCAATTCGAGTACGAGCGATGAACATAAAAATTCGCATGAATCTCAACTCACAAATCAAAGAGGCTCAACGAGAAGCTCTTACTAAAGAAAACATAGGAAATGAAATAATGAAGAAGTATGGGAAACAACTCGTTATACGGGAAGATGGAATTCGATATTTTGCAAACCGTATTTGGGTACCAAAGTTGGGTGGATTAAGGAAGTTGATATTTAACGAGGCACATAAGACAAGATACTCAATACATCCTGGAGTTGGAAAGATGTATCAAGATCTTAAGACGCATTATTGGTGGCCTAATTTAAAGACAGATGTTGCAACATATGTTGGGGAATGTTTAACTTGTTCCAAAGTCAAAGCAGAACACCAGAAGCCGTCAGGGTTACTTCAACAACCAGAAATCCCAGAATGGAAATGGGATGGTATTACCATGGATTTCATCACAAAGTTACCTAAGACTGCCTGGGGTTATGACACCATTTGGGTAATAGTTGATCGTCCCACCAAATCTGCACATTTCTTGCCTATAAAGGAAACAGATAGAATGGAGAAACTATTACGATTATACATAAAGGAAATTGTTTCAATGCATGGAATACCTATTTCCATTATATCCGATCGTGATAGTAGATTTACATCAAAGTTTTGGCAATCACTACAGGAGGCCCTGGGAACTCGTTTGGATATGAGCACCGCATATCATCCACAAACTGACGGGCAGAGTGAAAGAACAATTCAGACTCTTGAAGACATGCTCAGGGCATGTGTGATTGATTTTAGAAACGGATGGGATAAGTATCTACCATTAGCATAATTCTCGTATAATAACAGTTATCATGCGAGCATTAAAGCTACACCATTTGAAGCACTGTATGGAAGGAAGTGTAGATCCCCTATCTGTTGGAATGAAGTAGGAGATCGACAATTAACTGGTCCCGAGATCATACACGAAACGACTGAGAAGATAGTACAAATCAAGGAGAGATTGAAAACAGCCCGTAGTCGCCAAAAGAGCTACGCGGATGTCCGAAGGAAACCATTAGAGTTTCAGATCGGTGACATGGTTATGCTAAAGGTGTCACCTTGGAAAGGTGTAATACGTTTTGGAAAAAGGGGTAAACTGAACCCAAGGTATGTAGGCCCGTTCAAGATCATCGAACGCATCAGACCGATAGCCTATCGACTCGAGTTACCACAACAACTCACCGGAGTACATAATTCATTTCACGTCTCAAACCTCAAGAAATGTCTTGCAAAGGAAGATCTCACCATTCCTCTTGAAGAAATCCAAGTCGATGAGAAACTACAATTCATAGAAGAACCAGTCGAAATCATGGACCGTGAAGTTAAACGGCTCAAGCAGAGCAACATACCAATCGTTAAGGTTAGTTAGAATGCTCGAAGAGGTCCCGAGTTTACTTAGGAATGAGAGGATCAGATGAAACAAAAGTACCCACATTTGTTTCCCGAGAACGCAAAATAGGTACAACTTTAAAATTTCGGGACGAAATTTATTTAACGGGTAGGTAGTGTAACGACCCGGATTTTTCCGATCGTTTTACACTTATAAGATTAATATTTACATAAATTAAACCTTACCAACATGATAAGCAATCTAAATTGTTGAGACTTATGTTTTTGAAAAGAGTTTTACACAACGTTTGACCGTCCAATTTGACCGATGATATCACGAACTATATAACATACGATAATTATACGTTTGTGTATATATATGTATTTTTATATATTTAACATGATCTAAGAATGTTTTAACATCTCATTGTGTACTAATAACAATGAGTTATAAGTATATTTTGAGACTACTAACTTAAGTTTTCAAAACGATAACTATATGTGACGTTCTTCGACTTAAATACTTAAAACTTATAATGCTTATACATGTATCGTATAGATATGTATTTTATCACTTTTAAAGGGTTTATATACATAAAACAATATAAGTATATTTACAAAAGATAGCTATATTTGAATCCTCGTTCTGTTTTCTCAAGATTTTTATACGTATATCTAGGGTATATGTACCCGTATCATACCCAGCTTCTATACGTATTTACTATTGGTATATACACATCACAATCACTTTATTAGCAGCTATGAGTCAGCAAATTTTGGATCTTAGCATGCATGATTAATCAATTTGGCATATTACAAGACTTTTGCACAATATTACAAATTTATACATCTTTTCACCACCATTTATACTCCATTCCATTTTCATTTTTACTACACATTTTCTCTAACCAAAAACACACTCTTAGGAACCTTAAGTGTTCTTCACAATCTCAGCAAATAACCATGAAGATCTAGCTTCAAAAACAACCCTTAATCATCATAAGAAAATCCATTCAAGAACACTTCAAAAATCCTTCCAAGTAAACAAGTTTACTTCCAACCTTTCAATCCAACTCCACCACTCTTTTGATTCTAGGATTTTTCTTATCTCTTACAGTAACTTTGTCCAAGTAACTTGAGGTAGTAACCTTATTCATAATCTTATTCAATTCATATTCATATAGCTATCTTATTTTGTGGTATAAAATTTTAACAACAAGAACATAGTTTGAATGATTTCAAACTTGTTCACAAACTAAATATATCCTTCTAACTTGACTTTTAAAACACTTCAAGACCTGTAATATATCATAATGATATGCTAACTTAACAAGATATAACTTGGTTTTACAAAGAACATCTTAAAAACTGAATCTACGTCGTCAGAATGCAACCGGGGGCTGTTTTGGGTTGGATAATTAAAAACCATCTTAAGCTTTGAATTGGAAGTTTATGTTCTGGAAAAATGATATTTATTATGAATATGTTAACACATAAAAATTTCATGGTTTAACTCAAAGTGTAAGTATTTTTAGAAAAATGATCATTAAATGTTGTTTTTATGATGGAAAATGATCACTTTCATAAGTTTCACCAAAGTTTGACCTATAACCTGTGATTTCGAATACAACCTAAGGTATTTTTAGTTCATATTCTTAAAATTTGACTCGATCCAAGGAAGTGGCAAGTTGAACCAACAAAAACGGAGTTGTAATGAAGAAACTACGACTAAAACAAGATCGGGTATGCGAAGCTAGTTTAGCTACGAAAATATTTGGAGAAAAATTAAATTAATCATATATTTCTAATTAATATGATATTTCATATATATTTACTTATGATTTGATTTTATATATTTCAGGACCACCCGTAAACAACACAAGAAGATTAATCATAAGACCTCATGATTGTACGCAACACGTTATTTGACAACACGGTACTTTATGTACGCAACACGTCATTTGACAACATGGTACCATGGGTCAAGATTAATTCTGATCAATACGAATACGATGGGGTCTTTATTTATTTTATTGAGCAACTAATTGTGGACCACTAACATCGGACTGCTAACTACGGACTAAGAAAATATTAAAAGTATTAAGAGTATATATATATATATATATATATATATATATATATATATATATATATATATATATATATATATATATATAACGATTACTTAAAAAGAAAATATGTTGATATATTATATATATGGTTAGGTTCGTGATATCTATCAGAGACCAAGTCGTGATAAATACCTTCAAGGCAAAAGTGAGTATATAGTCCCACTTTTAAACTCTAAATATTTCGGAATGAGAATACATGCATTTTATGATTTACGTTATGGACACAAGTGATTAAAAATATATATTCTACGTTGAGTTGTACCACTGGCATACTTCCCTGTAACTTGGTAACTATTATTTACATGAGGTATTGTAAACGCGAATCCTGTTGATAGATCTATCGGGCCTGACAACCCCAACCGGACTGGACGACCAGTATTCAACGGTTGCACAGTACTTCGTTTCGGTGACTACACTTGGTACGGTGTAGTAAGATTTCATAATAAAGGGAATATGCGACGTTGATTAAATGTTAAGTATGGTTATCAAGTGCTCAACAACTTAGAATATTTTTATTAAAACGTTTATATATGAAATCTTGTGGTCTATATTTATAACGCTGCCGGCATTAAACCTATATCTCACCAACTTTATGTTGACGTTTTAAGCATGTTTATTCTCAGGTGATAACTAAAAGCTTCCGCTGCAACATGTTGAATTTAAGCAAGATCTTGAGTATGCATATTTGTGTCAAAAATAAAACTGCATATCGGAGGATTTGTAATGTAAAATATGTTGGAGGTCGTATTGTTATTATCACATGTAAAGTTTGTAAGTCTAAGATTATCGCTAAACGATAATCATTATTAAGTTGTTTAAACCTTGTATTTGTAATAAAAGCTATGGTTTGTATTGTAAAAACGAATGCAGTTTTTGAAAAATGTCGCATATAGAGGTCAATACCTCGCGATGAAATCATATGTTATTGTATTCGTCCTTATGGTTAAGGTCGGGTTATGACACTAAACTTGTTGTACGTTTTAATGGGTTTTATGGAATGGTTTATATCATTCCAATGGCACGTTAATGTTCGTTACTAAAAAAAAATTTATCCGGTTGAATACGAGTTGGGTTGTTTCACTTTTGTAAAGCAAGTAATGGTCCAAAATTCGTAGGTATGAAGTTTCAAATGATCATAATATACAAAGCAGAAAGGAAAGGTAATAACACGATTTGATTTGTTAAATTACTAGAATATCCGGAAAAGACCGAATCATCAAGAAAAATATTTTCTTGATATGTTTAGAGGTTAAATAGAATGAAAGAGTTATGTAACATGGAAAATGATGATTATAAAGTCTATGAATCATCACCTTCCATTAAAAATTTAGCATGACTTACTGTAATATAATCATGTTGGCCTGACGTCATTATATTATACTAACTCATGCTTCAATTCCCAACACTTCTTCAAAACATTTATAATTTAAACTTGAATTTTACAGAGTATAGAAACTAAAACAGTTTCCCTTATGATGTAATAAAGATATCGCAATAATTAATTGCGGACAAGAATCGTTATGAATATATCTTCAGAGATATAGAGGATATTTATAACGAAAGATACGATGATATCTTAGAATTTTCTAAGATCAAATGATAATAAGGAAAAATTCTGTAAGGATTTAAGATAGTAAGGATCAGGGTAATTGCTAATGATTTCAGCAGATACTGAATTATCTAGATTCTTTGAATACAGGTTTAGTCTTTGTGATTTATCTACAGCTTCCTTTACGTTTTGTTCAATCCGTTTTTCAATACCAGATTTTCTTTTGAGCTTTTTCAACACACCATTCTTTATTATCAAGCTTTTGGCCATTAAGACCTATCTACAGCTTTTGCTGCTTCATCGGTGAAATGTCCCGTTCTTATTGATTAAAAACGTTCCATATTAATTGATTTCGTTGCGAGGTTTTGACCTCTATATGAGACATTTTTCAAAGACTGCATTCCTTTTAAAACAAACCATAACCTTTATTTCATCAATAAAGGTTTAAAAAGCTTTACGTAGATTATCAAATAATGATAATCTAAAATATCCTGTTTACACACGACCATTACATAATGGTTTACAATACAAATATGTTACAACAAAATAAGTTTCTTGAATGCAGTTTTTACACAATATCATACAAGCATGGACTCCAAATCTCGTCCTTATTTAAGTATGCGACAGCGGAAGCTCTTAATAATCACCTGAGAATAAACATGCTTAAAACGTCAACAAAAATATTGGTGAGTTATAGGTTTAACCTATATATATCAAATCATAATAATAGACCACAAGATTTCATATTTCAATACACATCCCATACATAGAGATAAAAATCATTCATATGGTGAACACCTGGTAACCGACATTAACAAGATGCATATATAAGAATATCCCCATCATTCCGGGACACCCTTCGGATATGATATAAATTTCGAAGTACTAAAGCATCCGGTACTTTGGATGGGGTTTGTTAAGCCCAATAGATCTATCTTTAGGATTCGCGTCAATTAGGGTGTCTGTTCCCTAATTCTTAGATTACCAGACTTAATAAAAAGGGGCATATTCGATTTCGATAATTCGACCATAGAATGTAGTTTCACGTACTTGTGTCTATTTTGTAAATCATTTATAAAACCTGCATGTATTCTCATCCCAAAAATATTAGATTTTAAAAGTGGGACTATAACTCACTTTCACAGATTTTTACTTCGTCGGGAAGTAAGACTTGGCCACTGGTTGATTCACGAACCTATAACAATATATACATATATATCAAAGTATGTTCAAAATATATTTACAACACTTTTAATATATTTTGATGTTTTAAGTTTATTAAGTCAGCTGTCCTCGTTAGTAACCTACAACTAGTTGTCCACAGTTAGATGTACAGAAATAAATCGATAAATATTATCTTGAATCAATCCACGACCCAGTGTATACGTATCTCAGTATTGATCACAACTCAAACTATATATATTTTGGAATCAACCTCAACCCTGTATAGCTAACTCCAACATTCACATATAGAGTGTCTATGGTTGTTCCGAAATATATATAGATGTGTCGACATGATAGGTCGAAACATTGTATACGTGTCTATGGTATCCCAAGATTACATAATATACAATACAAGTTGATTAAGTTATGGTTGGAATAGATTTGTTACAAATTTTCACGTAGCTAAAATGAGAAAAATTATCCAATCTTGTTTTACCCATAACTTCTTCATTTTAAATCCGTTTTGAGTGAATCAAATTGCTATGGTTTCATATTGAACTCTATTTTATGAATCTAAACAGAAAAAGTATAGGTTTATAGTCGGAAAAATAAGTTACAAGTCGTTTTTGTAAAGGTAGTCATTTCAGTCGAAAGAACGACGTCTAGATGACCATTTTAGAAAACATACTTCCACTTTGAGTTTAACCATAATTTTTGGATATAGTTTCATGTTCATAATAAAAATAATTTTCTCAGAATAACAACTTTTAAATCAAAGTTTATCATAGTTTTTAATTAACTAACCCAAAACAGCCCGCGGTGTTACTACGCCGGCGTAAATCCGGTTTTACGGTGTTTTTCGTGTCTCCAGGTTTTAAATCATTAAGTTAGCATATCATATAGATATAGAACATGTGTTTAGTTGATTTTAAAAGTCAAGTTAGAAGGATTAACTTTTGTTTGCGAACAAGTTTGGAATTAACTAAACTATGTTCTAGTGATTACAAGTTTAAACCTTCGAATAAGATAGCTTTATATGTATGAATTGAATGATGTTATGAACATCATTACTACCTTAAGTTCCTTGGATAAACCTACTAGAAAAGTGAAAAATGGATCTAGCTTCAACGGATCCTTGGATGGCTCGAAGTTCTTGAAGCAGAATCATGACACGAAAACAAGTTCAAGTAAGATCATCACTTGAAATAGGATTGTTATAGTTATAGAAATTGAACCAAAGTTTGAATATGATTATTACCTTGTATTATAATGATAACCTACTGTAAGAAACAAAGATTTCTTGAGGTTGGATGATCACCTTACAAGATTGGAAGTGAGCTAGCAAACTTGAAAGTATTCTTGATTTTATGTAACTAGAACTTGTAGAATATATGAAGAACACTTAGAACTTGAAGATAGAACTTGAGAGAGATCAATTAGATGAAGAAAATTGAAGAATGAAAGTGTTTGTAGGTGTTTTTGGTCGTTGGTGTATGGATTAGATATAAAGGATATGTAATTTGTTTTCATGTAAATAAGTCATGAATGATTACTCATATTTTTGTAGTTTTATGAGATATTTCATACTAGTTGCCAAATGATGGTTCCCACATGTGTTAGGTGACTCACATGGGCTGCTAAGAGCTGATCATTGGAGTGTATATACTAATAGTACATACATCTAAAAGCTGTGTATTGTACGAGTACGAATACGGGTGCATACGAGTAGAATTGTTGATGAAACTGAACGAGGATGTAATTGTAAGCATTTTTGTTAAGTAGAAGTATTTTGATAAGTGTATTGAAGTCTTTCAAAAGTGTATAAATACATATTAAAACACAACATGTATATACATTTTAACTGAGTCGTTAAGTCATCGTTAGTCGTTACATGCAAGTGTTGTTTTGAAACCTTTAGGTTAACGATCTTGTTAAATGTTGTTAACCCAATGTTTATAATATCAAATGAGATTTTAAATTATTATATTATCATGATATTATCATGTATGAATATCTCTTAATATGATATATATACATTAAATGTCTTTACAACGATAATCGTTACATATATGTCTCGTTTAAAAATCATTAAGTTAGTAGTCTTGTTTTTACATATGTAGTTCATTGTTAATATACTTAATAATATGTTTACTTATCAAAGTATCATGTTAACTATATATATATCCATATATATGTCATCATATAGTTTTTACAAGTTTTAACGTTCGTGAATCACCGGTCAACTTGGGTGGTCAATTGTCTATATGAAACATATTTCAATTAATCAAGTCTTAACAAGTTTGATTGCTTAACATGTTGGAAACATTTAATCATGTAAATATCAATCTCAATTAATATATATAAACATGGAAAAGTTCGGGTCACTACAGTACCTACCCGTTAAATAAATTTCGTCCCGAAATTTTAAGCTGTTGAAGGTGTTGACGAATCTTCTGGAAATAGATGCGGGTATTTCTTCTTCATCTGATCTTCACGCTCCCAGGTGAACTCGGGTCCTCTACGAGCATTCCATCGAACCTTAACAATTGGTATCTGAAAGGACCCGTCCTAATCCATCCGGACGAAGTCCGTATCGATTATAAACGATTCACAATAGTTGTTTTCATCGCGAGGTACTTGACCTCTATATGATACATTTTACAAACATTGCATTCGTTTTTGAAAAGACAATAGTTCATTACATCGAAAGTTTACGGCATGAATACCATTTCATAATATATCTAACTATAATTGACTTAATATTAATCTTGATGAACTCAACGACTCGAATGCAACGTCTTTTGAAATATGTCATTAATGACTCCAAGTAATATCCCTAAAATGAACAAATGCACAGCGGAAGATTTCTTTCGTACCTGAGAATAGACATGCTTTAAAGTGTCAACCAAAAGGTTGGTGAGTTCATTAGTTTATCATAAATAATCATTTCATAATTTTAATAGACCACAAGATTTCATATTTCCATTTCTCATAAACATACGTCCCATGCATAGAGACAAAAGTATCATTCATATGGATTGAACACCTGGTAACCGACATTAAATATATGCATATAAGAATATCCCTATCATTCCGGGATCCTCCTTCGGACATGATATAAATTTCGAAGTACTAAAGCATCCGGTACTTTGGATGGGGCTTGTTGGGCCCGATAGATCTATCTTTAGAGTTCGCGTCAATTAGGGTGTCTGTTCCCTAATTATTAGATTACCAGACTATATAAAAAGGGGCATATTCGATTTCGATAATTCAACCATAGAATGTAGTTTCACGTACTTGTGTCTATTTCGTAAAACAGTTATAAAAACAGCGCATGTATTCTCAGCCCAAAAATGTAAAGAGTGAAAAGGGATCAAATGAAACTCACGCAAATAAATATTGTAAAAACAGTTAATAAAGCATTTGCATGTATTGTCAGCCCAAAAACATAAAGAGTAAAAGGGAGCAAATGAAACTCACACATATAATTATTGTAAACCAGTTAAATAAGCATTTGCATGTATTCTCAGCCCCAAAAATGTAAAGAGTAAAAAGGGATCAAATGAAACTCACGCATATAAATATTGTAAAACAGTTATTAAAACAGTGCATGTATTCACAGTCCAAAAATGTAAAGAGTAAAAAGGGAGCAAATGAACTCACGCATATAAATATTGTAAAACAGTTAATAAAATATTGCATGTATTCTCAGCCCAAAAATGTAAAGAGTGAAAGGGAATCAAATGAACTCACGTATATAAATATTGTAAAACAGTTAATAAAGCATTTGCATGTATTCTCAGCCCAAAAACGTAAAGAGTAAAAAGGGAGCAAATGAACTCACGCATATAAATATTGTAAAACAGTTAATAAAGCATTTGCATGTATTCTCAGCCCAAAAATGTAATGAGTAAAAAGGGAGCAAATGAACTCACCTAATGTATTTTGTAGTAAAAATACATATGACGACATTGAACAAGTATAGGGTTGGCCTCGGATTCACGAACCTATATCAAGTATATATATATTAATACATATAATTGTAATCGAATAAATTTATTTATTGTTAATGCTATAATTGTTATTTTAATTATGTGTTTCATTAGCAACCTAATTAATTAAACTTATTTTGTATACATTAACTAAATAATTATAATATAGTTTTATTTAGTATGTTTTTATATGTTTAATTTTTATTGTAAATACAATAATGATAATAATATATTAAAGATAATGATACTTGTATTACTAATAATATTAATAATAATAATAATAATAATGATAATTTTTATAAAAATTTATATTTTTAATACTAATGATATTAATAATACTAGCTAGATAATAATAATAATAATAATAATAATAATAATAATAATAATAATAATAATAATAATAATATACAAATAATAATAATAAAAATAATAAAAAAGAACTACCTTTAGAGCTTTTAAAGAAAAAAGTGCCACGAACCGGGCTCGAACCCGTGACTTCTCGCTCAACAACCACAACCCTAACCATTCCTCTACTTGTTCTTTTCTATTTTAATTCCCAGTAGAATTCTTTATAACCCATAATTTCTGTTTTCATATTCATCACTTAGTATCATCATTATTGTGATTATCATAAACTAATCAACTAATCATCATCTTCTTAACGTCATAACATCATCAACTCGCTATCAATATCATAATTAAATTTCATCATTTTAATCATAGTCTTAATCATAATTATCTATCATCATTAACTCTCGGTTCTATTGTTTTAAATCAACAATGTTAATCTTCAATTTCATAGTTTAGTTCAACAGAAAAGGAAGTGGGATCAAAGCCCAATAGACCACGGCCCATCTGAAAGAAACATAAACTGATTTCTCGGCCCAAGTAGGGACACGACCCAAATTGTTGATCCAAATGTTGTTAGTATGATCCTAATCTAATACCACTAATTTTTACGGCCCCATCTAACAAAAATATATACTGCCCAACAAGAATGAACAAGATCCAGGTGTATTCAAATTTTGCGTTCAATATATGTATACCCTACCACCATGCGTTTTCCACCAACACTAACAAAACAAATTTATTATACATCATTATTCACCTAGCTTTTCATTCGTCACTTTTTCTAATTTCCTTGTTTCCTATATTTGTCATCATACTCATTTAACAGGAAGTAGGAGCAGAACTATAAATCATACGCAGCAGGTTAGTTCGAATAAAAAAATGGTGTTTACGTGATGGGTTGAGCTTGCAGCTGAAACAGGAAGAAATAGGAGTTGCAGGTGATGGTTTTTGGACAGAAACAGCAGTGTTAACCAGTGGGTTCGAGCAGAAAACAGAAAGAAAGAAGATAGAGGTGTTTTGAGTTGAAGTGGGTGGTTTGTGATCAAGAAACAGAAAGTTGATGATGATAATCGGTTGTATAGTTATCGAATTAAAATTAGAAAACGATGGTGGCTTTGAAATGGTGTTCGAAAGGTAGAAGCAAGAGGAAGAAGAATTGCAGGTTTTTGAGTTGGAAAGATTGAACCAGGAATAGGAGGATATGAAGGTTTAATAGTAGTGAGGTGGTGGGTTGATAGTCGGTTAACAAGGCGAGTGGCGTATGGGTGGTGTTTACATGAAACGAAAACAGAAAGATAAAATGAGCAGGTGGCGGCGTTTTCTAGCATCACATAAGGTAGAGAGATAGATAAATGGAGATGGTTGTGGTTTTATGGAGGTCGATTAAGTAACAGGAAATAAAACAAGTGTGGACGAGGGTGGTGATGTTTTGTTCTTGAAGAAGATTTAGAAAGATGAAGGAGAGATAAGAGAGAGGGTGTTTGGTTTTGTAGTAATGAACTTCGACAGAGAGATTCGTTTTCAGAAAACAAATAAATAATTAACAACAAAGATGATAATGACCCTAAACAGATTTTGGATTCTTTCGGTAGATTAAAGTCGCATGGAATCAAGTTTGAAGACAGGAGTACCAATTTGATACAGTTTGATAGCTGTTTGTAACAAGATTGTACAAATCATCAACTTATATAATTTATAAAATTAATATTAATATTAATAATAATAATATTGATAAAGAAAATAATAGTGAACTATCATAATAACTTGAAATTTTAATTTTACTTATAATTATGATGATAAAAAAAAATTAAATGTATCTATTATAGTGTTATACTAATATTAGTATTAATGTTAATACCAATGGAAGTACATATAATAATATTAATATAACAGTTATATTTAACTTATATTTATACATATATATCTATATATTTACATTTTAATAGTAACTTAGATATTCTTATTTATTTATTATATATATTTTTAATTCATATTGATTAAAGTGTATTTTACTACTTCAAAATATTATATTTATACTTCTATTTATATTTACATATAAATTTACATATTTGTTATACACAATTGTTCGTGAATCGTCAGGAGTAGTCAAAGGTTAATTTATTACATGAATATAGTTTCAAAACTTTCGAGACTCAACATTACAGATTTTTGCTTATCGTGTCGGAATCATATAAAGATTAAGTTTAAATTTGGTCGAAAATTCCCGGGTCGTCACAGTACCTACCCGTTAAAGAAATTTCGTCCCGAAATTTGAGTAAGGTCGTCATGGCTAACAATAAAAATGTTTTCATGACGAATATGAGTTGATGAATAGAGTTTTATCATTATTGATTAATACAGATAAAATAATTCGATTTTTCGAAGAGCACGAATGAAGCTATCACCAAAGAGTGAAATAAGAAAGTAAAGATTCATCTTAACTTTTGACAGAGTCAGGGTTGAATTTAGAAAATAGAGCGCATCTTTACTTTTGACGTTGCCTTGGTTGAATTCCGGAATTCAAAGGATTAAAGAAAATCTTGAAGATCTATAAAATCTGAATCTTCGGGATTTATGGAAATTAAGATCTCTTTAGTTAAATACGGTCATCTGCCCCGATTTCTCTGTCTGATTTTTCCATTATAAATCAAACTCTTCCATTTCATTATTCTCACCATTCCTATACTTTCTTTCTTAGTCCATACATCCAAAAGATTGTGAAATGCTTAATCCCGTTCTAATCATTGATGTTTTCTTAATCATCATTTCTGTCATCCTTCTTTCCAATATTCCATCAGAAGAATTTCTGTTTACTCCTACTATTACTTTGGGGTAATACTATTCTTAATTATTCCATGTCTTTATATTGTCATTCGTATTAATATCCACGGTTTGTAACCTCCGTGTTATTATTGGGCTTTATATTTTCTCTTATATTTTGGAGCTTTGTCCCTTCGTTTCTTATTCTTGGGATTAAACACCGCTTGTAATGGTCCAGAATTCGCAGATATAAACTTCAGAATGAACTTTGTTAATGTTCTAAGAAGGAAATCGTAATGGCACAATTTGATTTGTCGAATTACCAGAATCACTGAGAATAGAACTATCAAGAATATATTTTCTTGATATGTTCAGAAGTTAATTTGAATGAAAGAGTTATGTAACATGGCACATGATGACTTTATGATCTGTGAATCATCACATTCCATTAGAAACTCAGCATGACTTACTGTAATATAATCACGTTGATCAAGTGTCATTATATTATACTAACTCATGCATCAGTTCCCAACATTACTTCAATCACATTCATATTTTAAGCTCGAAAGTTTACAGATTATAGAAACTAACAGTTTCTATATGATGTAACACTAATAGCACGAAGAGATTAATGATTTCAGATAAGAATAGTTATGAAAATATCTTCAGAAATATGAAGGATATTTATAATGAAAAATACGATGATATCTTGGAATTTCTAATATCGATGGATGATGAAGAAGATTTATCCGTGAAGGTTTAGATTCGGAAGCAAGGTATTCGCTAAAGATTTCATCAGAAACAGAATCATTTGGATTTTTTGAAGTCAAACTTATTCTTTGTGATTTGTCCACGGCTTCCTTCATAGTTTCGTATAATCTGCTTTTCGACACAAATTTTCTATTGAGTGTTTCCAATACAATGATACACAGGAAGCACGAAGAGGTATATAATTTCGGACAAGAATATTTATGAAAATATCCTCAGAAATATCGAAGATATTGATGATGATATTTTGAAATTTCTAGGTTCGATGGTTGATGAAGAAAGATTTTCCGCAAGATTTTAACATGACTTCGGAGCAAGATATTCTCTAAAGATTTCAACGGATCCAGAATTACCTTAATTCTTTGAATATAGGGTCTGGTCCTTGTATTTGTCCTTGGTCTCCTTCATGGGTAGCTCAATCTGTTTTTCAATACCCAATTTTCTATCGAGCGTTCCTAACACTCCTTTCTTTATCATCAAACTTTTGGTCGTTTAGACCATCTACCATTTTTCTGTTTCCTCTGCATTTAATGCTATGATATCTGAATCATCGGTTATTAATCCGAGGTGGTTTCAGGAAAATTGTGTTTTTAGATGATTAAACGCTGATGGTAATATGGTGGAATATGAAAGGTTCCTTGGTAATAATAAAAGAGCACGCGTATATATCAACGTTATAATAAGGTTGTTTCGTACGAAAAGTCAAAGTTGAATTGCTGAAGCTGTGACAAAATTGACTAATTTGGAAAGGAATTGCAAAGTTATTTTCGGTGATAACAACACCAAAGGAGCTAGTACAGATACGTGTTAAACGTTTATACAAGTTCCGAGTGTTTTCAGGTGCATAATTATATGCATCAATCTTTTCTCTCGTAAATGAAGTGCGGTTGGTTCATCCTCTCGATTGAGGTGTTTTCAAGAATCATGAAAGGTTTGAACACAGAATGTAATCGTGAAGATACAAATGATGTTTAAGACGAAATCAAGTGGCAAACTTGAAGAATTGTTTAGTTTCATATGTTATAATTTAATTCATTTTAATTTTCCAATGTTGGTGGTCCTCAATTGATAGTCCACAGTTAGCAATATATAATTTTTGAATTAATTAATACGTGTCGTGACCCGTATACGTCTCAGACTCGATCACAACTCAAATTATATATATTATTGTAGAATCAACCTCAACTCTGTATAGAGAACTCGTTCATTACTGCATATAGAGTGCCTATGGTTATTCCAAATAATATATATAAATGCATCGATATGATATGTCAAAACTTTGTATACGTGTCCCGATATTTAAAGTGCGTAAAATAAATAACAGAAATTAAATAACAATAAATAAAGTGCATAAAGTAAATAATAGAAATTAAATGACTATAAATAAAATTGCGAGAATGTAAATTGCGATAAACAAACTGCGATAAATAAATTGCGATAATTAAATGGTAATACGGAATTAACAGTTAGCTAGGATCAGTTAGCTAGGATTTTGTTAGCGTGGATTCTTAATAGAATTTCATATTGTTAATTAATCTGTTTCTAATCAATTTTTATTGTGTCTAGTATTTCTTCATTATGCCACTTGTTGGATTCTGATAGGTCAAAATCCAAATATGTAATTGGATGAATATGGTTATTCTGTGGTGAACGGATTTGTATATTGGTGGATGTAAGTAGGATAGTATATGACTGTTGAAACAGATTCAAAGAACGTACAATGTAACTTATTAATGTGAAATTTAAATAGTCCTCGTGTATTACCTACCCGTTAAAATATTTTCAGCATTAACAGTTTGTACAAGAGAATTTTTAAATTACAATCTTTATGAAAACATATGTACATATATATTTTCTTCAGATGCATTCATGGATTTAATGAGTTAATATGATATTAAACTCATTTGCTTTTCGGTTGGAGCTAGAATAACTAATCTCTAAAACTTTAGAGGTTACATATTCGCCATGTCGATCGAAGATAAATGAGGTAGAACGATACGTAGAACGAAGATCATACTCAAAGTACATATGATGATATTGAAGCATGGATTGTTGATGGTACTGGTGTTGTTATTGATTGTACTTTTGGTGCCGGTGATGTTGCCGAAGCTGGTATATTTTGCACCATATTCTCTGAATTGATTATTCGAGCGCGAAGTTCGTTGACTTATTACTCCAGGATGATTGTCGGTCAGAACGAGCGGATGAATAGGGTTCAGAATTGTGGATAGAATATAATCTTGTCGAGTTACCCTGGAAATGAGACTGAAAATGGTGTCTCGAACAGGTTCGCCGGTAAACGCTTCAGGTTCATTGTCAAGAGGTGATTTCAGTTGGTGGACGGGATCGCCTTCTTCGCGTCTCCATTGTTTAAGTCGACTACGAACTCATCAAATGAATTGGGGATGACTGATTGATTGATTCATTCCGGGGACACCGCTTTCGGAATTTAGGTGAATATCCAGGTCGGAATAGCTGTCGGAATAACTATCGGAATAGCTATCGAAATCCGAGGGACTCGAACTAGTTGAAGGATTCATATCGTACGATCAGATGAAGGATTTTCGATAAGAAATAGATTATAGGATGTAGATTAGTATCCTGCAATACATAATTTACATATGCATACATAATACTAAAATCTCATAAGTTACGGAGGAATCTACGGAAGCTGTCAGGCAAATGTAATAGTAACAGATACGCTAAGATATGAATTAGCAGATATGCTAAGATATGAATTTGTCTATACACTATTAACGCAATCAATGCAGTAAGATGTGTCTAGACTAAGAATGATAAGCAGGTAATTTCCTAAGGATGATAAGCAGATGATTTCCAACACGAAATGATAAGCAAAACTTTTGACATGCAGACACGGTCGAAGTCCAGACTCACTAATGCATCCTAACAACTATCAGTTAGACACACTAATGCAGACATGGTTCGCTAAGACCACCGCTCTGATACCAACTGAAAGGACCCGTCCTAATCCATCCAGACGAAGTCTGTATCGATTATAAATGATTCACAATAGTTGTTTTCATCGCGAGGTACTTGACCTCTATATGATACATTTTACAAACATTGCATTCGTTTTTGAAAAGACAATAGTTCATTACATCGAAAGTTTACGGCATGAATACCATTTCATAATATATCTAACTATAATTGACTTAATATTAATCTTGATGAACTCAACGACTCGAATGCAACGTCTTTTGAAATATGTCATTAATGACTCCAAGTAATATCCCTAAAATGAACAAATGCACAGCGGAAGATTTCTTTCGTACCTGAGAATAGACATGCTTTAAAGTGTCAACCAAAAGGTTGGTGAGTTCATTAGTTTATCATAAATAATCATTTCATAATTTTAATAGACCACAAGATTTCATATTTCCATTTCTCATAAACATACGTCCCATGCATAGAGACAAAAGTATCATTCATATGGATTGAACACCTGGTAACCGACATTAACTATATGCATATAAGAATATCCCCATCATTCCGGGATCCTCCTTCGGACATGATATAAATTTCGAAGTACTAAAGCATCCGGTACTTTGGATGGGGCTTGTTGGGCCCGATAGATCTATCTTTAGAGTTCGCGTCAATTAGGGTGTCTGTTCCCTAATTCTTAGATTACCAGACTATATAAAAAGGGGCATATTCGATTTCGATAATTCAACCATAGAATGTAGTTTCACGTACTTGTGTCTATTTCGTAAAACAGTTATAAAAACAGCGCATGTATTCTCAGCCCAAAAATGTAAAGAGTGAAAAGGGATCAAATGAAACTCACGCAAATAAATATTGTAAAAACAGTTAATAAAGCATTTGCATGTATTGTCAGCCCAAAAACATAAAGAGTAAAAGGGAGCAAATGAAACTCACACATATAATTATTGTAAACCAGTTAAATAAGCATTTGCATGTATTCTCAGCCCCAAAAATGTAAAGAGTAAAAAGGGATCAAATGAAACTCACGCATATAAATATTGTAAAACAGTTATTAAAACAGTGCATGTATTCACAGTCCAAAAATGTAAAGAGTAAAAAGGGAGCAAATGAACTCACGCATATAAATATTGTAAAACAGTTAATAAAATATTGCATGTATTCTCAGCCCAAAAATGTAAAGAGTGAAAGGGAATCAAATGAACTCACGTATATAAATATTGTAAAACAGTTAATAAAGCATTTGCATGTATTCTCAGCCCAAAAACGTAAAGAGTAAAAAGGGAGCAAATGAACTCACGCATATAAATATTGTAAAACAGTTAATAAAGCATTTGCATGTATTCTCAGCCCAAAAATGTAATGAGTAAAAAGGGAGCAAATGAACTCACCTAATGTATTTTGTAGTAAAAATACATATGACGACATTGAACAAGTATAGGGTTGGCCTCGGATTCACGAACCTATATCAAGTATATATATATTAATACATATAATTGTAATCGAATAAATTTATTTATTGTTAATGCTATAATTGTTATTTTAATTATGTGTTTCATTAGCAACCTAATTAATTACACTTATTTTGTATACATTAACTAAATAATTATAATATAGTTTTATTTAGTATGTTTTTATATGTTTAATTTTTATTGTAAATACAATAATGATAATAATATATTAAAGATAATGATACTTGTATTACTAATAATATTAATAATAATAATAATAATAATGATAATTTTTATAAAAATTTATATTTTTAATACTAATGATATTAATAATACTAGCTAGATAATAATAATAATAATAATAATAATAATAATAATAATAATAATAATAATAATAATAATAATAATAATAATAATAATAATATACAAATAATAATAATAAAAATAATAAAAAAGAACTACCTTTAGAGCTTTTAAAGAAAAAAGTGCCACGAACCGGGCTCGAACCCGTGACTTCTCGCTCAACAACCACAACCCTAACCATTCCTCTACTTGTTCTTTTCTATTTTAATTCCCAGCAGAATTCTTTATAACCCATAATTTCTGTTTTCATATTCATCACTTAGTATCATCATTATTGTGATTATCATAAACTAATCAACTAATCATCATCTTCTTAACGTCATAACATCATCAACTAGCTATCAATATCATAATTAAATTTCATCATTTTAATCATAGTCTTAATCATAATTATCATTCATCATTAACTCTCGGTTCTATTGTTTTAAATCAACAATGTTAATCTTCAATTTCATAGTTTAGTTCAACAGAAAAGGAAGTGGGATCAAAGCCCAATAGACCACGGCCCATCTGAAAGAAACATAAACTGATTTCTCGGCCCAAGTAGGGACACGACCCAAATTGTTGATCCAAATGTTGTTAGTATGATCCTAATCTAATACCACTAATTTTTACGGCCCCATCTAACAAAAATATATACTGCCCAACAAGAATGAACAAGATCCAGGAGTATTCAAATTTTGCGTTCAATATATGTATACCCTACCACCATGCGTTTTCCACCAACACTAACAAAACAAATTTATTATACATCATTATTCACCTAGCTTTTCATTCGTCACTTTTTCTAATTTCCTTGTTTCCTATATTTGTCATCATACTCATTTAACAGGAAGTAGGAGCAGAACTATAAATCATACGCAGCAGGTTAGTTCGAATAAAAAAATGGTGTTTACGTGATGGGTTGAGCTTGCAGCTGAAACAGGAAGAAATAGGAGTTGCAGGTGATGGTTTTTGGACAGAAACAGCAGTGTTAACCAGTGGGTTCGAGCAGAAAACAGAAAGAAAGAAGATAGAGGTGTTTTGAGTTGAAGTGGGTGGTTTGTGATCAAGAAACAGAAAGTTGATGATGATAATCGGTTGTATAGTTATCGAATTAAAATTAGAAAATGATGGTGGCTTTGAAATGGTGTTCGAAAGGTAGAAGCAAGAGGAAGAAGAATTGCAGGTTTTTGAGTTGGAAAGATTGAACCAGGAATAGGAGGATATGAAGGTTTAATAGTAGTGAGGTGGTGGGTTGATAGTCGGTTAACAAGGTGAGTGGCGTATGGGTGGTGTTTACATGAACCGAAAACAGAAAGATAAAATGAGCAGGTGGCGGCGTTTTCTAGCATCACATAAGGTAGAGAGATAGATAAATGGAGATGGTTGTGGTTTTATGGAGGTCGATTAAGTAACAGGAAATAAAACAAGTGTGGACGAGGGTGGTGATGTTTTGTTCTTGAAGAAGATTTAGAAAGATGAAGGAGAGATAAGAGAGAGGGTGTTTGGTTTTGTAGTAATGAACTTCAACAGAGAGATTCGTTTTCAGAAAACAAATAAATAATTAACAACAAAGATGATAATGACCCTAAACAGATTTTGGATTCTTTCGGTAGATTAAAGTCGCATGGAATCAAGTTTGAAGACAGGAGTACCAATTTGATACAGTTTGATAGCTGTTTGTAACAAGATTGTACAAATCATCAACTTATATAATTTATAAAATTAATATTAATATTAATAATAATAATATTGATAAAGAAAATAATAGTGAACTATCATAATAACTTGAAATTTTAATTTTACTTATAATTATGATGATAAAAAAAAATTAAATGTATCTATTATAGTGTTATACTAATATTAGTATTAATGTTAATACCAATGGAAGTACATATAATAATATTAATATAACAGTTATATTTAACTTATATTTATACATATATATCTATATATTTACATTTTAATAGTAACTTAGATATTCTTATTTATTTATTATATATATTTTTAATTCATATTGATTAAAGTGTATTTTACTACTTCAAAATATTATATTTATACTTCTATTTATATTTACATATAAATTTACATATTTGTTATACACAATTGTTCGTGAATCGTCGGGAGTAGTCAAAGGTTAATTTATTACATGAATATAGTTTCAAAACTTTCGAGACTCAACATTACAGATTTTTGCTTATCGTGTCGGAATCATATAAAGATTAAGTTTAAATTTGGTCGAAAATTCCCGGGTCGTCACAGTATCTTGTTTTGCTTAAGTCTTTTAACCTCACGATCCATTATTTCGACGGGTTCTTCGATGAATTGAAGTTTTTCGTTGATTTGGATTTCATCTAACGGAATAGTGAGATCTTCTTTAGCAAAACATTTCTTCAAATTCGAGACGTGGAAAGTGTTATGTACAGCCGCGAGTTGTTGAGGTAACTCAAGTCGGTAAGCTACTGGTCCGACACGATCAATAATATTGAATGGCCCAATATACCTTGGATTTAATTTCCCTCGTTTACCAAATCGAACAACGCCTTTCCAAGGTGCAACTTTAAGCATGACCATCTCTCCAATTTTAAATTCTATATCTTTTCTTTTAATGTCAGCGTAGCTCTTTTGTCGACTTTGGGCGGTTTTCAACCGTTATTGAATTTGGATGATCTTCTCGGTAGTTTCTTGTATAATCTCCGGACCCGTAATCTGTCTATCCCCCACTTCACTCCAACAAATCGGAGACCTGCACTTTCTACCATAAAGTACTTCAAACGGCGCCATCTCAATGCTTGAATGGTAGCTGTTGTTGTAGGAAAATTCTGCTAACGGTAGATGTCGATCCCAACTGTTTCCGAAATCAATAACACATGCTCGTAGCATGTCTTCAAGTGTTTGTATCGTCCTTTCGCTCTGCCCATCAGTTTGTGGATGATAGGCAGTACTCATGTCTAGACGAGTTCCTAATGCTTGCTGTAATGTCTGCCAGAATCTTGAAATAAATCTGCCATCCCTATCTGAGATAATAGAGATTGGTATTCCATGTCTGGAGACGACTTCCTTCAAATATAGTCGTGCTAACTTCTCCATCTTGTCATCTTCTCTTATTGGCAGGAAGTGTGCTGATTTGGTGAGACGATCAACTATTACCCAAATAGTATCAAAACCACTTGCAGTCTTTGGCAATTTAGTGATGAAATCCATGGTAATGTTTTCCTATTTCCACTCCGGGATTTCGGGTTGTTGAAGTAGACCTGATGGTTTCTGATGCTCAGCTTTGACCTTAGAACACGTCAAACATTCTCCTACGTATTTAGCAACATCGGCTTTCATACCCGGCCACCAAAAATGTTTCTTGAGATCCTTGTACATCTTCCCCGTTCCAGGATGTATTGAGTATCTGGTTTTATGAGCTTCTCTAAGTACCATTTCTCTCATATCTCCAAATTTTGGTACCCAAATCCTTTCAGCCCTATACCGGGTTCCGTCTTCCCGAATATTAAGATGCTTCTCCGATCCTTTGGGTATTTCATCCTTTAAATTTCCCTCTTTTAAAACTCCTTGTTGTGCCTCCTTTATTTGAGTAGTAAGGTTATTGTGAATCATTATATTCATAGATTTTACTCGAATGGGTTCTCTGTCCATCCTGCTCAAGGCATCGGTTACCACATTTGCCTTCCCCGGGTGGTAACGAATCTCAAAGTAGTAATCATTCAATAATTCAATCCACCTACGCTGCCTCATATTCAGTTGTTTCTGATTAAATATGTGTTGAAGACTTTTGTGGTCGGTATATATAATACTTTTGACCCCATATAAGTAGTGCCTCCAAGTCTTTAATGCAAAAACAACCGCGCCTAATTCCAAATCATGCATCGTATAATTTTGTTCGTGAATCTTCAATTGTCTAGACGCATAAGCAATCACCTTCGTTCGTTGCATTAACACACAACCGAGACCTTGCTTTGATGCGTCACAATAAATCACAAAATCATCATTCCCTTCAGGCAATGACAATATAGGTGCCGTAGTTAGCTTTTTCTTCAATAACTGAAACGCTTTCTCTTGTTCATCATTCCATTCAAATTTCTTCCCTTTATGCGTTAATGCAGTCAAGGGTTTTGCTATTCTGGAAAAGTCTTGGATGAACCTTCTGTAGTAACCAGCTAGTCCTAAAAACTGGCGTATGTGTTTCGGAGTTTTCGGGGTTTCCCACTTTTCAACAGTTTCTATCTTTGCCGGATCCACCTTCATACCTTCTTTGTTCACTATGTGACCGAGGAATTGAACTTCTTCCAACCAAAATGCACACTTTGAAAACTTAGCATACAATTCTTCCTTCCTCAATACTTCTAACACCTTTCTCAAATGTTCACCGTGTTCTTGGTCATTCTTTGAGTAAATAAGTATGTCATCAATGAAAACAATGACAAACTTGTCAAGGTATGGTCCACACACTCGGTTCATAAGGTCCATGAACACAGCTGGTGCATTAGTTAAGCCAAACGGCATGACCATAAACTCGTAATGACCGTAACGTGTTCTGAAAGCAGTCTTTGGAATATCATCTTCTTTCACCCGCATTTGATGATACCCGGAACGTAAGTCAATCTTTGAATAAACAGACGAGCCTTGTAGTTGATCAAATAAGTCGTCGATTCTCGGTAGTGGGTAGCGATTCTTGATGGTAAGTTTGTTCAACTCTCGGTAGTCGATACACAACCTGAATGTACCATCTTTCTTCTTGACAAACAAAACAGGAGCTCCCCATGGTGATGTGCTTGGTCGAATGAAACCACGCTCTAAAAGTTCTTGTAATTGGATTTGCAGTTCTTTCATCTCGCTGGGTGCGAGTTTGTAAGGAGAACGAGCTATTGGTGCAGCTCCTGGTACAAGATCTATTTGAAATTCAACGGATCGATGTGGGGGTAATCCCGGTAATTCTTTCAGAAATACATCGGGAAATTCTTTTGCGACGGGAACATCATTGATGCTCTTTTCTTCAGTTTGTACTTTCTCGACGTGTGCTAGAACAACATAGCAACCTTTTCTTATTAGTTTTTGTGCCTTCAAATTACTAATAAGATGTAGCTTCGTGTTGCCCTTTTCTCCGTACACCATTAAGGGTTTTCCTTTTTCTCGTATAATGCGAATTGCATTTTTGTAACAAATGATCTCTGCTTTCACTTCTTTCAACCAGTCCATACCGATTATCACATCAAAACTCCCTAACTCTACTGGTATCAAATCAATCTTAAATATTTCGCTAACCAGTTTAATTTCTCGATTCCGACATATATTATCTGCTGAAATTAATTTACCATTTGCTAATTCGAGTAAAAATTTACTATCCAAAGGCGTCAATGGACAACTTAATTTAGCACAAAAATCTCTACTCATATAGCTTCTATCCGCACCCGAATCAAATAAAACGTAAGCAGATTTATTGTCAATAAGAAACGTACCCGTAACAAGCTTCGGGTCTTCCTGTGCCTCTGCCGCATTAATATTGAAAACTCTTTCGCGGCCTTGTCCATTCGTGTTCTCCTGGTTCGGGCAATTTCTAATAATGTGGCCCGGTTTTCCACATTTATAACAAACTACATTGGCATAACTTGCTCCGACACTACTTGCTCCGCCATTACTCGTTCCGACACCATTTGTTCCTTTCGTTCTATTAACTCCTGGTCCGTAGACCTCACACTTCGCCGCGCTATGACCATTTCTTTTACACTTGTTGCAAAATTTGGTGCAGAACCCCGAGTGATTCTTTTCACACCTTTGGCATAGCTGCTTCTGATTATTGTTGTTGTTGCGGTTATTATTGTTGTTGGGATGATTGTTGTAGTTGCTGTTGTTGTTGTTGTTGTTGTTGTTGGGCCGTTTGTTGTAGTTGCGATTGATGTTGCGATTGTTGGGATAATTGTTGCGATTATTGTTGTAATTGCTGTTGTTGTTGTATTGGTGATTCTTATCACCGTTTTCCTCCCACTTTCTTTTGACTTGCTTCACATTGGCCTCTTCAGCAGTCTGTTCTTTAATTCTTTCTTCAATCTGGTTCACGAGTTTGTGAGCCATTCTACATGCCTGTTGTATGGAGGCGGGCTCGTGTGAACTTATATCTTCTTGGATTCTTTCCGGTAATCCTTTCACAAACGCGTCGATCTTCTCTTCCTCATCTTCGAATGCTCCCGGACACAATAGGCACAATTCTGTGAATCGTCTTTCGTACGTGGTAATATCAAATCCTTGGGTTCGTAACCCTCTAAGTTCTGTCTTGAGCTTATTGACCTCGGTTCTGGGACGGTACTTCTCGTTCATCAAGTGCTTGAATGCTGACCACGGTAGTGCGTACGCATCGTCTTGTCCCACTTGCTCTAGATAGGTATTCCACCATGTTAACGCAGAACCTGTGAAGGTATGCGTAGCGTACTTCACTTTATCCTCTTCAGTACACTTACTTATGGCAAACACCGATTCGACCTTCTCGGTCCAGCGTTTCAATCCGATCGGTCCTTCGGTTCCATCAAATTCCAAAGGTTTGCAGGCAGTGAATTCTTTATAGGTGCATCCTACACGATTTCCTGTACTGCTAGATCCAAGGTTATTGTTGGTATGTAGCGCAGCCTGTACTGCGGCTATGTTTGAAGCTAGAAAAGTACGGAATTCCTCTTCATTCATATTCACGGTGTGTCGAGTAGTCGGTGCCATTTCCTTCAAAATAGTCAAATGGAACAAGTTAATCGTACAGAATATTAAGAGTAGTTAATAGTATTTTGTAGCATAATATGAACTCATTTATAAAAGCTTTTTCTTCATATTAGCATTTTATAAATTTAAATTCGGGTAGTACCTACCCGTTAAGTTCATACTTAGTAGCTAATATACAATTCAACTACTACAATTCTATATGAAAAACTGATTATAATAATTTTTCGATTTCAAACTTTTATACAATATTTTACAAACTTACAATACCGCTTATTTTACATAAAGCATGAAATATAGCACACAATAACTTTGATACAAGATAGTTGTGAAGATAATTCTAGCTAGTACACAAGTCGTTCAGCAAAGGCAATAAAGACACGTAATTCATACGTCCAGAAACAAGTCATGCATTCTGGTTTTACTAGGACTACTTCCCATCCTTGGTCTTGTGGAACATAACCGTTATGGCCGTTGATAAGACAGCGTGTTGTAACGTCGTCAAAGGGACGAGGGTTACGTAATGTGCAACAGTCCCGTAACAATCTAAAAACCTCATTTCTTACCCCAATTACCGACTCCGTCACTTGTGGGAACGTTTTGTTTAATAGTTGTAGGCCGATGTTCTTGTTCTCACTTTGGTGAGAAACGAACATTACTAATCCGTAAGCATAACATGCTTCTTTATGTTGCATGTTAGCCGCTTTTTCTAAATCACGAAGTCCAATATTCGGATATATTGAGTCAAAATAATTTCTTAACCCATTGCGTAAAATAGCATTTGGGTTCCCCGCAATATATGCGTCAAAGTAAACACATCGTAACTTATGGATTTCCCAATGTGATATCCCCCATCTTTCGAACGAAAGCCTTTTATAAACCAAGGCATTCTTGGAACGTTCTTCGAATGTCTTACAAACTGATCTCGCCTTAAATAGTTGTGCCGAAGAATTCTGACCGACTCTAGACAAGATTTCATCAATCATGTCTCCGGGTAAGTCTCTTAAAATATTGAGTTGTCTATCCATTTTGTGTTTTTATACTGTAAAATAGACAAGAGTTAGATTCATAAAAAAAAATACTTATTAATACAAGCAATTTTTACATATATCATAAAGCATAAGCACACTATATTACATATATTACACCACACGAATACAGCTATCTTATTCCGACTCGCTTGTTTCTTCTTCTTCGATTTTGGTTCGTTTTGCCAAGTTTCTAGGGATATATGATGTTCCCCTAATACGAGCCGTCGTTATCCACATTGGTTTAGAAAAACCTGGTGGTTTAGAGGTTCCCGGGTCATTGTTACAACTTAAGGACTTCGGGGGTTGACGATACATATAAAGTTCATCGGGGTTGGAATTAGATTTCTCTATTTTTATGCCCTTTCCCTTATTATTTTCTTTTGCCTTTTTAAATTCAGTTGGGGTAATTTCTATAACATCATCGGAATTCTCGTCGTAATCCTCCCAATATTTTGCTTCCTTGGCGGAAACACCATTGACCATAATTAACCTTGATCGGTTGGTTGAGGATTTTCTTTTACTTAACCGTTTTATTATTTCTCTCACCGGTTCTATTTCTTCATCCGGTTCCGATTCTTCTTCCGGTTCCGATTCTTCTTCCGGTTCCGACTCTTCTTCCGGTTCCTCTTCGGGAACTTGTGAATCAGTCCACGAATCATTCCAATTTACATTTGACTCTTCATTATTATTA
This sequence comes from Rutidosis leptorrhynchoides, assembly GCF_046630445.1. Lineage (NCBI taxonomy): Eukaryota > Viridiplantae > Streptophyta > Magnoliopsida > Asterales > Asteraceae > Rutidosis > Rutidosis leptorrhynchoides. The sequence goes on along the minus strand of NC_092339.1, from coordinate 78,868,525 downwards.
GGTGAGTCAATGGGACTTGTTCTAGAGGTAGACATCTATCACGTAATATCAAACGCGTTAAGAGATTAATATATCACATAATATTCACATGTTAAAAATATATAGTTTCCAACAAAATTTGTTAAGCAATCATTTTTCAAGTAAACACGGTCGAAGTCCAGACTCACTAATGCACCCTAACAAACTCGATAAGACACACTAATGCAAAATTCTGGTTCTCTAAGACCAACGCTCGGATACCAACTGAAATGTCCCGTTCTTATTGATTAAAAACGTTCCATATTAATTGATTTCGTTGCGAGGTTTTGACCTCTATATGAGACGTTTTTCAAAGACTGTATTCCTTTTAAAACAAACCATAACCTTTATTTCATCAATAAAGGTTTAAAAAGCTTTACGTAGATTATCAAATAATGATAATCTAAAATATCCTGTTTACACACGACCATTACATAATGGTTTACAATACAAATATGTTACAACAAAATAAGTTTCTTGAATGCAGTTTTTACACAATATCATACAAGCATGGACTCCAAATCTCGTCCTTATTTAAGTATGCGACAGCGGAAGCTCTTAATAATCACCTGAGAATAAACATGCTTAAAACGTCAACAAAAATGTTGGTGAGTTATAGGTTTAACCTATATATATCAAATCATAATAATAGACCACAAGATTTCATATTTCAATACACATCCCATACATAGAGATAAAAATCATTCATATGGTGAACACCTGGTAACCGACATTAACAAGATGCATATATAAGAATATCCCCATCATTCCGGGACACCCTTCGGATATGATATAAATTTCGAAGTACTAAAGCATCTGGTACTTTGGATGGGGTTTGTTAAGCCCAATAGATCTATCTTTAGGATTCGCGTCAATTAGGGTGTCTGTTCCCTAATTCTTAGATTACCAGACTTAATAAAAAGGGGCATATTCGATTTCGATAATTCGACCATAGAATGTAGTTTCACGTACTTGTGTCTATTTTGTAAATCATTTATAAAACCTGCATGTATTCTCATCCCAAAAATATTAGATTTTAAAAGTGGGACTATAACTCACTTTCACAGATTTTTACTTCGTCAGGAAGTAAGACTTGGCCACTGGTTGATTCACGAACCTATAACAATATATACATATATATCAAAGTATGTTCAAAATATATTTACAACACTTTTAATATATTTTGATGTTTTAAGTTTATTAAGTCAGTTGTCCTCGTTAGTAACCTACAACTAGTTGTCCACAGTTAGATGTACAGAAATAAATCGATAAATATTATCTTGAATCAATCCACGACCCAGTGTATACGTATCTCAGTATTGATCACAACTCAAACTATATATATTTTGGAATCAACCTCAACCCTGTATAGCTAACTCCAACATTCACATATAGAGTGTCTATGGTTGTTCCGAAATATATATAGATGTGTCGACATGATAGGTCGAAACATTGTATACGTGTCTATGGTATCCCAAGATTACATAATATACAATACAAGTTGATTAAGTTATGGTTGGAATAGATTTGTTACAAATTTTCACGTAGCTAAAATGAGAAAAATTATCCAATCTTGTTTTACCCATAACTTCTTCATTTTAAATCCGTTTGGAGTGAATCAAATTGCTATGGTTTCATATTGAACTATATTTTATGAATCTAAACAGAAAAAGTATAGGTTTATAGTCGGAAAAATAAGTTACAAGTCGTTTTTGTAAAGGTAGTCATTTCAGTCGAAAGAACGACGTCTAGATGACCATTTTAGAAAACATACTTCCACTTTGAGTTTAACCATAATTTTTGGATATAGTTTCATGTTCATAATAAAAATCATTTTCTCAGAATAACAACTTTTAAATCAAAGTTTATCATAGTTTTTAATTAACTAACCCAAAACAGCCCGCGGTGTTACTACGACGGCGTAAATCCGGTTTTACGGTGTTTTTCGTGTCTCCAGGTTTTAAATCATTAAGTTAGCATATCATATAGATATAGAACATGTGTTTAGTTGATTTTAAAAGTCAAGTTAGAAGGATTAACTTTTGTTTGCGAACAAGTTTAGAATTAACTAAACTATGTTCTAGTGATTACAAGTTTAAACCTTCGAATAAGATAGCTTTATATGTATGAATTGAATGATGTTATGAACATAATTACTACCTTAAGTTCCTTGGATAAACCTACTAGAAAAGTGAAAAATGGATCTAGCTTCAACGGATCCTTGGATGGCTCGAAGTTCTTGAAGCAGAATCATGACACGAAAACAAGTTCAAGTAAGATCATCACTTGAAATAAGATTGTTATAGTTATAGAAATTGAACCAAAGTTTGAATATGATTATTACCTTGTATTAGAATGATAACCTACTGTAAGAAACAAAGATTTCTTGAGGTTGGATGATCACCTTACAAGATTGGAAGTGAGCTAGCAAACTTGAAAGTATTCTTGATTTTATGTAACTAGAACTTGTAGAATATATGAAGAACACTTAGAACTTGAAGATAGAACTTGAGAGAGATCAATTAGATGAAGAAAATTGAAGAATGAAAGTGTTTGTAGGTGTTTTTGGTCGTTGGTGTATGGATTAGATATAAAGGATATGTAATTTTGTTTTCATGTAAATAAGTCATGAATGATTACTCATATTTTTATAGTTTTATGAGATATTTCATACTAGTTGCCAAATGATGGTTCCCACATGTGTTAGGTGACTCACATGGGCTGCTAAGAGCTGATCATTGGAGTATATATACCAATAGTACATACATCTAAAAGCTGTGTATTGTACGAGTACGAATACGGGTGCATACGAGTAGAATTGTTGATGAAACTGAACGAGGATGTAATTGTAAGCATTTTTGTTAAGTAGAAGTATTTTGATAAGTGTATTGAAGTCTTTCAAAAGTGTATAAATACATATTAAAACACTACATGTATATACATTTTAACTGAGTCGTTAAGTCATCGTTAGTCGTTACATGCAAGTGTTGTTTTAAACCTTTAGGTTAACGATCTTGTTAAATGTTGTTAACCCAATGTTTATAATATCAAATGAGATTTTAAATTATTATATTATCATGATATTATCATGTATGAATATCTCTTAATATGATATATATACATTAAATGTCTTTACAACGATAATCGTTACATATATGTCTCGTTTAAAAATCATTAAGTTAGTAGTCTTGTTTTTACATATGTAGTTCATTGTTAATATACTTAATAATATGTTTACTTATCAAAGTATCATGTTAACTATATATATATCCATATATATGTCATCATATAGTTTTTACAAGTTTTAACGTTCGTGAATCACCGGTCAACTTGGGTGGTCAATTGTCTATATGAAACATATTTCAATTAATCAAGTCTTAACAAGTTTGATTGCTTAACATGTTGGAAACATTTAATCATGTAAATATCAATCTCAATTAATATATATAAACATGGAAAAGTTCGGGTCACTACAATCGGCATTCATAAGGTTGACGAATCTGAATCATTGGTTATCAATCCGAAGTGTTTTTCAAGAATTTTGAATTTGAGCATTGAACACAGGATGTAACTGTCAATGGATCTAACGGTTGACGAAGAAATGTTGTAAATTTCAAAAGTAATGAATGGTAAGTTCGGTGGTTTGATGTGATAATTCATTGCAGAATATGAATGAATATAATTCATGAATGTTGTGATCTTTAGGAAGATAACACTTGCTAAAGCTTTGGATGTCCAATTGAATTTGAATGAAAATGGTTGTTCTTCAGTGAATAGATACATATATCTGTGGATGTGAGTAGGAAGTTAATGTCTGCTGAATCAGAATTAAAGATTGTACAGTGTAACATATTAATATGAATTCTAAATATTTCTTGGGTATTACCTACCCGTTAAAATATTTTTAACATCAACGGTTTGTACAAAAGAATTTGAATATATACCCACATATATATTTTCTTCGAATGTAAATCATGGATTTAATATCATATTAGTCTCATCTGATTTGAGGTTGGAACAAGAATAAATAATCTCCAAAAACTTTTAGAAACTACATATTCTCTACAGAGTATTTCTTCAATGTAGTTATGAATCAATACTTCATCGTTTGTTGTTACTGGTATTCCTTGGTGTCTATGGTGCGTATGATGTTGATGCTCGTGGCACAGATTGTGATGTTTACGCTTGTGATGCGGATGTTGTTGTTGATAAAGCTGATGGTGCTGATGCGTTGCTGATACTGATGCAACTGATGGTGCTTATAATGCTTGCTGTGTTGGTGATGTTGACGGTATTGCTGGTACTGGTGGTGCTGGTTATGTTGTTGTACTGCTGATTCTTGTAGATATCGCACCATATTCTCCAGAGCCACCACTCGAGCGCGAATCTCGTTGACTTCTTCTACTATTTTGGGATGATTGGCGGTTGGAACAAGGGGATGAATAAGATCTAAAATCTTTGATATTATATAATCGTGACGGGATACCCTGGAAAGAAGAGAGAAAATGGTGTTTCGGACTGGTTCGTCGGTAAGCGCTTCAGGTTCTTCGCCAAGAGGTGAATTCGATTGGTGGAAGGGATCACCTTCTTTTCGCCTCCATTGGTTGAGTCGGCTACGAACCCATCCTCAATTCATCCAGAAAAGATGATGGCTGATTGGTTCGTTTGTTCCGGTTACGCTGCCATTGGAGCTCGAGGAGTTCGAGGAATCCATATTATGTGTTTGGAATAGGGTTTGATATGAAATGAGTGTTGGATACTGAGTGATATATTCGTTTCCTTGAATACATATATATAGCAAAAAGATTTTCGTAATTTACGGAGGGAATTTAGGAAAAGTGTTAGACAAAGTCTATTGGGATAGATATGATAAGATATGATAAGATATGATGTGTCTATACTCCACTTATGTAATAATGGCAGTATGACGTGTCGAGATAAAAATGATAAGTATGTAATCAGATAATTTTTCGATTAAAGACTTTCAATTCGTAATGGCCTATTCAGGTCTAGGGGCTTGAGCTATAGGATCCTTTAAATCGGTAATCCAAACCCTTCCATTCTAGAGTTTCGTAGACGCCACCCGTCAAGAAAGTTCAATGATCAAAAATAACGAGAAAGCAAAGATTTTGAAAGTAATGAATATGAATAGTAGAGATTTCAATAATCATGAATAACATTTCATGTAATACATATGCAATACACAAAACCATGATAGATGACAAAGGAATGTCGAGAATTTCAGAAATCATGGTGTCGCATTTAAATATGGTGGCGAAATTGGATAGTACTTAGGAGAGTGAGCAGAGTTCTTAGATTGGCTTGGTATTCTAAGGAAGATTAAAGAATTTAATAAATAAAGTTTCTAAGGTATAGTGTAGCATTTAACAATTAAATGCAACAATTAAAGGCACTATAGTCAAGGAAAGTTATAGTCCTACATTGCTAAGGTACCTAATTGTATAAGGCACACATAAGATGCAATCCTAGTTCTCTACAACAACCTGGCTCTGATACCAAACTGTCACACCCCCAAATAGGGCCTGGGGTATTTGTGACTAATTATATCAAATCACAGTTGTTTAAACGAGAACGACTCTATATGAGACATTTTATTGAGTTTTGCAGCGAAAAATAAATAGATTACATTGTATTTAGAGCATTAAATATTTTTAAATGAATTGGTAAGTAATGCATGAAGACTCCAAGCATGACAAGAAATCATCATTAAAGCAGCAGATATACAGCGGAAGCAAAATTTAAGTACTTGAGAATAAACATGCTTAAAAAGTCAACACGAGGTTGAGTAAGTTCATAGGTTTGTCATAAATAATTATTTCAGTAATAGATCACAAGATTTAATAAAAGACGATATATCATGTATATCAAAAGTATGCAATGAGTGTATAATATCAAAACTAAACGATTTTACCCCGAGACAATACATATGTAATTGTCGGGATCATTATTATACCACCAATTGACCTGAGGTCAACAGTGCAGGACGTTACTCCCAATAGCGCTATTTATAATAATTCCGTTTGCCTCTTCATTATCTAGCAATTAATGATATTACAAAGCAGGGTTTTGCATATTTCAAATGAACACAATAAAAGTACTCATGTTGGTCGCATAATAGTTTGTACTTGTGTCTATCAGTTATAAAAATAGTACATGTATTCTCAGCCCAAAAAATATAGATAAAAAGGGAGCAAATGAAACTCACGATACGATATTTTGTAGTAAAAATATTCATACGACGATATTAAACAATGCAGGGTTAGCCTCCGATTTACGAACCTATAGCAATTATATATATTAAAATATATAATCGTAATCGAACCAATTTATATTCATTTGGTTATGTATTAAAATTAATATTTATATATGATTTTATTAATACTCATAGTATATTATAATGTTTATTTGATATATAATTTAATTAACGTTATATCGATATAAATAATATTATATTAGTTAAAACATAATATTATGTAATATTAATATGTTTTTATATAAATATCATTTGTTTGCGAAAAGTAATATTAGAAGAAGAAGAAGAAGAAGAAGAAGAAGAAGAAGAAGAAGAAGAAGAATAATAATAATAATAATAATAATAATAATAATAATAATAATAATAATAATAATAATAATAATGATGATGATGATGATAGTAATAATAGTAATAACTAGTCCGGTCCGACCCGCGCGATGCGGCGGGGGCTTTCGGCCGGCGTCTTCATATTTAGTGCAGTTTTATTTACAGAATGGAAAAACGGCACATGTGTTACGCGTCGTTAAAATTTAACTCGCGGCGAGCAGGAAGATACGGGATGTCGTTGTGTTTAGCGTTTTTTAAAAAGTGTCCGGTTCAGACGCGCTTAGTATCGTTTCGTTGGTAAGATTATTTCGAGTCTGACGGTGTTGGCGAAAAAATTTAACTCGCGGCGAGCAGGAAGATACGGGATGTCGTTGTATTTAGCGTTTTTTAAAAAGTGCTCGTTTAGAACATAGTTAGTATCGTTTTGTTCATAAAATTATTTCGAGTCTGACGGTGCTCTCGAAAAAATTTAACTCGCGGCGAGCGGGAAGATACGGGCTGATGTTATGTTTAGCGTTTTTTAAAAAGTGTCCATTTTGAACGTAGTTAGTTTTATTTTGTTCGTGAAAATATTTCGAGTTTAACGGAGTTGTTGGTGAAATTTAACTCGGAGCGAGGCGGAAGATACGGGCTGGCGAAATGTTTGGGTGGTTTTTTTATTTTAATATGGGGAATTTGCATTTTACCCCCCTAAATTTTGGTTTTTTTTTTTTGCAAGTTGGGTGTAGTTGTGGGGGGGGGGGGGGGGGGGGGGAGAATTAAAATTGCTAGTGTGAAAGGTGTTGATCACTGTTGTCGTTTTTGGGTTATTGTACGACATAGAAGGCCATGTCATTTAGTAATCTAATGGATTAATGATGATAATAATTTTAATAATGATAATTTTAATAAGTATAATAATTTTAATAATAATGTTAATTTAAAAAAAATAGTTTTGATAATAATAATATTAATAACTTTATTAATAATGATAATACTAGTAATAAAAATGATAATGATAATTTTAATGATTATGATACTAATAATGTTATTAATAATAATACTGATAATAATCACGATAATACTAAAAATCATAATTTTACTAATAAGTATAAAATGATACTAATACTAATATTAATGAAAATAATATTAATTTTGTATTATTTTCATAATAATAATTATAATAGTAATAATAAATGGTAATTAATACTTATAATAGTAATAATAATTATCATAATCATAATAATACTAATAATAATAATAATAATAATAATAATAATAATAATAATAATAATAATAATAATAATAATAATAATAATAAATCTAATACTTAATAATAAATATATTTATAATAATAATAATAATATTAATAATAATATTAAAAAATTTAAGAAATGAAAACTACCTCAATTAGCCCTTAAAAAAATATCCCAAACCTGGCTCGAATCCATGACCTCTCACTCACACGCAAACACACAAAACCACTCGACTGCTTCTATCTTTCTGTTTTTAATTCAGAACTAATTTTATTTAACCCGTTTTTAATTTTTCATCGTCTTCTTTAACCCAGTCGACCAGTATCAATTAACAATCATAACAATTAATTGACTAATGTTTTAGGTTCTTCAATTGAAACAGAAGTAATCAAAATTAATTGTTTTAATAGAAAACGGAAAAAATAAATTAATAAATAAAAATTAAACCTGCTGTTCGAGTAAAAAAAATACGAACTCCATAATTGATTTCAAATTTGAGGGCGTTTTAGACAATAATTACGACATGAAATAGATTCTAAATTCATCCTATAAACTTCTGAAATTCTCAATTTAATTTGAAACACAACAGAAAATTCGAATTCGATTTAAGAACAAATGTTGACTTTTTCAATTTAAAACTTTGACTCAGAAATTAGGATTCGATAGGAAAAATTGGAAATTGAAACTTTCCAGATAGTTTGAATGAAGGATTTCTAACAAAACTGCGTTATTACATTTTTGAATTTGATTCGAAATTGTGATATGGCTAAAAAGTTGAAGAACTGAGGTTTTCGGCATTTATTTTCTGTATTTTCTTTTTGTTTTGATTCTGAATTGAAGTAGGAACTGATGATGGATTTATATAGTCGACTGGTAACTCTTATCATTGAATTGATCGAATTTTAATAAGCAATTGTGGGTGTTGACAATGATATACACGATCAGGAGAAAAAAAAAATAATATGAAAAGCAAAGCACGATCTGTATAAAAATTAAAAGGAAACAGATACTGGGTGTCGACATGATTTCCATATAAACAGATAAATAAAAATTCAAAAGCAGATTAAATTTTTAGGTAAAATTAGGTATCTTTATTTGATCAGTATAAATTTAATTAATATATTAATAATAATAATTATAATAATTATATTTATAATATTAATCAATAATAATAATAATAGATAAGGATAATAATAATAATACTAATAATAATAATAAAATTAATAATAATATTAATAATAATATTACCTCGCATATGCGGGATTGGGTATTGTTGTTGTTGTTGTATTAATAATAATATTACTAAATATTTAATAATAAGAATGATATCAAATGATATAAAAAATGATAATTTTAAAATTATAATGATAACTAGTAATTTATTACTTTAGTAAAGTTATTAAAATCTTATTTTTCATAATAATAATATTAATGATAATCATAATAACATTATTATTAATATAACAAATTGTGGGTATCAAATCTGATGTTATCATTATTATTAATGTTAATAATAATGATAAAAGTAATATTAATATAATACTTTTACTTATAATTAAGTTTAATATATACATATTATTAATAAATAATTATATTTTATATAATAATATTTCTTGATTATTTAATATTTACACATTTTATATGTATAATTAAATATATACATTTTTATTTATAGTTATTTGTTCGTGAATTGTTGGAATTAGTCGAGGTTTATTGAAATCATATAAAGATTTTGTTTAAATTTTGTCGAAAATTTCCGGGTTGTTATAAGCTAATTCGACAAATGGCTCCAAAGGCGCTAATGATGTCTCCATTGTTACGGAGAGTGACGAATTCCTCTGAAGTCACGTCATCCTCATGGTGTGTCCGCGCCACCATGGAAAGGGATGTTCGTTAGCAGTTTCACAATTGCACATGGGCACTGGTTTGGCATTGGTGCAGGTTGTGTGGTGGAAACTGATGTTGAAGCTGATGGAACTTCCGGGAAAGCCAAACAGGGAAGTTGCACCGTAAATGTTCAGCTGGTTGTTCAACATGTGCCGAGGTGAAATTCTTAGAATGGGATCTTCTAAGTGGTTATACTCTTACGGTGGAGTATGATAATTCTGTTTAGAGTTATGATTGTCTGTTATGACAATGATTGTCGGTTTAGACAATGTTCAATGAGGATGCAAGTTTTGTCTCTTGGGAGATAATGTCAACGGCATGAAGATGAGGATCTTGAAGTTGTCGTCGAGGAAGCGTCTACATCGGTTATCCTTGCAATATGGAAGCATGGTTAACTTCTTCTATCCAAAAGGTGGAGATTTGTTGGATATAGTTTTGGCTAGAAGAATTGGATATGGTTGCATAGTATTTGTGAAGGATGTTATCCCACATAGGTGGGAGGAAAAAGTTGGAGGGGACTTGCTTGGTTATAAAAGAGGGGTTAAGTCTTCATTCCAAATTGCACTAATCAAAACACTTTAAGTATTTGATTATTTCTTTCTTTCTTACCCTTGTTTGAGAGTTGTATTAGTTAAATATTTTGAAGAGTGTAATTGGCTTAAGAGAGTCGTCTATATCATTGTAACAATTTGTGATATAGTGTATTTCTCTCTTTGGGGGCCGGTGGTTTTTCTCATGTTTTGGAGTTTTCACGTTAAATCTTGTGTTGTGTATTGTTCTTATTTCTTTACTCTTTTTCATTGAGCGTTTGTTGGGAATTAGTGAGGCCGTAATTTCCCAACAGATAGTTCATGGCAGAGATGAAATTGTGTTTTTATTATGTAGCCAACAATGGTCGAACTCATGGCCTCCCCTAAAGGAAGCATGCCACCAACCGCTGGACCACATCACAACTTCATTGATATTTTGTATGTAATAACTCGTTCGTAGCAACGCGCTACATCGTTATAAATACATTATTTGAAAAAGGATATATTATTATTATTATTATTATTATTATTATTATTATTATTATTATTATTATTATTATTATATTCATATTAATTATTAATATTAAATAATAATATTATATTGTTATTTATTATTTATTACTCCAGTATTTAAACAAAAAAAAGAGAGTAAAAGTTCATATATTGCACATCACAAATATGGACTGCATGATTACAAATTACACGTGTTTAAAATGTTACTCTAAAATGTTATAAATACGAATACATCTGGCATTTACGTAAATTGTAGTAGCAGGTTAGGCGGCAGGTAGGGTTTTGTGCTCTGTAAATTATACTCGTACACTGGAATTATTGTAAAATAAACGAAACAATTCGTGTACGTAAGTAATTAATTATGTCTTTTCTTATCCGTATACATTAAGATGCATTTGCGATAATGATTATATTTACATCAATAATTCAATATACAGTAATGATGGAGTTAATTTTAGAGGCAAAAGACGCAAACGAATGGAGTTACGGAGAAGAAGGAGCTGCAAATCTCATTCTCTCTTATACTGGATCATCTCCTTATTTTGTAAGCCCTAATTTATTATATTCATCAATATATACATATACGTACATATGAAATTGTTCAATTGAAGTTTAGGAATATGTATTTAACTTAATGTACTCCCTCCGTCCAGAATCTATTGTCACCAGACAAAATAAGCATTTTAAGAAGAAAAAGTACCAGACACATGTACTTTGTCGTTAACTTTTCAGTTTTACCATTTACTTTTTACCCATTTTTTTGTCTTATGTATATAAATGTATAAAGTAGGGGCACAGACGAAACTTATCACATTATATTTTTTCATTTATGGATGTAGACAGTTAATTTAGGACATCCAAAAAAGAAATACTGATATGGGACGGAGGTAGAAATTGTTTAATAGTGTATGATTGGGAATTAAGAAAATTAATCACTGAATATGTAGGTTGGGAAAGTGTTACGGGTACAAAAAGTTAAAAGAAATGGGACTAATTGTGAAGAAATATCTTCAGCTTTATCTGTACATGAATGTCTTCTATGGAAAAAAGATTGTGAACTTTTATCAGCTCTGACTAGGGAGATTGCGGAACATTTATATGTGCAGAATGTAATGAGTCCATTATTAGGTTCCAATCATGTTAATGCTGGGGTATGTTTATACTGTATCATTACAATTTCATTTAGACAAATGTTTTTAATCTTGTATTTCACACTTGAGACAAGATTATTGTCGGAAATTACCTGCTTATCATCTTAAGTCTAGACGCGTCTTACTGCATTCATTGCATAGATAGTGTATAGACAAATTCATATCTTTACATATCTATCACAGTAAACTCTGTCTGACATCTTTCGAAAATTTCTCCGTAACTTATGGGATCTTGGTATTATATATACATATGTACAATATGTATTGAAAAATACCAAACTAAATCCTATAATCTATTACATATCAAAATTCATTTCCCTGATCATACGAGATGGATCCCTCGACTAGTTCAAGTTCATCGGATTCTGATATGGAGTTTCATTCGAGCTCCGAAAGCAGTGTAACCGGAATGGATCAACCAATTAGTCATCATCTATTCTGGATAAATTGGGAATGGGTTCGTAGCCTACTTAATCATTCGAGACAAGAAGAAGGCGATCCCTTCTATCCACCACATTGTCCTCTTGGCGAAAAACCTGAAGCACTTACCGGCGAACCTGTTCGAGACACCATTTTCTCTCTCATTTCCAGAGTGTCGCGTCACGATTACATATTATCTCAAATTCTAGATCTTATTCATCCGCTCATCCGAACCACCGATCATCCCGGAGTAATAGAAGAAGTCAACGAGCTTCGCGCTCGGGTACTGGCTTTGGAGAATATGGTGCAAAGGTTACAAACACCAGCAGCGGCACCGGCATCAACAGTACCACCATCAGCAACACCAACAATACCATCACCACCACCAACAACAACATTCGCATCCCACACTCCAACATCACAATCTGTACCTCGAACATCAACGTCATACGCACCATAGATACCAAGTAGTACCAACAACAATAACTGATGAAGTATTAATCTATAACTTCATTGGAGAAACATTCTGTGGCGATTATGTAATCTCCAAAGTCTTAGAGATTATCTAATATAGCCTTAACTAGAAATCAGATGTGTGGACCGAGATGATAAAAGGAAGAGTAAAAACCCTGACAAGGATAGTGCACGACTTACAAGCTAGACTTGTTTTACCAGCAGCATCAACAGTACCGTCAACATCGTCAGAATCAGCAGCACCTATAACATCACAAGCTCCGCCAGTTCAAGAATCACCGTGGACATCATCACTAATCAACAACGCGTCTATTGTATCAACGAGTTATGAAGTATTAACTCATTCCCTCTGAAGAAATTATATGTATATTTTATATATATATGAATTTTGTCATCAAAATAAATTTTTTCGTATTAAGCTATTATGTACGAATTAAATAAGGGTAGATGCTACTCGATTAAATTCATATTACTAATATGCTAAGATGTACATCCTTCCTTAACAACTTAACCATCGTTAACTACGATCTCTGTTCCAACTCAATGAATTCCGTTTCATAATAAACTAAGTGTATTATTCGATTACATGTTTGATTTTACACTTTCGATATACTCGAAACTTTATAGAAAATATCATTCGTACCTTACGAAGTTAGCAAGAGTTCTATGAGCATCAACATGATTCACTAAGGAAATATCCATAAGAATAACTAATGAAGTATTGAAATACTCTGTGAAGTTTATGTAATCTCTAATGTTAGAGATTATTCATTCCTAATTCCAGCCTAAGATCAAATGAGCTTGATTTAGTATTAACTCATCAAATCTGTATTACATCTGAAGAAAATATACATATATTTTCATAAAGACTGTAATAAAATTCTCTGGTACAATATATTACTTGTGAAACTTTTAACGGGTAGGTAATACCTGAGAGATATATAAATTTACAATTAATATGTTACGTTCTTCGATTCTAATTCAACAAATCATCAACTATACTCATTATTTTCACAATGATATGCATTCTTTCATAGAAATCAAAACAACTATTCGCATTCAAATTAGATTACATATTCTGATTTTGATAAACCAAAATTCAAGTCAAGATTTAACGGAAGACATCACTCTTAAATTCCTACATCTATAAAAGCCATACTTTGAATTCAAAACTGTGATAGAACATCACTTTTATTCGTAACACTCAGAAGAATATTAGAATCATTCGAGATTCATGACGATTTCATCATTTGAATATTGACAATGACAATCTGAATTTAAAACCCTTCGAAATTCCTAAAGACACTTTAAATAATGAACAAGTGAGATGATGATCCAACCACATGTTACCCACAGTCATGTACCTGAAAAACTCTCGAAACCAAGGTCATAGTTCAACACGTATCCGTGTCAGACCCTTTGGCATTTATTAGCAAAAAATAACCTTTCAATCCATTTTCAAAGTAGACAGTTTTGTCACATCTCCAGCAAATCAACATCGACCTTTTATTCGAATAAGCCTTATTATAACTTTGAAATATAAGTTTGTTCTTCATAATCGTTACCAGGGAACCGTTTATATCCCACCAGATTAGCAGTAAACTTATCAACAACCTCATTATTCTTTGACTTTTCGAAAAAAATCATTATATTCATTGAAACTCTATCATGTACTCATCTACATCTTGTAACAATAATTGCCATACCAACTACCGGGAATTAGCAATCAGTATTTTGAATCTCACAGCAATTCTACGCCAACAGTTATATATATATATATATATATATATATATATATATATATATATATATATATATATATATATATATATAGCATCTATTTCCTGGACTTACATACTTCGAATGTGAAGTTTCTAAAAACCACCTCAAACTGCGAACTAGTTCTCCGAAATTGGAAAAATGCTGATGAAGCAGCAAAAACTGTAAACGACCTTAACAGTCAAAATTTTGATGATAAAGAATAATGTGTTGGCAAAGCCCAGAAAAAAAAAGAGAAGGTTTGGAACTGGAAAACGGATTGAGTAAACCATGAAGGAGGCTGTGGACAAATCACAAGGACTAAACTTGCCTTCAAAAAATCCAAATGATTCAGTGTCTGCTGAAGCTATTCTGGAATACCTTGCTCCTGACTCTAAATCTTTACCAACAAATCTTCTTCATCATCCATCGATATTAGAAATTCGAAGATATCATCGTATCTTTCATTATAAATATCCTCCATATTTCTGAAATTATTTTCATAACTACTCTTATCTGAAATAATTTATCTCTTCGCGCTATCTGCATTACATCATAAAAGAAACTGTTTTAGTTTTTAAATTCTGGAAAAAAAAAATCGAATATAAAATATGGATGTTTTTGAAGTAGTGTTGGAAACTGAAGCATGAGTTAGTATAATATAATGACACTTGATCAACATGATTATATTACAGTAAGTCATGTTGAGTTTCTAAATGGAACGTGATGATTCACAGATCATAACGTCATCATGTGCTATGTTACACGACTCTTACATTCTATCTAATATATAAACATATCAAGAACATTATTTCTTGATAGTTCTATCTTTTCTCTTGAATTTGGGTAATTTAACCAATCAAGATT
This sequence comes from Rutidosis leptorrhynchoides, assembly GCF_046630445.1. NCBI lineage: Eukaryota > Viridiplantae > Streptophyta > Magnoliopsida > Asterales > Asteraceae > Rutidosis > Rutidosis leptorrhynchoides. The sequence continues at coordinate 78,853,071 of NC_092339.1, read as the reverse complement.
GTGCCATTACAACTTCTCTCTTAGAACATTAGTCATGTTCATTCGAAACTCCATACCTACGAATTCTGGACCATTACTTGATGTGCTTAATGGATAGAAGAGAAAACAGAGCATAAAGCTTCGAAGTGTAAATGGAGGTATAAATCGCAGCAAATAAGAGAGAGCATTAACTGTGGATGACAATGATTATAGGAGATAGAAGCAGGGACATTGAAATATAAGGGAAGATATAAAACCCAACAACAACCCAGAAATTACAAACCGTATATATCAATGCATATAGCAACATAAAGACACGAAAGAACTAAAAACACTATAAAACCAAGAGTATAGTAGAAGTGAATAGATTCTTTCGGTGGCAGATGAAAAAGAAGGATGACGGATATGAAAGTTAGGAGTATATCAAGAATCAAAACTGGATGGAGCATGTTGACGAATGCTTCAAAGTATGAATTGAGGGAGAAAGAGTAGAAGGTGTGAGTTGTGGAAATAAGGAAACGAAGGGGGTGATTATATAGTAAAATATTCGACAGAGCATTCAAAACAGATTATTGCATTTAATCAAAGCGGATCCTAATTACCGAAGAACCAAATCTTATTACGAAGATTTTCTCCAAATTCCTTGAACTCTGGAAATCAATCCTGTCTACGTCAAAAGATATGACGAATCTACATTTACTCATTTCACTCTTTTATGATAGCTTCACTCGTACTCTTCACAAAAATCAAATGGTTTTATCCATATTACTCAATGACGATAAAACTCTAATTTACAACTGATGTGCGAGCGGAGGTGTACGAAATACTATTATCGTTTATTACGAAATACGAAAAAATTACACAAGTTTTATTTATTTATTTATGGGATATACCTAAACCTTGCTACAACACTATAGGCAGTGTACCTAATCGTAGAGTAGTGTAGTTTTTAGTAAGTCCGGTTCGTTTCACAGGGAGCTAGCAAAGTTTAACGCTATATTTTTATATATAATTATATATAGTAATAATAATATAAAAATGGGAGTTTTTACCGTTTAATGACCGGTTTGTCGATTTTAAATAAAGCGTAAAGATAAATGACGATAATATAAATGACAGAATTTAAATTGCGATAAAGTAAATTGCAGTAATTAAAATGACAGTAAATAAAGGTACGATGAAATATGAAATAAAAGTATTATGCTTATTTAAACTTCCGTAATCATGATGTTCGACGTGTTGATTTTAATTTATTACCCGGGTTAATTGTCCTTTGTCCTGGATTATTTGATACCTATTTGGTTTTTGTCCATAATAGTCCATCGGTCATAATTATAAAATGCTCGTCAAATTAACCTTATTCCCGAAGTTAAATATTCCAACTAATTAGGGATTCGAACTGTAACAAGGTTTTAATACTTTGTTAACAATTACACCAATTATCCTTGTATGTAATCCACCCCTGTTTTAATGAGATATGAATATTAATTTACCCACTTGATCAGAATGAATAATCAATTATCCAACCCAAATAATTAATTAAATGATCGTAAAAGATGTCGTATAAACGTCACTAAATTGGACATACATAATGATTTTAATAATTATTAGAATAACTAATTTGAAGATAGGTTCGATAGGTTCTAATGAGTTGTCATTCGATTAGACAATACCCCCTATCTATTAATAGTCAATAGTCCAATATCCACAAGTGTCGGTCTTTTGTCCAAACCTTAATTATGGTACAAAATCTAATAACCCAATCTTAATTTTTAGTCCAACATCACGATTACTTTGGCTTAAATAAGCATAATAATAACTTAGTTACGAGACATTAATTTAAAAAGGAAGAACATAGCTTACAGCGATTATTTATCGCGTAGCGTTACCCGGACAGAGTTCCGACTTAAAACCCGTAAAACATTTCTTACAATAACCCAATTATTATTAAACTTAAATTAAAATTAAAATTAAAATTATAAATATATATATTTATGTTACAGATGCAGAGAAGAGAAAAAGATGTGTTTAATTCGCTGAAAAACGTTGCAATTTATAGATGTGGCCAGCCATTTGGGCTCATGCGATCGCATGAAATATGGGCATCCTGGCCATGCGATCGCATGGTCAGCTGGATCAGCTCACATGTTTTTGTTTCCTAGCTTGCCGACGTTTTATTTATATATAATATAATATATATAATTTTAAGAATTATTTATATATTATATTATATTTATGTGCATAGTTGACTTGTAATTTTAACTCCGTTGCGTCGCGCGTTGAGAGTTGACTCTGGTCCCGGTTCCGAATTTTCAAACGTCCTTTCGTACGCCGAGATATCTTGTACTTTGCGTTTTGCGGCTTGTACTCTTGTAATTTTTAGACGTTTCTCATCAATAATTCGAACCACTTGGATTGTACTTTGTACTTTTTAGCTTTTTGGTCATTTGCATCTTCAAATCGTCGTTTTCTTCTTTTGTCTTCGCACTTATTTATTTAAACAAAAATTACATAAAAATAGAACAATTACAACTAAAAGCTTTACATATTGGAAGGATATTGTGCCTAAATATATGTTCATTTGGAGCACTATCAAATATCCCCACACTTGAGCGTTGCTTGTCCTCAAGCCATACATAACTTGAAATAAAATCACACTTCACTCGAATCACTTTTTTTTTATTCTCACACTTTATACATCAGTGATTTTGATACAGCGATATAAACAATGATAGTAACGATGTGGTTTACAGTCCCACATGACTATGAAAATTTAGATCCTTTAAGGAAATTGGATCTTTATGAAAACATTTGATCTTTTGAAAATTCATTCTAGCTTTTACCCTAGATAAGTTTTTCGGAATAACCCTTCACCGGTGTTTGCAAATTGTTTTTGTGGTTTGGTGGGTTTCAGATTTGAAAATTTTATCTCAAAACTTATGGTTTTGTGTCACCCACTTGCTAACCTTGTATTGGGAAAGCAACACGTCCAGTATACTTGCTCCGTATATTACCTTTCGGTAAACTACCGTCCGGTTGTAAAGGAAAGCGTTGAACAAGCAACTGTTAAGGCGATGTCCCGTGACATGCAGATAATTATGGTCAAAAACGTGTCGGATGCAATTACTATCCTTTGTAGGAGCAATAGTAAAGATCACCCTATAATTTTTTAGTCTGGCACAAGGTCCTGTCTTCGACCATGCTATGCAACCACCGTTCTTACGGTTGACACCCGATTTAGTTCAGGTGACCTAATGAATTCCAGGTGAATTTCTAGGATTTTACGTTCAATGGTAATGAACGCATTGAAAAATAGGTTTTCAGAAAACAAATCGGTTTGTAATTTGATCAAAATATTTTCTCGTTCAAGCTCGAGTTTAGATATCATCGAATTCCATGAGTTTGTAATTCTCAATCTTTTAAAGTCAATCTCAAGGATTGAGTAATATCAGGCTTAAAAGCTGATTTTTAATCTTTAAGGAGATTATCCTTTCTGGGGGTCTGATTCATTAGTCTTATCAAGCTAATTTGCACGGCGCCCTCCCCATTTTACGAGACAGATCCTCTCATGGTTAGGATAAGTCTGACCACTTGGCGACCCTGTTTGATGTTGAGGTCCGTGGATTTTCAGCTGATTTTCGAGAAAACTTTTCAAGGTTTTTCGTAGACTCTACAACTGGTCTGGACGACAACTTCCTGACCTAAATCAAGAAGCGCGTGTCTTTTTCGGAAGACTTTACTCCCTTTTAATGATGGAATTGATTCATTGTGTAGATCCATCTTTCTTTCAAATATATAACAGTAAATTGGGTAAAACTGATTAGTTTAGTCCAAAGCAAAAGTACCTGCAATAATCTGTACCAAATATGTGATATGTGTTTTAAAGAAATTGGTAAATTCTTCCCACACTTAGCTTTTTATTTTATTTTTTTCTTTGCCTTTTTATTCTCCTCTATTCCATTTTAAATGAATTCTAACATTTTTGGTTGTTTCTTCATTTATGTTCTCTCCGAGGTAACAATAATTTCGGTATTAACACCTAGTTTTATCGTTCATAAATATGTGTAAACATGATTTTGAATACATTTAGTTGAAAATTTTTCAAATTTTCACAAAATTTGGCAATTAAACTAAATGTAAACCTGAGAGAATTTATAACCCTTCCCCACACTAGAGATCATGCAATGCCCTCATTTGCATGAAATCAGACTATAATTATAAATTCATGAGGGTTATTAGTGTAGAAAAGTGATTAAAAATACCGAGTTTGCAAACATATTATTTTATATCACATTTGATATTTTGCGTCTTGTCGTCAAAATTAGTAGCTTTTGCTGAACTTTAATGTCAGTCTTTGAAAGTGCGCTGTTTTACCCTGTTTTATACATAAGATAAACTACAAACATACATAATATTTTTATTATATATTTTTTTATAAAACCTTTATTTAATAAAACAATTTAAATGAATAATTTAAAATTTTGTTTCCTTTTACTTTAGGTAGTTTCAGCATGTTTACCTAGTCCGTCCCTCGACAAAATTTAAAATTTGTCGTTTTTAAAAGCGATTGTTTTAAAAGCAAAGATTTTTGGGGTTTTTTTTAAATTTTTTTTGTATACTTTAGATCAATAATATTAAAAATAATGATAACAAAATTTTTCGCCCCACCCTCGGGTAAAGCAATTTCGGTTCCATGACCTAGTTTTCAACTTACGATGAATTTTAGAAATCATTTTTTTAAACTTAATGAAATAAAGTAATTTTTGTTTTTAAATTCACACAATACTTAAATTTAAAAAAAAAATGCATATTAATTTCATACAAAACCTACAAAACAAAAATTCAGAATGGGGGGAGAAAACTAGTTCTTTAGTGTCTGCTAGCGTAAAAGACCAATCGGATTCCATTCTCGGAACTACATGAGAACAGAACAACTAACTCTAGACATCAATTTTTTTCTTAAAACATTTGAATCTCCCCACACTTAGGTAACTGTGGTGTCGAAATTGTGGTTAACTTCATTGTTAATTTCTCTTGGACCATAATCAACTTGCATATCTGTGACTTTTGCTTTAAGCCATTGATCGGATTCCTGTGTAATATTTACAAATTCAACTAGTTTTGCCTTTTCTTTAGGCGATAGATTGGATACTAACCGGTTACATAACTTAAAGTTCCCCTTGATTCTAGCATCGCGAATCCGTTTAATAAGTTTCTTCATTGAACTATTAATAACGGAGTCATTTAATTTCGTATCAACAACGGGGCTCTTTGTTATCAGGTTATCATTAGGTGTTACTTCATTTTTCCCACACTTAGGCGTTTTATTATTGTTAAGCACTACCGTTGGAGTTGGTAAAACAACATGGTTCTTACCAATCGTTTTTGTTGGTTCAACGGTTTTGGTTGGTGGAGATTTAGACTTTCGACTCACAAAGGTGATTAATTTTTCATCATCACTAAGTGTCATTCTACCCTCTCTTACATCAAATAACGCCCTGGTGGATGCTAAGAATGCTCGACCTAAAATTAGAGGAATGTTTGAGTCCTCTTCTATGTCAATGACAATAAATTCGACTAAAAATGTTAAATTACCCACTTGAACGGGTAGGTTGTCAGCAATTCCAATTGGGTGCCTAATGGTTTGATCAAAGAGTCGAAGACTCATCTCTGTTGGACTTAACTCACCTACTCCTAATCTCTTATATAATGAAAGAGGCATAACACTCACACTCGCACCTAAATCTGCTAGTGCATCATACATGACACAATCACTAAGTAGACAAGGAACAATAAATTCACCCGGATCACCCAACCTGGGTGGAACTTTTGGTGGAATTGTCTTCACCGGGTTTATTTTTACGATTTTTATTTCTTGCACTTTCTTATTCTTCTTCTTCTTTCCAGAGGTATCACAAACTTTATTACCTATCACTTGCTCATACTCAACTCCTTTTCTTGGAAATGGGATGGGTGGTCTGTATGGTGCCACCACTGGCTTTACATACTCGGGTGGTGGTGGTGGTGGTGTTGTAACTTCTTCATTGTTACTCACATCGAAAACCTTCCCATCTTCTGATGATGGTTTTTCAGAATTTGTTGATACCATATTAACATTCTCATTTCGAGGATTTACTTCAGTATTACTCGGTAGTTTTCCTTGTTCCCTCTCACTCATCATGCTAGCAAGAGTACCTACGTGTTTTTCTAGATTCAAAATGGAAGCTTGTTGAGTTCTTAATGACTGATCAAACCTCTCATTCGTTTGGGTTTGAGATGTTATAAATTGTGTTTGAGATTCCATTAGCTTTGCCATCATTTCTTCAAGATTTGGATTTTTCTCTTCGGTTTGTTGTGGTGGTTTATACAAGCTAGGTCTTTGTTGATTGAAAGTGTTGTTTTGAGTTGGTTAGTTATTCAGACCTTGTTGGTTGTACGAGTTATTATTGGGTCCATTTGGATTGTAAAGAATGTTTTGATTTCGATTGAAGTTTGACTTTGGCGGTTGATAATTATTTTGATAATTATTTCCCGGACTTTGGTTCATGTAGGAAACATTCTCATGTTGTTCTATAGTTTGCTCAATGTGACAATCTTTCGTTAAGTGTGGTCCACCGCATTGCTCACAACTGATTCGTATTGCGTGAATATCTTTATTCATCTTTTCCATTCGTCTTTCGAAAGCATCTATTTTTGCGGAAACGAAATCAAAGTCATGGCTAGAATCGGCTCTAGCCGCTTAAGATGATCGAAAAATATCTTTTTCCTGGTGCCACTCATGTGAGTGGGATGCTGTGTTATCAATAATTTTGTAAGCTTCAGTTGCGGTTTTCTTCATAATGGAACCACCAGCTGCTATGTCGATGTCTTTTCGTGTATCAACGTCGACACCTTGGTAGAATATTTGTACTATTTGATAAGTATCTAAACCGTGCTGAGGACATCCTCTCAACAACTTTCCAAATCTTGTCCACGCCTCATATAGAGTTTCATTTGGCTTCGGCGTGAACGTAACAATTTCTCCTTGAAGTCTCACAGCTTTAGATGCCGGAAAGAATTGTTTAAGAAATTTTTCAACTAAAACATCCCATGTATCAATCGCCCCTTCAGGTAACGATTCTAACCAATCTTTGGCTTCTCCCTTTAAAGTCCAGGGAAATAACATGAGATAGATCTGTTCATCCTCAACTTCTCTGATTTTGAATAGAATACAAATCCTATTAAAGGTTCGAAGATGTTCGTTTGGATCTTCTTTTGGCGTACCACTATATTGGCATTGATTAGTTACCATGTGTAGGATTTGTCCTTTGATTTCATAATCTGGCACATTAATGTCTGGCTTAATAATGGCGTGACCTTGGCCCGTACGTGTGGCTCTCATTTGATCTTCCATACTTAGAGGTTCCGTTACTTCCATAATTGAAATTGTTGAATACGAATCACTAGAGGATTCTGATTTAACGGTTTGTGGTTCAGGAGGAATGATTAGTGGTTCGGCTTGGAATTGTCCTTGAATATCCTCCGGGTTCTCGGTAGTGAAGTCGGGTTCAAAAAATGGATTATCAAAAATTTGAATTGGAGTACTTGGTCGACTAGATGACGATTCTAAAGAAAAATCAACGACAATATTGGCTAGATGTCTTGATCGAGTTACAGGTGGTGAACGTATGAAAGGTGGTGAACGTTTTGCTCGGTGCATTCACTGAATATCCTATTAGTTATAAAAGATAAAAATTATATAAGTTATCAAATTAATTGACTTTTCTGATTTTGCCCACGTTTCGAATAGCCAATAGATGCAGCAGATAGCCAGGACCCTTTAAATCGGAAGCCCACAACTCGCCACTAACAAATCCAACTATTACTATGAACCAGAAAATTTTGAATGTCTATCAATTTAACTGCTTAAAATAATTTTTTTTGTTTTGAAATTTAGAGAAGAAATAGAAAATTCTATGTCCTAAAAACTAGAGCGTCGAGAAATAAGAAAGAAAAAGAGCGCGTCGAAAAACGTCGAAAAATAAAAGGTCGAAAAATAAAAATAAGAAAGAAAAACGTCGAAACTTAAAAGTCTAAAAACTAAATATTAAAAGTTGCGTCTAAAGGTATTAAAGCTTAAAAGGAAATCTATATCCAAAACGGCAATAACTTAAAAGACACTAAAATATATAAACGGCATCGCAAAATTCTAAAGCGCCTAAATCTTAATCTAAAGAAAAAGCACTTAAGGGATTTTACGGCAAAGCTTAAAAACTAGAAATATAAAAATAACTACGGCAAAAACTAATCTTAAAATTAATTACGAACGATAGATATACAAATTACAAATTAAATGATTAAAATATACAATTTATTACTACAATGATAGAAATACAAATTTTATAAAAATATTATTTTTATATTTATATTATATAAAAATATTAAACTATATAATTAAAAATAATAATTACACTTAAAATTACTAATTATTATTAAAACTAAATACTAGCTAATTAATAATAAATAATTAAACCCTAATTAATAAATAATAATAAATATTAATAAACCCTACCGTCATAAATGCGTACCAGGTTTGTGGCATGTCAGGTCGACTCATGCGACCGCATGATTTTTTAGCGTTGGGGTCATGCGATCGCATAGCCCAGGAATTCCAGAACTGATTCGGGCTGGTACCAGTTTCGGCCCAAATTATATTTTTATTTGATTTTTGATTTTAATAAAGAAAATATTTAAATAATATTTATATAAAATATAATTATCTTATATTTTAAAATCTTAAAAATAAAAGTACTTTTTAATTTAATAAATAAAGTCTTATATATATATATATATATATATATATATATATATATATATATATATATATATATATATATATATATATATATATATATATATTTTATTATTATTTTTAACACTTATTATAAATACAAAATATTTTTATGAAATTAGAAATAATATATTTTTACAAAAATATAGTTTTACTAAAATATAGCGTAAAGATATAGCATTTCGCCAAGTCCCCGGCAGCGGCGCCAAAAACTTGATGTGTGCAGAGGCGTATACGAAATAGTTATATTTTTATTACGAAATACGACGAAATTACACAAGTTTTATTTATTTATTTATGGGATATACCTAAACCTTGCTACAACACTATAGGCAGTGTACCTAATCGTAGAGTAGTGTAGTTTTTAATAAGTCTGGTTCATTCCACAGGGAGCTAGCTAAGTTTAACGCTATATTTTTATATATAATTATATATAGTAATAATATTATAAAAATGGGGATTTTTACCGTTTAATGACCGGTTTGTCGATTTTAAATAAAGCGTAAAGATAAATGACGATAATATAAATGACAGAATTTAAATTGCGATAAAGTAAATTGCAGTAATTAAAATGACAGTAAATAAAGGTACGATGAAATATGAAATAAAAGTATTATGCTTATTTAAACTTCCGTAATCATGATGTTCGACGTGTTGATTTTAATTTATTACCCGGGTTAATTGTCCTTTGCCCTGGATTATTTGATACCTATTTGGTTTTTGTCCATAATAGTCCATCGGTCATAATTATAAAATGCTCGTCAAATTAACCTTATTCCCGAAGTTAAATATTCCAACTAATTAGGGATTCGAACTGTAACAAGGTTTTAATACTTTGTTAACAATTACACCAATTATCCTTGTATGTAATCCACCCCTGTTTTAATGAGATATGAATATTAATTTACCCACTTGATCAGAATGAATAATCAATTACCCAACCCAAATAATTAATTAAATGATCGTAAAGGATGTCGTATAAACGTCACTAAATAGGACATACATAATCATTTTAATAATTATTAGATTAACTAATTTGAAGATAGGTTCGACAGTTTCTAATGAGTTGTCATTCGATTAGACAATACCCCATATCTATTAATAGTCAATAGTCCAATGTCCACAAGTGTCGGTCTTTTGTCCAAACCTTAATTATGGTACAAAATCTAATAACCCAATCTTAATTTTTAGTCCAACATCACGATTACTTTGGCTTAAATAAGCATAATAATAACTTAGTTACGAGACATTAATTTAAAAAGGAAGAACATAGCTTACAGTGATTATTTATCGCGTAGCGTTACCCGGACAAAGTTCCAACTTAAAACCCGTAAAACATTTCTTACAATAACCCAATTATTATTAAACTTAAATTAAAATTAAAATTATAAATATATATATATATATATATATATATTTATGTTACAGATGAAGAGAAGAGAAAAAGATGTGTTTAATTCGCTGAAAAACGTTGCAATTTATAGATGTGGCCAGCCATTTGGGCTCATGCGATCGCATGAAATATGGGCATCCTGGCCATGCGATCGCATGGCCAGCTGGATCAGCTCACATGTTTTTGTTTCCTAGCTTGCCGACGTTTTATTTATATATAATATAATATATATATATATAATTTTAAGAATTATTTATATATTATATTATATTTATGTGCATAGTTGACTTGTAATTTTAGCTCAGTTGTGTCGCGCGTTGAGAGTTGACTCTGGTCCCGGTTCTGGATTTTCAAACGTCCTTTCGTACGCGGAGATATCTTGTACTTTGCGTTTCGCGGCTTGTACTCTTGTAATTTTTAGACGTTTCTCATCAATAATTCGAACCCCTTGGATTGTACTTTGTACTTTTTAGCTTTTTGGTCATTTGCGTCTTCAAATCGTCATTTTCTTCTTTTGTCTTCGCACTTATTTATTTAAACGAATATTACATAAAAATAGAACAATTACAACTAAAAGCTTTACATATTGGAAGGATATTGTGCCTAAATATATGTTCATTTGGAGCACTATCAATAACTCATATGAGTCATGAAAACATTCTTACTGTCAGCCATGACCATCCCAATCAAATTTCGGGACGAAATTTCTTTAACGGGTAGGTACTGTGATGACCCAGAAATTTTTGACCAAATTTAAACTTAATCTTCATATGTTCCGACACGATAAGTGATAGTGTTCCAAATGAACATATATTTAGTCGCAATATCATCCCAATATGTAAAGTTTTTAGTTGTAATTATTCTATTTTTAAGTTGTAATCATTTAAATAAATAAATGTGAAGACGAAGCACGATTATTAAAGAGTTGAAGAAAAAAGTGCCACTAAAGCTTGAAAAGTGCCACTAAAGCCATAGTGCACTCAAAAGTACTACTAAAAGTGAGTTAAAGACTTGCGCGGATTTTGGAAGTTAAGGAAAATAATTTTTTGTGCAAATTACAAGTTGCGAAACATAAAGTACAAGATATCTAAGCATACGAAAAGGCGTTCAAAAATCCAGAACCGAGACATAAACCGAGCATCAACGCGCGAGTCAACCGACCTAAAATTACAAGTCAACATTGCACAAGAATATAATATAATATATATAAAATTATATATATTATATTATATATATTAAATAATCGAGCAGCCCACGTTTTAAAAGAAAAATATCTGAGTACAGCTGGCCATGCGATCGCATGGCCAGGAAGAAGAAAAAGCATGTGATCGCATGGCTTCAGAATGTTGGCCAAGTCTATAAAAGCCACAAGTTTTCGGACGAGTAAACACACACTCTTTTCATTTCTTTCCTCTGATCAATATATATATATATATATATATATATATATATATATATATATATATATAATTTTAATTTTAATTTAAGTTTAATAATAATTGGGTTATTGTAAGAAATGATTTACGGGTTTTAAAGTCGAAACGCTGTCCGTGTAACGCTACGCTATTAATAATCACTGTAAGCTATGTTCTTCCTTTTTAAATTAATGTCTCGTAACTAAGTTATTATTATGCTTATTTAAGTCGAAGTAATCGTGATGTTGGGCTAAATATTAAGATGGGGTTATTGAATTTTGTACCATAATTAGGGTTTGGACAAAAGACCGACACTTGTGGACATTGGACTATGGACTCTTAATAGATGGGGGTATTGTCTAATCGAATGACAACTCATTGGAATCTGTCGAACCTATCTTCAAATTAGTTAATCTAATAATTATTAAATGATTATGCATGTCCTATTTAGTGACGTTTATACGACATCTTTTACGATCATTTAATTAATTATTCGGGTTGGGTAATTGATTATTCAAACTGATCAAGTGGGTAAATTAATGTTCATATCTTATTAAAACAAGGGTGGATTACATACAAGGGTAATTGGTGTAATTGTTAACAAAGTATTAAAACCTTGGATTACACGCAGTCGATAACCTGGTGTAATTATTAACAAAGTATTAAAACCTTGTTACAGTTTGAATCCCTAATTAGTTGGAATATTTGACTTCGGGAATAAGGTTAATTTGACGAATATTTTATAATTATGACTGATGGACTATTATGGACAAAAACCAGATAGGTATCAAATAAACCAGGACAAAGAACAATTAACTCGGGTAACAATTAATTAAAATCAAAACGTCAAACATCATGATTATGGAAGTTTAAATAAGCATAATTCTTTTATTGTATTTCTCATCGTACTTTTATTTACTATCATTTTATTTATTGTCATTTTAATTTTGTTATTTATTTTACGCACTTTAATTATTGTCATTTATCTTTACGCTTAAAATATAAAATCGATAAACCGGTCATTAAACGGTAAAACCTCCCTTTTATAATAATAATACTATTTATATATATATATATATATATATATATATATATATATATATATATATATATATATATATATATATATATATATATATATATATATATATATATATATATATATATATATATATATATATATACATATATATACAAATATAGTTAATAAAAATATAGCGTTAAACTCAGCCAGCTCCCTGTGGAACGAACCGGACTTACTAAAAACTATACTACTCTATGATTAGGTACATTGCCTATAGTGTTGTAGCAAGGTTTAGGTATATCCCATCTATATAAATAATTAAAACTTGTGTAATTGGCGTCGTATTTTGTAATAAAAATATAGTATTTTGTACACCTCCGCTGCACACATCAAGTATTTTTAGCGCTGCTGCCGGGGACTCGGTGAAAAACGCTATATTTTTTATCACTATATTTTTGTAAATATATATTATTTCTTATTTCGTAAAAATATTTTGTATTTATAATAAGTAAAAATTTTAAAAAGAAAAAAAATTATATATATATATTTTTAAGATTTTGTCTTTAAAAAGTATTTTTATTTTAAGTTTTTTAAAAAAATATAAGTTTATTTTTATAAATTTTCTTTATACTATTATTTGTATAATTAAAATCAAAAATCAATAATTAAAAATTAAATTGGGCCGAACCTGATTTAAAAGCCCGAATCATTTCTGGTATCCTAGGCCATGCGATCGCATGACCCCGTAGCTATATACTTATGCGACCGCATGATTTAAGCTGGAAAACAAGAAACCTCGTACACATTAATTACGGTTAGGGTTAATTATTATTATTTTATATAAATCAATTAGGGTTAGTTAATTAATTAATATAATTAAGGTTTAATTATAGTATCATTTAGTTTAGTTATAATTTAATTAGTTTTATTAAGTTTTATTGTTATTATTAATTATATAAATTAATATCTTTATAAAAAAATATAATAATATAAAAATTTTATTTTTATAAAATTTTATTTTTATCATTTTTAGATTATATCCTTTTATAATTTGTATCTTTTTATTATTTAGTACGTAGTCTTTATAATTATCGTTCGTAATATATAGTTTTATTTTTATAAAAAATAAAATTTTATTATTTAGTACGTAGTCTTTAAAATTTTATTTTTATCATTTTTAGATTATATCCTTTTATAATTTTTATCTTTTTATTATTTAGTACGTAGTCTTTATAATTATCGTTCGTAATATATAGTTTTAAGCTTAGTATTTTGCCGTAGTATTTCTAGTTTTTAGGCTTTGCCGTAAAATTTCTTAAGTGCTTTTTCTTTAGAATTAAGATTTAGGCGCTTTAGAATTTTGCGACGCAGTTTTTAGATTTTAGTGCATAATTAAGTTATTGCCATTTTGGATATAGAATTCCTTTTAAGCCTTAATACCTCTAGACGCAAGTTTTAGCTTGTTTTTCGACTTTTATTTTTTCGACGTTTGTTTTTCGACTCTTATTTTTCGACGCGCTTTTTCTTTCTCATTTCTACGCTCTAGTTTTTAGGATATAGATTTTTATTTCAAAATTTCGATGAAAAATTATTTTAAGCGGTTAAATTGATAGACATCCAAAATTTTCTGATTCGTAGTAATAGTTGGATTTGTTAGTGGCGAGTTGTGGGCTTCCGATTTAAAGGGTCCTGGCTACCTGCTGCATATATTGGCTATTCGAAACGTGGGCAAAATCAGAAAAGTCTATTAATTTGATAACTTATATAATTTTTATATTTATAACTAATAGGATATTCAGTGAATGCACAGAGCAAAACGTTCACCACCTTTCATACGTTCACCACCTGTAACCCGATCAAGACATCTAGCCAATATTGTCGCCGTTGATTTTTCTTTAGAATCATCATCAAGTCGAACAAGAACTCCAATTCAAATTTCTGATAATCCATTTTTTGAACCCGACTTCACAAGTGAGAACCCGGAGGATATTCAAGGACAATTCCAAGATCCTGAACCACTAATCATTCCTCCTGAACCACAAACCGTTAAATCAGAATCCTCTAGTGATTCGTATTCAAAAAATTCAATTATGGAAGTAACGGAACCTCTAAGTATGGAAGACCGAATGAGAGCCACACGCACTGGCCAAGGTCACGCCATTATTCGGCCAGATGTTAATGCGCCAGATTATGAAATCAAAGGACAAATCCTACACATGGTAACTAATCAATGCCAATATAGTGGTACGCCAAAAGAAGATCCAAACGAACATTTTCGAACCTTTAATAGGATCTGTACTCTATTTAAAATCAGAGAAATTAAGGATGAACAGATCTATCTCATGTTGTTTCCCTAGACTTTAAAGGGAGAAGCCAAAGATTGGTTAGAATCGTTACCCGAAGGAGCGATTGATACATGGGATGTCTTAGTTGAGAAATTTCTTAAAAGATTCTCTCCGGCATCTAAAGCCGTGAGACTTCAAGGAGAAATTGTTACATTCGCGCAAAAGCCAAATGAAACATTATATGAGGCGTAGACAAGATTCGGAAAGTTGTTGAGAGGATGTCCTCATCACGGTTTAGACACTTATAAAATAGTATAAATATTCTACCAAGGTGTCAACGTTGCTACACAAAAAGACATCGACACAGCAGCTGGTGGTTCCATTATGAAGAAAACCACAACCGAAGCTCACAAAATAATTGATAATACAGCTTCCTACTCACATGAGTGGCATCAGGAAAAAGATATCTTTCATTCATCTAAAGTAGCTAGAGCCGATTCTAGTCATAACTTTGATTCCGTTTCCGCAAAAATAGATGCTTTCGAGAGACGAATGGAAAAGATGACTAAAATATTCACGCAATACGAATCAGTTGTGAGCAATGAGGTAGACCACAATTAACGAAAGATTGTCACATTGAGCAAACTATGGAACAACGTGAGAATGTTTCCTATATGAACCAAAGGCCGAAAAATAATTATCAAAATAATTATCAACCGCCAAGGCCAAACTTCAATCGAAATCAAAACATTCTTTACAATCCAAATGGACCCAACAATAACTCATACAACCAACAAGGTCCGAATAACCAACCAACTCAAAACAACACTTTCAATCAACAAAGACCTGGCTTGTATAAACCACCACAACAAACCGAAGAGAAAAAGCCAAATCTAGAAGAAATGATGGCAAAGCTAATGGAATCTCAAACACAATTTATTACATCTCAAACCCAAATAAATGAGAGGTTTGATCAGTCATTAAGAACTCAACAAGCTTCCATTTTGAATCTAGAAAAATAAGTAGGTACTCTTGCTAGCTTGATGAGTGAGAGGTAACAAGGAAAGCTACCGAGTAATACTGAAGTAAATCCTCGGAATGAAAATGTTAATATGGTTTCAACGAATTCTGAAAAACCAGCATCAGAAGATGGGAAGGTTTTTGATGTGAGTAACAATGAAGAAGTTACAACACCACCACCACCACCACCCGAGTATGTAAAGCCAATGGTGGCACCATACAGACCACCCATCCCGTTTTCAAGAAAAGGAGTTGAGTATGAGCAAGTAATAGGTAATAAAGTTTGTGATACCTCTGGAAAGAAGAAGAAGAATAAGAAAGTGCAAGAAACAAAAACCGTAAAAGTAAACCTGGTGAAGACAGTTCCACCAAAACTTCCACCCAGGTTGGGTGATCCGGGTGAATTTATTGTTCCTTGTCTACTTAGTGATTGTGTCATGTATGATGCACTAGCAGATTTAGGTGCGAGTGTGAGTGTTATGCCTCTTTCATTATATAAGAGATTAGGAGTAGGTGAGTTAAGTCCAACGAAAATGAATGTTCGACTCTTTGATCAAACCATTAGGCACCCAGTTGAAATTGCTGATAACCTACCCGTTCAAGTGGGTAATTTAACCTTTCTAGTAGAATATGCTGTTATTGACATAGAAGAGGACTCAAACATTCCTCTCATTTTAGGTCGACCATTCTTAGCGTTCACCGAGGCGTTCATTAATGTAAGAGAGGGTAGAATGACACTTAGTGATGGTGACAAATCGGTCACCTTTGTGATTCGAAAGTCTAAATCTCCACCAACCAAAACCGTTGAACCAATAAAAACGATTGGTAAAAACCATATTGTTTTACCAACTCCAATGGTAGTGCTTAACAATAATAAAACACCTAGGTGTGGGGAAAATGAAGTAACACCTAATGATGACCTGATAACAAAGAACCCCATTGTTGATACGAAATTAAATGACCCCGTTATTAACAGTTCAATGAAGAAACTTATTAAACGGATTAGCGATGCTAGAACCAAGGGGAACTTTAAGTTATGTAACCGGTTAGTATCCAATCTATCGCCTAAAGAAAAGGCGAAACTAGTTGAATTTGTGGATGTTACACAGGAATCCGACCAATTGCTTAAAGTAAAAGTCACAGATATGCAAGTTGATTATGGTCCAAGAGAAATTGACAATGAAGTTAACCACAATTTCGACACCACAGCTACCTAAGTGTGGGGAGATTCAAATGTTATAAAAAGAAAATGCTGTCTAGAGTTAGATGTTCTATTCTCGTGTAGTTCCGAGAATGGAATCCGATTGGTCTTTTCCACTAGCAGACACTAAAGAACTATTTTTCTCCCCCCATTCTGATTTTTTTTTTTTTTTTGTGTAGGTTTTGTATAAAATTAATATGCATTTTAAATTTAAGTTTTGTATGAATTTAAAAACAAAATTTACTTTATTTCTTTAAATTTAAAAAAAATGATTTTTAAAATTCGTCGTAAGTTATACACTAGGTCATAGAACCGAAATTGCTTTACCTAAGGACGGGGCGAAAAATTTTGTTTTCATTATTTTAATATTATTGATCTATAGTATGCCAAAAATATTATATGAATATGGGGTAATATACCCACCTTTAAAAATATGTATATATGTTTGTAGTATATGTTATGTACAAAATAGGGTAAAACAGCGCACTTTCAAAGCCTGACATTAAGTTCAGCAAAAGCTATTAATTTTGACGACAAGACGCAAAATATCAAATGTGATATAATAACCGCAGGAATGAGCAAATGATGTGCACCATTTATCATTTGAACAAACAATATGATTGCAAACTCGGTATTTTTAATCATTTTTCTACGCTAATCGCCCTCGTGAATTTAAATTTTTACTGATTTCTTGCAAATGAGGGCATTGCAAGATCTTAAGTGTGGGAAGGGATTAAATTCTTTCGGGTTTTAAACATTTGACTTATACACTTGGTTTAATAGCCACCGTTAAATTTTACTAGTAAAGCAGTAGTTGTATTAGAATCTAGTGCTCTCTGATAATAAAGAACATCCCTAGTCTTATATACTGACTACCCACTTCTAGTAAAATTTTAAAAAAAAAAATTAAATAAATGAATTCAAAATCATGTTTATACATATTTATGAACGATAAAACTAGGTGTTAATACCGAAATTATTGTTACCTCGGAAAGGACATAAATTGATAAACAACCCAAAACGCTAGAATTCATTTAAAATGGAATAAAGGAGAATAAAAAGGCAAAGAAAAGAATAAATAAAAGCTAAGCGTGGGAAGAATTTATCAAGTTCTTTAAAACATATATCACATATTTTTGTACAAGATTATTGCAGGTACTTTTGTTTTGGACTATACTAATTAGTTTTACCCAATTTACTGTAATATATTTGAAAGAAAGATGAATCTGCACGATGAATCAATTCCATCATTAAAAGGAAGTAAAGTCTTTCGAAAAAGACACGCGCTTCTTGATTTATGTCAGGAAGTTGTCGTCCAGACCAGCTGTAGGTTGACGAAAAATCTAGAAAAGTCATCTCTAAAATCAGCAGGAAATCCACGGACCTCATCATCAAACAGGGTCGCCAAGTGGTCAGACTTATCGTAACCATGAGAGGATCTGTCTCGTAAAATGGGGAGGGCGCCCTGCAAATTAGCTTGATAAGACTAATGAATCAGACCTCCAGAAAGGATAATCTCCTTAAAGATTAAAAATCAGCTTTTAAGCCTGATATTACTCAGTCCTTGAGATTGACCTTAAAGATTGAGAATTACAAACTCATGGAATTCAATGATATATAAACTCGAGCTTGAACGAGAAAATATTTTGATCAAATTAAAACTGATTTGTTTTCTGAAAACCTATTTTCAATGCGTTCATTACCATTGAATGTAAAATTCTAAGAATTCATCGAAATTCATTAGGTCACCTGAACCAAATCGGGTGTCAACCGTAAGAATGGTGGTTGCATAGCATGGTCGAAGACAGGACCTTGTGCCAGACCGAAAAATTATAGGGTGATATTTACTATTTCTCCTACAAAGGATAGTAATTGCATCTGACACATTGTGGACCATGAACATCTGCATGTCATTAGACATTGCCTTAACAGTTGCTTGTTCAACGCTTTCCTTTACAACCGGACGGTAGTTTACCGAAAGGTAATATACGGAACAAGTAAACTGGACGTGTGCTTTCCTAGTACAAGGATTAGCAAGTGGGTGACACAAAACCACAAGTTTTGAGCTAAAATTTTGAAATCTGAAACCCAAAAAACCCACAAAAATATTTTGCAAACACCGGTGAAGGGTTATTCCGGAAAACTTATCTAGGGTAAAAGCTAGAATTTTCAAAAGATCAAATGTTTTCATAAAGATCCAATTTCCTTAAAGGATCTAAATTTTCATAGTCATGTGGGACTGTAAACCACATCGTTACTATCATTATTTATACCGCCGTATCAAAATCAGTGATGTATAAAGTGTGAGAATAAAAAAGTGATTCGAGTGAAGTGTGATTTAATTTCAAGTTCTGTATTACTTGAGGACAAGCAACGTTCAAGTGTGGGGATATTTGATAGTGCTCCAAATGAACATATATTTAGTCGCAATATCATCCCAATATGTAAAGTTTTTAGTTGTAATTATTCTATTTTTAAGTTGTAATCGTTTAAATAAATAAATGTCAAGACGAAGCACGAAGATTAAAGAATTGAAGAAAAAAGTGCCGCTAAAGCTTGAAAAGTGCCACTAAAGCCATAGTGCACTCAAAAGTGCCACTAAAAGTGAGTTAAAGACTTGCGCGGATTTTGGGAGTTAAGGAAAATAATTTTTTGTGCAAATTACAAGTTGCGAAACATAAAGTACAAGATATCTAAGCATACGAAAAGGCGTTCAAAAATACGGAACCGAGACATAAACCGAGCATCAACGCGCGAGTCAACGGACCTAAAATTACAAGTCAACATTTCACAAGAATATAATATAATATATATATATATATATATATATATATAATTATAAAAATAATTATATATATTATATTATATATATTAAATAATCGAGAAGCCCACGTTTTAAAAGCAAAATATCTGAGTACAGCTGGCCATGCGATCGCATGGCCAGGAAGAAGAAAAAGCATGCGATCGCATGGCTTCAGAATGTTGGCCAATTCTATAAAAGCCACAATTTTTCGGAAGAGTAAACACACACTCTTTTCATTTCTTTCCTCTGATCAATATATATATATATATATATATATATATATATATATATATATATATATATATATATATATATATATATATATATATATATATATATATATATATTTATAATTTTAATTTAAGTTTAATAATAATTGGGTTATTGCAAGAAATGATTTACGGGTTTTAAAGTCGAAACTTTGTCCGTGTAACGCTACGCTATTAATAATCACTGTAAGCTATGTTATTCCTTTTTAAATTAATGTCTCGTAACTAAGTTATTATTATGCTTATTTAATTCGAAGTAATCGTGATGTTAGGCTAAATATTAAGATGGGGTTATTGGATTTTGTACCATAATTAGGGTTTGGACAAAAGACCGACACTTGTGGACATTGGACTATGGACTCTTAATAGATGGGGGTATTGTCTAATCGAATGACAACTCATCGGAATTTAAGTTTATCTAATCGAATGATAAGCAAATAATTTTTGACACGAAATGATAAGCAAAACTTTTGACATGCAGACACGGTCGAAGTCCAGGCTCACCAATGCATCCAAACGACTATCAGTTAGACACACTAATTCAAGACCTGGTTCGTTAAGACCACCACTCTAATACCAACTTTCATGACCCGTCCTAATCCATCTGGACGAATACATTACATTTGGTTATATCGCGAGGTACTTGACCTCTATATGATACATTTTTCAAACATTGCATTCGTTTTTAAAAGACAAACTTTCATTTCATCGAAAGTTGACGGCATGCATACCATTTCATAATATATCCAACAATAATTGACCTAATCTGTCATAATAATCTTTATTGAACTCAACGACTTGAATGCAACGTCTTTTGAAATATGTCATGAATGACTCCAAGTAATATCTCTAAAATGAGCAAATGCACAGCGGAGGATTTCTTTCATACCTGAGAATAAACATGCTTTAAAGTGTCAACCAAAAGGTTGGTGAGTTCATTAGTTTATCGTAATCAATCATTTCCATAGTTTAATAGACCATAAGATTTTCATTTCCATTTCCTATAAACATAATCTCATATCAGGCATTTCGCACGGCATAGAGATAAAAATCATTCATATGGTGAACGCTTATTAACCGAACTAACATGATGCATATAGAATATCCTCATCATTCCGGGACTCTCATCGGATATGATAATCGAAGTACTAAAGCATTCGTAACCCGAATGGGACATGTCAAGGTCCATAGATCTATCTTTAGGATTCGCGTCAATTAGGGGCCATTTCCCTAATTCTTAGGCTACCAAGCTAAAAAGGGGCATATTTGATTCGATAATCCAACCATAGAATGTAGTTTTGATTACTTGTGTCTATTTCGTAAAACATTTATAAAAGCAGCGCATGTATTCTAA
Organism: Rutidosis leptorrhynchoides; assembly: GCF_046630445.1. Lineage (NCBI taxonomy): Eukaryota > Viridiplantae > Streptophyta > Magnoliopsida > Asterales > Asteraceae > Rutidosis > Rutidosis leptorrhynchoides. The sequence goes on along the minus strand of NC_092339.1, from coordinate 78,831,498 downwards.
GTCCCAAAAATATATATTGCAAAAGCATTTAAAAAGGAAGCAAATGAAACTCACATAATGTATTTTGTAGTAAAAATACATATGACGATATTGAACAATGTAGGGTTGGCCTCGGATTCACGAACATGTATCATTTGTATATATATTAATACATATAATCATAATCGAACGAATTCATATTTATTAAATTATATTTTATATATATATATATATATATATATTTAATTTGTATATATATTCAAAATGGTTAATATTTATATAGTTATATTATCATATATATATCTGTTTAGTATTATATTAAAAATACATAATTTGTTATATATTAGTATTTATATAAAAATTGTTATTATGATTAGTACATACTTATATGTAATATTACTTATAAGTATATCTTTATATACATAATATTTATTTGATAAAATAATAATATTATTATTAGTAATAAAAGTTGTGTTTGATTATAATGATAATATCAATAATTATAATACTGATAATAATAATTATGATAGTAATAATAATAACGGTAATTATAACAATAACTAAATCATAGTTTTTCTACTAATAATAATAATGATAATAATAATAATAATAATAACAATAGTAATAATAATAATAATAATAATAATAATAATAATAATAATAATAATAATAATAATAATAATAATAATAATAATAGTAATAATAATAATAATAATAATAATAATAATAATAATAATAATAATAATAATAATAATAATAATAATAATAATAATAATAATAATAATAATAATAATAATAATAATAATAATAATAATAATAATGAAAATAAAAGAGTTCAACCTTGAAGAAAAGCTCAAAAAGAATGCTACCGCCAGGACTCGAACCCTCAACCTCTCGAAAACCCAAAAACACCTCGGACCATTGGACTGTTGCCCGTTTATCTATTTTAAAATCCTCACAGTTGTTTATAAACTTTATTTATATAACCTCTTCTTCTTCCCCATTTATAAATCGACTAAAAAATCCAACAATAACATCAAGGTTTTGAATTTGTTTTGGAGGTGGTATTGACACAGACAATAACTAGTTTATAATCGTTTTGGAATTAATCAGAGAGCAAAAAAAACAATTAAATGAACTTAATCAGTTCTGCTGTTTTTCGCGAAGAAAAAAAATAACTCAAATCATCATCTTGACTTCTAGACACTTACAAGTTATAATCATAACATGAAACAGATATCAAATTGTTTAACGAAACTTCTGAAATCAATAATTGGACTTGATTCAAAACAGGTATCTCGATTTTGATTAAAGAACTTTCGGTTGACTTTTTAATCCAAAACATTGACTCGAAAATTGGAATTCGTTAGAAAGAATTGGAGATTGAGAATTTGCAGTTTGTTTGAGTGAATAATTCCTAACAATACTGCATCAATAGTTTTTGTAATTTGATTCGTTTTTGGGCTAATGTAATTTGATTTCACGAACAGAGGATAGCGACTGGGTTCTTCAAAGTTTCTTCTAAATTCAATCAAATTTAAGGCTGTAAAAGGTAATTGAAATTGATAATTGATGGTGTAAGTCGTATGGTATCAATTAACAACTGTAATCAAATGACTTATAGAAGATAATGGTCGACCAGTATTGCTCCATCAGATATAAAAAATACAATAAAAATATAACAGATATCGACCTTCAACAACCTTTGTTTGCTATCGTGACTTTGAAACCGATTCGTACAAATGCTTTATCAGGATCAGAGACAAAAATAGGATAAAGAAGGAAAGAAATCTGTAGATGAAAACGATGCATAGCAGATACTTGTTGTTATATAACTGTTTGATATATCAAATTTATTTTAGTAATTAATAAGTATATTAATAATAATTATATTGTTAATATAAACAAATACTAGTATTATAATAATATTAACAATATTAATAATAATACTACTAATAATATTAATGATAATGATACTATTAATAATAATATTGATAATATATAATCTTAATACTAGTAATAATAAAAATGATATTAATCCTAATTTTAATGTAAATAATAATTAAATGTATATTAATTATAATATCACTAATAAAAGTTATATTAATTATAATGATATTAGATATTGATAATGATATTAACTATAAAATGGTAGTAATGTTTTTATTTTCCATAATACTAATATTACTATTAATTATAATAATATTAATATTTTTAATGATAATAATAAAAAAAATCAATATAATAATTTTTACATATCCGATTTCATAACTATATGTTATATATATTAATATTATTAATGATAACCATATTAAACTGTATTATTTTTATTATATTAATGTTTTTAACTATAATAATAATGATGATGATAATATCATTAATGATACTGATAATAATACTAACTACGATAATATTAGTAATAATAATATAACAATTTATATTCATATCCATTTTTTATAATAATGTTATTATCACTAATATAGATGTTAATATTGAAAGTAATAATAATATTACTGTAACAATTATAGTTTAACTTATAATTAAATTTATTATATTAGATATTAACATTACATGTTTTTAATTAAATGATATATAATAATAATAATAATAATAATAATAATAATAATAATAATAATAATAATAATAATAATAATAATAATAATAATAATAATAATTCTTAATTCAAACGATTACATTTTATCATTTCCAATTATTATATTTATTTACATTTATATATGTGTACATCTGTACATATTTATTTACAAATAATTGTTCCTGAATCGTCGGGAATAGTCAAAGGTTCAATGAATCCATATGAATAGTTCTGTAACACCCCAGCTTAACATGACCACAATATTGTCCGCTTTGCCCGCAGGCGCACAGCTTTTTCTTGGCGACCACACACGAGAAGCACTTTCCCAGGAGGTCACCCATCCTGGTAGTGTTCTCGCTCGAGCACGCTTAACTGCAGCGTACTCACACATCTGCTTTGCCTGTGGTCCCAAAACGCGTTGTGTCATTTAAGCGTGAGTATTACCTTATAATCCCATGATCACTCATGTCTGTGGGCGATGTGGGATTTGCCTAGGGTGTTACATTTACCCCCCCTTAGGGACTCATCGTCCTCGATGAGGTTTGCCCCACCACCCCCCAGCGGCACATGAGTGGCTCTGATACCATTTGAAATGTCCCGTTCTTATTGATTAAAAATGTTCCATATTAATTGATTTCGTTACGAGGTTTTGACCTCAATATGAGACGTTTTTCAAAGACTGCATTCATTTTTAAAACAAACCATAACCTTTATTTCATAAATAAAGGTTTAAAAAGCTTTACGTAGATTATCAAATAATGATAATCTAAAATATCCTGTTTACACACGACCATTACATAATAGTTTACAATACAAATATGTTACATCGAAATCAGTTTCTTGAATGCAGTTTTTACACAATATCATACAAACATGGACTCCAAATCTTGTCCTTATTTTAGTATGTAACAGCGGAAGCTCTTAGTATTCACCTGATAATAAACATGCTTTAAACGTCAACAAAAATGTTGGTGAGTTATAGGTTTAACCTATATATATCAAATCGTAACAATAGACCACAAGATTTCATATTTCAATACACATCCCATACATAGAGATAAAAATCATTCATATGGTGAACACCTGGTAACCGACATTAACAAGATACATATATATAAGAATATCCCCATCATTCACACCCTTCGGATATGATATAAATTTCGAAGTACTAAAGCATCCGGTACTTTGGATGGGGTTTGTTAGGCCCAATAGATCTATCCTTAGGATTCGCGTCAATTAGGGTGTCTGTTCCCTAATTCTTAGATTACCAGACTTAATAAAAAGGGGCATATTCGATTTCGATAATTCAACCATAGAATGTAGTTTCATGTACTTGTGTCTATTTTGTAAATCATTTATAAAACCTGCATGTATTCTCATGTAACGACTAACGATGACTTAACGACTCAGTTAAAATGTATATACATGTAGTGTTTTAATATGTATTTATACAATTTTGAAAGACTTCAATACACTTATCAAAATACTTCTAGTTAACAAAAATGCTTACAATTACATCCTCGTTCAGTTTCATCAACAATTCTACTCGTATGCACCCGTATTCGTACTCGTACAATACACAGCTTTTAGATGTATGTACTATTGGTATATACACTCCAATGATCAGCTCTTAGCAGCCCATGTGAGTCACCTAACACATGTGGGAACCATCATTTGGCAACTAGCATGAAATATCTCATAAAATTACAAAAATATGAGTAATCATTCATGACTTATTTACATGAAAACAAAATTACATATCCTTTATATCTAATCCATACACCAACGATCAAAAACACCTACAAACACTTTCATTCTTCAATTTTATTCATCTAATTGATCTCTCTCAAGTTCTATCTTCAAGTTCTAAGTGTTCTTCATATATTCTACAAGTTCTAGTTACATAAAATCAAGAATACTTTCAAGTTTACTAGCTCACTTCCAATCTTGTAAGGTGATCATCCAACCTCAAGAAATCTTTGTTTCTTACAGTAGTTTATCATTCTAATACAAGGTAATAATCATATTCAAACTTTGGTTCAATTTCTATAACTATAACAATCTTATTTCAAGTGATGATCTTACTTGAACTTGTTTTCGTGTCATGATTCTGCTTCAAGAACTTCGAGCCATCCAAGGATCCGTTGAAGCTAGATCCATTTTTCTCTTTTCCAGTAGGTTTATCCAAGAAACTTAAGGTAGTAATGATGTTCATAACATCATTCGATTCATACATATAAATCTATCTTATTCGAAGGTTTAAACTTGTAATCACTAGAACATAGTTTAGTTAATTCTAAACTTGTTCGCAAACAAAAGTTAATCCTTCTAACTTGACTTTTAAAATCAACTAAACACATGTTCTATATCTTTATGATATGCTAACTTAATGATTTAAAACCTGGAAACACGAAAAACACCGTAAAACCGGATTTACGCCGTCGTAGTAACACCGCGGGCTGTTTTGGGTTAGTTAATTAAAAACTATGATAAACTTTGATTTAAAAGTTGTTATTCTGAGAAAATGATTTTTATTATGAACATGAAACTATATCCAAAAATTATGGTTAAACTCAAAGTGGAAGTATGTTTTCTAAAATGGTCATCTAGACGTCGTTCTTTCGACTGAAATGACTACCTTTACAAAAATGACTTGTAACTTATTTTTCTGACTATAAACCTATACTTTTTCTGTTTAGATTCATAAAATAGAGTTCAATATGAAACCATAGCAATTTGATTCACTCAAAACGGATTTAAAATGAAGAAGTTATGGGTAAAACAAGATTGGATAATTTTTCTCATTTTAGCTACGTGAAAATTGGTAACAAATCTATTCCAACCATAACTTAATCAACTTGTATTGTATATTATGTAATCTTGAGATACCATAGACACATATACAATGTTTCGACCTATCATGTCGACACATCTATATATATTTCGGAACAACCATAGACACTCTATATGTGAATGTTGGAGTTAGCTATACAGGGTTGAGGTTGATTCCAAAATATATATAGTTTGAGTTGTGATCAATACTGAGATACGTATACACTGGGTCGTGGATTGATTCAAGATAATATTTATCGATTTATTTCTGTACATCTAACTGTGGACAACTAGTTGTAGGTTACTAATGAGGACAGCTGACTTAATAAACTTAAAACATCAAAATATATTAAAAGTGTTGTAAATATATTTTGAACATACTTTAATATATATGTATATATTATTATAGGTTCGTGAATCAACAGTGGCCAAGTCTTACTTCTCGACGAAGTAAAAAAAATCTGTGAAAGTGAGTTATAGTCCCACTTTTAAAATCTAATATTTTTTGGATGAGAATACATGCAGGTTTTATAAATGATTTACAAAATAGACACAAGTACATGAAACTACATTCTATGGTTGAATTATCGAAATCGAATATGCCCCTTTTTATTAAGTCTGGTAATCTAAGAATTAGGGAACAGACACCCTAATTGACGCGAATCCTAAGGATAGATCTATTGGGCCTAACAAACCCCATCCAAAGTACCGGATGCTTTAGTACTTCGAAATTTATATCATATCCGAAGGGTGTGAATGATGGGGATATTCTTATATATATGCATCTTGTTAATGTCGGTTACCAGGTGTTCACCATATGAATGATTTTTATCTCTATGTATGGGATGTGTATTGAAATATGAAATCTTGTGGTCTATTGTTACGATTTGATATATATAGGTTAAACCTATAACTCACTAACATTTTTGTTGACGTTTAAAGCATGTTTATTCTCAGGTGAATACTAAGAGCTTCCGCTGTTGCATACTAAAATAAGGACAAGATTTGGAGTCCATGTTTGTATGATATTGTGTAAAAACTGCATTCAAGAAACTGATTTCGATGTAACATATTTGTATTGTAAACCATTATGTAATGGTCGTGTGTAAACAGGATATTTTAGATTATCATTATTTGATAATCTACGTAAAGCTTTTTAAACCTTTATTTATGAAATAAAGGTTATGGTTTGTTTTAAAAATGAATGCAGTCTTTGAAAAACGTCTCATATAGAGGTCAAAACCTCGCAACGAAATCAATTAATATGGAACGTTTTTAATCAATAAGAACGGGACATTTCAAGTTCAAAGGTCAAATGTATACATGAACACAGTTTCAAGTTTTTTTTTAGACTTCAACATTACAGACTTTGCTTATCGTGTCGAAATTAATTAAAGATCAAGTTTAAATTTGGTCGAAAATTTTCGGGTCGTCACAGTACCTACCCGTTAAAGAAATTTCGTCCTGAAATTTGATTAGGATCGTCATGGCTGACAATAATTATGTTTTCATGACGCATACGAGTTGGAATTTAAAGCTTTATCACCATTGAGTAATAATGATAAAATAATTCGATTATTCGAAGAGTACGAATGAAGCTATCACAAAAGAGTGAATTTAGGAATCAAAGATTCGTCTTAACTTTTGACGTAGTCAAGGCTGATTTCCGGAAATCCAGGGATTTAAAGATAATCTTCGTAATAAGATTTGGTTCCTCGGTAATTAAGGAAATTAGGATTCTCTTTGGTTAAATGCGATGATATGTCTCGATTGCTCTTATGTGATATTTCACTGTAAATTCACCCCCTTCGTTTCCTTATTTTTCACAGCTCATACTTTCTATTCTTTCTTTCTCAATTCATACTTTTGTTTTCTCTTCTCGACTTTAAGTAGCAAGTAATGGTCCAGAATTCGTAGGTATGAAGTTTCGAATGAACATGATTAATGTCCTAAGAGAGATTGTAATAGCACGATCTTGATTGGTTATATTACCAGAATTTAAAGAAAAGTTAGAATTATCAGTAAGATATGTTCTCGATATGTTTGGAGATTAGATAGAATGTAAGAGTCGTGTAACATGGCACATGATGACGTTATAGTCTGTGAATCATCACGTTTCATTAAAAACTCAGCTTAACTTACTGTAATATAATCATGTTGATCAAGTGTCATTATATTATACTAACTCATGCATCAGTTTCCAACACTACTTCAAAATCATCCATAATTCAAATTCGAATTTTTTTTTTTCAAAATTTTAGAAACTAAAACAGTTTCTTTTATGATATAACACAGATAGAGTGGAGAGATAATTAATATCAGACAAAAATATTTATGAAGATATCTTCAGAAATATTGAGGATATTAATAAAGAAGATACGATGATATCTTATAATTTCAGAATCAAATTATGATGAAGAAATTCATTCACGATGATTTAGAGCGATTAAGGAGCAAGATATTCGCTAAATATTTCATCAGAACAGAATCATCAGGATTCTTTGAAGGAAGGTTTAGTCTTTGTGATTTGTTCACAGCCTCCTTCACGGTTTGCTCAATCCGTTTTCCAGTTCCAACTTTACTGAGCTTTACCAACATACTATTTTTTATCATCAAACTTCCGACTGTTAAAGTTGTTTATAGTTTTTGTTGCTTCATTCAGCTTTTTCAATATTCAGAGTATTGATTCGTAGACTGGGTGCTTTTCAGAATTTCAGAATGGAAGATCATAATTCTAAGAGATAAATGTTATATATACATCTAACTGTTGATGTAGGCATGCTGCGAGTTTTCAAAGTACTGATTGATGATTTCCGGTAATTGGTATGGTAATTCTCGTTATAAGATACGGATGAGTATATGATAGGGTTTCAATGAATATAATGATTTTTCGAAGAGACTTAAGTCAATGAGTAATGAAGTTGCTGGTAAGTTTACTGCTAATGTGGTGGGATATAAACGGTTTCCCCGATAACTATGATGAAAGGGCAATCGAATATATCAAAGTTATAATAGAATTTATTCGAATGAAAAGTCGAAATTGATTTGCTGAAGCTGTGACAAAATTGGCTACTTTGGAAAAGAATTGCAATGTTATTTTCGGTAATAACTATGCCAAAGGAGTTAGCACAGATACGTGTTAAACGTTTACTCAGTTTCCGAGAGTTTTTTAGGTGCATAGCTATATGCGTCAATCTTTTCTTCCTTAGATGAAGTGTGGTTGGTCCATCCTCCCGATTGAGGTGTTTTCAAGAATTATGAAAGGTTTGAATCGCAGATTGTAATCGTCAAGATACAAATGAGGTTTAAGATGAAATCAAGTGGCAAACTTGAAGAATTGTTTAGTTTCATATGTTATAATCAATATTTTAATTCATTTTAATTGTCCAATGTTGACAGTCCACAGTTAGCAGTCCACAATTTGTAGTTCAATAATTCATATATAGTTTAATATATAATATTCGAATTAATTAATATGTGTCGTGACCCATTATATACATGTCTCAGACTCGATCACAACTCAAAGTATATATATTATTTTAGAATCAACCTCAACCCTATATAGCTAACTCAAGCATTACTGCATATAGAGTGTCTATGGTTATTCCAAATAATATATATAGATGCGTCGATATGATATGTCAAAACCTTGTATACGTGTCCCGATATTTAAAGTGCGTAAAATAAATAACAGAAATTAAATGACGTTAAATAAAATTGCGAGAATTAAAATTGCGATAATTAAATTGCGATAAATAAAATGTAATAAGGAATTAACAGTTAGCTAGGAACAGTTAGCTAGGATTTTGTTAGCATGGATTCTTAACAAAATTTCTCACAGTTAATTTGTTTGTTTCTAACAAATTTTATCTTTTATCCAATGTTTTCTTCATTATGCCACTTGTTGGATTCTGATAAGTCAAAATCCAATTACGAAATTGAAGGAAAATGGTTATTCTGTGGTGAACGGATTCGTATATCTATGGATGTAAGTATGATAGTAAATGACTGTTGATTCGGATTCGAAGAATGTACAGTGTACTTATTAATGTGAAATCTAAATATTCCTCGGGTATTACCTACTCGTTAAAATATTTTCACCATTAACAGTTTGTACGAAAGAATTTTTAATTACAATCTTTATGAAAATATATATACATATATATTTTCTTCAGATATAATCATGGATTTAATGAGTAAATATAATATTAATCTCATTTGATTTGTCGTTAGAACTAGAATACATAATCTCTAAAACATTAGAGATTACATAATCGCCATGAAGAACGAAGATAATTGATGTAGAACGATACGTAGAACGATGATTATATTCGAGGTACAGGATGAGATGTTGAGGCATGGATTGTTGATGGTACTGGTGCTGTTTATTGATGGTATTGTTGGTGTTGGTGATTGATAATGCTAAAAACGAACATATATTTCATAGCATTATTCCTCAAGAAAGACAAGCTTTTAGTTGCAATTGTTCTATTTACAAGTGATATTCGTTTAAAAAATAAAAGGTGAAGACAAAAGACAGATTCGACGAATTGAAGACGCAAACGACCAAAAAGCTCAAAAGTACAAAAGACAACTAAAAAGGTTCAAAATATTGATGAGGAACGTCTCAAAATGACAAGAGTACAAAGTTACAAAACGCAAAGTACACGATATAAAATAATACGCGAAGACGTCCGAAAATCCGGAACCGGGACCTGAGCCAAGAAGAAACGCCCGACGCAACGGACCAAAAATATCTAGTCTACTATGCACAAGAATATAATATAATATATATATAATTATATATTATATTATATATTATTATTATATTACGTCGGCAAGAAGAAAACAAACCAACTTGGCTGGATCCAGGGTGGCCATGCGACTCGCATGGCCAGAAGCACAAAATCCATGCGAGTCGCATGGAGTGAAAATGTTGGTCAGGTCCTATATAAAGCCAGTTTTCTGCCGAGTTAAACACATAATATCTATCTCTCTCTCAATATATACGTAATATATATATATAATTTATATTTTAATTTTAATTTTAATTTTAAATCCTAATAATAAAGGGTATGTTAGCGAATGTTGTAAGGGTGTAAGTCTAAATTCTGTCCGTGTAACGCTACGCTATTTTTAATCATTGTAAGTTATGTTCAACCTTTTTACATTAATGTCTCGTAGCTAAGTTATTATTATGCTTATTTAAAACGAAGTAATCATGATGTTGGGCTAATTACTAAAATTGGGTAATTGGGCTTTGTACAATAATTGGGGTTTGGACAAAAGAACGACACTTGTGGAAATTAGACTATGGGCTATTAATGGGCTTTATATTTGTTTAACTAAATGAAAGTTTGTTAATGTTAATATAAAGATTTACAATTGGGCGTCCCTATAAATTACCATAGAAACTCGATCGGACACGATGGGCGGGGTATTTATATGTACGAATAATCGTTCATTTAACCGGACACGGGAATGGATTAATAGCCACTAGAATAATTAAAACAGGGGTGAAATTACATTCAAGGGTAATTGGTGTAATTGTTAACAAAGTAGTAAAACCTTGGTTTACACGCAGTCGATAACCTGGTGTATTCATTAAACAAAGTATTAAAACCTTGTTACAATTCGAATCCCCAATTAGTTGGAATATTTAACTTCGGGTATAAGAATAATTTGACGAGGATACTTGCATTTTATATTTATGACTGATGGACTGTTATGGACAAAAACCAGACGGACATATTAAATAATCCAGGACAAAGGACAATTAACCTATGGGCATAAAACTAAAATCAACACGTCAAACATCATGATTACGGAAGTTTAAATAAGCATAATTCTTTTATTTCATATTTAATTTCCTTTATTTTATATTTAATTGCACTTCTAATTATCGCACTTTTATTTATTGTTATTTAATCGTACTTTTTAATTATCGCAATTTTATTTTATCGCATTTTTATTATTCGCAATTTCATTATCGTTATTTACTTTACGCTTTAATTTAAGTCTTGTATTTATTTTATATTTTACATTAGGTTTTAACTGCGACTAAAGTTTTAAAATCGACAAACCGGTCATTAAACGGTAAAAACCCCCCCTTTATAATAATAATATTACTTATATATATATTTGTATTTTTATAAAAGTAAACTAATATAGCGTTGAGCTTTGTTTAAAGATTTCCCTGTGGAACGAACTGGACTTACTAAAAACTACACTACTGTACGATTAGGTACACTGCCTATAAGTGTTGTAGCAAGGTTTAAGTATATCCATTCTATAAATAAATAAATATCTTGTGTAAAATTGTATCGTATTTAATAGTTTTTCCTAGTAAAATATAAACTATTTTATATACACCTCGTACGACATCAAGTATTTTTGGCGCCGCTGCCGGGGAATGCTCGAAGCGAAACGTCAATATAAAAAAAATATTTTTAAGTTTTAATTAGTTTTTGTTATATATATATTTTTGTTTAAAAATTATAAAAATTTAAAAAGATATAAAAAATTAAAAAATCTTTTAAAACCGAAAAAAAAAAAAGTATTTTAAATATATTTTTAAGTTTTTCTTTTATTTTTACAAAATTATAAAGTATTTTAAGTTTATTTTTAGTTTTTAAAATTAAGTTTTATTTTAATTATATATATATTTATCTTTTAAATATAAAACAGAAAAATATAAATAAATAATAAATATTACGTTTGAACCTGTCATTGAACCCCCTGGTTTGAACCTGCAAGGCAGGCCATGCGAGTCGCATGACCCGTACCTTTGAACCATGCGAGTCGCATGGTGAGGTTTGACCAGGCCACATCCAAACCCTAATCACGCATTTATTACAGATATTATTTAATTATTATTACTTAAACCCTAAAACTATTATTATTATTATAATTAAGTTTTTAATTTATTTAGTTATTTTTACTTTTGTTTAGTTTTATTATTTATTTACTTAATACTATAATATAAAAAAAATATAAAAATAATATTTTTATAAAATCTAATATTTTTATAACTTTTTATAACTTTTATATTTTGTACCTTTTTAATCGTTGTAGCGTAATATTTGTATTTTTAGCTCATATTTAATTTTAAACTTAGTTTTTGCTATAGTTATTTTTACTCCTAGATTTTTAGGCTTTGCCGTAGAATTCCTTAAGTGCTTTTTCTTTAGACTAAGATTTAGGTGCTTTAGAATTTTGCGACGCCTTTTGAAGTTTTAGTTTCTTTTTAAGTTATTTCCATTTGGGATTTAGTTTTTCCTGTAAGCTTTAATATTTTTAGACCTTTTACTATGTACCAATTATCATTCCAATTAGTAATTTCAATTTACGATTATAATTTTAAGTTAGTTGTAGTAATAAGGTTAGGTTAGTAAAGTATTTTTAAGTTTTTATAAGTTTCTTTTATTATTCCGTCACCTTTTATTTTTCAACCATTTTTTCTTTTTCGACCTTTTGCGACGAACTCTTTTTCTCTCTTATTTCTCGCTATTCTAGTTTTTAGGACTTAGAATTTTTTTTCTACTTCTTATCTAAATTTCTTAAAATTACGAAAATTTATTTTAAGTGGTTAAATTGATAGACATCAAAATTTTCTGGTTCGTAGTAATAGTTGGATTTGTACGTGGACCGGGTTATTGGAGCCAAACAGTCCTCAATTATATTGAGACCAAACGAATCCTGCCCCTCTGCTGCATCTTTTGGCTATTCGAAACGTGGGCAAAATCAGAAAAGTCTATTGATTGGATAACTTATTATAATTTTTCTTTCCTTTTTAAAAAAAACTAATAGGATATTCAGTGAATGCACCGAGCAAGACGTTCACCACCTTTTGTACGTTCACCACCTGTAACTCGATCAAGACATCGTTTAACAAATATAACCGCCGTTGATTTTTCTTTAGAATCGTCATCCAGTCAACCAAGTACTTCAGTTCAAATTTCCGATAATCCATTTTTTGAACCCAACCTCACAATTGAGAATCCAGAGAATATTCAGGAACGGTTCGTAGATCCTGAACCATTAAACTTTCCTCCGGAACCACCAATCATTCAAACAGAGATTGTTGAGGAACGAACTATTAAATCAGAATCATCTATTGATACCGATTCAACAAATTCAATTATGGAGAATCTGGAACCTTTAAGTATGGAAGACCGAATGAGAGCTAAACGCACTGGCCAAGGTCACGCAATTACTCATCCATACATTAATGCGCCAGATTATGAAATCAAAGGACAAATTTTACACATGGTGACTAATCAATGCCAATTTAGTGGTGCGCCGAAGGAAGATCCAAATGAACATCTACGTACCTTTAATAGGATCTGCACACTATTTAAAATCCGAGAAGTGGAGGATGAACAGATATATCTCATGTTATTTCCCTGGACTTTAAAGGGAGAAGCCAAAGATTGGTTGGAATCGTTACCTGAAGGGGCGATTGATACATGGGATGTTTTAGTTGACAAATTTCTTAAACAATTCTTTCCTGCATCTAAAGCCGTAAGACTTCAAGCAGAAATTGTTACGTTCACACAGAAACCAAATGAAACTCTATATGAGGCGTGGACAAGATATGGAAAGTTATTAAGAGGATGTCCGCAACATGGTTTAGACACCTGTCAAATAGTACAAATATTCTACCAAGGATGCGACATCACTACAAGAAAAGACATAGATATAGCAGCTGGTGGTTCTATTATGAAGAAAACCGAAACTGATGCTTACAAAATTATTGATAATACTGCTTCCCACTCACATGAGTGGCACCAAGAAAAAGATATCATTAGATCATCTAAAGCAGCTAGAGCCGATTCTAGCCATGACTTAGATTCCATTTCGGTAAAGATAGATGCTTTCGAGAGACGAATGGAAAAGATGACTAAAGATATTCATGCTATACGAATTAGTTGTGAGCAGTGTGGAGGACCACATTTGACAAAAGATTGTCTCAGTATTGAATTAACAATGGAACAAAGAGAGAATATTTCATACATAAACCAAAGGCCTGGAAATAATTATCAGAATAATTATCAACCGCCAAGACCGATTTACAATCAAAACCAGAATTATAACCGAAATATTCCATACAACAACCAACAAGGTCCTAGCAATCAACAAGTATCCAATAATACTTACAATCAGCAAAGACCTAATTTTCAAAACAAACCACCACAACAAACCGATGATAAAAAGCCGAATTTAGAAGATATGATGACGAAGCTAGTTGAAACTCAAACGCAGTTTTTCACATCTCAAAAACAAACCAATGAACAAAATGCTCAAGCATTTAGAAATCAACAAGCTTCTATTCAAAATCTGGAACAAGAAGTAAGTAACCTAGCAAGGTTAATAGGTGAAAGAAAACCGGGAAGTTTACCTAGTAATACAAACGCTAACCCCCGGAATGAAACAGCTAAAGCCATTACCACAAGAAGTGGTACAACACTTAAACCACCTGAAATACCTGTAACTTCTGATGAAACTATTCCTACTCCACAAGAACCACAACCTGATCAAGATAAGGAAAAAGAACCGGTAGTTGAAAAGGTTAATGAAAATAACACAGTTAAGGATAAACCTTATGTTAAACCATACCAACCACCACTTCCTTATCCGAGTAAAATGAAGAAGGAAAAACTTGAAGCCGAGCAATCCAAATTCTTGGATATGTTTAAACAGATAAATGTAAATCTTCCTTTCATTGATGTGATTTCAGGAATGCCAAGGTATGCTAAATTCTTGAAAGATCTAATCACGAATAGAAAGAAAATGGAAGAACTCTCGGCTGTTACTATGAATGCTAATTGTTCAGCAGTGCTGTTGAATAAGATACCAGAAAAACTATCTGATCCAGGAAGTTTCACAATTCCATGTTTTCTGGGTAGTCTTAGTTCAATAGAAGCATTGGCAGACTTAGGTGCTAGTATAAATCTAATGCCGTATTCACTATACGCTAAACTAGACCTTGGAGAACTGAAACCAACAAGAATAAGTATACAACTAGCCGATAGATCAATAAAATATCCTAGAGGGATAATGGAGAACATGCTAGTTAAAGTTGGTACTTTAGTATTTCCAGTAGATTTTGTTGTTTTGGACATGGAAGAAGATTCTCAAGTTCCTCTCATATTAGGAAGACCATTCTTAAACACGGCTAAAGCAATGATAGACGTGTTCGGTAAGAAACTGACCCTAAGTATAGAGGATGAGAGTGTTACCTTTTCAGTTGATAGAGCAATGCAACAACCACAATCTGCAGATGATACATGTTATTATATTCAAACTATAGATGCACATGCAGAATTATTAGAAGAATTTCCAGAATTACAAGGAACAGGAGAATGTTCTTTAGGAGAAGGTAATGAACCAATTGATGAAGCTGAAATGTTAGCTACACTTATAGCTAATGGATATGAACCAACAACAGAAGAAATTCAAATGCTAAAAGAAGAAGACAGATATCGATATAAATCATCGATAGAAGAACCTCCGAAATTAGAGTTAAAGCCACTTCCAAACCATTTGGAATACGCTTATTTACATGGTGAATCTGAATTACCTGTAATAATATCGTCTTCTCTTACTGAAAATGAGAAATCACAACTCATTTCTGTGTTGAAAGCTCATAAACCAGCCATTGCATGGAAGATTCATGATATTAAAGGAATAAGTCCTTCGTATTGCACACATAAAATCCTTATGGAAGAAGGTCATAAAACGTATGTGCAACGCCAACGAAGACTAAATCCTAATATGCAAGATGTAGTTAAGAAAGAGATTATTAAACTGCTAGATGCAGGTTTGATATATCCAATTTCTGATAGTCCATGGGTAAGCCCAGTTCAATGCGTGCCTAAGAAGGGTGGCATGACTGTCATTACAAATGAGAAAAATGAGCTTATTCCTACTAGGACTGTAACAGGATGGCGTGTATGTATTGATTATAGAAAATTAAATGACGCCACCAGAAAAGATCACTTTCCCTTACCTTTCATAGATCAAATGTTGGAAAGATTAGCCGGAAATAGTTACTATTGTTTTCTAGATGGATTTTCCGGATATTTTCAAATTCCAATAGCACCCGAAGATCAAGAGAAAACCACATTCACGTGCCCTTATGGTACTTTTGCTTACAAACGCATGCCATTTGGACTTTGTAACGCCCCTGCAACCTTTCAAAGGTGTATGATGGCGATTTTTCATGACATGATAGAAGAATGCATGGAAGTATTCATGGATGACTTTTCAGTCTTCGGTGATACATTTAAATCATGTCTAGTTAATCTGGAACGAATGCTAATTAGATGCGAAAAATCAAATCTAGTACTTAATTGGGAGAAATGCCATTTCATGGTTAAAGAAGGCATCGTTCTTGGACATAAAATTTCAAAAGAAGGAATTGAAGTGGATAGAGCTAAAGTAGATGTAATTGTTAAACTTCCACATCCCACAAATGTTAGAGGAGTTAGGAGTTTTCTAGGGCATGCCGGTTTTTACCAACGTTTCATAAAAGATTTTTCTAAAATTGCCACTCCTATGAATAAACTCCTAGAAAAGGATGCGCCATTCATCTTTTCAGATGAGTGTATCAAATCTTTTAATATTCTTAAAGAGAAACTCACTAATGCACCGATCATGATAACACCAAATTGGAATCTACCATTTGAACTAATGTGCGATGCAAGTGATTTTGCAATGGGAGCCGTTTTAGGACAAAGGATTGAAAAACGATTTCAACCTATATATTATGCTAGTAAGACATTACAAGGAGCACAAACGAACTATACAACTACTGAAAAAGAACTCCTTGCTATTGTCTTTGCTTTTGACAAATTTCGATCATATCTCGTTCTAGCAAAAACGGTGGTCTATACCGACCATTCTGCTCTTAGATACCTATTTTCAAAACAAGATGCTAAACCAAGATTAATCCGTTGGATCTTACTCTTACAAGAGTTTGATATTGAAATCCGAGATAAAAAAGGAGCAGAAAATCTCGCCGCTGATCATCTTTCTCGTCTTGAAAATACCGAATTAGAAGTTCTAAATGAATCGGCCATACAAGACAACTTTCCTGATGAATATCTATTGAAGATAGATTATAAAGAAATCCCATGGTTTGCAGACTATGCAAACTACTTAGTTTGTGGATTCCTTGAAAAAGGATTATCGTACCAAAGACGAAAGAAATTCTTCAGTGATATAAAACACTATTTCTGGGAAGATCCACATCTGTTTAAAAGTTGTCCCGATGGAATAATACGCCGATGTGTATTTGGAGATGAAGCTAGTAAAATTTTAAACCATTGTCACACAGGACCAACAGGAGGGCATTATGGGCCTCAACTAACAGCAAGAAAAGTTTATGAAGCTGGATTCTATTGGCCTACAATTTACAAAGATGCACACCTTCTTTGCAAATCCTGTGATGCATGTCAAAGGGCCGGAAAAATAAGTCAACGTGATGAAATGCCACAAAATGTCATCCAAGTATGTGAAGTATTTGACATTTGGGGTATTGACTTTATGGGTCCATTTCCAAAATCTCATAATAATCTATATATACTCGTAGCCATTGATTATGTATCTAAATGGGCGGAAGCACAAGCTCTCCCAACTAACGATGCATGAGTTGTAGTCAACTTTTTAAAACGTCTTTTTGCAAGGTTTGGAACACCGAAAGCTTTAATAAGTGATCGGGGTACTCATTTCTGTAATAATCAACTTGAGAAAGTTCTTAAAAGATATGGAGTAACTCATAAAATCTCCACAGCATATCATCCACAAACAAGTGGACAAGTTGAAAATACCAACCGAGCTTTAAAACGTATTCTAGAGAAAACCGTAGGATCAAATTCGAAGGAATGGTCCATTAAATTGGAGGATGCACTCTGGGCTTTTAGAACAGCCTACAAAACTCCAATTGGAACCACACCTTTTAGACTTGTTTATGGAAAAGCATGTCATCTTCCAGTAGAAATTGAACACAAAGCATTTTGGGCTTTGAAGACATGTAATCTTGATTTACATGAAGCCGGACGTCTACGATTAAGTCAACTAAACGAATTAGAAGAATTAAGACATGAAGCATACGAAAATTCGTTAATCTATAAAGAAAGAACGAAGAAATGGCATGATAAAAGAATCAAAAGTTTAAAAGAATTTAAAGAAGGAGACAGAGTTCTTCTTTTCAATTCACGATTCAAGCTATTTCCTGGAAAATTGAAATCAAGATGGTCTGGACCATTCATAGTCAAAAGAGTTTTCCCATACGGAACGATAGAATTGATAAATTCAAATGGGATTGAATTTAAAGTTAATGGTCACAGAGTTAAACATTACATACATGGTCCGATGGAAGTCGACAACGAAGTTAATCACAATTTCGACACCACAGCTAACTAAGTGTGGGGAGAATCAAGTCTTTAAAGGATAATATGTATTTCTGTTAGAGTTAGATTGTCTGTTTTCGTGTAGTTCTCAAAAATGGAACACGTATGGTCTTTCCCTAGCAGACCCTAAAGAACTAGTCTTCTCCCCCCATTCTGAATTTTTATTTTTTTAGGTTTCTACGAAATGAAGACTGCCTGTGAACTAAACCATGGTCTAATGCTACACGCTTTGATCACTAAACGAAATAATGACATACTACCGAGTGAATTAGTATCAGTAATCAGAGAAAGAATGGACGGAGTTAGAAAAGAATCCAGATGCGAAGATAATAAGTTACAATTTGGTAAAGGAAAATCAAAATCCGCAGCAAAAAGAAGAGCACGACACCTAGAACGATGTCACAAATGCGGAAAATGGTCACATGGAGGTAAATGTTCAAATAATCAAACCTATTCAAATACCGAATTTGTTACTTTATGCAGAGACGGACCGTTCATATGTTTAGAAGAAAAGACACTGAATGCTCGAGGTTACGCCTATGTAGCCATGGAAAACCAATTAAACCGACTATCTTATGAATGGAATAGATCATATAACTAAGAAATCTATTTCACAGGTATGTCTGTACAGTTTTTATTTTTATTTTTATTTTTAACCTTTTGATAATAAACGCTAATTTGTTCGCTAAAAAGTATTAAATTGGTATTGAATAAAATTAGGTTTGGCAACCGAAATTATTGATATCATTCAAAAAATTTATTACATCACTGCGAAATTTAACGTTTATTCTTAAGGTATAAATATCTTTAATCAATCAACCCAAAATATTTCAAAAATTCGTCATGAGTTAAATTAGGTCTTGGAACCAAAATTACTTTACCGAAAAGAGGGGCGCATATTTTTGATAATATTTGATTGATTAAAGTGGGATAAAAAGACAAAAAGATTTTTAATTTTATTTTTACCATATTTTTAAAATTGATATATAAATCTTACATTAATATTATAAACTTTGTAAAAACAATATATTTAAAATTGTAAATATTTGAAAAATTAATATAAGTTTGATATGAATTTATAAATTTTTAAATTAAGTTTGGTGTGAATTTTTAATTTTTAAAATATAAATTCTTAATTTTATGCATTACAAATTTTAAGTTTGGTGTGAATTTTTAATATAAATTTTGAATTTTATATTTAAGTTGTGTGAATTTAAAAACAAAAATTTACTTTATCTCATTAAGTTAAAAATATGATTTTTAAAATTCGTCGTAAGTTGAAGACTAGGTCTTTTAACCGAAATTGCTTTACCCGAGGGAGGGACGAGAACTTTTATTATCATTATTTTTAATCTTATTGATTTAAAGTATGCCAAAAAAATTAAAAAATCCAAAAATCTAAGCTTTTAAAACAATCGCTTGAAAATGACAAAATTTTAAAATTTTGTCGAGGGACAGACTAGGGCATCGTCCCGAAACGACCTCGTCTTAAAAAGAAACAAAATTTTTAAAATTTTATTAAATTTTATGTTTTAAAAGTATAAGGTTTTTATATAAAAAAAAAAAAAAAAAAAAAAAAATTACCTGGAAAATACCCCCATGCGACTCGCATGGGGGTAGGCTCTAAATCATGCGACTCGCATGACTTTCAAAAACTGGCCAGAATAGAAAAACCCAGCGATCTGTTCTCTGTCTTCACAAAAACACACACACATACACGAACTTACTCCAAAACCCTCTCAAAAATTCATCATTTTTCACCAAATTTCTTGCAAGACTTCACAACAATCATGCCTAGATTCAGTAATCTCAACCCCTTCAGGAGAAAGGTAAAGATTTCACCCCTAATCTCTTTAAATTCGAATTTTTTGTGTTCTTGAGCTAGAAAATTTATATTTTGATTTTGTTAAATTTAGGTGTAATTAGAGCTAAATTGTTGTTATATTATGCATGTATATCCTAGATAGAAGCTATTTAACATGAATTGAAGCTAAAAACTTCAAATTTTTAAGAATCTAGGGTTTGTGTTCTTGAGCAATTTGGGGCTTTTTGATATAAACAGGTTATGGCCGATTTTTGTCATGAATTGTTGCTAAATTAAGTAGTGTAACATGTTTAGGTAGTTAATTGATCCAAACTTTGAGCCTAAACATGATTTTGAGAATTAAAGTAGACTTTTTAAGTCTAAAAATTCATGAACTAGGTTAAATTGATATAAAGGCCATTTGAAACTTGTTTCATTGCTAGTAGTGATTATTTTGGCATGTTATTTGAGATAAATGCTTATGAAATTGATGTACATTTTTCGTATATGCTTATTTGACAAAGTGTAGACTTGACAAAAATATGAAAATGAGCACTAGTTTGATTTGAATGCCATGTAACAAGTGTTTAATTGCTATAATGATTATTGTTGACATGTTTAAGAGTTTAAATGTGATAAAACATTGTACACATTTTCGTATGTAAAAGTGTAGAATTGTTATTGTTAAGAAAATGTGTATAAAATGTGTTATGAATTGAACATGTCATCATAATTGTTTCAAGTTATTATTTTGCTAAAACTAATGCATATTTGGATGCACAAATTTTGTGTTTAATGTGTTTTGCAGAGAAATACAGATACGGACGGTGCATCATCGTCCAGACAACCAGAGCCCGAACCAGAAATGTTTTATGAACAAGAACAACATATGCAACAAGAAGAAGAACAACATGAGGATCAACATATTCCATATCACGATCAAGATCAATTATTCATGAATCAGTTTCGTCAATTCGCTCCACATCAAATGATTCTGAGCTTAGACATTAATGAAGATCAGTTACACCCAAATCTGAGATTTGATCGATGTTGGATAGAGTATCCAGATTATCAAAAGAACATGCACATTCTCTACTTTAAGGTTGTTGAAATGCCAAGGGCAATTGACTGGGTACCTTTGGAAACAGTTGACCTTGCCGAACCGATTCGGGAATTATTGGTGCAAAGGTATGGTAATTCTTAGTTTAACGATTGGATGCGCCTATTTTCAAATCGTAGAACCATATATAGGGAATGGTGTATAGAATTACTTAGTACTATTAAGTTAAACAGTGATGTTAGGAGGATAGATGATAGAAGCTTTATTAGATTTCTGTTAGGTGGACGCATGTACAGAATGTCCATGATAGATTTAGCCAGGGCCTTACAGATTTACACCCCTGCTGAACTTTTGAGCCCCGACTGTAATAGCCTGATTGCCCAAGGAGAAAGGATAGATAGGGAATTTGATATTAATGCCGTCTGGAGGCGTATGTCCCACTTTAATGAATTTCACGCCAGTGGAAATCATACATACTTAGATATAGATAGAGCTGAACTCCGGGTGATTCATAGATTCTTAGCAAACACAATTACACAAAGGGGTAAGAATAAAGAGAAATTGACCGTAAACGATTTGTTCTACCTCAAGTGTATTAGAGACCCGAGGAGTTTCGTTAACATTCCCTATTGTGTTGGTTATTATCTTGCTAATGTAGTTTCGGGGATGAAATCGGGGAGTATTATAGGTGGTGGTATTTTCATTACTCTCATTGGAGAGTATTTAGGTGTGGATAAGCACCAAGGGGGTCCAATGAACGAAATAGAGGACGAAGGTGAAACTATAAGTTCAAACCTTTATCACGGTGCAAGGGTATTATTGATGAGACGTGGTCGGGTATATCGATACGAGGGACCTCAGCGACAGGTAGAGAGAGGTTCGGATGACGAAATGGAAGAGGCGAACAACATTATAGGAGTTGTTCGGGAGACTGCTCTTGATTTAGGCGTTCGTATGGAGGATGAATACATGACGAACTATGATAGGCATATGCAGTACGAGGCATGGCAACGTCGGAATGACTACGAGCATTCCCGGCAACGAGAGCATGGCCGATGGGATTATCATCAGCGCCAAATTATAAGCCAGTTGCAGCCTGGCGAGATGTATTATCCGACCCGACCCGCATACTATCCCGCACATCAGCCAGAAATGAGACCACCCTATGATTTATATGATTATGACGCAGCATACCAGTTCACCTATAATCAGCCATGGAACCCGGACGCGAACATGAATTGGGATCCTTATCCTAATTATCCTCCTAACCCACCTCCTGATCAGTAGAGATAAGTTGGTAATTTATATTTTTATTATTTTAAACACTTAACATTTTAATTACATTTATGTAATGTTTGATATTTCTATTATTATGTACTAATATTTTTCTTATAATTTGAAAGTGGGATGCCAAAGTTCCATTTCAAATTACATGTATGATTATATTTGTATTGTATGTATTTTATGTTATGCACAAAACAGGATAAAACAACGCGTTTTCAAAGACTGGCATTAAGTTCAGCAAAAGCAAGTAATTTTGACGACAAGATGCAAAATATATGTGAAATAACAACAAGACGGAATGAACAAATGACGTGCACCATTTATCATTCAGCAAACAAACGCCAATATATTTGGAAACTTTGGTAAAAATTTAATCATTTTCACACAAATCACCCTCAATAATTTAAATTGTTACTGATTTCTTGCAAATGAGGGCATTGCAAGATCTTAAGTGTGGGAAGGGGTTAAATTCTTTCGGATTTTAAAATTTTTTTTAACATTATACACTTGGTTACCATTAAAAATACTAGTAAAGCAGTAGTTGTATTAGAATCTAGTGCTCTCTGATAAAAAAGAACAGCCCTAGTCTTATATACTGACTACCCAATTCTAGTAAAATTTTTCAATTAAATGAATTCAAATCATGTTTATACATATTTATGAACGATAAAACTAGGTTTTAACACCGAAATTATTGTTACCTCGGAAAGGACATAAATTGAGAAACAAACTAAAATGTTAAAATTCATTTAAAATGGAATAGAGGACGATAAAAAGGAAAATAAAAGCCAAGTGTGGGAAAATTTACCAAGTTATCTTAACATATGTCACATATATCTGTAACAAATAACTGAAAATACTTTTGCTTTGAACTAAACTAAACTGTTTTACCCGATGAAAGAAAAGAAGAGATGGATCTACACGATGAATCAATTCCATCATTAGAAGGAAGTAAAGTCTTCCGAAAAAGACACGCGCTTCTTGATTTAGGTCATGAAGTTGTCGTCCAGACCAGCTGTAGGTTGACGAAAAATCTAGAAAAGTCATCACTAAAATCAGCAGGAAATCCACGGACCTCAGCATCAAACAGGGTCGCCAAGTGGTCAGATTTATCCTAACCATGAGAAGGATTTATCTCGTACAATGGGGAGGCACCGTGCAAATTAGCTGGATAAGACTAATGAATCAGATCCCCAGAAAGGATAATCTCCTTAAAGATTAAAAATCAGCTTTTAAGCCTGATATTACTCAATCCTTGAGATTGACCTTAAAGATTGAGAATTCAAACTCATGGAATTCAATGATATCTAAACTCGAGCTTAAACGAGAAAATATTTTGATCAAAATTACAAACCGATTTGTTTTCTGAAAACCCTATTTTCAATGCGTTCATTACCATTGAACGTAAAATCCTAGGAATTCAACTGGAATTCATTAGGTCACCTGAACTAAATCGGGTGTCAACCGTAAGAACGGTGGTTGCATAGTGGTCAAAGACAGGACCTTGTGCCAGACCGAAAAATTATAAGGGTGAGCTTTACTATTGCTCCTACCAAAGATAGTAATTGCGTCCGACACGTTATAGACCATAATCAAAAGCATGTCACGGGACATTGCCTTAACAGTTGCTTGTTCAACGCTTTCCTTTACAACCGGACGGTAGTTTGCCGAAAGGTAATATACGGAACAAGTAAACTGGACGTGTTGCTTTCCTAATACAAGGTTAGCAAGTGGGTGACACAAAACCGCAAGTTTTGAGCTAAAATTTTCAAATCTGAAACCCACCAAACCCACAAAAATATTTTGCAAACACCGGTAAAGGGTTATTCCGGAAAACTTATCTAGGGTAAAAACTAGATTTAATTTTCAAAAGATCAAATGTTTTCATAAAGATCCAATTTCCTTAATGGATCTAAATTTTTATAGTCATGTGGGACTGTAAACCATATCGTTACTACCATTGTTTATACCGCCGTATAGAAATCACTGATGTACAAAGTGTGAAGAATAAAGAAGTGATTCTAGTATTTCAAGACGATATTGCTTGAGGACAAGCAACGCTCAAGTGTGGGAATATTTGATAATGCTAAAAACGAACATATATTTCATAGCATTATTCCTCAAGAAAGACAAGCTTTTAGTTGCAATTGTTCTATTTACAAGTGATATTCGTTTAAAAAATAAAAGGTGAAGACAAAAGACAGATTCGACGAATTGAAGACGCAAACGACCAAAAAGCTCAAAAGTACAAAAGACAACTAAAAAGGTTCAAAATATTGATGAGGAACGTCTCAAAATGACAAGAGTACAAAGTTACAAAACGCAAAGTACACGATATAAAATAATACGCGAAGACGTCCGAAAATCCGGAACCGGGACCTGAGCCAAGAAGAAACGCCCGACGCAACGGACCAAAAATATCTAGTCTACTATGCACAAGAATATAATATAATATATATATAATTATATATTATATTATATATTATTATTATATTACGTCGGCAAGAAGAAAACAAACCAACTTGGCTGGATCCAGGGTGGCCATGCGACTCGCATGGCCAGAAGCACAAAATCCATGCGAGTCGCATGGAGTGAAAATGCTGGTCAGGTCCTATATAAAGCCAGTTTTCTGCCGAGTTAAACACATAATATCTATCTCTCTCTCAATATATACGTAATATATATATATAATTTATATTTTAATTTTAATTTTAATTTTAAATCCTAATAATAAAGGGTATGTTAGCGAATGTTGTAAGGGTGTAAGTCGAAATTCTGTCCGTGTAACGCTACGCTATTTTTAATCATTGTAAGTTATGTTCAACCTTTTTACATTAATGTCTCGTAGCTAAGTTATTATTATGCTTATTTAAAACGAAGTAATCATGATGTTGGGCTAATTACTAAAATTGGGTAATTGGGCTTTGTACAATAATTGGGGTTTGGACAAAAGAACGACACTTGTGGAAATTAGACTATGGGCTATTAATGGGCTTTATATTTGTTTAACTAAATGAAAGTTTGTTAATGTTAATATAAAGATTTACAATTGGGCGTCCCTATAAATTACCATAGAAACTCGATCGGACACGATGGGCGGGGTATTTATATGTACGAATAATCGTTCATTTAACCGGACACGGGAATGGATTAATAGCCACTAGAATAATTAAAACAGGGGTGAAATTACATTCAAGGGTAATTGGTGTAATTGTTAACAAAGTAGTAAAACCTTGGTTTACACGCAGTCGATAACCTGGTGTATTCATTAAACAAAGTATTAAAACCTTGTTACAATTCGAATCCCCAATTAGTTGGAATATTTAACTTCGGGTATAAGAATAATTTGACGAGGACACTTGCATTTTATATTTATGACTGATGGACTGTTATGGACAAAAACCAGACGGACATATTAAATAATCCAGGACAAAGGACAATTAACCCATGGGCATAAAACTAAAATCAACACGTCAAACATCATGATTACGGAAGTTTAAATAAGCATAATTCTTTTATTTCATATTTAATTTCCTTTATTTTATATTTAATTGCACTTCTAATTATCGCACTTTTATTTATTGTTATTTAATCGTACTTTTTAATTATCACAATTTTATTTTATCGCATTTTTATTATTCGCAATTTCATTATCGTTATTTACTTTACGCTTTAATTTAAGTCTTGTATTTATTTTATATTTTACATTAGGTTTTAACTGCGACTAAAGTTTTAAAATCGACAAACCGGTCATTAAACGGTAAAAACCCCCCTTTATAATAATAATATTACTTATATATATATTTGTATTTTTATAAAAGTAAACTAATATAGCGTTGAACTTTGTTTAAAGATTTCCCTGTGGAACGAACCGGACTTACTAAAAACTACACTACTGTACGATTAGGTACACTACCTATAAGTGTTGTAGCAAGGTTTAAGTATATCCATTCTATAAATAAATAAATATCTTGTGTAAAATTGTATCGTATTTAATAGTTTTTCCTAGTAAAATATAAACTATTTTATATACACCTCGTACGACATCAGTGATGTTGTTGAATCTGGTACGTTTTGCACCATATTTTCCAAGACTACAACTCGGGCGCGAAGCTCGTTGACTTTTTCCATTATTCCGGGATGATTGTCGGTCGGAACGAGTGGATGAATAAGGTTTAGAATTTTAGATAGGATATAATCGTGGTGAGATATTCTGAAAATGAGAGAGAAAATAGTATTACGAACAGGTTCGCCAGTAAGTGCTTCAGGTTCTTTGCCAAGAGGGGAATGTGGTGAATGGAAAGTATCGTCTTCTTCTCGTCTCCATTGATTAAGTCGACTACGAACCCATCAGATGAATTGGGGATGGATGATTTGTTGATTCATTCTGGTGACACTACTTTCGGAGCTTAGGTGAAACTCCATATTGGAATAGCTGTCAGAATAATTATCGAAATAGCTATCGGAATCTGAGGGACTCGAACTGGTTGAGGGATTCATCTCGTATGATCAGATGAAGGATTTTCGGTAAGAAAATAGATTATAGGATGTAGATTAGTACCCTGCAATACATAATTTACATATGCATATATAATACTAAAATCCCATAAGTTATGGAGGAATCTACGGAAACTGTCAGGCAAAGGTAACAATAACAGATAAGCTAAGATATGAGTTTATCTATACACGGTCTATGCAATAGAGACAGTAAGACGTGTCTAGACTTTAAGGATGATAAGCAAATAATTTTCGACACGAAATGATAAGCAAAACTTTTGACATGCAGACACGGTTTAAGTCCAGACTCACTAATGCATTCTAATGACTATCAGTTAGACACACTAATGCAAGACCTGGTTTGCTAAGACCGCTGCTCTGATACCAACTTTTATGACCCGTCCTAATCCATCTGGACGAATACATTACATTTGGTTACATCGCGAGGTACTTGACCTCTATATGATACATTTTTCAAACATTGCATTAATTTTTAAAAGACAAACTTTCATTTCATCAAAAGTTGAAGGCATGCATACCATTTCATAATATATCCAACAATAATTGACCTAATCTGTCATAATAATCTTTATTGAACTCAACGACTTGAATGCAACGTCTTTTGAAATATGTCATGAATGACTCCAAGTAATATCTCTAAAATGAGCAAATGCACAGCGGATGATTTCTTTCATACATGAGAATAAACATGCTTTAAAGTGTCAACCAAAAGGTTGGTGAGTTCATTAGTTTATCGTAATCAATCATTTCCATAATTTAATAGACCACAAGATTTTTATTTCCATTTCTCATAAACATAATCTCATATCAGGCATTTTGCACGGCATAGAGATAAAAATCATTCATATGGTGAACGCTTGATAACCGAACTAACAGAATGCATATAGAATATCCCCATCATTCCGGGACTCTCATCAGACATGATAATCGAAGTACTAAAGCATTTGTAACCTGAATGGGACATGTCAAGGTCCATAGATCTATCTTTAGGATTCACGTCAATTAGGGGCCATTTCCCTAATTCTTAGGCTACCAAGCAAAAAAGGGGCATATTTGATTCGATAATCCAACCATAGAATGTAGTTTTGATTACTTGTGTCTATTTCGTAAAACATTTATAAAAGCAGCGCATGTATTCTCAATCCCAAAAATATATATTGCAAAAGCATTTAAAAAGGGAGCAAATGAAACTCACATAATGTATTTTGTAGTAAAAATACATATGACGATATTGAACAATGCAGGGTTGGCCTCGGATTCAAGAACCTATATCATTTGTATATATATTAATACATATAATCGTAATCGAACGAATTCATATTTATTAAATTATATTATATATATATATATATATATATATATATATATATATATATATATATATATATATATATATATATATATATATATAATTTGTATATATATTCAAAATGGTTAATATTTATATAGTTATATTATCATATATATATCTGTTTAGTTTTATATTAAAAATACATAATTTGTTATATATTAGTATTTATATAAAAATTGTTATTATGATTAGTACATACTTATATGTAATATTACTTATAAGTATATCTTTATATACATAATATTTATTTGATAAAATAATCATATTATTATTAGTAATAAAAGTTGTATTTGATTATAATGATAATATCAATAATTATAATACTGATAATAATAATTATGATAGTAATAATAATAACAGTAATTATAACAATAACTAAATCATAGTTTTTCTACTAATAATAATAATGATAATAATAATAACAATAATAATAACAATAGTAACAATAGTAATAGTAATAATAATAATAATAATAATAATAATAATAATAATAATAATAATAATAATAATAATAATAATAATAATAATAATAATAATAATAATAATGATGATGATGATGAAAATAAAAGAGTTCAACCTTGAAGAAAAGCTCAAAAAGAATGCTACCGCCAGGACTCGAACCCTCAACCTCTCGAAAACCCGAAAACACCTCGGACCATTGGACTGTTGCCCATTTATCTGTTTTAAAATCCTCACAGTTGTTTATAAACTGTATTTATATAACCTCTTCTTCTTCCTCATTTATAAATCAACCAAAAAATCCAACCATAACATCAAGGTTTTGAATTTGTTTTGGAGGTGGTATTGACACAGACAATAACTAGTTTATAATCGTTTTGGAATTAATCAGAGAGCAAAAAAAATAATTAAATGAACTTAATCAGTTCTGTTGTTTATCGCAAAGAAAAAAAATAACTCAAATCATCATCTTGACTTCTAGACACTTACAGGTTATAATCATAACATGAAACAGATATCAAATTGTTTAACGAAACTTCTGAAATCAATAATTGGACTTGATTCAAAATAGGTATCTCGAATTTGATTAAAGAACTTTCGGTTGACTTTTTAATCCAAAACATTGACTCGAAAATTGGAATTCGTTAGAAAGAATTGGAGATTGAGAATTTGCAGTTTGTTTGAGTGAATAATTCCTAACAATACTGCATCAATAGTTTTTGCAATTTGATTCGTGTTTGGGCTAATGTAATTTGATTTCACGAACAGAGGATAGCGACTGGGTTCTTCAAAGTTTCTTCTAAATTCAATCAAATTTAAGGCTGTAAAAGGTGATTGAAATTGATAATTGATGATGTAAGTCGTATGGTATCGATTAACAACTGTAATCAAATGACTTATAGAAGATAATGGTCGACCAATATTGCTCCATCAGGTACAAAAAATACAATAAAAAAGTATAACAGATATCGACCTTCAACAACCTTTGTTTGCTATCGTGACTTTGAAACCGATTCGTACAAATGCTTTATCAGGATCAGAGACAAAAATAGGATAAAGAAGGAAAGAAATCTGTAGATGAAAACGATGCATAGCAGATACTTGTTGTTATATAACTGTTTGATATATCAAATTTATTTTAGTAATTTATAAGTATATTAATAATAATTATATTGTTAATATAAACAAATACTAGTATTATAATAATATTAACAATATTAATAATAATATTACTATTAATATTAATGATAATGATACTATTAATAATAATATTGATAATATATAATCTTAATACTAGTAATAATAAAAATGATATTAATCCTAATTTTAATGTAAATAATAATTAAATGTATATTAATTATAATATCACTAATAAAAGTTATATTAATTATAATGATATTAGATATTGATATTGATATTAAATATAAAATGGTAGTAATGTTTTTATTTTCCATAATACTAATATTACTATTAATTATAATAATATTAATATTTTTAATGATAATAATAAAAAAAATCAATATAACAATTTTTACATATCCGATTTCATAACTATATGTTATATATATTAATATTATTAATGATAACCATATTAAACTGTATTATTTTTATTATATTAATGTTTTTAACTATAATAATAATGATGATGATAATATCATTAATGATACTGATAATAATACTAACTACGATAATATTAGTAATAATAATATAACAATTTATATTCATATCCATTTTTATAATAATGTTATTATCACTAATATAGATGTTAATATTGAAAGTAATAATAATATTACTGTAACAATTATAGTTTAACTTATAATTAAATTTATTATATTAGATATTAACATTACATGTTATTAATTAAATGATATATAATAATAATAATAATTCTTAATTCAAACGATTACATTTTATCATTTCCAATTATTATATTTATTTACATTTATATATGTGTATATCTGTACATATTTATTTACAAATAATTGTTCGTGAATCGTCGGGAATAGTCAAAGGTTCACTGAATCCATATGAATAGTTCAAAGGTCAAATGTATACATGAACACAGTTCCAAGTTTTTTTTGAGACTTCAATATTACAGACTTTGCTTATCGTGTCGAAATTAATTAAAGATCAAGTTTAAATTTGGTCGAAAATTTTCGGGTCGTCACAGCCAGGAAGACGAAAAAGCATGCGATCGCATGGCTTCAGAATGTTGGCCAAGTCTATAAAAGCCACAAGTTTTCGGACGAGTAAACACACACTCTTTTCATTTCTTTACTCTGATCAATATATATATATATATATATATATATGTATATATATATATATATATTTATAATTTTAATTTTAATTTAAGTATAATAATAATTGAGTTATTGTAAGAAATGATTTACGGGTTTTAAAGTCGAAACTCTGTCTGTGTAATGCTACGCTATTAATAATCATTGTAAGCTATGTTCTTCCTTTTTAAATTAATGTCTCGTAACTAAGTTATTATTATGCTTATTTAAGTCGAAGTAATCGTGATGTTGGGCTAAATATTAAGATGGGGTTATTGGATTTTGTACCATAATTAGGATTTGGACAAAAGACCAACACTTGTGGACATTGGACTATGGACTCTTAATAGATGGGGGGTATTGTCTAATCGAATGACAACTCATTGAAATCTGTTGAACCTATCTTCAAATTAGTTAATTTAATAATTATTAAATGATTATGCATGTCCTATTTAGTGACGTTTATACGACATCTTTTACGATCATTTAATTAATTATTCGGGTTGGGTAATTGATTATTCAAACTGACTAAGTGGGTAAATTAATGTTCATATCTTATTTAAACAGGGGTGGATTACATACAAGGGTAATTGGTGTAATTGTTAACAAAGTATTAAAACCTTAAATTACACGCAGTCGATAACCTGGTGTAATTATTAACAAAGTATTAAAACCTTGTTACAGTTTGAATCCCTAATTAGTTGGAATATTTGACTTCGGGAATAAGGTTAATTTGACGAGCATTTTATAATTATGACCGATGGACTATTATGGACAAAAACCCGATAGGTATCAAATAAACCAGGACAAAGGACAATTAACCCGGGTAATAATTAATTAAAATCAAAACGTCAAACATCATGATTATGGAAGTTTAAATAAGCATAATTCTTTTATTGTATTTCTCATCGTACTTTTATTTACTGCCATTTTATTTATTGTCATTTTAATTTTGTTATTTATTTTACGCACTTTAATTATTGTCATTTATCTTTACTCTTAAAATATAAAATCGACAAACCGGCCATTAAACAGTAAAACCCCCCTTTTATAATAATAATACTACTTTTATATATATATATATATATATATATATATATATATATATATATATATATATATATATATATATATATATATATATATATATATATATATATATACATACATACATACAAATATAGTTAATAAAAATATAGCGTTAAACTCAGCCAGCTCCCTGTGGAACGAACCGGACTTACTAAAAACTACACTAATCTACGATTAGGTATACTGCATATAGTGTTGTAGCAAGGTTTAGGTATATCTCATCTATATAAATAATTAAAACTTGTGTAATTTGCTTCGTATTTTGTAATAAAAATATAGTATTTCGTACACCTCCGCTGCACACATCAATAAGCAAAGTCTGTAATGTTGAAATCTCAAAAACTTTGAACTGTGTTCATGTAATCAATTACCCTTTGACTGTGCTCGATGATTCACGGACATTTATGAGTATAAATACGTATATATATAAGATATAGTTATATTAATTGAAAACGTTAACAAAGTAATAGATGTATAATACTTTACATGAACGTATTTGTTTCAATACATATTTAATATAATTATCGACGGAATTAAAAGATAATATCAAATGATTGAATTATCAGATACATTGTGATTGGATTACAGGTCTCTGTTGTGAGGTCCACTGCGATTTAAGAAATCTGTTCTTTTTAACGATATTCGAAATAATTGGTAAAGTGATTTACAAATAAGAACAAATGTGTCAATTAACGAAAACTAGACAAGGGTTATTAGAGGTTCCTGTTTGATTTTCAATTCATACTTTTCAATATTTTCCTCGTGACTTTTGATACAGTAATTGTTAGCTCTCATAATATTTAATGTGAAAGTAAAGTTATGGAATATAGATAACTTAGAAAATAGATATCGATGTTTTACCTTAAAATGATTTCATACGTTTATTTAACCTTTGAACTCTATCCCATGCTTCACTAATAAACTGTAATTTAAAATTTTGAAACCTATTATGAGCATATATAATTTTACTCTTCTGAAACGTTTTATGATATAACGATTTCCATTATGATTCTTAAATATATTTAGTTTTGAAAAGTAAAATTATCATATTTACTTGATTGAGTTTCAAACGTACAGAAACATTTTCAGTTTAAAAAGAACTTTATTATTAAAACGTTTTATAAGATAATTTGTTTATGAATTTTGAAGGATTTAATTAAAGCTTATATTATAAATTACAACTATATATATAGTGTTTCAAAAACGTAAACGTGATACGACATAATATTTTTCTATTATAAATGAACTTTAAAATATAATTAGTTTTGAAAACTAAATATTATATTATTAGATAAATATTTCAATTATATATATAATGTGTACAAGTTTATATTTTAAATGATGATGATATATATATATATATATATATATATATATATATATATATATATATTACAAAATATAATATTAACTTAGATATAAAACGTTTTAAATTAAATAGACTTTGATAAATAAAGAGACGTTGATTTATAGAAATAAATGACCAAAACACTCAAATAAATAAGTTACATTTCAATTAATATAATTATTGGTGATATAAGTCTAATTATTGATAAAGGTACACGTCGCGAACGTAAAGTGCTAGTTTTCTAAGCGTACGAAACGTCGTTCGAAAAACCGAAACCAGGACATTAGTCACGTGACAATGTACAAGTCATTGGAACAAAAATTACAGGTCAACTATGCACGTGAATATAATATAATATATAATTAATTCTATGAATTAAATATATATTTATTATTAATGTTATTATTTGAGTGTCGGCAGATCAATTATAATGCGAATTAGCTGTCAGGTGCTCTCATGCGATCGCATGAGCATCACACCCGAATCTCATGCGATCGCATGGAGTGTGATTTCAGGAATTGTCTATAAAAGCGAACTCGTTCACTGAATTGCACACACACATATCAATATCCATCTATATTACTCCGTATTATATTTATAATTTATATTATTATTATTATTATTATTATTATTATTATTATTATTATTATTATTATTATTATTATTATTACTATTATTATTAAGATTATTATTATTAGTATTAATCTTATTATTATTATTAGTAGTATTATTATTATTAGTATTAAAACATAAATACTACGACGAGGTTCTGCTTGAGTGTTTTCAAAACGGATTTTTCGAGTAGGATAGAGCTAAGGAAATTATGGATTATAGCTATGGAGATTATGGGTATGGTTCAGGGAATAGCTTTTGAGGTCAACCTAGTGTTTATCATCTCCGTTGCGTCTACGTACTTTCCTGCAATATTGAATCTCAATATTGATATGTGAGCACTCGTATCTTAACTTTTATATATTAATAGTGTATCCCTGACTAGTGCTCGAGTATAAATGATTATGCATGCTTGTATGCTTATTATTGTCGTTAAATACTTGATGATATATCATGAATTAAATACAAATGCTTTTGAGATAATTTAACGACCCGTCAAAGTACACTTGACGACCATCGTTATCTTGGTCCCACAGCTTGATCATAACTCTATATGAATTTAATAAATAATCTTGCATTCTTTATTTAAAAATGATTTCCTATAAAGGAAACCTATCAAAATATGTAAGTTTAGGAAAAACCATACATTATTACTTAACCAAAAGTTGACCAAAACAAAGTCAACATCATCCACTATTAAATGTATCAAAATAGAATGCAAGTTATTGTTTAACAAAAGCTGCCTTCATAAATATGCAGACTCTCTAAGCATAGCGGAAGCAATCAATCATGAACCTGAGAATAAAACATGCGAGTAACTGTCAACAAAAAATATTGAGTGAATTATAGGTTTAATATTGCAAACAATATTTAATTTAAACCGTAAAAATTTATGTTTGAAAACATAAAAAAAAACTCCTTTTTGGACCACAAAATTATATGCTAGAAAACATATAAAAACATTATTCCATTTACCGTGAGCCACCTGGTAACCACTTAACCATTTATTTACCCTTGCCAAACACAATAAATAATATACACCGAACAAGTGTATCTACAACCAATTACGAAGTACTAAACATTCCGATTATAAATTGCTAGCGCGACTAGCTCGAAATGGGGTTGTCAAACCCGATAGATCTATCCGTAGGATTCGCGTTTACTAGTAGAAACCAGTGATTACAGTTACCAGACTAGGGAATATTTTTGTTCAACTCACAATGAATAATTTAAGCCAACTTCCACAAGTGTCCAAAATATAAAATAAATTGCATGTATTCTCATCCCAAAAGATTTAAAATAGAAAAATAGGAATATAACTCACCTTAATAGCAAACAAAGTAACCGTACAAATATGCGAACAGCAAATGAAGTAAAGTGATCAGGAATGATCACAACGCCGACCTATAAATAATGAAGGTCGATATAAATAACTAACTTAGGTCAAGTCTTAGTATGATAGCTATTGTACATGTTGCAAGTAGTCATAGAACAATACTCAACATGCATCGGTTTGATCGGAACAGCGTACGGACACACACTTTCTATTTTTAGAAAGTTTCTATTTTTAGCAGGTTTCCATTTTTGGAAAGTTTTTATTTTTGGAAAGTTTCTATTTTAGGAAAGTTTCTATTTTTGGAAAGTTTCTATTTTTGGAAAGTTTCCAAATTTAGAAAGTTTCTATTTTTAGAAAGTTTTAAGTTGGAAAAGTTTCCTTATTTAGAAAGTCAACAAAAGTCAACTGAAAGTCAAAGTCAACCGGAAGTCAACTCAAAAGTCAACCTCGGTCAAACATAGTCAACATTAATTTTAAAAGTATAAGTTATAATAATAATATAAGTTGTAATGTTAGTTAAAGTTAAATATGTATAATTATGTCATAACATAAGTTTAATTAAATTAAAATGAATTATTAAAGTTAACATAAGTTTAAATGATATAATTAATATAACATAAGTATTTAATTAATTAATTAAATATTAGTCATAATATAAGTATTATTAAT
Organism: Rutidosis leptorrhynchoides; assembly: GCF_046630445.1. Taxonomy (NCBI): domain Eukaryota; kingdom Viridiplantae; phylum Streptophyta; class Magnoliopsida; order Asterales; family Asteraceae; genus Rutidosis; species Rutidosis leptorrhynchoides. Next base: position 78,794,870 of record NC_092339.1, on the reverse strand, counting down.
TAATAATAAATTTTAAATCATGTCATCAGTATTATTAATTAATAATGAATTATTAATCATATCATAAGTTTCTAATTATAATTATTAAATCATAAGTATTTAATAATTAAATTATAATTAAATAATAACTAAGCCTTATAATAATTAAATAATTAATTAATCTTTATTATAAGTCTTATAATAATAATCTTATAATATAAGTTTAACACTTATCATAAGTATTTTCCATTAATAATAAAAGTATTGTTAATCATAAGTTTAATTAAAATGTTAATTAAATCATAAGTAATAATTAAATGATATAATAAATATATATCATAAGTCTTAAATTATAATAATTACTTTTTATATCATAAGTAATTAAATGATAATGAAATTCACTATTTATATCATAAGTTTAATAATTAATCACAAGTTTTAAATCAAAAGTTCATCGGGTCGTATCTTGAGCCCCGTGGGTCGGTTTTCGGCGAGCCTTACATATATCTCCGCCTAATCAAACCACCCGACACTTCGGTACACTCAAGAACACACCAAGAACAGCCCACAAGTCGTGGTGATCAGCCAAGACATCACTTGAAACTTTAATTCAATCAAAATCGTCTTTTAGACGCAACGGGTGATTCGTGGCTCGGATTTAGATGACCCGAACATGAAAGTTCGTCCCATCATTGATCCTAACACACTAACACACCCTAAAGTCACCAAATATGGTCACAAAGTCGGACCAAACCTGGTTCATACCAATATCACATTTCAATCTTAACAAAATACCACTTTGATCATATCTAGGGCTCCGGGAATCGAAACGACATGAATCCGGAGTCTAAAATTAATGTATTGATAAGAGGAACTCATCTAGATACTTTATTTTAACTTTTATAACAGTCACAATATCAGAAATACACGAAATAGCTGCTGTCCCAATTTTATCAAACCGAATACATGTGTTTATGAGTAATTCTATGCATACAAACACCATTACAACAACAAGTAATCATCATACTATTAAAATATAATCAAATACAGAAAAATAAAGAAAAATTAAAAATCTAGGGTTAGGGTTTATACCCTAATCAAGAATCGAATGGTATGAGTGTGTAGAGATCGAAGAGAGGAATCCGTTGATGATTAAAGCTTCTTGATCCAATTAATATTTGGTTAAAGGATGATGATGATGATGATGATGATGATGATGATGATGATGATGATGATGCTAGTGGTGATGGCTAGGAGAGCAAGGAGAGGAGAAACACACAAAAAAAAATTAGAATGTGAAATGAGGAGTGAAAACTAGGTTTTGTTCCATAAAATCACTAGTTTGGAAAAATGGCACATACACCCCCTCCCCATGGGGTGATGGCCGGCTCTAGAAAGAGGGTGGGCCCCTTTTATGGCCCAAAATTGATAAATTACTAATTGCTTGTGGCCCGAACGCCCGATCGAAGCCCGAAACGCGAAAACGCAACTACGCGATTAATTTATCGGAGAGATAACAGCTACGCGACGGATAAAATATATAAACACTATATATGATTATATGACATTAAAATATCATATTTAAAATAATTAGGACTTAAAAATCCCAAAAGCTCGACCGTTGGTTTGAAAACCGAAAAGATTCGCCGGATAGAAATCCGCGACACGTAGAAACGTACAATTAAAGATATGAATACAAATATCCATATAACACATAATAATTAATATATTATTACAAATATAATAATATAGGTCATAGAAATGACGTGGAACGAATAACAGTTAACGGTCGTTAAATAATTAACGGTAAAAGATAATGGAAAAAGTAGGGTCGTTACAGATAAGGTATATGATATGCATGTCGTTGGAAAGCTGGCGAAAAATCAATAACTTTTCATTTAGGAATCGTGTGATTTCGATGAACGGATTAAAAGATATAGTCAACTGAATTATCTTTAATTTTAGTATTATTATTAAAATGATTATTATTATTATTACGATCGTCGTTATCGTTATCGTTATCGTCGTTATTATCGTAATTATTATTATTATCTAATAATTAATATTATTATTATTATTATCATTATCATTATTAATATAAGTATTATCATTAAAAATTGTTATTGTTATTACTATCGTTATTATCATTAAGGTTATTATTAATATTATCAATATTATTATTATTATTATTATTAGTATTAGTATTATTATTAAAATAATTAATATTTTCATCAAAACTACCATTATATTATTTTTATCGTTATATTTATTATTAAAAGTATAATTAATATTAAAACTATTATTTTTATTAAAATTATCATTTTTAATAGAAATATCATTGTTATTATAAAATATCATTATTATTATCATATTAGTATTATTATTATTAAAAATTATCATTTTGAATAGAATTATTATTTTATAAAATATTGTTATTACAGTTAATATTAAAAAGTAACATTATTATTAAAATTATCATGATTAGAATTATCATTTTATCATAACTAATATCATCGTTAGTAAATATAAATATTGTTATTATTATTAGTAGAATAGTAATAATTATTATTATTACAAAATAATACAACCTTTATTTATTATTATTATCAATATTATTTAAATATGTGATACAAAGATATTTTATCACATGTAATATAATTACATTAATAATACATACCACTATATTTTTATGATATTAAGTGAGCTTTATAAATTTTATTACTTATGATATATAAAAGTATATTTTTATTATATATAAATTTTAATATGAATTTTTATTTATTAATAAATGATTTATATTATTTATTCTAATAAAATCTGTTAAATATATTTAAATATATAAAATGACTATATTTAAGTTATATAATAATCATGTATAGATTTTGGATGTCATTTTGGGTCAAAGTGATTTTTTTAAAGACTTTTGTATATCGGTCTCGAGCATTAGGATTGTGATACACTATGACCTGACCTAAATTGTTAGACAGATATTGACCAACATATGAATATATATACTTAATATAGGTTTGTGAATCTGAGGCCAACCTTGCACTTGTTCAATGACGTCATATGTATTTTTACTACGAAATACAGTATAGTGAGTTTCATTTGCTCCCTTTTTAAATGTTTTTGCAATATATATTTTTGGGACTGAGAATACATGCGTTTTTATAAATGTTTGACGAAATAGACACAAGTAATCGAAACTACATTCTATGGTTGAATGATCGAAATTGAATATGCCCCTTTTTAGTCTGGTAATCTAAGAATTAGGGAACTGGCCCCTAATTGACGCGAATCCTAAAGATAGATCTATGGGCACTAACAAGCCCCAGTCAGAGAATTTGAACTGCTTTAGTACTTTGAATTTATCATGTCCGAAGGGAGTCCCGGAATGATGGGGATATTCTATATGCATCTTCTTAAGGTCGATTACCAGGTGTTCACCATATGAATGATTTTTATCTCTATGTATGGGATGTATATTTATGAGAAATGGAAATGAATAATCTTGTGGTCTATTAAAAATGATGGAAATGAATATTGATGATAAACTAATGAACTCACCAACCTTTTGGTTGACACTTGAAATCATGTTTATTCTCAGGTATTAAAGAAATATTCTGTTGTGCATTTGCTCATTTTAAAGATATTACTTGGAGTCATTCATGGCATATTTCAAAAGACGTTGCATTCAAGTCGTTGAGTTCAATAAAGATTATGATTAAGTAAATGACAGCTTAGGTCATTTATAGTTGGATATTACGAAATGGTATGCATGTCTGTCATCTTTCGATGTAATGAAGTCTTTTAAAAACGAATGCAATGTTTGTAAAATGTATCATATAGAGGTCAAATACCTCGCAATGTATCCATATGTTATTGTATTCGTCCTTATGGATTAAGACGGGTCGTCTCAATATATATATATATATATATATAAATATATATATATATATATATATATATATATATATATATATATACACACGTATATATATATATATATATATATATATATACGTATATGTATATATATATATATACGTATATGTATATATATATATACACGTATACGTATATATATATATATATATACGTATACGTATATATATATACATATACGTATATATATATATATATATATATATATATATATATATATATATATATATATATATATAGTGGTAGGATCAAGAGGGAAGTAACCAATCGGGGGGAAGCAAAACTTTTTTTTTCGTTTTTTGAAAAAACTTTGTTCACGAACATTATAGATTGGATAAAAATATAAACATTTAATAAAGACACTTTGTGATAAATGTTTTTATTTTGACGGAAAAAAGCTCGAAGAAGTAAAATATAACAATTATCGTGTTTTTCGAGCGTATGTTGAGGTTTTAGATATTAGGGTTTATAGGGTTTAGATATTAGAGTTTAGAAATTTAGGGTTTAGGGTTTAGATTTAGGGTTTAGATTTAAGATTTAGATTGAGTTTTTAACACGACTCGGTTTAGAGTTTAGGGTTTAGGGTTTGGGGTTTTGGGTTTATGGAATAAACCCAAAACACCAAACCCTAAACCCTAAACCCTAAACTCTAAACTCTAAATCGGGCTAAATTTTACTTCACAAAACATGAAGAAAAAAAACGTTAACATTCTTCACGATCAATATTATCTTGAATGTTGTTTTTGTCGATCGTTTTCTTGCCTAAATAATAACATTCATCACGAAGTGTCTTTTCTAAATGTTCATATTTTCGTGTGATCTTGATGTCTAAAAAAAATTCCAAAAATACGAAGAAATTTTTTTTTTGCTTTCCTCCACTTCCCCCCGATTGGTTACTTCCCCATTGATCCTGCCCATATATATATATATATATATATATATATATATATATATATATATATATATATATATATATATACACACACACACACACACACACATATAAACCAAAAAGTTTTTCTTGATTGTGGTTGAAAGTTATTTAAGGATGTTTATATATATATATATATATATATATATATATATATATATATATATATATATATATATATATATATAATTTATATGTATTTAAATTAAAATTATATACATTCACAACTGTATACATTCGGAAGTATAAATTTGTAGTAGTTTTTAAATATTATTGATCCTTTAATTTAGGAACTATATATATTATTGATCCTTTAATTTAGGAACTATATACATTCGAAAGTTTCAAGTACACAGTGTTATATTATTAGTTGTTTTTTCATAAAACAAATAAGTAAGGGCAATTTAGTATTTTTAATATTAAAAGATGAGGAGAAACTAATTTAAAAGGCTACTATTAAAAATTAGTAAATCATCTAAAAGTTACTCAAATTAATTTTTTTTTTTTAAATGGGACAGTATAACTATTATAATACTCCGTATTAATTATATATAACGACTCCCCCGAGTACCATTATTTTGCTAAAATGACTAACATCTTTTTTAAAATTAAACTCGCGGGTTATACTTTTATTCAAAAAATAATTGTATACAATAATTCTAAAATAACATAACTTATATTTTACTAATGTTACGTTCTATGATAAATTTTTAATGTACTATAAATATTGCGTAGTATATAATTTATATATTAAAAAGATATTAACGGTGAAAAAAATGATAGACATTAAGTTACTAGCACTACCCAAAATCACTTTTAAAATTTGTCAACACAGCGGCCTCTTAAACTTAAATGAACTTTTAAAATTCGTCAACACCACGGACTCTTAAAATTAAAACCATTTTTAAAATTTGACAACACCACGGACTCTTAAATAATTCTTATATTTTTTCTATTTTTTTAGTATCGCTATTTACATACCAATATGAAATGCAAATTACATTTTTTGCACAATTTTTTACACAACGCACGGCTCTTAAACTCAAAAGAATTTTTAAAATTTGGCAACACCACGGGCTCTTAAATAATTCTTATACTTTTTCTAATTTTAATACGCTATTTACATAGCAATATGAACTGGAAATTACATTTTTGCACGGTTTTTTACACACCCGTGCAACGCACGGGCTCAAAAACCTAGTATATATATATTATACCACTTTTTTTTTAATATCGCTATGTTTAGATGTATTTCTTTTCTTTTGGAATATTTCCTTTTTATCCCTTAAAATATTTCTAGGTTATCCATATGGCCATACTTTTGAAATCTCTCTTTTTATCTATTGAGATATTTCTACGTTACTCATATGACCATATATAAAAACTTTAATGTAATTTAACCTAACAAATGTATATACTATTATTATAATTATTGAAATTTTGTATGTTTTTTTTTAATAGCGATTGGGATCACATGAGGAGGACTAAACCACCCTTTGTGATTATCTCCCCTTTCGACTATGACGATGCAGCGATAATAACTCCGCCCCCATCGTTTCCCGGCCAAGTAAAACCCCCTTTACCCCCCAAACGATATGAGAAAGGTGTCATGGGTGGATACTACATGGCATAGATGAAATTGTGTTTTTATTGTGATGACCTGGGAATTTCCGACTAAATTTAAACTTAATCTTTATATGATTCAGATATGATAAGCAAAATCTGTAATGTTGAGTCTCGAAAGTTTTGAAATCTATATTCATGTAATCAATTACCCTTTGACCGTGCTCGACGATTCACGAACAGATTGTGTATAACAAATATGTAATTATATATATATAAACATATGTATATATATATATATATATATATATATATATATATATATATAATATTTTGAATTAATAAAATACCTTTAATCAATTGGAATTTAAAATGTAAACTAATAAATAGAATAAATAAGATACTATTAAAAAGAATAAATATAAATAAATAAATAAATATATATATATATATATGTATATATATATATATATTGATAATATATATATATATATATATATATATATATATATATATATATATATATATATATATATATATGATTACTATCAATAGTTATTATATTGTAAATAAATTTTCAACAAATGTTATCATATAATAATACATAATAGATAATAATGCTTATGTATTAAATGTAATTACAAGTTTAATTATAGTTGTTATATTATTAGTATATTCATTATTATTAATATTAGTATTATTAAAATTATAATATGAAATTTGATATGTATAAGTTGTTGTATTATTATTATTAGTATTATTATTAATATTAATATTATTATAAGTAGTGTTATTATTAACATTTGTAATAATATTATTATTATCATTCTTATTTTGATTATTAATATTAAACTTATTAAAAATTATCATTTTTATAATCATTAATAATATGATCATTATTATATTTACAATTATAATCATCATTAGTTATTATCATTAGTATTATTGATATTATTATCATTATTAATTCTGTTATTGTTACTAGTTTAATTATTAATAAAAATTAATATTTAAAATATTAATGTTTATCTATAATTAACATTATTATGTTCCTTTATATAAATAATATACAAAGATATATATATATATATATATATATATATATATATATATATATATATATATATATACAAAGAAATCATTATTATTATTTATTATTAATAATATTATTATTATTAATTTTATTATTAATATTATTGGAAAATTTAATTATTATTAATATAATTATAATTAATTATATATAACAATCGTGAGTGTGCATAACAACTCCAAAAGTAGATTACCAACTCAATCAATTACTGTATTTATATTTGTTTGAATCTCTTGAATTATTGAACATCATAGTCGATCGTACCAAGCAATTATAAGTCAAGATCAGCCTTATTTTTTTATATATTATTCGTACTAGTGAGAATAATTTGTGTCGACAGATTCCAATAACAAACAGATGTAAACAAAGTCAATTTAGCTGTAATAACACCTAATAACCTCTGTATAACCATCTATTATTACAAATCGAGTGGGAACACAGAACCATCAAACAAAATTTGAAGTTGCTGCACGTTTACATCTGTTCTTCAACATTTTATGCCAAACATCGAATTTGAAATTTATTTTAAAATCTATTATTGCAGTATTGTTAAGATTATACTAAAGGATCTTCCTGTAAAAATTCTTCTTTCAATTCATCAAATCAAACTCGAATTTACGAGTCAAAGTTTCGGTATCAAAAGTCAAACAAATTTTTATAAAACGAATTCGAGATACCTGCTATAATTCGAGTTCAATTGATAATGTGTAAACTTTCTATGAGAGTTTTGAAACATATTTTGTGTTATAAACTTCGTCTAAAACATCCTAAAATTTGAAATTGGGATTTGAGTTCTTCATTTTTTTTCCGAGCAAACCGCGACTGTTTTCATTCTTTTTAGTTCATTTTTTTTGTCTATTAATTAATATCACAACGTTTAGTGGTTTCTGTTGTGATACTACATGATATATTAAAGGATGATTTGATTTGGTCTTAGTCGATGAGGTGTTGGAGATGATGAAGAAACAGAAACTAAATAATGAAGGTTAAAAATAAACTGGGTTGACATAATTACAGAAAAACAGATTGGTTCTATGGTTAAGAGTGATCATGTGAACGGGATGTCGCGGGTTCGAGTCCCGGCTTGGGCAGATTATTAATTCTTTTTGAGCTTTTAGAGGTAGTTCTCTTTTCTTTTATTTTCTTTTATTATTATTATTATTGTTATGTTATTATTATTAAATATGTTATTAGTAGTGTGTTAATTATTATTATTACTAATATTAATGTTATGAGTATTATTATCATTAACTAACTAATATTATTATTAAAATCATTGTTATTATTACTATGATAATGATAATCGTTATTACTCCTAATATTTAGGAATATCATTATTAGTAATTAAATTACTAGTATTATCATTATCGTTATCATTAGAATAAGTATTATAATTACAATTGGGATTATTATTATTATTAATACTATTATCATTATTATTAATATTAACTAGATTAATGTAAGTATTATTATTCAAAATAATTATAACTATGAAAATAAAAGTTTGAACGACGTTGTTAAGATTATAAGTAAATATTTACAAATTATTTTAGAAATACTCATATATAATAATTTAGGTATTTATAATATAACACAAAGCAGATATACATATATAACTATAAAAATATTAATTATTTTGAATGTATATACAAATTAAAAATATATGTTATTAATGTAAAAATGGTGTGACCAATAAACTAATATATATATCCATTCAATTACGATTATATGTATTAATATATATACAAATGATATAGGTTCGTGAATCCGAGGCCAACCCTGCATTGTTCAATATAGTCATATGTATTTTTACTACAAAATACATTAGGTGAGTTTCATTATTTCCTTTTTAAATGCTTTTGCAATATATATTTTTGGGACTGAGAATACATGCGCTGCTTTTATAACTGTTTTACGAAATAGACACAAGTACTTAAAATTACATTCTATGGCTGGATTATTAAACCGAATATGCCCCTTTATTAAGTCTGGTAATCTAAGAATTAGGGAACAGACACCCTAATTGACGCGAACTCTAAAGATAGATCTATCGGGCCCAACAAGCCCCATCCAAAGTACCGGATGCTTTAGTACTTCGAAATTTATATCATGTCCGAAGGAGGATCCCGGAATGATGGGGATATTCTTATATGTATATTGTGAATGTCGGTTACCAGGTGTTCAATCCATACGAATGATATTTTGTCTCTATGCATGGGACGTATGTTTATGAGAAATGGAAATATGAAATCTTGTGGTCTATTAAAATTATGAAATGATTATTTATGATAAACTAATGAACTCACAAACCTTTTGGTTGACACTTGAAAGCATGTTTATTCTCAGGTATGAAAGAAATCTTCCGCTGTGCATTTGCTCACTTTAAAGATATTACTTGGAGTCATTCATGACATATTTCAAAAAACGTTGCATTCGAGTCATCGAGTTCATCAAGATTATTATTAAGATAATTATAATTAGATATATTATGAAATGGTATGCATATCGTCAATTTTTGATGTAATGAAGTTTGTCTTTTCAAAACGAATACAATGTTTGTAAAATGTATCATATAGAGGTCAAGTACCTCGCGATGTAACCAACTATTGTGAATCGTTTGTAATCGATGTGGACTTTGTCCGGATGGATTAGGACGGGTCCTTTAAGTTGGTATCAGAGCGGTGGTCTTAGCGAACCAAGTCTTGCATTAGTGTGTCAAACTGATAGTTGTTTAGATGCATTAGTGGGTCTGGACTTCGACCATGTCTGCTTGTCAAAAGTTTTGCTTATCATTTCGTGTCGAAAATTACCTGCTTATCATTCTTAGAGAATCAATTGCTTATCATCCTTAGTCTAGACACATCTTATTGCATTGATTGCATTATTATTGTATAGACAAAATTCATATCTTAGCATATCTGCTAATTCATATCTTAGCGTATCTGCTATTGTAAACTTTGCCTGTCATTTCTGTAGATTCTTCCATAACTTATGGGATTTTAGTATTATATATGCATATCTAATTATGTATTGTAGGGTACTAATCTACATCCTATAATCTATTTCTTATCGAAAATCCTTCATCTCATCGTACGAAATGAATCTCTCAACCAGTTCGAGTCCCCCAGAATTCGATAGCTAATCCGATAGTTATTCCGACAGTTATTCCGATATGGAAACACACTTGAGCTCCGAAAGCAGTATAACCGGAATGGATCAACCAATCGGCCATCATCAATTCTTCTGATGTGTTCGTAGTCGACTTAATCAATGTAGACGCGAAGAAGGCGATCCTTTCTGTCAACCGAATTCACCTCTTGGCGAAGAACCTGAAATACTTATCGGCGAACCTATCCGAAACACCATTTTCAGCCTCATTTCCAGGATAGCTCGTCACGATTATATTCTATCAAAAATTCCAATCCTTATTCATCTGGTTGTTCCGACCGACAATCATCTTAGAATAATAGGAGAAGTCAACGAACTTCGCGCTCGAGTAATCAATCTGGAGAATATGGTACAAAATGTACCAGCTTCAGCGACATCATCGGCACCAACAGTACCATCAGTAACAGCACCAGTACCATCAACAATCCATGCCTCAACATCTCATTATGTACCTCGAGTATAATCATCGTTCTACGTATCGTTCTACATCGATTATCTTCTTTCTTCATGACGATTAAGTAATCTCTAAATGTTTTAGTGATTATATATTCTTGTTCTAACGGTAAATCAAATGAGTTTAATATCATATTAACTCATTAAATCTATGATTATATCTGAAGAAGGTATATATGTAAATATATTTTCATAAAGATTGTAATTAAAAATTCTTTTATACAAACTGTTAATGGTGAAAATATTTTAACGGGTAGGTAATACCCTAGAAATATTTAAATTTCACATTAATAAGTTACACTGTAAATTCTTCGAAGCTGATTCAACAGTCGTTTACTATCCTACTTACATTCACCGATATACGAATCCGTTCACTACAGAATAACCATTTTCATTCAAATCCAATTACATATTTGGATTTTGACCTATCAGAATCCAACAAGTGGCATAATGAAGAAATAATGGACACAATAAAAATTGATTAGAAACAGATTAATTAATAATATGAAATTCTATTAAGAATCCACGCTAACAAAATCCTAGCTAACTGTTCCAAGCTAACTGTTATTTCCGTATTACCATTTAATTATCGCAATTTATTTATCGCAATTTAATTATCGCAATTTTAATTATCGTCATTTAAATTCTGTTATTTACTTTACGCATTTTATTTATCGTCATTTAATTTCTGTATTTATTTTACGCACTTTAAATATCTGGACACGTATACAAGGTTTTGACATATCATATCGACGCATCTATATATATTATTTAGAATCACCATAGACACTCTATATGCAGTAATGATCGAGTTCTCTATACAGCGTTGAGGTTGATTCTATAATAATATATATACTTTGAGTTGTGATCGAGTCTGAGACATGTACACGGGTCACGATACATATTAATTAATTCGAACTTTATAAATTAGTGAATTGCTAACTGTAGACTATCAATTGAGAACTACCAACATTGGACAATTAAAATGAATTAAAATATTGATTATAACATATGAAACTAAACAATTCTTCAAGTCTGCCACTTGATTTCATCTTAAACTTCATCTGTATCTTGAAGATTACAATCTGCGTTCAAAATCTTTCATGATTCTTGAAAACACCTCAATCGAAAGGATGAACCAACTGCACTTCATCCACGGAAGAAAAGATTTATGCATATAGTTATGCATCTGAAAAACTCTCAGAAATTGAATAAACGTTTAACACGTAGTTGTGCTAATTCCTTAGTGTTATTATTACCCAAAATAACTTTGAAATTTTCTTTTCAAATTAGTAAATTTTGTCACAGCTCCAGCAAGTCAACTTTGACTTTTCGTTCGAGGCAACCTTATTATAACCTTGATTTATATGTTTGCTCCTTTATTGTTACCGGGGAACTTTTATTTATATTCCACCATATTACCAGCAGATGTATCAGCAACCTCGTTGCTTCTTAGCTTAAATCTCTCTGATAAATCATTATATTTATTCATTGAAACCCTATCATATACTCATCCGCATCTTGTAATGAGAAATGCCATACCAATTACCGGAAATCAGCAATCAGTACTTTGAAAACTCACAGCATACCTACATCAATAGTTATATGTATAACATTTATCTCTTAGAATTATGATATTTCATTCCGAAATTCTGAAAAGCACTCAGTCTACAAATCAATACTCTGAATGTTGAAAAAGCTGAATGAAGCAGCAGAAACTATAGACAACCGTAAACGACCTTAATCATCGAAAGTTTGATGATAAAGAATAGTATGTTGGAAAAGCTCAGAAAAGTTGGAACTGAAAAACGGATTGAGCTAATCACGAAGGAGACCAAGGACAAATACAAGGACCATACCATATATTCAAAGAATCTAGGTAATTTTGGATCCGATGAAACCTAATATCTTGCTCTGTACTCATGTTAAAATATTGCGAAAAATCTTTCTCCGTCAACCATCGAACTTAGAAATTCCAAAATATCATCTTCAATATCTTCGATATTTCTGAGGATATTTTCATAAATATTCTCGTCCGAAATTATATACCTCTTCGTGTTTCCAGTGTATCATTATATTAGAAACATTCAAGAGAAAATTTAGTATCGAAAAGCAGATTATGCGAAACTATGAAGAAAGTCGTGGACAAATCACAAAGAATAAGTTTGACTTCAAAGAATCCAAATGATTCAATGTCTGCTAAAGTCTTTAGTGAATATCTTGCTCCTTACTCTAAACCCTTGCAGACAATAGTTTCTATCATCCTCTGATCTTAGATATTCAGAGATATTATCGTATCTTTCATTATAAATATCCTTGATATTTCTAAATATATTTTCATAACTAATCTTACCTGAAATCATTAATCTCTTCGTGCTATCAGTGTTACATCATATAGAAACTGTTAGTTTCTATATTCTGTAAACTTTCGAATTTAAAATATGAATGTTTTTGAAGTAGTGTTGGGAACTGATGCATGAGTTAGTATAATATAATGACACTTGATCAACGTGATTATATTACACTAAGTCATGCTGAGTTTCAAATGGGACGTGATGATTCACAGATCCTAACGTCATCACGTGCCATGTTACATAACTCTTTCATTATGCTTAACTTCTGAATATATCAAGAAAGTATATTCTTGATAGTTCTATTCTCAGTTATTCTGGTAATTTGATAAATCAAATCGTGCTAATACATTAGTTCTTATTTAGAACACGATGTTTATTCGAAATTTCATACTTACGAATTCTGGACCGTTACTCGCTTTACTAGAGGTCGGGAGGATAATAAAAAGGCAAAGAGCTCCAACATATAAGAGAAAATATAAAGCCCAACAACAACACCGAAATTACAAACCGTGGATATCAGTGCGTATAGCAATATAAAGACACGGGAGGATTATAAATACAATAATCCCTAAAGCATAGTAGAAATAAACGGATTCCTCCGGTGGAAGTTGGAAAAGGAGAATGATTATTGCGATAATCAGGATAAGGAAAAGGATCAGAATTGGATTAAGCATTTTCACGATCTTTTGAATTTGGGAATTGAGTATTGAAGTGGTGAAATTAATGGAACGGAAAAAGTAAAATTTATAGTGAAAATATCAGACAGAGGAATCGAGGCAGATCACCGCATTTAATTATAAAAATCTAAATTTCCTTATTCGCAGGAGAATCAAATCTTTTAGATTTCGAAGATTTTCTTCAAATCCCTTAAATTCCGGAATTCAACCAAAACAACGTCAAAAGATAAGACGCATCCTGTTTTCTAAATTCAATCGTGACTACATCAAAAGTTAAGATGTATCTTACTTTCAAAATTCAACCCTGACCACGTCAAAAGCTAAGGCGAATCTTATTTTCCTCATTTCAATCTTTTGTGATAGCTTCATTCGTGCTCTTCGAATAATCGAATTATTTTATCTGTATTATTCAATAATGATAAAACTCTATTTATCAGCTCATACTCGTCAGGGAAACATATTTATTGTTAGCCATGACGACCTCACTCAAATTTCGGGACGAAATTTCTTTAACGGGTAGGTACTGTGATGACCTGGGAATTTCCGACCAAATTTAAACTTAATCTTTATATGATTCATACACGATAAGCAAAATCTGTAATGTTGAGTCTCGAAAGTTTTGAAATCTATATTCATGTAATCAATTACCCTTTGACCGTGCTCGACGATTCACGAACAGATTGTGTATAACAAATATGTAATTATATATATATAAACATATGTGTGTATATATATATATATATGTATATATATATATATGTATATATATATATATATGTATATATATATATGTATGTATATATATATATATATATATATATATATGTATATATATATATATATATATATATATATATGTATATATATATATATATATATATATATATATAATATTTTGAATTAATAAAATACCTTTAATCAATTGGAATTTAAAATGTAAACTGATAAATAGAATAAATAAGGTACTATTAAAAAGAATAAATATAAATAAATAAATAAATATATATATATATATATATATATATATATATATATATATATATATATATATATATATATATATATATATATAATATTATTATCAATATATATATATATATATATATATATATATATATATATATATATATATATGTATATATGATTACTATCAATAGTTATTATATTGTAAATAAATATTCAACAAATGTTATCATATAATAATACATAATAGATAATAATGCTTATGTATTAAATGTAATTACAAGTTTAATTATAGTTGTTATATTATTAGTATATTCATTATTATTAATATTAGTATTATTAAAATTATAATATGAAATTTGATATGTATAAGTTGTTGTATTATTATTATTAGTATTATTAATAATATTAATATTATTATAAGTAGTGTTATTATTAACATTTGTAATAATAATATTATTATCATTCTTATTTTGATTATTAATATTAAACTTATTAAAAATTATCATTTTTATAATCATTAATAATATGATCATTATTATATTTACAATTATAATCATCATTAGTTATTATCATTAGTATTATTGATATTATTATCATTATTAATTCTGTTATTGTTACTAGTTTAATTATTAATAAAAATTAATATTTAAAATATTAATGTTTATCTATAATTAACATTATTATGTTCCTTTATATAAATAATATACAAAGATATATATATATATATATATATATACAAAGAAACCAATATTATTATTTATTATTAATAATATCATTATTATTAATTTTATTATTAATATTATTGGAAAATTTAATTATTATTAATATAATTATAATTAATTATATATAACAATCGTGAGTGTGCATAACAACTCCAAAAGTAGATTACCAACTCAATCAATTACTGTATTTATATTTGTTTGAATCTCTTGAATTATTGAACATCATAGTCGATCGTACCAAGCAATTATAAGTCAAGATCAGCCTTATTTTTTATATATTATTCGTACTAGTGAGAATAATTTGTGTCGACAGATTCCAATTACAAACAGATGTAAACAAAGTTAATTTAGCTGTAATAACACCTAATAACCTCTGTATAACCATCTATTATTACAAATCGAGTGGGAACACAGAACCATCAAACAAAATTTGAAGTTGCTGCACGTTTACCTCTGTTCTTCAACATTTTATGCCAAACATCGAATTTGAAATTTATTTTAAAATCTATTATTGCAGTATTGTTAAGATTATACTAAAGGATCTTCCTGTAAAAATTCTTCTTTCAATTCATCAAATCAAACTCGAATTTACGAGTCAAAGTTTCGGTATCAAAAGTCAAACAAATTTTTTTAAAACGAATTCGAGATACCTGCTATAATTCGAGTTCAATTGACAATGTGTAAAGTTTCTATGAGAGTTTTGAAACATATTTTGTGTTATAAACTTTGTCTAAAACATCCTAAAATTTGAAATTGGGATTTGAGTTCTTCATTTTTTTTCCGAGCAAACCGCGACTGTTTTCATTCTTTTTAGTTCATTTTTTTTTTTGTGTCTATTAATTAATATCACAACGTTTAGTGGTTTCTGTTGTGATACTACATGATATATTAAAGGATGATTTGATTTGGTCTTAGTCGATGAGGTGTTGGAGATGATGAAGAAACAGAAACTAAATAATGAAGGTTAAAAATAAACTGGGTTGACATAATTACAGAAAAACAGATCGGTTCTATGGTTAAGAGTGTGGTCATGTGAACGGGATGTCGCGGGTTCGAGTCCCGGCTTAGGCAGATTATTAATTCTTTTTGAGCTTTTAGAGGTAGTTCTCTTTTCTTTTATTTTCTTTTATTATTATTATTATTGTTATGTTATTATTATTAAATATGTTATTAGTAGTGTGTTAATTATTATTATCACTAATATTAATGTTATGAGTATAATTATCATTAACTAACTAATATTATTATTAAAATCATTGTTATTATTACTATGATAATGATAATCGTTATTACTCCTAATATTTAGGAATATCATTATTAGTAATCAAATTACGAGTATTATCATTATCGTTATCATTAGAATAAGTATTATAATTACAATTGGGATTATTATTATTATTAATACTATTATCATTATTATTAATATTAACTAGATTAATGTAAGTATTATTATTCAAAATAATTATAACTATGAAAATATAAGTTTGAACGACGTTGTTAAGATTATAAGTAAATATTTACAAATTATTTTAGAAATACTCATATATAATAATTTAGGTATTTATAATATAACACAAAGCAGATATACATATATAACTATAAAAATATTAATTATTTTGAATGTATATACAAATTAAAAATATATGTTATTAATGTAAAAATGGTGTGACCAATAAACTAATATATATATCCATTCAATTACGATTATATGTATTAATATATATACAAATGATATAGGTTCGTGAATCCGAGGCCAACCCTGCATTGTTCAATATAGTCATATGTATTTTTACTACAAAATACATTAGGTGAGTTTCATTATTCCCTTTTTAAATGCTTTTGCAATATATATTTTTGGGACTGAGAATACATGCGCTGCTTTTATAACTGTTTTACAAAATAGACACAAGTACTTAAAACTACATTCTATGGCTGGATTATTAAACCGAATATGCCCCTTTATTAAGTCTGGTAATCTAAGAATTAGGGAACAGACACCCTAATTGACGCGAACTCTAAAGATAGATCTATCGGGCCCAACAAGCCCCATCCAAAGTACCGGATGCTTTAGTACTTCGAAATTTATATCATGTCCGAAGGAGGATCCCGAAATGATGGGGATAATCTTATATGTATATTGTGAATGTCGGTTACCAGGTGTTCAATCCATACGAATGATATTTTGTCTCTATGCATGAGACGTATGTTTATGAGAAATGGAAATATGAAATCTTGTGGTCTATTAAAATTATGAAATGATTATTTATGATAAACTAATGAACTCACAAACCTTTTGGTTGACACTTGAAAGCATGTTTATTCTCAGGTATGAAAGAAATCTTCCGCTGTGCATTTGCTCACTTTAAAGATATTACTTGGAGTCATTCATGACATATTTCAAAAAACGTTGCATTCGAGTCGTCGAGTTCATCATGATTATTATTAAGATAATTATAATTAGATATATTATGAAATGGTATGCATATCGTCAATTTTCGATGTAATGAAGTTTGTCTTTTCAAAACGAATACAATGTTTGTAAAATGTATCATATAGAGGTCAAGTACCTCGCGATGTAATCAACTATTGTGAATCGTTTGTAATCGATGTGGATTTTGTCCGGATGAATTAGGACGGGTCCTTTCATTTATTATGTAGCCAACAAGGGTCGAACTCCTGACATCCCCTAAAGGAAGCATGCCACCAACCGCTGGACCACATCACAACTTCATTGATATTTTGTATGTAATAACTCGTTCGTAGCAACGCGCTGATTTCTCCTACATCGTTATAAATACATTATTTGAAAAAGGATATATTATTATTATTATTATTATTATTATATTATTCATATTAATTATTAATATTAAATAATAATATTATATTATTAATTATTAATTATTAATTATTATTTATTACTCCAGTATTTAAACCAAAAGAGAAGAAGTAAAAGTTCATATATTGCACATCACAAATATGGACGATTACCTGATTACAAATTACACGTGTTTAAAATGTTAAATGTTACTCTAAAATGTTATAAATATGAATATGAATACATCTAGCAAAAAAAAATAAGCAGTTTTAGAAAATTTCACTAACTTCATTTCTCTAACAATGAAATATTTTCTTCCACCGATAAAATATCTTCTTTCTTTTTTATTTATAGAAGTAAACTAAGACAACATAAAATGGAATACTGCCAAGACCCTATTGGAATGAGACCCTATTGGAACGAGACAGAGGTATAAAATACAAATTCATCTGGCATTTACGTAAATTGTTGTAGCAGGTTAGGCGGCAGCTAGGGTTTTGTGCTCTGTAAATTATACTCATACACTGGAATTATTGTAAAATAAACGAAACAATTCGTTTACGTAAGTGATTAATTATGTTTTTTTTCTTATCCGTATACATTAAGATGCATTTGCGATAATGATTATATTCACATTAATATACAGTTGAATTATGGAGTTAATTTTAGAGGCAAAAGACGCAAACGAATGGATTTACAGAGGAGAAGGAGCTGCAAATCTCATTCTCTCTTATACTGGATCATCTCCCTATTTTGTAAGCCCTAATTTATTATATTCATCAATATATACATATACATATACTTACATATGAAATTGTTCAATTGAAGGTTAGGAATATGTATTGAACTTAGGGTTGATAATGTCTTATTCTGTCTGCAACCTCGCAGACTTAGATATATGTTTCTAAGTGCTGCAGAAATGATTTAAGTTATTTTGCAGACATAAAAACAAAAAGTCTTCATTATTCAATAACATTCAGACCTTTAAACCACATACTCTTTACAGGCGTGGTCCGCAGATCCTCAGACCAAAACATCTTAAAAAAACAAACAACACCTTAATGTGGTTGTTTAATAGTTGTATACTGGAATTGAGAAAATTTATGACTGAATATGTAGGTTGGGAAAGTGTTAAGGGTACAAAAAGTTAAAAGAAATGGGACTAATTGTGAAGAAATATCTTCAGCTTTATCCGTACATGAATGTCTTCTATGGAAAGAAGATTGTGAACTATTATCAGCTCCGACGAGGGAGATTGCGGAACATTTGTATGTGCAGAATGTAATGAGTCCATTATTAGGTTCCAATCATGTTGATGCTGGGGTATGTTTGTACTGTATCATTACAATTTTATAAGACTTGTTATATTGCTATTTTTTGAATGCTATATATACTTGACATTTTGTTTAATGAACTTGGCAGATTCGCGTTCTTGTATCCAGGGATTTCCTCGAGTTAGTTGGGAAAAATGTTCTTTCCCAGCGTCCTTCTTGTAGAGTTAATGATGCTGACGTCAATACTAAGTGTGATTATGCACTACTTATATCTGATCATTCAGTTTTTCCTCAGGGTAATCACTAGCTCTATAGATTTAATCGGCCACTCCAAATGATGATTAAAGAATATTTTGCTTGCTAATAAGTAGTATGTATTTAATTGAAATGTTCAAAGAATGATATAATAACTACTTTTCTCTCTTCGAATGTTAGTTCTTCATGACGAGGAGCTTTCTATATCTGTTGAGATAAAGGTACATGATTTTTTTTTATTATTGTTTTATTTTAATTTTGATTCGTTCGTTATGAATTTTCTCAATCTGTACTATATTGTTCTGTACATACATATTAGTACTTTATATGTTTCCACAAAATTGTTTCTTCTAGTATTTTGTCTTATTTTATTTATTTCTTTTTTTCCAAGCAGCCCAAGTGTGGATTTCTTCCATGTTCAAGTTATATTTCAGACGAACACGTAATCAAAAGGAGCATGACCCGTTTCAAGTTACACCAGAGCCTTAAATTGCAACATAAGAAGGTTTTTATTATTATTATTTTTTTTTATCTTATCCTCTATTATATATTTATGTAAGGCTAGCATTTATGTCAACAACTACATAGTAAAACATATACATTTGATTTTCCACCTCAGATATCACAATTAAGTGAATATGATCCATTGGATATGTTCTCTGGATCCAAGGAAAGAATACTAAAATCGATTAGAGACCTATTTTCTACTCCTCAAAACAATTTCAGAGTGTTCTTGAATGGTTCCCTTGTATTCGGGAGCTTAGGTGGCGGTAAATACAGAACTAACGTTCATAATGATAAAGCATTTGAAGATGAATTGAAGTCTGTTATTCAAGCTAATGACGGAACGCGTACAATGTTCTTTCTACAACTTGTTTCTGAGGCTGTTTATAGATCAAGATTGTTAGATCGGCTTCTCGAGGTTCAAAAGCTTGATCTTTTTGACATTGAAGGTGCAATTCATGCGTATTATAACGTTGTTTCGCAGCCTTGTGCGATTTGTAGAGATTTGGGTGAAGATGTATTGTTAGGTAGATTCAGTTCTTTGCATTCATTAACATTGGATGAAAGTTTGAAGATTGTAAGGGAGTATTTAATTGCTGCAACTGCAAAAGATTTGAGTCTTATGATTAGTTTTAGAACAAGAGATAAAAGGGATCCAAAATCTTCGTATAATGTTATCTGTCATGAATCAACTGGCCAAAGGTTTGATTATAAGGTAAGCAACTGTTGATATCTTCATAAAGGTGAATTAATTATTGGTATGTATTATTAGTAAAAATAATATTCATATTTGTGCAGGTATCTTTTATAGATTTGGATATGAAACCTTTGGAAAAAATGATACATTATTATGAGCTAGACCAGAAAATACTTAGTTGCTGTACAAAGATGTTGAAAAGTTCAAAGCAAACTGAAAATTCTGCAAGTGTTGAAGAGGGATGATTGCTTATGAAAATAATGACTTGTTCACTGATTATACTTATCTCCTAATCAAATGTGAGCTTTTGAAGATGCAATCATTTTGATTCTACATTTATATTTTCCAATAGTTCTTCAGTATATTTTATTTATTTGTTATTTTGCTTCTCCCATGGCTAAAAGTTGTTTTTGCAAGTAGATTTACATTTTCAAAGGTTCTATGTTCTGATTTGCTTGCATGTATTAGTATGCCTATTTTTGGTCTGTTGATGGTAACACATAAACTTCGTCAGTTGTGACTCAGTCTGAGCCAGTTTTGAGATCTGTAGTTTCTAACCTCATCCAACCATTGAATCGGCCCTGTTTGATGTTCAATAGTTGTTTTTGTTGATCAGGAATGGGACCCAGGACAAGACCTGCCATGTCATTGCAAGGTTGGGTACTGCTGCCTTGCAAAAATTGTCCTCTTAACTGATGCTGCTCGAGTAAAACGTACAACACGGATCAACAAACCGCAGCATTATTAAGGTATATATTTAACATCTAAATTATCTATGTGTTAGACGTACATTTAGGACTCACAATAGGACTATAACATGATACGGACTGGCCCTCTAGTAACTAGTAAATTTCCAAACATCCTCAAACTGTTTTCTTGTGAAACTGATGTTTAAAAAACAGTAATTATGTGATTAATCTAATTTTTTATGGTGTTCTAATAATCTTTTTCACAATTTTCTATTACCATTCACCGAAGGAATTGAAGATGGTTTCATCTTCTTATATTCTCAAATTAGACGTGTTCATGGTTTATGTTACAATTTTTCTTCCTTTTCCACTGGTTTCCGTTTTCTGTATCAAATTCTAAATGTCATCATTTAGGCACTGAGTTTAACACTGGTGAAACAGATTCATTCAGTAAATAGTTGTTTGTATTTCTTTGGTGGATAATCATTGATACAAGCATGGATCGGTATTGATGAGCAATTAGTTGTAGTTTGCATGTTTGATACGACCATGTTCCATGTTGTAAACATCATGCATTATAGTAGATGTAACTGCATTGTTCTCTTCGTTAATTTTGGTCCTGCATTCAGTATAAATTGTACTACTTGGGTTGAATGAAGTTATGGAATGAAAAATTGGTTTGAACCAGAGTCTCTATCTCTCCCTTTATTTTTATTTCTTAGGAGTTAAGGGTGACTCGAGTCAACAGTAAGCGTCGATTTATTGGCGACTTGACTGTCGCTTAGAGCCTAAACTGAACTTCGGGCAGGTATAAAACCCATGGAAATTTATACTATTTTCATGGCGTCTCACATTTTTTTTTAAACCTACTTATTGCTTGGAGGTTCATTCGGAAGCAATCTCTCTATCGATAGAACATTGAGAGGGAGGAATTCTCTTTATTCCAGGAATAGGGGAAGGATTGTCTACATCTTACCTCCCCATACCCCACACATGTGGGATTGGGTTTTGTTGTTGTTGTTGTGGTGGTCGACTCGAAGAGACCGTATCAATCATTTTCTGGATACCTTTGTTTAACGGTATCTGATTTCTTGTTCATTATGTTCTATTAAGATATAAATGATGATAGAGAAGTAATGCGCAGGAACAAGAAAATACTTGAACGTGTTTAACAGAATACATCACACGCTTTATTGCAAGTTCTAGAAGAATTGAAGCCGAGTACACGAAGAGATAAGCTTCATTGTTCAGTAAACACAGGGCAAGGAATATTGATGATAAATCGTTGTCAGAATGAAGGATGTTTAGATTACATGACAAACAATGGTAGCGGGTACGTGATTTGTAAAAGATGGCATTTGGCCATGTTGTCTTGTGTGATGATTGGCGGGTCTTGCTCGATGCATCTTCATTAGAATCATACTTGGTATTGTTGTCACTAACTTGAAATAGCTATAAACAATAAACAATAATATTTGATTAATCATGATAATACTTTTGAAAAATCTTATAAACTGGGGCATGTTGATAGTTGTTTTAGTAGTTACATCTTGGAATTTAGCTATTAAATTGTGTTATTCAGTATTTCATGTATCAATACAAAGCTAGCGAATACAGGTTGAAAGTGAGGTTCATGAGAACATTACCAAAAAATATGACGAAACTCCAAAATCAGTACTTTGCCGAAAGCATTATAATAAACGTATATTAGGTTAATCAAGGATATATGTAGTCTAACTACGTTATTCAATAATATTTCTGATCCTTCTACTTACCGTTTTTAGTAAAGTTTTAACTCAAGAATCTGCAATGGTATTGAAATTGGGCATGTCATGTTTGATAGCACTTAACTAATAAAAATGAAATACAAAAATTGTGCATCTCAATTTGTCCCTTTTTTCTTTGTTTTACCAAACTTCTTATTATAGTATACACTTCAAAACAAATATTTACTCTTTAAAAGACAAAGACAAAATTACTAAAATAATGCTTGTGGTTTGTTTTTGCTGATTTACTCCCTGTGTTTTTTAAGTTGATATTCCCCATAAATCTAGTTGCTCCCACTAACGATATTTAAAAAAGAAAAAAAAATCTTTTAATCAGGTCATTTAACAGAATTTTTAACAATCGTCAAAACAAGGGACTATATCAGGAGATTTGTATACCACAGGCAATGTTAAAATAAACCATAGGAACTAAATCAGTAATTTTGAACAAACTACAAGAACTCTTTTAGTAATTTTGTCAAAAACAAATATAAATATTAAAAAATGATGAAAGAAGTAGAACACTCTTCGTCTTTTCAATTTTTCAAACGAATTCTGTTTTGACTTTTCTTTCTCAAAGCCGTGGAGAATACTTCCCACTTTATAAAATAAGGGAGGGGATAAATAAATCACCTTGCAAAGATTTAAAAACCAGGTCAACTCTAACTATTACAAGGCCAGGTCAACTCTAATTATTACTACATCATTAATTCTTTTTATTTAATCATAACTTCTTTTGCTTTTTTCTTTATTTACGGAGTATATCTACTTCTTTTTCTATATTATATTATCACTAATCACTATTATATTATATTACCTATTTTATATTATTATTATTATTATTATAATTATAATTATTATTATTATTATTATTATTATTATTATTATTATTATTATTATTATTATTATTATTATTATTATTATTATAAATTATAAATAGTTTGTGTGTTGCCGCGAAAATTGATTACGCTCACTAACATAAATATTATTGAAAAACTAACGTGTTACTTATTACATATCTTTTTATTTTACATATCTCATTATTTACGTCATATACAACAATACAAAGGTTTTGTTTGAGAGTTTAATTTTGAAGGGAAGGGGAAAGAATCCGAGAGAGAGACTAAATGAAATTGGTGTTCCTAAGTTTTAACATAAAAGAAATGGAAGGAAGAGTAGGGATAGATTTAGCTTAATTTTCTCTTCAAGCTTTCCTTTCAAATTGAAAAGATCCAGCTTCTTTCCCTTTCTCTTCTCTTCAGTTCATTTCTTTTCTTCTACAACAAAACTTGGGAACAGACTAAGTTTTTATGTACTTATTGTATTTTAGTAATACCCATTTGTTATAGGGTAAGGATGTTATATATTGTTCTATTTCTATTATTCTGTTAACACAAATATGAAAGTGCGGAAGTTTAATTTTATAAGTTATACTCCATTCGTCTCATATTAATAGTCTCTAGACAAAAAAATACTCCCACCATCCTATATTAATAGTCCACTATTTTATTTTGGGATGTCCCAAATTAATAGTCTACTTCCATAAATTAAAAAGAATAAGAAGTTTAAGTTCTATTTTGTTCTTAATGTATGTACATAGAATTAAAAGAAAAAGAAAATGTGAGGGTAAAAGTGGAAAATAAATAGAAAGTATACTAATTTTATGACATTTTATTTATAAATTACTAAAAAAAAAAAAAAATTCTTAATCAAAAGGTTATAGATAGGTCTCACCTGCATGTCATGACTATCAAGAAAACCCACATGCATTACCTTATTTATTGTGTTCTCCTAGTATTTTTATTGGATGAACTAAAACATTTACTAAAAACAAAGTTTCTTATGCATTACCCTTAAATAAACCAATTTGCACTTCCTAACCTGTAGCATCCTAGCTCTCAAATCGCCACCTCCATAATGTTCACGTACGAATCTTTTCCACCACCCAAAACCATCCTCTCCACCGCCGCATCACTCGCCGCCACCGCCGTCCTCTTCCGATCCATCACCGCCAATCTCATTCCTTCCGACATCAACGATTACTTCTCCTCCTCCCTCAAAACCTTCATCAAAAGCCTGTCTTCTCAACTCACCATCATCATCCAAGAATCAGATGGCCTTACTCCCAACCACCTTTTCGAATCCGCCAACCTTTTCTTGGGCCACAAGTTATCTCCTTCCACCACCCGAATCAAAGTCAATAAGCCCGAACAAGACCAAGACTTCACCATCACAGTAGACAAAAACCAACCCATGTTGGACATGTTCCAAAACATAAATTGCAAATGGGTTTTGCATACCGAATGGGTCGAGTTAAACGAGCCAAACTCGAATGCTCGAGCTGAAATTAGATTCTTTGAGTTAACTTTTCATAAAAAGCATAAGGACGTAATGTTGAAGAACTACTTGCCTTATGTAATGAAGAAAGGTAAAGAGATTAAAGATGAGAAAAAAGCGGTTAGGTTGCATACAGTTGATTATAGGGGGACCGATTATTGGAGCTCGATAGCTTTAAGCCATCCGGCTACGTTTGAAACGATGGCTATGGACGAAGAAAAGAAGGCTGAAATTGTTGAGGATATTGAGATGTTTATTAGGAGGAAAGATTATTATAAGAGGATCGGGAAGGCGTGGAAACGAGGGTATTTGTTTTACGGGCCGCCTGGTACTGGGAAGTCGAGTTTGGTTGCAGCTATGGCTAATCATCTTAAGTTTGATGTGTATGATTTGGACTTAAGGGTGGTGCAATGTAATTATGATTTGAGGAGGTTGTTACTTGGGACAAAGGATCGGTCGATAATTGTGATTGAGGATATTGATTGTAATGTGGGATTGCAGAATCGGGATTTAGAGAAGGACAACGCGAATAGAGATGAGGATAAGGTACGTACATTGTCATATCAATTTTGACCCGATTGTATTGTAATATTGTATAGGTCGATTTGGGTTGCATGTTATATCAAGTTAAGTAATTAAGTCAATGTAAGAAAAGGAAATTTCTAATGACAACAGCCCTTAGGGTTGTCATTAAGAATTATATACATGCAAAAGTAGTGGTACATTAAGGTTACTTGTGGTAGTTATTTGACGGGAGTGAGTAGCTATTGTCAATGAAAAAACAAACTATGCATGTACGAAATTCTTAAAGACAACCTTTAGGGCTGTCATTAGAAAAGTCCTTATTATGAAGTAGTAGAATAACCATAATATTAGTCGATAAAAAGGGAAACACTAAATGTTTCAAACGGGCCAAATAAAAAGGTAGAAGGTTTTCCTTGTTCGGGTTACTCGGGTGGCGAGTAATCCGACCTCATACTCTGATGTACGCAACCCCCTGCTGTTTTCAACCTTTCCCTGGCCACCACAATATATTTGTCTAGACATGATTTGAACCTGAGACCTCTTGCATAGAATCAAACGGGCCAAATGTTGGTCAAAAGTTGAATATCTGTGTTTATTAATCATACTTAACGCAATTATACACAAAAGGTGTAAAGAATGGATAATTTAAAGGTGTTAGCATGCTAACAGAGGCGGATCTAGAGTGTAAGGAGGGGGGGCGCCCGCCCCCGGTGGATTTCGAAATTTTAGTGTAAAAATTTTAGATTTTTCGACTTTGCCCCCGGTGAATTTTTTTTTTGCCCCAAAAGCTTTATATTTTACCCCAAAACCTTCAAATTTTGTTCAAAATTCTCCAAATTTTGACCCAAAACCTTCAAATTTTACCCACAAATCTTCAAATTTTG
Organism: Rutidosis leptorrhynchoides; assembly: GCF_046630445.1. Classification (NCBI taxonomy): domain Eukaryota; kingdom Viridiplantae; phylum Streptophyta; class Magnoliopsida; order Asterales; family Asteraceae; genus Rutidosis; species Rutidosis leptorrhynchoides. The sequence goes on along the minus strand of NC_092339.1, from coordinate 78,767,276 downwards.
CCTAAAAACTTCAATTTTTTGCCCCAAAACCTCCATATTTTACTCAAAAAAATTGCTATGGTTTTAAAAAAAATTTCGCCCCCGGTGGGAAAAAATTCTGGATCCGCCACTGCATGCTAACCCGCCCATATGGACCCATAGTAAAAATGACTTATTATAATCCAGGCATCCACCGTAACTCAACCATCTTGTCACCTTTTAATTTAAAATACTTTCTACATGGCTAAATGCCCGAGATCTCACTTATTTGAGGCAACATTGATGTATGTTTTACTTGTGCTGGATTAGATAACTTTATCAGGGCTGCTCAACTTTATTGATGGGTTATGGTCAAGTTGTGGGGACGAGCGGATCATAGTGTTCACAACAAACCACAAGGATCGGTTGGATGCAGCATTGTTGAGGCCAGGACGCATGGATGTGCACTTAGAGATGTCTTATTGTACATATGGTGGGTTCAAGATACTTGCATCTGCTTATCTACAAGTTAAAGAGGACGAAAAGTCAGAGCTATTCGGTGTAATTAAAGAATTATTGAAGAAAGTCAAAGCGACACCTGCTGAGATTGCAGGAGAATTGATGAAGGGTGAGAATGTGGAAATTGTGCTATCTAACCTCATTCACTGGCTCCAAAAGAAGGAAGCAGATGCAATACCTACTACTACTAGCTAATAAGGTTATGAATGATATTTTCGTAATATTATAGAGGAGGTTATGCTTATTAGTTTGTGAATCTTTTATGATTTTTTTTATTACTGATTCCTTCACAAATTTATTGTTCACTGCACGCAGTTCATAAAATGTCCTTGTTACACTCTGCTTACTTTTTGTTAAAGATTACAGCTTTACATGTTACTTTTACTTACTTTTGTTACCTTACCAAGCATAGCATATATTCTTTCTATGAATGAACTAACAGATATAATGGAAGACAAGAAATTAGACTGATTTATTAAATATTAAATATTAATAACTATAAATTAGGTGATGTATTTATTGTGTATCAGAATTGAGCTTGCATATTTTATTTATACTATAATTTCACTAGCTTAGCTTAGGGTAAAAACATAATAATAGGTGATGTGTATCAAAATTGATCATCAATTAAGTTATTTTCTCCATTATTTCATAACAAAATTTTCTCTTTAAATATTTATTAAATAGTAATAACTATAAAAAAAATGATGAAAAACACTCTCTCTCCGTCTTTTCAATTTTTCAAACGAATTCTTTTCTGACTTTTGTAGTCAAAGCCGTGGAGAATACTCAACTTTTAAAAATAAAAATAAAAAACAATTTGTTCTAGCTTCCTCTCGAATCGCCACCACCACCGCCACAATGTTCTCGAGCGAATCTTTTCCACCACCCAAAACCATCCTCTCCACCGCCGCATCACTCGCCGCCTCCGCCGTCCTCTTCCGGTCCATCACCGCCAATCTCATTCCTTCCGACATCAACGATTACTTCTCCTCCTCCTTCAAAACCTTCTTCAAAAGTCTGTCTTCTCAACTCACCATCATCATCCAAGAATCAGATGGCCTTACCCCCAACCACCTTTTCGAATCCGCCAACCTTTTCTTGGGCCACAAGTTATCTCCTTCCACCACCAGAATCAAAGTCAATAAACCCGACCAAGACCAAGACTTCACCATCACTGTAGACAAAAACCAACCTATAATGGACATATTCAATAACGTTAATTGCAAATGGGTTTTGCATACCGAACGGGTCGAGTTAAACGATCCGAACTCGAATGCTCGTGAAATTAGATTCTTTGAGTTAACATTTCATAAAAGGTATAAGGACATAATGTTGAAGAACTACTTGCCTTATGTAATGAAGAAAGGTAAAGAGATTAAAGATGAGAAAAAAGCGGTTAGGTTGCATACAGTTGATTATAGGGGGACCGATTATTGGAGCTCGATAGCTTTAAACCATCCGGCTACGTTTGAAACGATGGCTATGGATGAAGAAAAAAAGGCTGAGATTGTTGAGGATATTGAGATGTTTATTAAGAGGAAAGATTATTATAAACGGGTCGGGAAGGCGTGGAAACGAGGATATTTGTTTTACGGGCCGCCTGGTACGGGTAAGTCGAGTTTGGTTGCGGCTATGGCTAATTATCTTAAGTTTGATGTGTATGATTTGGATTTAAGGGAGGTGCAATGTAATTCTGATTTGAGGAGGTTGTTGATTGGGACAAAGAATCGGTCGATAATTGTTATTGAGGATATTGATTGTAATGTGGGATTGCAGAATCGGGATTTAGAGAAGGACGAGGCGAATAAAGATGAAGATAAGGTACGTACGTTGTCATATCAATTTGGCCCGACTGTATTGTAGTATTGTATGGGTCAATTTGGCTTGCTTCTTATATCAAGTTAAGTAATTAAGTCAATGTAAGAAAATGAAATTTCTTATGACGACATCCCTTAGAAGTTGTCATTAAGAATTATATGCATGCAAAAGTAGTGGTACATTAAGGTTAGTTGCGGTAGTTATTTGCAGGGTGTGAGTAGCTATTGTCAATGTACAAACAAACTATGCATGTATGAAATTCTTAAAGACAACTCTTCGGACTGTCATTACAAAATCCTTATATGAAGTAATAGAACAACCATAAAATTAGTCGATAAAAAGGGAATGCGAAATGACTCAAATGAGCCAAATGCTGGTCAAAAGTTGAATATCTGTGTTTATTAATCATAATTAACACAATTGTTATACACAAAAGATTTATAGAATGGATAAAAGGTGTTAGCATGCTAACCCACCCATATGGACCCATAGTAAACAACCACTAAACATGACTTATTATAATCCAGGCATCCACCGTAACTCACCCCTCTTATCAACTTTAAATTTAAAATACTTTCTACATGGCTAAATGCCCAAGAGCTGAGTTATTTGAGGGGAAATTGATGTATGTTTTACTTGAGCTGGATTAGATAACATTATCAGGGCTGCTCAACTTCATTGATGGGTTATGGTCGAGTTGTGGGGACGAGCGGATCATAGTGTTCACAACAAACCACAAGGATCGGTTGGATGCAGCATTGTTGAGGCCAGGACGCATGGATGTGCACCTAGAGATGTCTTATTGTACATATGGTGGGTTCAAAATACTTGCATCTACTTATCTACAGGTCAAAGAGGACGAAAAGTCAGAGCTATTTGGTGTAATTAAAGTATTATTGAAAAAAGTCAAAGTGACACCTGCTGAGATTGCAGGGGAATTGATGAAGGGTGAGAATGTTGAAGTTGTGCTATCTAATCTAATTCACTGGCTCCAAAAGAAGGAAGCAGATGCAACGCGTACTGCTACTGACTAATAAGGTTATGAATAGTATTTTCATAAGATTATAGAGGAGGTTATGGTTATTAGTTTGTGATTTTTTTATGATTTTATTTATTACTCCCTACTAATTCGGTCACAAATTTATTGTTCACTGCAAGCAATTTAAAAAATGTCCTTGTTACACACTACTGACTTTTTGTTAAAGATTTCAGTTTTAGTTTTACCTGTTACCTTTACTTACTTTGGTTACCTTACCAAGCATAGCACATATTCATTCTATCAATGAACTACAGATATAATGGAAGACGAGAAAGTAGAATGATTTTGTTCAAAGATAGCAATTGCTAATGCCCACACAAATACAATCATTAAAAACCAATTCATCGTAAAAGTGTAAATACGCAAAAAGTGGAGACTAACCTGGTAGCTCAGTTGGTCCAAAATAAAGATTATATTACCCCATCTAACTCGGAAAGAAGACATCATCTACTTCATTAGTGCACAGCTATACATGCAGGGGCCAAGAAGAACAATAAAGTCTGCTAGTACATGTAACATGTTTCTAAGAAAACATATTTAAAGCTTTGATTAGGCCACATGAGAAGTTGATGAAATAAAATAAGGAAAATGCTAGACGTAGCCTTAAAGCTTTGAGTAAACACAATGTTTCGTCTTTAAGTTTTAGCTACCTTTTGAGGTTAGTTTCAAGTACTCTACTAATAGTTTTAAGCTACTGCCATGTTATATCTAAACAACAGACCATTTGCATATTGTAACAAATGAAATGTAGCTCTGCAACTCAGAATTACTGAGTACACACATTGCCATATTACTACTGATTGCTAGACAGCTAAAGTAGCATGGTTGGTTTCTCAACTTAACAAGTATTGACCTAAAAAGGATGCTAATTCCCAATTTCCCGACGAACCACAATGTCCTATCAAATGCATATACAATCATATATTTGTATATCTAAAACAACCTGCTATCTATATATTTTTTATCAGCAGAACTATTTCTACATCCAATTAAACCCCTCTGTTTTAGACCACGAAGCTTGGCCTGAGTGGTATGGGGTGGGATCCAACTTGGGGTACTGTCAACATCAATGAGATTTGGGAAGGTCTCTATGTTTTTAACCTTCGATGGTACTGTCAACATCATCGCGAATTGGGTTTCCTCCTAATGCGTGTGTGGGCACGGGCGATTTTATGAAGGGACAAACGGGGGCGGCCGCCCCCAGTGGATTTGCAATTTTCAGTGTAAAAATTTTGGATTTATCGACTTTGCCTCCGGTGATATTTTTTTTTTTCTCCCCAAAACTTAAATATTTTGCTCCAAAACCTTCAAATTTTGCCTAAAAATCTTCAAATTTTACCCCAAAACCTACAAATTTTGCCCACAAACCTTCAAAATTCTGTCCCAAAACCTACATAATTTGCCTAAAAACTTTCATTTTTTGTCCAAAAACCTCCATATTTTACCCAAAAAAATTGCTAAGGTGTTAAAAAAAAAATTTGCCCCCGGTAAAAACAAATCCTGGTACCGCCACTGTGTGTGGGTGACAAATGAGAGCATTCGATGTTGATATCTCTATTCAAAAAAACCCCTATGTTTTAGAAAATATAATGATTTCATCATGTATCCAAAATTACAAGGCACATATGCAGGAGATCATCTCAAGATGTCCTAGTGGTTAGCATCATCGTGAGATGTCATTTTCAAAAACTCGCTAGCAACACATCTTGGGTTTCAGCAGGTGAGCAGGGAAAGGGTTGGAAATGGGGATAACCTATGTAAGACGCGTAGAAAATACTCACTCTCCCCGGATAACCTGGTAAAAACCTCCTTCATTTATGTTTACATATAGCAGACTGTCATAAGGTTAAGCTCTCACTCTAATCGTAAAGTTACAATAAGGTCATCATATATACATGTTAGCTATCAAGTTCTATTAAAGACATCACCAATGGTCTTTGTCTAAAAAAGTTAGATTAATTGGCTTTTAGGAAATGCAGTCCACATCTTCAGCCAACTTACTACATTAACTAGAAAAACTCAGCTCTTAAACTATTAACTGCAAGTCTGCAACATACAGTAGCTCATTTCTTTCGTATTAATAAATTAATACAGTAATAATAAGTATCATTTTCCTTCTTTTGTAGGTGTACATAACTCTGTCAGGTAAGTATCATTTGCCCTCCCTATTTCGTTTTTATGAGCATTTCTGGCCAGAGGTCCTTTAGGAAGCAATCTCTTTTGCTTTAGAGTAGAGGGAGGGACGACCTTATCTAGTCGAGGGTTCTATACCCGCGGATGGAGTAGTGACTTCCTTCTAATCTAGGGTACGAAGAATGATTGTCTACACCAACCTCTCTCATACCCCACTTTCGTAGGATTGAGTATTGTTGTTGTTGTATCTGTACAAACTTAGATTCAAGTCATTGATGCATCATGCCCTACATACTAAATTTGATTGCTCCATTTTACTAATATGAAAGTCAAGCTACTCATGTTGGTTTCCTCTTACATCGGGTCAATTTCATTACAAAATCCAATAAAAAAACGTTAAGCGATTAAGTATCAAGAGACCTTAATTCCACCCAACTCATCATAGAAAAACTCAAATGAAGGACAACAATACAGATATGGCAGAAAGGAAAAATATACATAATGGTAAATCCGATACAATAAATCATACCAGAACTTGAATGCTCAGAATTCATATAAAGTTAGAGGATTGTACCATAATGTATCAAACCACCATGAAAGCACAGTCATTAGATAATTTAGTTGGCACCAACCTGACAGATAATTAATTAGCTACCGTATAGTTCAAGAACATAACACTAGCATCATTCCACAAAGGAAGGTAGGCAAGCAAGAAAGAGTTTTAGTGGGAATCTAAGCTTCACTTTTTGGTAATACAATGTCAAACACAATAATAGTGCAACTACACCATCCTATTATTCCCATCCCATCAAACATTGTGTCTGATATCAAACTCTAAATTTCAATTGATAAAAGTGACAAATTGAGAGACAGGCTTACCAGCCATTATTTCTTCAGATTCTCTTACTTTGAACTCTCCTGCAGAATACAAAGAAACAAGTTACTATACAAATCTTAAAGTCGATATTAGTTTCAGAACCTAAAACAAACATAAATCAATACATTGATGTGAATATTGCATACCATCTGGTTTTCACTGCATAAACAATCCAATAGTACATTCTTCACCTGTGTAACTTACACCACCATTTACAATCAAAAGTTACACAAACACAACCATAACATACTAACATAAAAGTTTTCAATAACAAATGAAATTGAAAAACACAAGATCAGAACATTTCAATATGAAGAAGAGATAATCATATATAAGGCTCTAATGTAAGGAACAATTGATTCATAAACTAAAAGATCTCTATAAACTATTACCAGGAATACAAAGATACCACCAACATTTTACACAATAACCCTAAAAACAATAACAATGTACTAAAATCTCACTCACATCTCACTTCTTTGCCTTCCTTGTTGCGGTTGCCTTCTTAGCAGTTGCTGCCTTAGGTTTCAAACTTTTAACTGCCTTCTTTACTGGTGTTTTCTTCACAGTAGCCTTCACAGCTGCCACTTTCATCCCAGGCGTAGATCTCGAAGAGGTCCTCGCTACTTTAGCCGCTTTCGTTGGCGTCTTAGCCTTTGCAGCAGCAGCTTTAGGCTTTGCAACAGCTTTCTTCGGCTTGGCTTTCACAGCTGGCTTAGGCTTAGCAACTGCTTTCGGCTTGGCTACAGCTTTCGCTTTTGGAGCAGGCTTTGGCTTAGGCTTGGTTCCTGCTTTCTTAGTAGCAGCTTTTTTAGCCGCAGTCTTTGGCTTGGCGGCTGTTTTTGGCTTAGCAGCAGGTTTCTTCTTTGCCGGAGCAGCTGTAGCCGGAGCTTTTGCAGAGGGTAGCTTGTATGATGCCTTGACTTTAACTAGTTTACCAGCAGCAACGAATTTTTTCAATTGAGTCAATAAACCCTTCTTGAAATTAACTGGAAGATTCTTCTCCTTCTCTTCAATGAATTTCGTGATCGCATACTGACTAGATCCGGTTCTCTCCTTCAACGTAGCAATTGCGTCCTTAATCATCTATTAGATAAAATAATTAACAGAATTAAATAACATTATTCAATGATTTACATAGCGACACAGCAAACTGCAATGAATTCGTCCATATATTTACATTTACATTTACATTATTCATCAAACAGCAAGTTCATTAGTATATTAACAAAAATCGAACTATGTAATTAGCAATCAATTCTGTATTATATGTACATCAACCGAATAGATCAGCTCTAATCGAACCGTTGCAAACATATTTAGCGAAATTAAACACAATCAGAGAAATCGATAGGTTAACATCGATCGCATAAATCAACTGAATCGTACCGACAAAAAGAAAAAGTAACGTAATAAAACAATGTAAAGTAATGAAATGAATTCATACCAGGAAGTAGGGTGGATGCAAAGACGGACTTTTAGGTTTAGCCTTCGCCGATGATTTTTTAGCCTTTTTACCGGTTTCAGCAGCCGGAACTTCAGTTTTTTCTTCCGTTACCGGTTTGTCATCGACGATCGGTTCTGAGATAGGCTCCGTCGCAACAATAGGTTCTTCTGTCGCCATTGATGTAGATTTAGTGCTCGAACGAAATTTGAGATCTAGAAATGCTGATTAAACGATAATTGAGATTGATGATTTGAAGCGATTTGATTCTAGCGTGAAATTTGTGGTGGTTTAAATAATATCGAGCATGAGAGTACATAATCTAAAAGATGTAATATGATTGGTTAGTAGTGAGGTCACACGGATCGAACACCTAACCTGAATTTAAACGTGAGCGGTTAGATCATTTGGCATCTACGGCTGATAAGGACATGTTTGTGAATGTAGTGAGATGATTTGATCAATTTTATTCCTTTTGGTGTGTTTCTATGCTCGATTGTATCGTTAATAACTTCAGTTTTACTTGTTAATTTTTTGTGAAATTTGCTTCTAATTGTAGGGAATTAAGTTAGCTTTTCGTCGATTATATTTGTAGTCGTTGAGGTTGAGTGTATCAAGAGATATTTGATTTGGAATGTACAATGGTCGAAAAGTGCTTTTGTTTAGAGGTATCGACGGTTTCGCTTGTTTTTAAGCCAATGCATTGGTTGAAAACGAGATTTTAATATTGGGATTTGTACTAGATTAACTTAGGAGTCCAATGAACCAAAAATCAGCCGAATCCGATGTGATTTGAATATAGAAATTTACGTTTGAATGTCGCTCTAGATGAACAAGTTTTCATAAGGTTATCAAGTGTAATTTGTATTGATACTTATCGTGGTTATATCTACCATGTATACATAAGTCTGTCCACGCAAATTCTACATCATAACGGCATGTAAACATTACTATGATGATTTTTTACTTGTCGGTTAAGACGTATTGAAAGTGCACTTTTTGGTTAATGACATCTATTTGAACTGTAAGTTGCTTGAACAAAATAGTATCATATCATGTAAGATGATTTGCTACAATTTTACTAATGAACACCCTTTATAAGTAAAATTTTCGTTATTTACTGTTCAAATGTGTTACAAGCTCTTAACATACTTTCAATAAACATCTAAAAGAATAAAAGTCTATGCAACTTGATGACAACAATAAAGTTTGTAACTGCAGTAGATGATAATTTACAATTACGAAAACACATCTACGTACTCATTATTTAAATAGACTCTCTTGCATTTCGCTTTCTATGATATTACACTTCTTCATGGAAAAAAGTTCATAATCATTTACGATTTCGAGAGTGTCAAACAAGGTAACTTACAATTGTACTTAATCCTGCTGATGGCAAAGTATGGGGAGGTAACTTAAAACGTTAAAACTCGTTTTGGAAAACCATGGCAAAAAAAAACAACAATACCTAATCTCACGATTGTGAGGTACGAGGGAAATAAGATGTAGACAATTATTCTTACCTCATCACTAAAATAGTTTGTTTATGGAAAGCAATAACAATATAACATAACGATAATACTATATATATGTATATGCTAATAAACACAAACTAAAGGTAGCAAGTTTGGGCATACATGTATGATAAATAGTGCAAAAACAATCATCACATGCGTCTTTGGTCTAAAATTGGTGTTTCTTGTAAAACGTGTGGAAGTATAGTTGTAGACACATTATTTGAAGTGTTTAAAGAAAATCAAAGTATATCTGTAAAGTATCTAACAAGAAAGGCTAAGTGATTCTAGGTAACCATTTGATCTTTTAAACTTTTATACATGTTGTAAGGCACAAAGTGTAAGAAACTAAATACAAATCCTGACATTTATGCAAATTTAGTAGGGTGATACTTTTAGGGCCTGTTTACTTTTTTTCACATTAAGTCCAATATGGATATAGATGGCAGTATGTATATGGAAGACTATATGTAATAATCAGTGAATGATGAATGTTGTTTACTTTTTATGCTGAATAAAAAGACTGAATGGTAAAATTGACTACTTTACCCTTAAATTTAATTGTTATTTTTTTAGTATATAAAAAAGCTATCACCTGCTTGTCTTATTATTATCTCATAAAAATACTCCGTAAATAATACTGTAAATATAAACAAGTAATAATAATTGTAATATACATGTAATGCTAATCATAAGCAATTAAACAACAATAATTGTAAAAGAAAAACATGAAATTCAGAATGTTCCTCCATCATTTTTGCCCCTAAAATTTAATACAAGAGTTCACAATTCATTTTTTACATAATAATTTCAAACAAAATAGATAAAATGTAGAAAGATCAACATAACAGTGTTCTTGTTTTTCTTCAAATACTATAATTATTGATTATTTGTTCACGAAAGCGTTAGTCGCCGCAACCGCGACGGTCGCCGCAACCGTGGCGGTCGACAAAATCACGGCGGTCGACGGAAACATGGCGGTGGTCATTGGAGTATTAAGTGAAGGTTGTTTGATGATCTATCAATTATGTATAGAATAATTATAATTTAATAAGTTTAGAAGATGGGAAGAAGATAGAAAGAGAGAATAAAGTGGGTGGGTAGTTGTGGAAATATGAGGTGCTGTATGGATGCTAGTGTGGTTTTTTGCCTGACCAAAACAGGCTTCTATGTAGACAATATTAATAATTAAGGTGTAAGTAAACAACTTCAAATTTGACCGAATAATCATAGGGCTCAACACAGTCCATTAAGTTATAAATAAACAGGCCCTTACTCATGTACTGGTAAATGGGTTGATTTCTTTTGATGTTACTCCGTATCGTATGATGTCATTAACAAGTTTTCTAGGTCCTAAGTTAATATATGATGTCTCATTACAAGAGTTTAGGAAATTATATATGTGAAATTTTATACTATTCTTGAAACCATCTAAAAACAAACAATTAGATCATTCATAAACTATAAACTACGAATAAGGTTTACATAGTTTAGGCAACGTGAGGGGGCCAAGTATTTTATATACTGTCTAATTAACATGATTTTATTTGAAACTTTAAGATATCGGTTATTTCACTACTTCAGCTTTGAGGCCGTTTCATTATGTAGCAACACTTATAACATTTGTCAATCAACTTTGTGAATTCAAGAAGAGTAAACAAGCAGAACAACATCGCAATGATAAACACACTGTTGTTATGTTGTCGATGCAATATGACTAATTATTATAACCAAACTGATACCAACTCATCACAAGGTGTTAAAATGAAAAAAGTGAATATATATAAGTAACAAACTATAAGTATAAGTATATACATATATATAGTGTATTTCCAATCATGTCTTAAACTTTTGGCATTATGTTATAGCATAGTCCCATTTCTGATGGAACCAACGTTTAGGAGTTTTCTTTCGGTCAAATTTGTTTTCTTTGTCATCATTGTGCTTCTTTTTTCTTAAGCATTAGTGGTCATAAGTTGAGTAATGTCAATTTTCAAGTTTAATTGAAAGTATTGTCATAAAAAGATGAATAGAGAAACATTTGCATAAGTAGACCAATAACACGAAAACAACTTTACATAATCCCGTCATGAGCGGGATATGGGAGATATCACTTAAATGATACGAAATTGTGGCTAACAAAAGAGGGAGAACTATGATAAGAGGAATAAGGGTGTGTGAATTTATACATGGCGACAGATGATGATTTTGTTTATGTCAATTAATTACGCATATCGATGGGCGCCTAAAAGCTTGGGACTTGCGTTCATGTCATGAAACACATCATTAGCACGCAAAATCCAATGTCCATGTCGTGCATATCTCGATTGTGCGAACATTCACTGACCTCATGGCTTCCTTATTCGATTAAGTCTTTAAGACTCTAACTAATCTAATTCATAGCTGATTAATCATTTCCTATTTTTATAGGCAAATATCACGTGCGGCGAATATGGAAGGGATCACAATCGAATGCCTTCTGGAAGGTAGAGTTTTTCTCTAAATACAAATCTTAAGCCTTCATTTAACATATTTAGTTATTCTCTCTGAATTTATACTTTCATACTTTAAGTTTTGGCTTATCTTCTCACATGTAAATCGTAACTACTCGTCGTGGAACTGTCCAATCAATTCGTCGGTGAACGATCAACATTAACCACCCTCTTGTATCTCATTGATCAAATTAGGGTTAGTCATGTTTTTCGAAAAGTTAAAGCTTGACTCGTTCTTAATTCATTCATCCTATTGCACTCGGGACTAGGGTAAATATTTACTTGATTATCTATTTACTTTATTATGGTCAAGTCAAAAATAAGTATAATGATTTGATGTGTAGCCAACGAAAAACCAGTGCCACGAAAATACAAATATACTTAGAATCAATGGAGTATATAGATGGTAATCATACTTTCCAAAATGATAATAATTTCATTTTACTTCAACCCATGATGGTGTATCCTATCTTGGGCTCCACACAGTTAAAAGCCCATGAGCCACTTCTAAAAAATTGGAGTCTTGTACTATAAATAAAAGAGCAATGTAAATGAAAAAGGGTTTCACACCTTCTCTAAACAAAATAGTAAGTCAGAGAGAATGTTTCGCATTATCAACAACTCCAATTGCACACTCTTATTTCGTGCTCGTCTTCCTCCCACATACTAAGCGGAAGCCCTTCATATGGAAACCCATATCCTCAACATTTTACCTTCTTCAACCATTCAAAATAACACACCTCACTTCTGACTCTTCAAACAACACCCTACCTACGTACACTTACGTGTTTTTGGTTGTTTATGTTTTCCTCATATCATTACTCCTCACAAACTCGCACCACACTACAACCCCATGTTTCTTTCTCGGATATCCTTAAGATCATTTTGGTTTTCGGTGCCTTGACATTTATAATCATAAAACTATTATATCACGTCATTTTGTCTCTGACGAAATTAACTTCTACACAACATCCATCCTATGAAATTATTGACTCTCCTTCTCCAACCTTTCTCCCACACATCAAACCCGCACCACCATTGTTGTCCTCGGATGTTAATCACCCATCATTCGCCAATTCACCCACACCTATTACTTCACCACCTGCTACTTCGACTACCGACTCTCCTTCTACCACCACAAGCACCTCTCCATCACCTCCTCCCCTACACCCTATGATGACCCGTAACAAATACGCCATTACTAAACCTGTCACTTGTCTTAAACTACACACTACTACCACTACGCCTTCACCTGTGCCCCGGTCGTATTTACAGGCTCTTCAGGACCCTCATTGGCACAAAGCTATGGATGAGGAATATCATGCTCTTATGTAGAATGGAACTTGAGTACTTGTTTCGCGCCTGTCAAGGGCTAACATGAACTGTTCTATGTGGTTATTTAAGCAGAAGTTTAATGATGACAGTTCCATGTCCCGTTACAAATCTTAGTTAGTTTATAACGAAAAGAGTAGGCAAATTGGCATAGATTGAGATGGGACTTTCGGGCCGGTTGTCAAGCCAACCACCATTCGTACGGTGTTGATTCAAATTGTCTCACATCATTGGCTAGTTCACCTGCTTGACGTGAAGAATGCCTTTCTTCATGACGACTTACAGGAGACGGTTTACATGCATCAGCCACTTGGATACCGAAATACCATATTCTCGGACAACGTCAGTCACCTACAACGCTCTTTATACGGCTTGAAACAGACCCCCCGCGCTTAGTATCAGCGATTTGTTGACTTTGTTTGGACACATGGCTTTCTACGCAGTCGATCTGACTTATCTTTGTTTGTGTATTGCCAATGATCTTCTACAACTTATCTACTTCCGTATGTAGATGACATCATCCTCACTGCATCATCTACCTCGTTTCTACACACTATTATTAGACAGTTCAATAACGAGTTCTAAATGACTGATTTGGGTACTCTTAACTATTTTCTTGTTATCTCGGCTACTCACAGCTCTAAAGGATTGTTCCCATCACAACAAAAGTACGCGATAGATCCTACAACGTGCAGATATGATGTAGTGTAATCCTTGCCACACGCCCGCTGACTCACATTCCAAATTGAGCAACACTGGTCCTCCGGTTTTCGATCATACATTATACATGAGTCTTGCATGTGATTTTCAGTACCTTACGTTCACTCACCCTTACATCTCTTATGCGGTTCAACAAATTTTTCTTTTCATGCATGATCTACGCGAACCGCATTTCCTTGCTCTTAAGCGCATTTTGCGCTACCTCCGTGACACTCTTGATTATTGGTTACAGATACATGTCTCATCCACAGATGGACTTGTTGCATATTCTAACGCTGATTGGGGTGGGTTCCCCCAACACACCTCGTTCTACGTCTAGTTATTGTGTTTTTATTGGTGAAAATCTTTTATCATGGTCATCGAAGCGCCAACAGGTTATATCTAGATCTAGTGATGAGCCCAAATATCGTGGAGTTGAAAATGCTATTGCCGAGACATGCTGGCTTCAAAATCTTCTGAGAGTCCTTCACACTTCACTGTCAAAGGACACCATTGTCTATTGTGACAATATTAGTTCTGTATAAATGGCATATAGTCCAGTTCCACAACAGCGAACGAAGCATATTTAGATTGACATTCATTTTGTTCGTGATCAGGTTGCTATGGGAAACATCCGAGTTTTACATGCAGGCCCGGATATTGGGTTGTGCAGCCCGTTCCATTGCACAGGGCCCATGAATTTTTTTTTTGGCAAAAAAATGATAACATTAATAACCGATCCGGAGATCAACTCATACAACCGATACAATAGAGTCTAAAATGAGCTCTAACAAATAATACACAGTCCTAATCAAACGGCTCACCAACTGGGTGGAAAATGCGTTTTACGAAGGACCAAATACAACTAAAGCTATAACAATATAAAAGTAAAATACCGGTTATAATACACATAATCAAATAAGTAAAAAAAAAAAAAAAACCATTCCGACAAGAACAAAGTCCACCGGTAAGAATGCCAGAGCTCTAACATGGGTGATTGTCAGGAGAACACCGACCACCACCACAAAACCACCGAAGACCCGCGGCCGGACCACCGAGATCCGTCGAAATTCAACACAAAAAACGATCCACCTAAACCCCACCAAATCAAACCCACCTCCAACCAAAATTGAAGCCCAACTTAGTGAGATGTAGAGTTCCAGGCAGAACTCGTCGCCTACAACCAAACCGAGTAGAGAAACAGCAGAGGAGACGGAGAGAAGACACATCAAGGCTTACCTATCGTCGCCGAAATCACAACCAATAAAACACTCCAACCCCTAACGATTTCCAAAATCTGAGAACTGGATTCGTCACCTGAAAACCAGAGAAGAAACCGGAGCATTCAATCGACGCAAAAGCCACCGGAGAAGGAGCGGAGGACCTTTATTCACGACGGAAAGCTTAAAAACACCGAACCACCGGTGAGATGCCGGTCGTTGGAGAGGACATTGATCAATCCATAATTAATAAGATACTTAATTACGGATTGAGTGCAATGAGATTAAGATGGAGGATGAGATGTTTGATGATTATTTTGGACCCTGATGATTGTCTTTCACTTTAACTATCAAGTGATCAACCACCCCGACCCGGTCTTGATTGTTAATTAGCATGATTCACCTTGACACGATGTAAAAATTCCTTGTGCGAGATCACAAGAGAAAATTACAAAGGTTCAGGCAAATGGCAGAAAATCAACAACCTATAAATGAGAGGTCGAGCTCCCTATTTATAGTATTCGAAATATCCGCGGTCTGCGGACTGTTTAACTATCCGCGGAAAATTAGCGGAATGACCCGCAGTCTTTTATTAGCGCGGAAACTGATCCGCGATCTTTATCTTCGGCGAATTATTTCAAGCCTTTTGATTATAGTTCGCGTAACTTCTGCTTTTAGCCTTTAGCTAATAAAATATACATATACAATACCATGTATATGATCAAGTCCCCCCAGTTTATTATGATACATTTCGCGAAGCAGATGCATCATGATAAACTCTAAAAAATAAACCGTGTTACTTTAAAATATATTTGCAGCAAGTTTTAATAATTGTTTACCATGAAATTATTACCGTTGATTGCAGCAATTAAAACGCATAATAACAACGGTAACTTTGCAAAACTGTCAAATCAGAATCGCTGTAACGGCTATAAAATTACCGTTTACACGTTGCGGTAATTTTAGCCGTTTAAAAGTAATCATTACCTTTCCGACTTCCTCGCCCTAATTTCAATTATAAATAGCTAGATAATTTGCATTAACAACTTTACGCTTTCTTCCTCAATTGCTTATTTAATCAAACTCTCTTGTCGAAACTTTTCACACATTCGTTGAAATTAAGCGATTCAACCCTTAACACTTTTCAATTCATTACCAGATCTACTTATTATTACGAATGCCATCCTTATCTTCTGCCAACACTCCCAGCGCCTTCGTTTCATATATGATGGAGGCGAAAATCCAAACCCTACAACAGTATTATCCATTGCTTGCACAATTTTCACCCACTGTTCCATCAGCGGAGGATAGGGCTAATGCCCCTCCCAAGGGCACGATTACCATTTACGAGGCTGCCATATCACATGGCAATTTACGCCTTCTGCTTACTCCCTTTTTTCGCAGCGTATGCGAATACTACAAGGTTGCAGTTGCACAACTGCACCTAAATGCGATTAATAAAATTGTGCTATTCGAGATGTACTGCAAAGCACTTAATGAGCAACCACTACTTAACACCTTTCGCTCTTTTAATAGTCTTACACCTTACGATAAGGGGTGGTATTCCTTCCGCGGTCGTCCTTGCGTGATGACCTCTCCCAAGGATTCCATTGGGAACTGGCGCATCTCCTTCTTTTTTATTAATAATATCGCCCATGCTGATAGCAACATACCCAAAGCTTGGTGCACTGAGATGGATGCAACGGTGAATGACAAGGTCACCCCGGATGACCTTGAGCAAGATTTACTGAAAACAATCAAGAATGCGAGCTTGATTATGCGGGCGTACTCCAACGTGCCGCTTTATATTGGCGGAGTATCCATGTAAGACTCAAATATTTATTGTACATAATGTATTTATGGTGTACGATGCGTATATGAAGTGTACGAAGCACGTACGTGTTGCTTGCTCGAACGTCGAAGGAAACTGGACGTTGTCTGAAGTGACAAGGTGTGTACGTATCTTTTCAACCCCAAATAAAGTTTGTGTTGATGTTTCAAAGCCTTACCATTGGAAAGAAAATCTTATTACGTTTTCAACGATATTTGATTCATCGAAAATGGAGCTACGGTCAAAAAGTTATGGCCAAAACAAGTTTCTGAAAACTGACCTGTAGGTTAGAGCGGTGCTCCACCATTTGGAGCGGTGCTCCGATTGCCGTTGATGCAATTTTCAGCATTTTTAAAGGGTTTAAATGAGGGGTACTTTGGTCTTTTCACTTGGGGTCGATTTGGGGTCATCAAAATGATCCATTGATCATTTTGGATCACATTTCACTCATCAAACACTCTCATCAAACCCTAGAGTGAGAAACCCATTTCAAGTGTGAGAAAGCTCCATTTGGAGAAGAAGAAGTTTGATTCGGGTCAAGTCTCAAGTATTAAAGTTGCTCTACTCGTCAACGGCATCATTTTGGCGGTATTGGTAAGTTCAAACTCCGAATTTCATCTTTGTAATTTAATATTCAAGTTTAGGGTTTTGAGCTAGTTAGTGGTAAAACTCATTTAGGAGGTGAAATGGGAAATTGTAACTAGTTATTGTTGATGTTGGTGGGTTTTAGGTTGGTTAATGATTTAACCATATTTAAGACTTGTAAATGGTGTATCATCACTAGTATTAGTGATTATTGATGTTTTGGAGACCATTAGGGTTCTTGTGGTTGACTAATTTTGGCTAGAGTCAAAATTAGGGTTTGTTGATGATTATGACTCAATTGTCGAGGTAATAAAGTTTATAAACTTAAAATGGATTAAGTTGAAGTATGAAACCGAGTTAAATACGTTTTGGTGTCAAAACTTGTAAATGGTGAGATTTTGACTTTATGGGTCAAAATTAGGGTTTATGGGCAATTTTGAGAACGATAAGTGTTTAACACTTATGATTGGGTTTAATTGGCATATTAGGACCATTCTCACTTGTGTTAGTGATCATTGGTTAGTTTGGGCACGGTTTGTGCTTGAAAGTGCATTTGGGTCGAAATTGCACTATGTGTCGAATTGGGTTGGTTTGTAAATCCACTCTAAGTGTGTTGTTGTAATTGTGATAATGGAATAGGTACTTTCCATTGACGAGTTGTGGATTATTCGAAAGCATTCATCAAGGCGACAAGGTGAGTGTTAATATCCTATATGCATATGTATGTGTAGGATGGGTGCGGGTCGGGTGAAGTGATTCTCAGCTATAGAGCTCACTTCACATATAGGTGGATTTGATGGACTTGTGTATGGGTCCAATTGGCACGGTTGTGCATTTTGGTTGACCACCTTTGGCGAAGTACACACTTTGGGTGTACGTTATCACACGTGGTTGTGAGTGGAATAAGTATACATGTATGTATATAATGTATTTAATTGTAGGAACGGATATGTGTTGTCCAAGTTAGTGATATATGTCGTAGTACACTAACGGCCTTTATGAACGGATGTATGTTGTCCGAGTTAGCGATATATGTGTTGTATGCTAACGGTTTATTGTATGGATATGTGTTGTCCAAGTTAGTGATATATGCGTTGTACATTAACATTTTTATGAATGGATATATGTTGTCCAATTTAGTGTTATATGTGTTGTACACTAATGATTTATGAATGGATATGTGTTGTCCAATTTAGTGTTATATGTGTTGTACACTAACGATTTTATAAACGGATATGTGTTGTCTAAGGGTTAGTGATATATGTGTTGTACACTAACGGTTGTTATGAACACCGATGGGAAATTCGAGTACCATTCCTTTTTACGATTGGTTAACCTTGGGCGTTTATATATATATATATATATATATATATATATATATATATATATATATATATATATATATATATATATATATATATATATATATATATATATATATATATATATATATATTGACGTATTGTTGTAATGTAGCTAACCCTCCGGGTGTAGCTTATTTGCCGTTGTTCACATCGTTGTTGGTGAACTTATATTTTGTTGATATCTTTAGCTTGTTACTTAGAGATCGCACGGTATGCTTAGTGTAGTTGCCTTATTCATGGATGCTTCGGTATGAGGTATTTGATATTTGTGTGGCGTGTCCATTTTATGCATATATATGTATGTAGTATATTATCACTCACTAAGCGCTAGCTTACCCTCTCATTGTTTACCTTTTTATAGATTCGCTTGGATGCGGTGGCTCGGGTAAGCGTGGGAACTAGTGGCTTGCGTAGTTGCTTTAGAAGGCTTGCTTTTGGATTAATTAGGATTGGGTAGCGTATCCCCAATCGCCATGCTCGGCTTTTATTTTGTATTAAAAGTCTTGTGGTCGAAAACTCGTATTTGTACTTAAAGGGGTAATTTGGGCATATGTGGGCTCGGTGTCGTAAAACCCTTTTTATTAATGGAACGTGTTAGTTTTACATATTTGAATATGTGGTGTAAAGCGTTTCGTCTAAAAATGTTGGGAAGTGGTCAATCTTTTTCGCGTAATTGACTTTTTGGGACAGCAGCCTGTCCAAGCCATTCTGCGCGCCGCGCAATGGCTTGGCGCGCCGCGCAAGTCCGTGCACAAAGAATTTTTTTTTAATCGATATTTCTGCGTGATCGTTTGTATAACGGGTTGGGGTGTTACAAGTGGTATCAGAGCATGGTCTAAGGGATTTAGGTGACTTGAGATAGGTGCTTAGACTTAGACTTTTGTGTGTGCTTAATTTGTTGCGGGACTTGTAGGATTACGGGTCGGAATGGGTTATAGTTAGTGCCTTGTTTGTAAGTGGAATAACGTTTATATTAGTAATGCGGATATTATTAATATATTATTGTGTTGTGATAATAATTCTCGCGTGTGTTTTTATCGCGTAGAATTTTGTTTGTGTTTGCTTATATCATCGAGCGAGGCGGTCGTTGTACTAACAAGTTGATACGGCGTGTATGCGTAATAAGGACTTGCAAACCTTATTATGGGTGCAAATCGTGTCTAACAAGTGATGTACGATGAGTGTTTAGAAAGATGGGGCGGTGTTGTGCGTGTGGTTTATACGTTCGTGATCTAATCGTTTACATTCCTTAGAATGAAAACGGAAGATGGATGCGGAACGAGTGAGCCTATTCACGAAGGGAAGGATAAGTTAACTTTAAAGATTGAGGCAGTGTTTGAACAATATATCTCGGTTTTCACCGGCAAAGTTAGGGAAGTAACCAAGGAGTTGGTCGAAGGACAAATGACGGAAATGGTCCGAGACCAAGTGACTAAAGTTGTAAAGGAAGAGTTTGAAAAGAGGTTTCCGAAACCTCAAGGTAGTGATGATGAAGATGTACTTGCAAGGTTAGGATTACATGGTGCTCATGGTAAGAGGGCACGAAGTACGCCTGAAGGCGTCGGGAATGTGAAGAAGAAGAGTAAGAAGGGTTACAAGCTCACGTGCTTTAAGTGTAACATCCCGCCTTTTTCCGTCTACTTTTCCGTTTAACTATTTTAAACTCTGTTATATGTTTATAACATCTCCCGTTAATACGCGTTTCAAATTATCTCGTTCAGGTAATTTAACGCACCCGACTACAACTTGAGGGACTTGTTTTGCCAAAACCCCAAGATGGTGACTAGCACTTGACTAGTCAACCATCTTCCACCTCCATTTTTCATTTTCTTTTCTCTTTTCATTCTCTACTTTCATATTTTCTTTAAATTCATCAAAAAGCAAATCATCATCCATACTAAATCGATCAAGCTTCGAGCCAAACAAATTACATATTTGAACTCCTCGTGATCTCCTCTTCAATTCCATACCAATCTCATTGCATTTGGGTAACTTTCTAAAATCACTAATTTTTGTGTTCTTGAGATTTTTTTGAGTTACAAGGTTGTTAATTAGTGTCTATGGCTCTAGTCTAACAAGATTATGTGTTTGAATTGCTTGATTTGTTATTTGGAAGTAACTTGCATGAACTAGCAAAATGGGTGTGTTTAATCTTGAGTTTTAGATGATTAAATGTTGTTAAATGTTATAAATGCATGTATTAAATGTGTTCCTAGTGTTACTAGCTTCATTTTGATGTATAGGTTGCATGAGAAAACTCTAAGAACTTGTTTAGTGATTTTTGGTGGAATTGAGCTAGGGTTTAATGAACTTGAAATGATTATTTGATGCATTGATCGCCATGATTTGTTGTTAGTAAGTTGTTAGTTGTATTGTATGCTCAATTGCCTACAAAATGGCATGTCATATGTATGCATTGAATGCCTAAATCATTAAATGTGCATTGGTAAGTTTGAAGCATTAATGTGTGCACTGAATGATCACTTGGTTTGAAAACTCGGTTGTTACAAATGAGGTTTTTAATTGATGAATTGTGTTTAGTTGCATTCTACGTCAAAAGAGCTTTCCAACGATATAAGGTGCGAGTCCTAAGTGTTAGCGGTTTGTGTTTTATGCACAAAAAGGTTTTGGATTGAGACTTGAACATTTGGGACTGGCCAGGCACCAGCACCCGGCCTTTGCCGCGGCGCGGCCCTTTCCTGTCGCGGCGCGACATATAAGGGGGCCAGGTTCTGACCTCCTTGTCCCAAATGTGAAAAATGTTTGGCCCGTTCTAGACCTCCAATTCACATGCAACTTGTTCTAACATGCTTATATATGAATAATTAGCATAGAAAATTTGTTCGGGACCCGACCCGAACATGTTGACTTTTTCGTTGACTTTGACCGACCAAAGTTTGACTTTTTGTCAAACTTGACCAATTGATTATGCAATCTTTCTAACTTGTTTCTATGCATGTATCTTGCATGAAACTTGACTATTTGCTTCACATGCTTCATAATCGAGTCGTGTTGAGCCATAGGACTAATTGAGCAACTTTGACCCTTCGTGACTATCGTTATTGATACAACCTATTTGTTTAGGTCGAGACTAGCGTTGTCCTTTGCGCACATTACTTGTTGAAGTACTTATTTACTCTTGCAATCAAAGGTGAGATCATAGTCCCACTTTTACTCTTTTATACTTATATTTGGGATGAGAAAACATAAACGTTTCATTTTACAAAGTGAACACAAGTACGAAAACAAACATTCTACGTACGAATTAGAACAAAAAGCCTCAATTCAATTATCATTAGTTACACTTGCAGGGTGTAAGCGAGAACTTATGTTGTGTGGCCATACGGGTTTGACAAACCCTCATTCGGACGGTTCGCTACCGTTAATCGGATGAAATATATTTTCGGGGATAAGTGTATGTTCTGACACTATATTAATGGGGTTTCGTGATAGTTAAGCCTTGATAATTGGGTGCTCGTGATATCAACTTTTAGAATGGTTTATTATTATTTCAACGTGACAACACTTGTGGTTCAACTTACTTACTCACTTACTTACTTACTAAACCTATGATTTCACCAACGTTTTCGTTGACAGATTCTCTATGTTTTTCTCAGGTCCTTGAACTTAGGTGATACATGCTTCCGCTCATACTTTTGATACTTGCATTGGATGTCGAGTATACTTGCATACGTGGAGCGTCTTTTTGGCTACTTTAAACTATGTCGCACGTGTTTCATATGAACTATAACTTTTGATATGTACTTGTCTTGGGAATTACTTTTGTAAACATTGAAACATCCTTTTATGAAATGAATGCGACGTATTTTCGGTCAAACTTTGTTATAAATGCTTATGACCACGTAATGGGACCATACGTAGCCTACGCCGTCACTTGACGATTTGTCGGGGTCGCTACATTAAGTGTGGGGAACGGGGTCATTTGGCACAAGATTGTATGGTGGTGCCTTTAAACTCAATCAGGTGTTTCATTTGCCGGATGGAGGGACACCAGAAGTCAGAGTGTTTCGAATCGCATGACGATCGGGTTAGGAGTTTAGAGTGCGAATACATGATGGGAAGTGGAGCACGGAAGCCCAACAGTTCTATGGAACAATGGCTCACCAAGGTCAACACAATACTCCTCCCGAAACTCTAAAACAAGCTCTTCAACAAATGATAGCCACCGCCGTGGGTGAGGCCGTGGCCGATCACTTTTCCAACAACAATAATCAGGGAGGCGGTAATTCAAACGAGGGGTGCTCCTACAAAAGCTTCATGAAGTACAACCCTCCCACTATCGATGGAACCGGGGGACCAGTTGCTCTTACCCGATGGTTTGATCAAACGGAATCCGTTTTTAGCATAAGCGGTTGTCGAGACCGAGATAAGGTCAAATTCTCCACCCTCACTTTCACCGGTGTTGCTCTCTCATGGTGGAACACGTATGTACGATCGGTGGGTATCGATGAAGCCCACACACTCCCTTGGACCGAATTAAGAGAAAGAATTATCACCGAATATTTCCCGCGCGATGAGACTCGAAGGCTCGAACAGGGACTAAGAAATTTAAAAACGGTCGGGAATGACCTCGAAGCTTATAATCAACGGTTTGCCGAACTAGCCTTAGGTTGTCCGAATCTCATGACTCCCGAGTCCCTAAGAGTTGAACTTTACATGGATGGCCTCCCTAAGAGCATTCAACACGGGGTAATGACATCCAAACCCACTAACCTACAAGAGGCTTTAATGATGGCCCGCAAATCTATAAAAACGGTGAATGAAATTGAAGCGCCGACACCAACGGCTGAGGACCAACTGGGTAACAACAAAAGAAAATGGGAAGCCTCTCAATCAAGCAACCACAACAATAACAACCTCACCAAAGAGCCTTTTTCCCCCGGCGGCAAGAAGGGGTATGCCGGAAAACTACCTTTTTGTAACAAATGCCACAATCATCACATTAGTGAATGTGGTAAGCTAATTTGCCGTCGATGCCAAGGAAGGGGTCATATGGCCAAACATTGTGGAAGTACCGCCCTCGTAACTCAAAAGGAGCCCAATGTACCGAAAACGGGTGTTTGTTATAAGTGTGGCCAACCGGGTCATTTTAGAAATGCTTGTCCAAAGAATAAAGCTAAAACCAACGCACGCCGTTGAACCTTCAACATTTACACCTAGGATGCCCGAGATGACAACTAGTCACGGGTACGTTTCTTCTCAAAATTCTCAGGTTTCATGTTTATTCGATTAGGATATCGATAAATGATTTGTATCCAAGGCTTTGGAGCCTACTATTTGCACTCCACCATTTTCCCTAGGTATTACTTACACCATTTAAGTGACCAACGAATTTTTTTTTTGTGTATCGATAAATTTTATCGGAGGATATACGTTAAACTTATTGGGTGGATAATTTGAATTGTAACTTGACACCTATAGAACTAAGGAGCTCAAAACCTATTCGTTAAGGAGAAATGTTTCCCTACAATTATGTATAGATCATTGGAACTAAGTAACTTTCGGTTGAAAACCGATACCCTCTTCCTCGTATCCATGACCTCATGATTATTTACATAAATCTCGCGTATATTCCAAACCAACCTCTGTTCCGATTATCATCAATTGAGGGATCAGGGAGAAGATGTCTCCTAACCCGCTTTTAAAACTCGCTATAATAGTTGTAAATTTCTTTTAGTACCGTTCGATTATCTAGGCCTCCGCCCGTATTCATAGGCCTCCTGAACCGCGTTTGTAAACTTATCTAGACAAAAATCGTTACCATACTTATAATTGATGTTCTAAACCTATTCAAGTAAAGAAGAAAATGAACAACGTCTCCGTCTTACGCTCGAACTCTTGAGAAAAGAGCAACTCTATACCGAATTCTCCAAGTGAGAATTTTGGATAAACGAAGTCAAATTTCTAGACCAGGTTGATAGTGGTCAAGGCATTACAACACATCTTGCAATTGGAACCACACGTAATCGGGAAACCCTCACGACTCTGACTTGTACTCGTAAAATCTTAGATCTCGCCGATTATTATCGCAGATTCATTTTCGACTTTTTCTCGTGTTACTCGTCCTTTTACCCTGTTAACTCCCCCAGGAAAGGACTAAACCTCTCCGTGTCCGAACTTTTAACGCGATTATTCACACCAACCTTAATAGCTAAATTCATGTAACACAATGAAATTCAAATATGGAAATATTTCTACTTGAACGCCCGAAGGGCATACTCTCTCGACTCGAAATCAAGGAAACTGAAATTCGTTATTTTTGCACGAACGATTGGAATACTTAATTATGGATCCGATCAATCTTCTCATCACCACGTACCACGTTACATAACACTGTTATTTCACTATGACCGTCTGATATTACTGGGACCCAAGATAACACATAATCCAAGGATACTTCCTTTCTCTTTGACTTATCGTCCTCATGCTCCTGATACGGACAACTACTACTCGACCCCGAACCATACAACTACGTGTTCTATCTCGTTTTCCCACCAGGTCTCAACATTTGACCACTAGATGCGCGATATGGCTACCTCAGGATGTGAGCTCATCCTATTCTAAGTTCTCATTCCACTCCTGTCCTTTCGCTTGTACTTTTGCATAAGGAAACCTTTTATATACTTTGTCAATGGAGAGAGAGACTCATCATATATTACTAGTATTCACCACGAGGGTGAATAGCCCTGGAAAACGTTCTCGGTAGCTGATAAGGAACTTGTTCCAATGAACGCTTTCAAACCTTAACTAGCTTGTTCAAACATATCTTAATTCTATTCCAACACGGTGTACCATTGTCGATTATCTCGGATCACAATACTCGTTTCACTTCTAGTGTTACAAGAAGCCTTAGAGACACGTTTAAACATGAGTACCACGTATCATCCACAACCAACGGACCAAACAAACGTACAATTCAAACCTTGGAGGACATGTTACAAGCTTGCGTGGTTGATTTTGGAAAAGCTTGGGACAAGCACTTACCTCTCGCCGAGTTCTCTTACAACAATAGTTATCACGCGAGTATTAAAACCGCACCTTTTGAAGCGCTATACGGCCGAAAATATCGTTCACCTCTTTGTTGGGCCGAGGTAGGCGACGTGCAAATCACCGGACCCGAACTCATTTACGAATCACCGAGAAGATCGTACAAATCCGAGATAGGCTCCGGACGGCCCGGAGTCGTCAAAAGTGCTACACCGACAAAAGACGCAACGACCTCGAATTTCAAGTCGGTGACCGAGTAATGTTAAAAGTTGCACCTTGGAAAGGTGTAATCCGTTTTGGGAAATGCGGGAAGCTAAATCCGCGGTATATTGGTCCTTTCAAAATCTTGGAGCGTATTGGAAACGTTGCTTATCGTTTAGATCTTCCGCCTCAATTGAACTCCGTTCATCCTACCTTCCATGTATCTAACTTGAAAAAGTGTCTTGCCGAACCCGTTATCGTCATCCCTCTCGAGGAACTTACTATTGATGACAAGCTTTATTTTGTGGAGGAACCGGTTGAAATTGTGGACACCTCCGTCAAGACATTGAAACAAAGCCGAATCCCGATTGTTAAAGTCTGTTGGAACGCCAAAAGAGGACCCGAATTTACTTGGGAAAGGCAAGATCAAATGCAAAAGAAATACCCTCATTTATTCCCAATTCCGGAAACGCAGGATTCCGAGGAAGGAACAACGACTACTACGCCTACTTAAATTTCGGGACGAAATTTCTTTTAAGGAGTAGGTAATATAACATCCCACCTTTTTCCATCTACTTTTCCGTTTAACTATTTTAAACTCTGTTATATGTTTATAACATCTCCCGTTAATACACGTTTCAAATTATCTCGTTCAGGTAATTTAACGCACCCGACTACAACTTGAGGGACTTGTTTTGCCAAAACCCCAAGATGGTGACTAGCACTTGACTAGTCAACCATCTTCCACCTCCATTTTTCATTTTCTTTTCTCTTTTCATTCTCTACTTTCATATTTTCTTTAAATTCATCAAAAAGTAAATCATCATCCATACTAAATCGATCAAGCTTCGAGCCAAACAAATTACATATTTGAACTCCTCGTGATCTCCTCTTCGATTCCATACCAATCTCATTGCATTTGGGTAACTTTCTAAAATCACTAATTTTTGTGTTCTTGAGATTTTTTTGAGTTACAAGGTTGTTAATTAGTGTCTATGGCTCTAGTCTAACAAGATTATGTGTTTGAATTGCTTGATTTGTTGTTTGGAAGTAACTTGCATGAACTAGCAAAATGGGTGTGTTTAATCTTGAGTTTTAGATGATTAAATGTTGTTAAATGTTATAAATGCATGTATTAAATGTGTTCCTAGTGTTACTAGCTTCATTTTGATGTATAGGTTGCATGAGAAAACTCTAAGAACTTGTTTAGTGATTTTTGGTGGAATTGAGCTAGGGTTTAATGAACTTGAAATGATTATTTGATGCATTGATCGCCATGATTTGTTGTTAGTAAGTTGTTAGTTGTATTGTATGCTCAATTGCCTACAAAATGGCATGTCATATGTATGCATTGAATGCCTAAATCATTAAATGTGCATTGGTAAGTTTGAAGCATTAATGTGTGCACTGAATGATCACTTGGTTTGAAAACTCGGTTGTTACAAATGAGGTTTTTAATTGATGAATTGTGTTTAGTTGCATTCTACGTCAAAAGAGCTTTCCAACGATATAAGGTGCGAGTCCTAAGTGTTAGCGGTTTGTGTTTTATGCACAAAAAGGTTTTGGATTGAGACTTGAACATTTGGGACTGGCCAGGCACCAGCACTCGGCCTTTGCCGCGGCGCGGCCCTTTCCTGTCGCGGCGCGACAGGAAAGGGGGCCAGGTTCTGACCTCCTTGTCCCAAATGTGAAAAATGTTTGGCCCGTTCTAGACCTCCAATTCACATTCAACTTGTTCTAACATGCTTATATATGAATAATTAGCATAGAAAATTTGTTCGGGACCCGACCCGAACATGTTGACTTTTTCGTTGACTTTGACCGACCAAAGTTTGACTTTTTGTCAAACTTAACCAATTGATTATGCAATCTTTCTAACTTGTTTCTATACATGTATCTTGCATGAAACTTGACTATTTGCTTCACATGCTTCATAATCGAGTCGTGTTGAGCCATAGGACTAATTGAGCAACTTTGACCCTTCGTGACTATCGTTATTGATACAACCTATTTGTTTAGGTCGAGACTAGCGTTGTCCTTTGCGCACATTACTTGTTGAAGTACTTATTTACTCTTGCAATCAAAGGTGAGATCATAGTCCCACTTTTACTCTTTTATACTTATATTTGGGATGAGAAAACATAAACATTTCATTTTACAAAGTGAACACAAGTACGAAAACAAACATTCTACGTACGAGTTAGAACAAAAAGCCTCAATTCAATTATCATTAGTTACACTTGCAGGGTGTAAGCGAGAACTTATGTTGTGTGGCCATACGGGTTTGACAAACCCTCATTCGGACGGTTCGCTACCGTTAATCGGATGAAATATATTTTCGGGGATAAGTGTATGTTCTGACACTATATTAATGGGGTTTCGTGATAGTTAAGCCTTGATAATTGGGTGCTCGTGATATCAACTTTTAGAATGGTTTATTATTATTTCAACGTGACAACACTTGTAGTTCAACTTACTTACTCACTTACTTACTTACTAAACCTATGATTTCACCAACGTTTTCGTTGACAGATTCTCTATGTTTTTCTCAGGTCCTTGAACTTAGGTGATACATGCTTCCGCTCATACTTTTGATACTTGCATTGGATGTCGAGTATACTTGCATACGTGGAGCGTCTTTTTGGCTACTTTAAACTATGTCGCACGTGTTTCATATGAACTATAACTTTTGATATGTACTTGTCTTAGGAATTACTTTTGTAAACATTGAAACATCCTTTTATGAAATGAATGCGACATATTTTCGGTCAATCTTTGTTATAAATGCTTATGACCATGTAATGGGACCATACGTAGCCGACGCCGTCACTTGACGATTTGTCGGGGTCGCTACATTAAGTGTGGGGAACGGGGTCATTTGGCACAAGATTGTACGGTGGTGCCTTTAAACTCAATCAGGTGTTTCATTTGCCGGATGGAGGGACACAAGAAGTCAGAGTGTTTCGAATCGCATGACGATCGGGTTAGGAGTTTAGAGTGCGAATACATGATGGGAAGTGGAGCACGGAAGCCCAACAGTTCTACATCAGGTACTTTTAGTACGAAATTATATGTTGTTCGTTTGTAATAACATGCGGTGTGTGCGTAAGTCTTAGTTAAACTTTATTCTCCGTTGGAGATAATTCGTAGCAAGCGGGCAGTTTACGTTTATGGTTCCGATTTGCTCTCGCAGAGTGTATAAGTGGTGTGTTGTGCCTTGATCCTATGGTGCGAATCCTTGGGTGCTTAAGCATTTTGATTGGTATCGGGTTGTTAAGCTCGTTTGAGTGAGACCCTTAAAGTCTCAACGGTGTTGTGCATGTTATTGATATGGGTGACGTTCCTAATGGTACCCTATGGTGATGTTTTGTAACAACCCGTCCTCATCCTCCTGGACGAAGTCATCAACATTTGGTTCCATTGCAATGATCGATTCCAAGATATGTCCTTAACATGAGCAAATGCACAGCGGAAGACTTAATTCGTACCTGAGAATAACATGCTTTAAAACGTCAACATAAAGTTGGTGAGATATATAGGTTTGATGCTAGCAGCGTTATAACTATGGACCACAAGATTTCATATGTAAACATTTTAATAAAAATATTCTAAGTGGTTGAGCACTTGGTAACCATACTTAACATTTAATCACGTCGCATATTCCCTTTATTAAGAAATCTTACTACACCGTACCAAGTGTAGTCACGAAACGAAGTACTGTGCAACCGTTGAATACTGGTCGTCCAGTCCGGTTGGGGTTGTCAGGCCCGATAGATCTATCAACAGGATTCGCGTTTACAATACCGCTGTAAATAACAGTTACCAAGCTACAGGGAAGTATGCCAGTGGTACAACTCAACGTAGAATATATTTTTCAGTTACTTGTGTCCATAACGTAAAACATAAAATACATGTATTCTCATCCCGAAATACTTAGAGTTTAAAAGTGGGACTATATACTCACCTAATGTATTTTGTAGTAAAAATACATATAACATCATTGATCAAGTATAAGGTTGGCCTTCGATTCACGAACCTATATTAATTGTATATCTATTAAAATATATAATGGAAATCACATAATTTCACCTATTAATTATATAATATATATATTTGTTGTTGTATTTTATATAGAATTAGTACCCGATTTTGTCTATATGTTATAATATAACGATATTGATGAAAATGAACATTTTTAAATTTTTTTTTTAATAATTATGAGAATTTTAATAAAAAAAATTATACTTTACCTAAATATGAATAAGAAAAATGATATTACTTAATTTATAATATTAATAATACTAGAAGTGACAATTTTTATATAAAATGATGATTTTAATAAAAGTGATATTTTTAAAGAAACACTACTAATAATATTCTTAATTATAATACTATTACTAATGTTAATAACAATAATAATAATAATAATAGTCTTAAAAATTATGTTTATAATAATAATAATAATAATAATAATAATAATAATAATAATAATAATAATAATAAACAATAATAATGATATTTAAAGTCTACCTCAAAGAAAGGGTTTCCCAAAAAAAAACAGCTCAGGCCCGGGATCGTACCCTAGACCTCACGTTAAGTGACCCAACACCCAAACCATCCAAGCTGTATTGTCTTTCTGTTATTATTCGACTCAAAATAATTATAAACCGTGCTGTTTATCTCCTTCTTCTTCAATACTCAATCATTCGGATCCAAACTCAACCAAAACCAAATAGTGATTTACAAAATCAATCTAAAACTTAATATCCAGTATATGATTACTTATATGTGATTAATTAAAAAAAATAAAAAAAAATAAAAGAAAAGAACCTGTTGCTGTTGGACGGTTGTAAGAGAAAAAAAAAAAAAATTTGATTTCGCGTTTGGAGCGTTTTGAGACTTTGTGATCTACATGAATTATCTCTCAAATGATCTTTAGAATACACTAAAATTATCAATTGAACCTAAATCTTAACAGATTTCACAAATTTGACCGAAGAACATTGTTTGACTTTTTGAATCATAAACTTTGACTCGAAAATTGAGATTTGATAGAAAGAATTGGAGTTTAGGATTTTGCAGTTAGATTAAGTAAACGATTCCTAACGAGACTGCATTTACACATTTTGAATTTTCGTTCGGATTCAAGTTCTGGGTGTCCTTGGTCACGAACAGTGATACCGGCGGTGGTTTATTTCTTTTTTTTTTTCTTTTTTTTTTTACATAATATCAGCTATAAGTGTTTGAAGAGTATTAAGCTGAATGATTCTAATTGACAATCAAGAAAAAAAATCGTGGATTTAATAGAGGAAGAGGTATCAACCGTATCTACTCAGACAAAGGGATAAAAACAAGAGAATAAAAAGCAGATACTGATATGTACAATAATTGATACAGTTATCTATCAAATTTGACAACAACGATCGTGTTATGTAGCAATTGATTTCGTATGAATGATTTTATATAAATATTATTTATAATTAATAATTTTACTTATATCAGTAATAATCTATAATAATAGTAATATTATAAAAATAAAAAAAATAGTGTAATAATAATATTTTTAATTGTAATTATAATAATAATACTAATAATAATTACTTTTATAGTATTTATAATATTAATAAGGAATAATAGTGATATTAACTATAAAACTGATAATAGTAATTTTATTCTTGATAATAATAACAATAATAATCATAATACTAATTAAAATTTTGTTACTAATTATAATAATAATGATAATAATAATCAAATTTTTATATCTACAGTAACATTAATACTGGTTTTAATCTTAATAATAATATTTATTATTATTATCATTATTATTTTATTTTATAATTATTTTTTTTTAATAAAGAAAGTAATAACTATACTTTAACCTATAATTACTTTTAATATATACAATGTACTTGATAAATCAATCCGTTGATATTATCTTGTAATTTCGTCGCTAACTAAAATAAACTTATATTTAAGCAAAATACGTTCAGGTAAAGTGTTATATATCTAATGCACATAATTGTTCGTGAATCGTCAGGCATGGTCATAGGGTAATTGATTATCTAAATATAGATTTCAAACTTTCTAGACTCAAATTTACAGATTTTGCTTATCGTGTCGGAGACATATAAAGCTTAGGGTTTAAATTTGGTCGGAAATTTCCGGGTCATTACAGTACCTACCCGTTAAAGAAATTTCGTCCCCGAAATTTGATAGAGGTCATTATGGATAATAATAGGAATGTTTTTATGACGAATATGAGGTAATAATGGAGTTTTATCATTATTGAGAGATATAGACTAAATGATTCAATCAGACGAAGCGTACGAGTGAAGTTATCACAAAAGAGTGAAATGAGTAAATATGGATTCGTTCTTAACCGATGTCGTGGGTATGATTGATTTCCGGGATTTAAGGGATTTAAAGAAAATCTTACGTAATAGGACTTGGTTCTTTGGCGATCAGGATCTTCTTTGTTTTAATGCGGCGATCTGTTTTGATTTCTTTGTCGAATACTTTACTATAAATCTACTCCTTCGTTTCCTCATTTTTCACAATTCACATTTTCTACTTTTTCTCCTTAATTCCTACTTTAAGACATTCGTTAATATGCTCCATCCCATTCTAATCCTTGATATACTCTTAATTTCACATCTGCCATTCTCCTTTTTCATCTACCTCAGAAGAATCTATCTACTTCTACTATACTCTTGTGTTTATAGTGTTTCTAGTTCTCCCGTGTCTTTATATCGCTATCTGCATCGATATACACGGTTTGTGATTTCGGGGTTGTTGTTGGGTTTTATATCTTCCCTTATTTTTCGGAGCCTCATGCTTTTGTTTTCTCTCCCCGACTTCGAGTCAAGCGAACAATGATCCGGGATTCGTAGGTATGAAATTTGGAATGAACATAGCTAATGCTCTTAGAAAGAAATGGTAATGGCACGATTTTGATTTGTTAATTTACCAGAATACATTAGAAAAGACTGAATCATCAAGAAATATTTTCTTGATATTCTTAGAATTTATATAGAATGTAAGAGCCGTGTAATATGGCACATGATGATGGTACTGTGAATCATCACATTCCATTAAAAACTCAACTTGACTTACTGTAATATAATGACGTTGATCAAGTGTCATTATATTAAACTAATTCATGCATCAGTTCCCAACACTACTTCAAAACATTCATATTTTAAATTTGGAGGTTTCAGAATTTAGAAACTAACACAGTTTCTTTTATGTTATAATACAGATGTTACGGAGAGATACATGATCTCGGATAAGAATAGTTGTGAAAATATCTTCAGAAATATTGAGGATATTTATAATAAAAGATATGATAATATCTTGGAATTTCTAATGTCGAAGGATGATGATGAAGATTTACCCGTAAGGGTTTCGATTCAGAAGCAAGGTGTTCGCTACAGAATCGTCATAATCCTTTATGTACAAGTTTAGTCCTTGTAATTTGTTCAGAGTCTCCTTCTTGGTTTGTTCAATCCGGTTTTCAGTACCAAATTTTCTATCGAACGTTCCTAACACTTCCTTCTTTTATCATTAACTTTTGGTCATTAAGACCTTCTATAACATGCTACTTCGACAGCATTTTCAAAGTTAATGGATTTGGGTCATCGGTTATCAAACCAAAATAGTTTCGGAAGAATTGTGTTTTTAGATGATTAAACGCTGATGATAATCTGGTGGAATAATAATGGGTTCTCCGGTAACGAAGGCGGAAAGACAATGTATATATCAAGGTTATAGTAAGGTTAGTCCGACTGAAAAGTCGAAGTTGACTTGCTGGAGCTGTGACACAATTTGCCACTTTGAAAAGGATTACTAAATTATTTTGGGTAATAATAACACTAAAGGAATTAACACTGCTACGTGTTAAACGTTGACTCAGATTCCGAGAGTTTTCAGGTGCATAACTATATGCAAGAATCTTTTCTTCCATATATGAGGTGCGGTTGGTTCAACTTCTCGATTGAGGTATTTTCAAGAATCATGAATGATTTGAACGCGGATTGTAATTGTCGAGGTACAAATGAGGTTTAAGGTGAAATTAAGTGGCAAACTTGAAGAATTGTTTAGTTTCATATGTTATAATCAGTATTTTAATTCATTTTACTTGTCCATAGTTAGCAGTCTAATAGTCCGATAGTTCAATAGTTCAATGATTCATATATAATTTAATATTTAATATTCGAATTAAATAATACGTATCGTGACCCGTGTACCGGTCTCAGTGTCGATCACAACTCAAAGTATATATATTATTTGAGAATCAACCTCAACCCTGTATAGCTAACTCCCGCATTACTGCATATAGAGTGTCTATGGTTATTCCAAATAATATATACAGATGCGTCGATATGATATGTCAAAACCTTGTATACGTGTCCCGATATTTAAAGGGCGTAAAATAAATAACAGAAATTAATTGTCGATAAATAAAATTGCGATAATTAAATTGCGATAAATAAAATGTAATCAGTTAGCTAGGAACAGTTAGCTGGAACAGTTAGCGTAGATTCTTAACAAAATTTCAATTAGTTAATTCGTTTGTTTCTAACAAATTTTATTTTGTCCAATGTTTTTCTTCATTATGCCACTTGTTGGATTCTGATAGGTCAAAATCCAAATATGAAATTGAACGAAAATGGATTCTGTGGTGAACGGATACGTATATCTATGGATACAAGTAGGATAGTGACTGACTGTTGAATCAGAGTCAAAGAATGTACCGTGTAGCTGATTAATGTGAAATCTAAATATTCCTCGGGTATTACCTACCCGTTAAAATATTTTCACCATTAACAGTTTGTACAAAAGAATTTTACTTACAATCTTTATGAAAATATACTTGCATATATATTTCCATCGGATGTAATCATGGATTTAATGAGTCAAAAACTCATCTGATTTATCATTAATACTAGATTACATAATCTCTAAAGCATTAGAGATTACTTAGTCGTCATATTGAACGAAGGTAATAAGGTAAAATGGTACATAATTCGAAGATAATCAATGTAGAACGATATGTAGAACGAAAATAAAGTGGATAGAGCGATACGTAGAACGGTGATTATACTCGAGGTGTAATTTGTGATGTTGAGATTTACGACGGGGTTGTGGTTTGAGGGTGATAAGGATACCATTGACGTTGATGATGATGATGCTGTTGATGGTGCTGGTACTGAAGATTGCGATGTTGATGTTGCTGGAAATACTGGTTATGCTGCCGGTACTGCCGCTGGTGTTTGTAACCTTCGCACCAGATTTTCTAAAGCCACTACCCGAGCGTGAAGCTCGTTGACTTCTTCTATTATACCGGGATGATTGACGGTTGGAACGAGAGAATGAACAAGATTCGAAATATGGGATAGTATGTAATCATGACGAGATACTCTAGAAATGAGTGAGAAAATGGTGTTTCGAATAGGTTCGCCGGTAAGTGCTCCAGGTTCATCGTTAAGAGGACAATTTGGTGGATGGAATGGATCTTCGATGTGAAATGATTTTCGGATATCGGATGATATTCTAGCTATATAAAATATCTATATATATAATACTAAAGATTTCATAGACTACAGAGGAACCTACGGCATATGTCAGGCAAGTCTACAGATGTGCTAAGATATGGATTATCAGATACGCTAAGATATGAATTTTGTCTATACACTATCGATGCACTGAATGCAGTAAGACGTGTCTAGACTTAAGAATGATAAGCATGCAATTTCCTAAGGATGATAAGCAGATGATTTCCGACTAGAAATGATAAGCAAAAGTTTTGACATGTAAACACGGTCAAAGTCCAGACTCACTAATGCATCTAAACGACTAACAGTTAGACACACTAAGGCAAGACCTGGTTCACTAAGACCAACGCTCTGATACCAACTGTAACAACCCGTCCTCATCCTCCTGGACGAAGTCATCAACATTTGGTTCCATTGCAATGATCGATTCCAAGATATGTCCTTAACATGAGCAAATGCACAGCGGAAGACTTAATTCGTACCTGAGAATAACATGCTTTAAAACGTCAACATAAAGTTGGTGAGATATATAGGTTTGATGCTAGCAGCGTTATAACTATGGACCACAAGATTTCATATGTAAACATTTTAATAAAAATATTCTAAGTGGTTGAGCACTTGGTAACCATACTTAACATTTAATCACGTCGCATATTCCCTTTATTAAGAAATCTTACTACACCGTACCAAGTGTAGTCACGAAACGAAGTACTGTGCAACCGTTGAATACTGGTCGTCCAGTCCGGTTGGGGTTGTCAGGCCCGATAGATCTATCAACAGGATTCGCGTTTACAATACCGCTGTAAATAACAGTTACCAAGCTACAGGGAAGTATGCCAGTGGTACAACTCAACGTAGAATATATTTTTCAGTTACTTGTGTCCATAACGTAAAACATAAAATACATGTATTCTCATCCCGAAATACTTAGAGTTTAAAAGTGGGACTATATACTCACCTAATGTATTTTGTAGTAAAAATACATATAACATCATTGATCAAGTATAAGGTTGGCCTTCGATTCACGAACCTATATTAATTGTATATCTATTAAAATATATAATGGAAATCACATAATTTCACCTATTAATTATATAATATATATATTTGTTGTTGTATTTTATATAGAATTAGTACCCGATTTTGTCTATATGTTATAATATAACGATATTGATGAAAATGAACATTTTTAAAATTTTTTTTTAATAATTATGAGAATTTTAATAAAAAAAATTATACTTTACCTAAATATGAATAAGAAAAATGATATTACTTAATTTATAATATTAATAATACTAGAAGTGACAATTTTTATATAAAATGATGATTTTAATAAAAGTGATATTTTTAAAGAAACACTACTAATAATATTCTTAATTATAATACTATTACTAATGTTAATAACAATAATAATAATAATAATAGTCTTAAAAATTATGTTTATAATAATAATAATAATAATAATAATAATAATAATAATAATAATAAACAATAATAATGATATTTAAAGTCTACCTCAAAGAAAGGGTTTCCCAAAAAAAAACAGCTCAGGCCTGGGATCGTACCCTAGACCTCACGTTAAGTGACCCAACACCCAAACCATCCAAGCTGTATTGTCTTTCTGTTATTATTCGACTCAAAATAATTATAAACCGTGCTGTTTATCTCCTTCTTCTTCAATACTCAATCATTCGGATCCAAACTCAACCAAAACCAAATAGTGATTTACAAAATCAATCTAAAACTTAATATCCAGTATATGATTACTTATATGTGATTAATTAAAAAAAAATAAAAAAAATAAAAGAAAAGAACCTGTTGCTGTTGGACGGTTGTAAGAGAAAAAAAAAAAAATTGATTTCGCGTTTGGAGCGTTTTGAGACTTTGTGATCTACATGAATTATCTCTCAAATGATCTTTAGAATACACTAAAATTATCAATTGAACCTAAATCTTAACAGATTTCACAAATTTGACCGAAGAACATTGTTTGACTTTTTGAATCATAAACTTTGACTCGAAAATTGAGATTTGATAGAAAGAATTGGAGTTTAGGATTTTGCAGTTAGATTAAGTAAACGATTCCTAACGAGACTGCATTTACACATTTTGAATTTTCGTTCGGATTCAAGTTCTGGGTGTCCTTGGTCACGAACAGTGATACCGGCGGTGGTTTATTTCTTTTTTTTTTCTTTTTCTTTTTACATAATATCAGCTATAAGTGTTTGAAGAGTATTAAGCTGAATGATTCTAATTGACAATCAAGAAAAAAAATCGTGGATTTAATAGAGGAAGAGGTATCAACCGTATCTACTCAGACAAGGGGATAAAAACAAGAGAATAAAAAGCAGATACTGATATGTACAATAATTGATACAGTTATCTATCAAATTTGACAACAACGATCGTGTTATGTAGCAATTGATTTCGTATGAATGATTTTATATAAATATTATTTATAATTAATAATTTTACTTATATCAGTAATAATCTATAATAATAGTAATATTATAAAAATAAAAAAAAAATAGTGTAATAATAATATTTTTAATTGTAATTATAATAATAATACTAATAATAATTACTTTTATAGTATTTATAATATTAATAAGGAATAATAGTGATATTAACTATAAAACTGATAATAGTAATTTTATTCTTGATAATAATAACAATAATAATCATAATACTAATTAAAATTTTGTTACTAATTATAATAATAATGATAATAATAATCAAATTTTTATATCTACAGTAACATTAATACTGGTTTTAATCTTAATAATAATATTTATTATTATTATCATTATTATTTTATTTTATAATTATTTTTTTTTTTAATAAAGAAAGTAATAACTATACTTTAACCTATAATTACTTTTAATATATACAATGTACTTGATAAATCAATCCGTTGATATTATCTTGTAATTTCGTCGCTAACTAAAATAAACTTATATTTAAGCAAAATACGTTCAGGTAAAGTGTTATATATCTAATGCACATAATTGTTCGTGAATCGTCAGGCATGGTCATAGGGTAATTGATTATCTAAATATAGATTTCAAACTTTCTAGACTCAAATTTACAGATTTTGCTTATCGTGTCGGAGACATATAAAGCTTAGGGTTTAAATTTGGTCGGAAATTTCCGGGTCATTACATGTTTGATTGTCGGGCGAAAGGCGTAAGACTTGGTGCAACCAAGCATTCCTTAGTATTTGGGAAATGTTCTACCAAACCATGAAAATGGGTTTTGGTGTTTGGTCGTTAAGCGCATGTTCGCTTTCGTGTTGAAGTTGATGAACCATGAGGTTCGTCGGGTGGATTGAAACTCTTGAAATCGAGTGTTGATCTCGATGCATGTTGGTAAAGGAGTCTACATGACGCGACATTAGGTGCCTTTTTATACCTACTAGCGTGGTGTTCGACTCCGATTGTGTTACGGTTACATTGTACTTAGGGTACCGAAGTGAAACCCTTAGGTTCATGAGTGATCGGGTGAAATTCGACAAACTAAAGCAATTGGATGATTGCGAGTGTTTAGTCGTGTAATTTGTGGTACACTTTTCGTTCGAAGTGTTTAAGGATAGGTTAGGATCCTTGGTATGCTCAAAGTTGGAGCAAGACATGGTGATGGGCCGTGTGAACCCAATTATTGGTAAAGTCTACCTTTGGTAGCATTGTACGGGTGCACGAGATGCGGTTATGGAACGTAATTCCAAGTGGGGGAGTTACACTCCCGCACGAGGAGGTTTTAGTGTGAGATTTCGGTCAATGCTTTTGGTAGATCCGAAATTTGTGTCGGGACCTAGATTTGGTCGATTTGTGGAAGGGTACAATTTCGGTTAAATTGTACTTATGATTTTGGATTTGAAATATCACCAAGGTAGTAATGTGGTAAATCTTGTTGAGAGATAATGGACGGGTATGGTGAGCAAGGTGAAATCCCCCGGTTAAGGGATGTGCGTATCGGATCCTCTTTTAGAGAATTATTGTTTTGTGCCTATGTTTGATATAGGTGGTTCTTGCTCGATTGTGTGAGTGGTTAGTGGTATCCGTTAGGATTCACTATGGCATAGCAGAGCGCGATGTTACGCTACTTGTCGTTCGAGGCCAAAAGGGCGTTGATTGATGAAGCATGACATTCGGGGTCCGCTGACTTCATCATGGTATTAGTGATTGATGAAGCGTGACCTTCGGGGTCCGCTGACTTCATCATGAGATCATTGATTGGTGAAGCATGACCTTCGGGGTCCGCTGACTTCATCATGAGATCGTTGATTGGTGAAGCATGACCTTCGGGGTCCGCTGACTTCATCATGGGTGTAGTGTTATATCGGTAAAGCATGACCGTTGACGGGGTCCGCTGACTTTATCCGGTGTTGAGATTTGGGAAGTGGGTCGCGTGTAGTTTTCTGCCAGCCTTCATGTTGTTGGATGTGTGATCTATTGGTTGTTTTATACGCCAATGGTGGGATCGTAAGGACCATGTTGTGTGAACTAACGGTGGTTTTATACTCCGATGGTGGGGTCGTGAGGACCATGTCGTGGGATTAGTGAGGCGATAGCCGTGTTTCGCTCACATGTTGTTACGGGCGTGACAATAGTCGATTTTGGACACCTTAGGATTAGCGTTGCCATAGTCGTTTTGGGCGCTTTTGGTTTTAGCCGTTGCTTATGATGTTAGGATAGTGGCGTATTGGTTGTATTGCACACTACAAAGGATGTTTAGCGGTAAGTGTAATCCGTAAGGATTCATGTGGTTCGATTTTCAACGTTCGGATTGTTGACTTTAGGTTGAGACTTGGTCGCTTTTAGCGTCGTCCTTGGTAAAGGTGCGTTAAGGAATTGATATCTCGGTACGAGATTGGTTGAGTTTTTCCCGATATGGGGAATTGAGCAGGTTTTAGTGCTCGGATTGTGGTTTTGATAAATCGCGGGTGACGATTTTAGTTGTTAAAGGTGATTCATTGGGAAGAATTGTCTAGGAAAGTTCGTATTGGGACTTATGATTGAGGACCGTTGAGTAGGTCCGGATTGGTTAAGTGGAGAAGATCACGAGGACATGATCGAGTTTAAGTGGGGGAGAGATGTAAGACCCAAATACTTAATGTACATAATGTATTTATGGTGTACGATGCGTGTATGAAGTGTACGAAGCACGTACATGTTGCTTGCTCGAACGTCGAAGGAAACTAGACGTTGTCTGAAGTGACAAGGTGTGTACGTATCTTTTCAACCCCAAATAAAGTTTGTGTTGATGTTTCAAAGCCTTACCATTGGAAAGAAAATCTTATTACGTTTCCAATGATATTTGATTCATCAAAAACGGAGCTACGGTCAAAAAGTTATGGCCAAAACAAGTTTCTGAAAACTGACCTGTAGGTTGGAGCGGCGCTCCACCATTTGGAGCGGTGCTCCGATTGCTGCTGATGCAATTTTCAGCATTTTTAAAGGGTTTAAATGAGGGGTACTTTGGTCTTTTCACTTGGGGTCGGTTTGGGGTCATCAAAACTGATCCATTGATCATTTTGGATCACATTTCACTCATCAAACCCTAGAGTGAGAAACCCATTTCAAGTGTGAGAAAGCTCCATTTGGAGAAGAAGAAGTTTGATTCGGGTCAATTCTCAAGTATTAAAGTTGCTCTACTCGTCAACAGCATCATTTTGGCGGTATTGGTAAGTTCAAACTCCGAATTTCATCTTTGTAATTTAATATTCAAGTTTAGGGTTTTGAGCTAGTTAGTGGTAAAACTCATTTAGGAGGTGAAATGGGAAATTGTAACTAGTTATTGTTGATGTTGGTGGGTTTTGGGCTGGTTAATGATTTAACCATGTTTAA
This sequence comes from Rutidosis leptorrhynchoides, assembly GCF_046630445.1. NCBI lineage: Eukaryota > Viridiplantae > Streptophyta > Magnoliopsida > Asterales > Asteraceae > Rutidosis > Rutidosis leptorrhynchoides. The sequence goes on along the minus strand of NC_092339.1, from coordinate 78,725,836 downwards.
GACTTGTAAATGGTGTATCATCACTAGTATTAGTAATTATTGATGTTTTGGAGACCATTAGGGTTCTTGTGGTTGACTAATTTTGACTAGAGTCAAAATTAGGTTTTGTTGATGATTATGACTCAATTGTCGAGGTAATAAAGTTTATAAACTTAAAATGGATTAAGTTGAAGTATGAAACCGAGTTAAATACGTTTTGGTGTCAAAACTTGTAAATGGTGAGATTTTGACTTTATGGGTGATTTTGAGAATGATAAGTGTTTAACACTTGTGATTGGGTTTAATTGGCATATTAGGACCATTCTCACTTATGTTAGTGATCATTGGTTAGTTTGGGCACGGTTTGTGCTTGAAAGTGCATGTGGGTCGAAATTGCACTAAGTATCGAATTGGGTTGGTTTGAAAATCCACTCTAAGTGTGTTGTTGTAATTGTGATAATGGAATAGGTACTTTCCATTGACGAGTTGCGAATTATTCGGAAGCATTCATCAAGGCGACAAGGTGAGTGTTAATATCCTATATGCATATGTATGTGTAGGATGGGTGCGGGTCGGGTGAAGTGATTCTCGGCTATAGAGCTCACTTCATATATAGGTAGATTTGATGGACTTGTGTATGGGTCCAATTGGTACGGTTGTGCGTTTTGGTTGACCACCTTTGGCGAAGTACACACTTTGGGTGTACGTTATCACACGTGGTTGTGAGTGGAATAAGTATACATGTATGTATATAATGTATTTAATTGTAGGAACGGATATGTGTTGTCCAAGTTAGTGATATATGTCATTGTACACTAACGGCCTTTATGAACGGATGTATGTTGTCCGAGTTAGCGATATATGTGTTGTATGCTAACGGTTTATTGTATGGATATGTGTTGTCCAAGTTAGTGATATATGCGTTGTACATTAACGGTTTTATGAATGGATATATGTTGTCCAATTTAGTGTTATATGTGTTGTACACTAATGATTTATGAATGGATATGTGTTGTCCAATTTAGTGTTATATGTGTTGTACACTAACGATTTTATAAACGGATATGTGTTGTCCAAGGGTTAGTGATATATGTGTTGTACACTAAAGGTTGTTATGAACACCGATGGGAAATTCGAGTACCATTCCTTTTTACGATTGGTTAACCTTGGGCGTTTATATATTGTTGTATATATATATATATATTGACGTATTGTTGTGATGTAGCTAACCCTCCGGGTGTAGCTTATTTGGCGTTGTTCACATCGTTGTTGGTGAACTTATATTTTGTTGATATCTTTAGCTTGTTGCTTAGAGATCGCACGGTATGCTTAGTGTAGTTGCCTTATTCATGGATGCTTCGGTATGCGGTATTTGATATTTGTGTGGCGTGTCCATTTTATACATATATATGTATGTAATATATATTATCACTCACTAAGCGTTAGCTTACCCTCCCATTGTTTACCTTTTTATAGATTCGCTTGGATGCGGTGGCTCGGGTAGCGTGAGAACTAGTGGCTTGCGTAGTTGCTTTAGAAGGCTTGCTTTTGGATTGATTAGGATTGGGTAGCGTATCCCCAATCGCAATGCTCGGCTTTATTTTGTATTAAAAGTCTTGTGGTCGAAAACTCGTATTTGTACTTAAAGGGGTAATTTGGGCATATGTGGGCCCGGTGTCGTAAAACCCTTTTTATTAATGGAACGTGTTAGTTTTACATATTTGCATATGTGGTGTAAAGCGTTTCGTCTAAAAATGTTGGGAAGTGGTCAATCTTTTTTGCGTAATTGACTTTTTGGGACAGCAGCCTGTCCAGGCCATTCTGCGCGCCGCGCAATAGCTTGGCGCGCCGCGCAAGTCCCTGCACAAAGAATTTTTTTTTAATCGATATTTCCGCGTGATCGTTTGTATAACGGGCTGGGGTGTTACAATCCATGTATTGGCTATGGGGCGATTGCGACGTGCTTTTAGTCGATACCGCCAACAACTGTATATTGCTTATACTTTTTGTTTTACACAAATACGCATTATATATTATCTTTATAGTTGCATAACTTTTTTCGGTACTATGTTGCAGAGGTGGACCTTGAGCTGGTGATGAGGTCAGCAGACATTAGTAGGATTAGGCCAGCGCGTCGCCAAAACGCTGGCGACGGCGAGATCATACCTATTGATGAACCGATTCTCAACACCTTCTCCATCCCTGGGGGCGAAGACCGCGGTAAGCGCAAAGCGACAGCAGAGGGGACTACCACACCTCGCAAGAGACGTATTCGCTCTGTATCCGAACAAGAACCAAGTAAGTAAATTTCCATCCGCATTATTGTTTATACTGCGTTAAAATTCTCGTCTCTTTAATTTGCTGTATTCGCTTATTTCTTTTTAGTTGTGCTTTCAGACTCTACAGGGGAGCCGGAACAGCTATACAACATTACTGGAGATATCCCAGATGATATCTTAGAAGAGCCTGGCAACGAAAATTTGAGCATTCCTTCTGATGTTGAAACATCAAACCGCGAAGAAGAAGATGCGGATGAGGCTGCAGAAGAGAAGCAAGCCAACAAACTCTACCGCAAACTTTGCAAGTTTGTGCCACAAAATGTACAACAACAATACCGCCAACTCTCATTCGCTCGGGCTGAAAGATAGCGAATACACAACTGTTTCAACGCTATTTGCTTGACAGTTGACAATGTTGAGCGATTCAATGAGATGTCTGACTAATATGAAAAGTAGGTTAAGATTGCGAACGCTTAGCACAGGAAAGCGCAGAAGCTTGAGGCACAACTGAAAAAAGTTGTGAATGAAAATGTGACGCTCAAAGAGAGAGCGGAATACGCAAAAAATCAGTTTTCGCAACTTGTCAAATACCTGCCTGAACTTGGCGATAAGGTAATGGATTCAGCGCCAGTTACCGAAAAAGTTCAAGCTTACGCCCAAGCTGCCAAGCTCGCTACTTGCTGCGAGTGGCATGACCTTCTCTGCAAGCTTGGTGACCTTACTCAACCACTTCCTACAGATATTGCGAATGAGATATGCGCAACCGATGATGCACGGGAAGCGCTAGCTATAGCAAAGAAAGAGGTTGAAAAGATCACCATACCGGCATTGGAAGAGCTCAGCCAACGCGAGGGCGTTACGTTTGCAGATATTAAAGCGCTTAAGCTTTAAAATATCTTAAGTAAATTGTAAATTTTAATCCCGCAATTATAAATTGTGTTGTTTGTAATTCCACGCGTTTTCATAGCGCGTTTATTAATGAAATCTTTATGTTCCGCCGTTGCAACTTGTCTTATTTATATAGCGCTTTACTTTATCATATAGTCATAATTTAGACTTGTCCTTTGCAATTTCCAACGTTTATTATTGTGCACATAATAAATATGTACTTTAGCGAAACAATCTATTATATATTATGAATCTTCTAAGTCCGAAAAAACGATCCTTAGGTAATTTATTAGCATTGCGAAGCATCTAATTATGGCAAAATCAAATACTTAGGAAATTTTATCCTTTCGCAACTTTCATTATTTAACACAAGTGGGCAATTTCATCACTTGGTTTTAAACATGTTATTTCGCATTACACAATCGTATTATTATAGCATTAAGCAGACTGTATCATTGCTTAGCGAAAACAATGCCATCTTATTGAAAATATCTGTGGAGCCTTAGTTATATGTACACAAACATTAATTCAGTGTTACGAAAATTAAGCAATTGTATTCTGCAAAATAATCACTGCGTGTGGCCACACGCAGTGTTCTTGCTTTGTATAGAAACAACCACTAACACTGAAACTAACGTTGCTTTATTCATTACTTTTCCGCAATACAAATTTCAGAAAATGAAAATAACATATCGATCATTGGTCAAACATGATTAAGCATTCTATCAAAAGTCTTGTATTACAAATATACACATTATTCAGAGTGGACTGAATGCCCCTCAACACCTACACTTTCTCTTGCCACAATCATAGCACAAAATGGCTCTATCACCGCAGAAGTTAGCTTGCCAATTCCCTTATTAGCAGAAAACTTAACCAAGCCATGCAGAGTATATGGTATTGCACCAAACATGCACAAATCAGTGCGCCCAAGAATCATATTGAAGCGCGACTGATTTCGCATTATATAAAGATTTAACAAAGCTTGGCGCCTTAGCAATTCATCGCGATCATCAACTAGCTCAATTTGCAACTCCAACTGACCAATAGGCTAAGTTGACTCTCATGAAAATCCAACAAGTGAAACCGCAGTAGGTTTCATCAAAGTCTTAATGCTTGCAGGCAACTTACTGAAGCATTGCTCATACATTACGTCTACACTGCTACCAGTGTCAACGTGCACTTTCATAATCACAATACCAGTATTCGCAATGCAGCATGAAACCACCACTGGTTTGTCAACATCCGTGGTCAGGTTCGCAGGAGGAAAAGTGTGATGACCCATCCAAATCCATTTGGACAAAAACATCATTCATCGATTTCACAGTGAGATATTGACCTCTACATGATACGTTTTGAAAACATTGTATTCTCTTGAAAAGGCACACCATAAATGAATATCTAATTCCAATATTTTTGACATCTGATGATTTCTACATATAGACATTCACCGTAAATAATAGTTTACAATACTACATCCGTTGACAATGCAGTCAAAATAAGATACATGGTGATGATTTTGTGAATGCAAAGTTTTCACGAATAAAGCATGTATGACTCCATGCACATAGCTTGTATAACGTATAAGCAAACAGCGGAAGACTTCTAGGAACCTGAGAATAAACATGCTTAAAAATGTTAACACAAAGGTTGGTGAGTTCATAGTTTTAATGTTGCGCATAATCTGTATATAAAGGTGGATCACAAGATTTCAGTTGTTTCATCTAGAAACGTTTATCAAAATATTATACAAGATTGAGCACCATGGTAACTAAACTTTAACGTCTATATAATAAGTACCCCTGTTTTAACATACATGCAACCAACATGTACAATACACGCCATCCAATGTGTACTAAACTCAAATAGCATACATCTGTTTTATAGTTTAGGCTAGGGTTTCTATACCTGGAACAGGCGGGGATGTCAAGCCCTGTGGATCCATATACCATTATTCGCGCCCACCGGTTCTTATAACCGGCAGTTACTAGTTACCAAAGCTAAGGGATTTTCGGTTCAAAATCGGTGTAGAATTTAGTATGTACTTGTATCCATTGTGTTTAAAATACAGTGCATGTATTCTCAGCCCAAAAATATAGATTGCAAAAGCAATTAAAAAGGGAGCAAATGAAACTCACCTTAGCACCACATAAGGTCATTCACCGCAATGTGACCGAAACTCAGAATGCAAAATAACCGTAGATCTCAACCTAGAGAACATATATTGGTCAATACATGTCTAACAAGCTAGGTCAGGTCATAGTGTATCACAATCCTAATGCTCGAGATCGACATGCAAAAGTTAACAAAAGTCATCTCAAAAGTCATCCTGACCCAATATAATCTTTAAATCTATACATGTTTATTATATTAACATAGTATAAGTCTTGATAATTGAATGAATTTATAGTTTATCAAACTCAAAATATTATTTATTTCAGGAGCTATATTATATTTGAATTATCATGGCAATCGATAATATTTTATTATTTCACATAGTTTTCCAATACTTGTAAAATCAGATTATAGTGTTTATAAAGTTTTAAAACATGATAAGACAGTCAACTTTGATAATTATTCAGTAAAACGAGACTTGTCTTATATAGAAATTCATTTACTCGAATAGTAATATCGAAAAATCCAATTTATCAATCTCATAGACAAGTTGTTTAAATATTAATTTACAGTTTCAAATACAATTTCAATGAACGTCAAACATAATTCAGTTGGCCATATCTTTTAATCCGTTCATCGAAATCACGCGATTTCTAAATGAAAAGTTATTAATTTTTCGATAGCTTTCCAACGACATGCATATCATATACTTTATATCAGTAGCATATGTATCAAATTCGTGATTCATCATAAATTATCTAACGACAAAATTAAAGCATACAAGCATACATAAACATATATACTCGAGCACTAGACATCGACACACTATTAATATATAAAAGATAAGATATGAATGCTCACGTATCAATATTGTGATTCAATATTGCAGAAAAGTACGTAGACGCAACGGAGATGATAAACACTAGGTTTGACTTGCAAACAATACCCACGAATATTACCCATAACCTCCATAGCTATAACCCATAATTTCCTTAGCTTTGACCTATTTGAAAACTCGGTTTGAAATCATTTTAGCAGAACTTCGTCATAGTATTTTGTGTATACATAACTAATATAAATAATTATATAAGATTAATAATAATAATCTTAATAATCTTAATAATAATAATAATAATAATAATAATAATAATAATAATAAAATAATAATAATGATAAGATCTTATGGAGTAATATATATGTATGTATGTGTAAAATGATCGATTGCAGAAACTGAATCGAGTCATATATATAGTATAATAATATAATATAATAATATAATAAATTAATAATATAATAATATAAAAATAATATAATAATATAAAAAATAAAACGTGTGAATTAGAATTCAATAATATCTGCCGACAGTTTTCATGGACCGGTATTTCGTACTCTTGTTGCTAATAATTGACGGGTAAAAGTATGAGTAAAAATTCTACTTTTTATATTTGAATACATATATATCTGTTTTGGTCTTAAGCTTTATAAAATTAGTTGTAAAAAGGTTCTTTTATAAAGTTTGTACGCGTAATATGTGTTTTCCTAGTTTTTGACTGAACAAAGATATATAATATAATATTAATTTAATTATAATAATATAATAAATATAATAATAATGAAATAAAATATAATTGTTATGTTAATAATAATAAATAATAAATGTATAGATAGTCAATTTTGTACAAAGATTTAGTCAACATTGTATGGCCATTTTTGTGTATAAATATGGGGTGTAAGTAACTCTTTAAACTTGCACATATATACACTTATCAATATATTTCTCACATATATACTCTCTCCATTTCTTCTTTTAGAATAGAAATTGTTTTCTACTTCTCTTCTTTATTCTTTGTTCATATTTATTAGTAAGAAGCCTTGTTGCTAAGAATAGAATACTAAATGTAGTTATAAACTAATAGATTTATAACACGTTATCAGCACGAAGTGCTCTGTATAATCAAGGTTTATCTAAGCAAGCACAAGTCACTAATCAAGGTAAGAAATTCTTTAACGATATCTTCTATTATTTATTAGTAAGGTACATATTATTATCATCATAAGTAAAATTATACTTATGTAATCTAACTTTTATTAACTTCACTAACATTTATATTTATGTTATTTAAGTTATATATGGTCGGTTATACCGCCTGAATTATATTTATGTAGTCTAACTTTTATTAACTTCACTAACATTTATATTTATGTTATTTAAGTTATATATGGTCGGTTATACTATAGTGACCCATCCTAATCCACCTGGACGAAGTCTTCATCAGATGGTCCCATTGCGAGGTTCTGACATCTATATGCCATGAATGACTCCAAGTAGTATCTTTAAATTGAGCAAATGCACAGCGGAAGGTTTCTTTCATACCTGAGAATAAACATGCTTTAAAGTGTCAACCAAAAGGTTGGTGAGTTCATAGGTTTATCATAAACAATAAAATTCATTATTTTGATAGACCACAAGATTTAAATACAGTACACCTATCTCGTGTACAAAACCATTTTTCATAAATCTTAGTAACCGTACGCATACCTCGTGCACAAAAACTAATACATATAACCTGTGTATAAAAATCATTCTCTCGATACATAACATTTATATCAATTGGTGGCAATTATTATGTCCACATAATTCAACGGTGGCAATTATCATGTCCACATAATTCAACGGTGGCAATTATCATGTCCACATAATTCAACGGTGGCAATTATCATGTCCACATAATTCAACAGTGGCAATTATGATGTCCACATAATTCAACGGTGGCAATTATCATGTCCACATAATTCAATAATAATCCGCAGAACTTCTGTCTGCATAATAATTCATTCGAGGAATGTTTTGTTTGTGTCTATCTCGTCAAACATTTATAAAAGCATTTCATGTATTCGCAGTTCAAAATATATTTTAAAAGCATTTAATAAAACAGTTGTAAAAACAGCGCATGTATTCTCAGTCCCATAAATGTAAAGAGTAAAAGGGAATCAAATAAACTCACCATATGATATTTTGTAGTAAAAATATGCATACGACAGAACTGAACAATGCAGGGTTGGCCTCAGATTCACGAACCTATATCATATATATATATATATATATATATATATATATATATATATATATATATATATATATATATATATATATATATATATATATATATTAACACATATAGTCATAATCGAACAAGTTATAATATATATTATTTCAATTGTTTATATTTTTATATCTATATGTATACTTTTATATATGTTATATATAAGTATTTTTATAACAATTTTTATTGTAATAATAATAATAATAATAATAATAATAATAATAATAATAATAATAATAATAATAATAATAATAATAATATTAATAGTTATATTGTTAATAATAATATAGTTCTTATAATAATAATAATGATACTAGTAATTAGTAAAAATGATAGTATTGATGATAATAATATTAATGTTAAAAATAAAAATAATAATAATAATAATAATAATAATAATAATAATAATAATAATAATGATAATAATAATTATAATATTCATAAATTTAATAATAATAATCATATTCATAAAAATAATAATAAAGATAATAATGATAAAAGTAATGATAATTCTAATAATATTACTAATGCTATTTTTAAAAATGATAATTTTAATAGTTATGATAATAATAATAGTAGTAATGATAATAAATAGGATAATTATAATAATAAAACTTTTACCTATAGTAATAATAATAATAATAATAACATTAATATTAATAATACTTATTTTAATAATAATAATGATATTAATGATAATAATACTATTACTTAATAATAACTATTAATCATAATAATTATAATGATATTGTAAATATTAATACTCTTATTAATACTAATAATGATACGATAATAATAATAATAACATTAATAATAATAATGGTAATAGTAATACTACCTCATAGAAGTAGTCCTTAAAAAAAAATGCCCAAGTCCGGATTTGAACCCGCGACGTCCCGCTAACCCGATAACACTCCTAACCTTTGAACCATAGGTTTGTTCCTGTTATACCCCGTTCGAATATTTGTTTATTATGTACTAAACTGATTATCCCATCCTACTTCTACCATCTTCAAGATCACGATTAACATCATCTTCAACATGATTCTTTAGCATCATCATCAAAACTAAACATCTCTTCATCTACCATTTACATCGTGCATTAAAATCATGACTATCATCATCCGAATAATACAACGTGATTATTATTTCTCCCTCCGTATCATTATTGTTATTTCATGTAGCATTAAATCATAATCATCAACTTAATTATCACCCTTTAAACATCATCGTTCTAAAATAAAAGAATGATAGTCGTTGGGCCCAACTTATTTGCAGTCCATAAATGATGAAGCCCATGAACCGTTGTGACCCAAGTGGAAAATAATAATAGTACTCGGCCTAAAAACAGTTTCCTGCCCAACTGAAAATTTAATCTCGGCCCAAATAAAAAAAATAGGAATACGGTGACCCTATTCTGTATCAATCGATTTTTCTTATCACTTTCATACATTTTCTAATTTATAAAATGCAGCAGCAGGTTAAAATAGAAAACAACATCATCATTGTTAACTTTACGTACGTGCTTCATCTTCTTTACTTTATCACCCATCATCCAACTACATCAGCATTATCTTCATCGCGTACAGAAAGAAAACCAAAGTAGCAGCCTTGTTAAGTTTTTACGGCTCATTTAGATCTCAATAACAATTAATCCAATAAACAACTCATGGTCCGTTTATTGATATAGCACTTTTATAAAATCCTAATTCTTCCCGGAAAAAAATATGAAAAGGGCCTCCTCTTCTTCTGTTTTAGTTGGCAATGTGAAGCCACCAGGACCCTACTTCGATGGTTTTTATTGATCAAGAGCAGCAATTATTGTTTTACCATTATTAACTAAAGTGGGGACTAGGGTTGATGATTCACGATAGGAAAGAAAAATAGAAAGCAAAAAGAGTGCAGTGGGGACCAAAGGAAAATGATATGTTTGTTTTTTTTTGCTGTTGAATCATAATGGACAAAATGAGTATATTACTCGTATGATTTCAAGAATAATAGCCCACTTTTGTCTGCCACTTCTCCAATGGGCCCTTTTATCTCATGAACTAAAATCATTATATATATCACCAAGTGGTTGTTGGTCGTCTTTGACAGAAAAGAAAAAGAAACGTCTGCAGTTTCCCAGCGATGATACATGTGGTTCTGTGTGTTTATTTCGTATTGATTATAACAGAAAAATTGTAACAACAATATCAATATTCAATGGTGGTCTAAAGTTTCTTCGATGGTGTATTAACTGCAGAAGTATGCAGCAGTAAAGCAGAAAGAAAAATGACGGTTTAATAGGCTGCTTTTGGTTTGGTTTTTGAACGAGTATAGAGAGATATATGGTTCGGTTATAGGTGATGAAAGTGTGTCCTGTTTGACGTGGTGGCATGGTTTTAGGGTGTTAAACAAGGTGGGTGTTCGTAGTGGATGGTTGTAGTTGTGATTGAATCATAAAAGAAAATTATGTAACAGTTGTATGATTGAGCAACCATGGCAACGGTGTTTTATGGTTGTAGGGTAGCGATTCAAACATGAAAGAGGGCACAGGAGATAGGAGGATACATGGTGGTGTGTTGATGGCAGTTAAGGTGACCGGTTGTATGTGATGATGGTTTCAAGATGTCGTGAGAGAAGAAGATGGCTCGTGTATGTCAAACAAGAAAAGAAAAAGAAACAGAAGGTATGTAAATATATATCCAGTATGTGTGTCTTGTATGCAGTTATATTAGGATATATATGTATATATAATCCGTTAGATAGGAATCAAAATATAGTTTTTCAATAAATTTAAGTCTCAATTACACAATTTAAGCAGTATACTTCTTTGTTATCTAGTAATTGTGATCGACAAAGAATCTCGAGCAGGATGAAGGAAGGACAGGAAATAGTAATAAATAGGGACGCTTTACAGATATTTATTTCTGATAGATTTTGTTTTGTATCGGTGATTGAATTCAATTTCGAGCAGTGGAAGGACAATAAAGAAATATAAAGCTGAAGTTGATCTGCAACTGAATTTGTTTGTATCATTGATTGGATTCAATTTGTAATCAGGTAAGAATCAATTGAAGTTGTTTTGTAGCTAGATTGGGTCGACATGGTTATGCAGTAACAAGATTTGAAGGACGATTGTGAAGTCGTCATGTAACAGAACGTAGACAGGATTCTTCAAACAAGAAGAAGAAAACAAAAAAAAATAAGTCAGATGTAACAAATTCATACATTCTTCTATTACTGATTCCTATCCAAGTTTGTTTTGTTCTTATGATTAAATCTTGATTTGTACAAGAATAGAGCCCAAAAATCAAATTACTTACAGTAGGATTGTAACGTGAAACAGATTTTGATTCCGTATTTGTTTTATTCCTTATTCAATTAATCTAAATTAATATTTGAATAATTAATACAATAATACTGATTCATGTAATATATATGTATATATATATCAGTATATATATATATATATATATATATATATTATATATATATATATATATATATATATTATATATATATATATATATATATCTATTTTTATATAACTGTATATATATCTGTATTTATATATCTATTTTTACATATTATAATTAATCTTATTAATTAATAAATATAACTATAATAATAATACTCTTAATATTATAACTAATAAAAATTTAGTAATAATTTTATTATTAATGATAATGATAATAATAACTATAGAATTTATAACAATAATATTATTAATAATAATAATATTAATTATAATAATACTAATATTATTAATGATAATAATAATATTAGTAATAATAATACTATAATAATTTATTTATATTAATTTCATATTTATATGTAGTATATTGAAAATAATAATATTATTAATACTGATTTTAATATTAATATTACTATTGATAACAATAATGAAAATAATGATAATTATATTCAAATTTGTAACTTAATTTAATATATTACAATTTATTACTATTTACCAATTATATAATATATTGAATTTTTAATATTTATTACATATATATATTACAACATATAATATTACAAATTATAAATTCCAATTACCATGTATATATATACACATACATATCTATTTACAATTAATTGTTCGTGAATCGTCGGGAACAATCGAAGGTCAATTGAATATATGAAACAGTTCAAAAATTTTGTGACTCAACATTATAGACTTTGCTTATCGTGTCGGAAACATATAAAGATTAAGTTTAAATTTGGTCGAAAATTTCCGGGTCGTCACATATACCGCCTGAATTATATTTATGTAATCTAACTTTTATTAACTTCACTAACATTTATATTTATGTTATTTAAGTTATATATGGTCGATTATACCGCCTGAATTATATTTCTGTAATCTAACTCTTATTAACTTCACTAACATTTATATTTATATTATCTAACATTTATTTATTTATGATTACTTACATTAATAATTATTTATTTTATGCATATTAATTCTTAAAATCATTATTTATGCATACTAACATTTATCCTTTACTCTTATCATTATTCTTATGTTAATTCTTGTATTTGACTAAATAAAAAAAAACTTTTATTAAATTCATTTTAAATACAACGGGTACATAACAGCCGTTAACGTTAACTGGCGACGTTACAACGGTCATATATACATAATGGTTGTTAACGTCAACTGACAACGTTACAACGACTATATTTTTCAAATATAAATTACACATCTCCGTTCCACATTTTCACAAATCAATCTCCTTTTTCTCATATTATTACTTTTAAAGTTTTGTGAAGATGATTCACCCATTTTTTATTTTAGCTATTATATTGATCATGTTATATATCATTAATCTTGTTAGTCTACCACCAGAGAAATTTTATTTAATCTATAATGCCCTTAGGTTTTTATTGTTTGTAATTCAACCGTTGCATAACAACCATTTGTATCCATTGTGTTAACTATGGTGGCAACCATTTTAACTGTCCTTTCCTATTTTCTTTTCTAATTGAATATATGAATATAAATTCAGAATTCAGAAAACTTCTAAAATAGAAAATGGAATAACTTATTTGTTATGGTGAGGTTTTCATTAGTGGCATAAAATCAGGATTGATATTTATAAATCCTCCACGTTCACCGCACCATGCAAAGATTCTTATTTTATTATGATATATATTAACATATATCATATCATGATTTACACTATACAATGATCAGTTAATCTTATTTCATATTGCTTTTATTCTAAAGTATTAAATAAATGAATACTTACATATGCAAGTATGAACATACTTGCAAAATCGTTCCACGAAATGAATACCAGGCAACTTGTATATTCTTGTAGGTCTGGTGCTATTTGATCCACTCCTAGAATTGTGATCTATGAACAAATAAAATGAAAATGTTAATAGACGCTCTTATAAGAATCCCAGAGATTCTTATTAATGATCTGGTAACATGGATCATCAGTCTAGTATTTATTGAATACATGAACATCTTGTTTAGCTCTAAAAATAAGTCCCAAACAGAAAATGAAACGAGAGTGAATCTGTTGAAAAATCTTGATTAAATAAACCCTGAGCTACCTTGAGACTTGAATGGTTTGAATTTTCTAAGATGCCTAGCTTGTTATGTATCACTTATAAATAAATGGTTTTAGACCATAACGCATATGTTTATTAAGTGTTATCTTTTATGTACTTCAGATTGTAACTTGTTTGCATGTAATATAATTTGATTATCTTGCTGAAATATAACTCATTATTTACTTATCTTATTTGAAGTTTTAGTATGAATCCTGCTGAAATACAACATCAATTAAATGGTAAACACCTATGTATTACAAATAGTGGTAACATACACACTATGATCAAATTTAAGAAATATTTCATTGATTTAAATTAAATGAAGGAATTATAAATACTATATCAGGTCTTGCAAACTTGATATATGGAACGGAAAAGGCAAAAATTCATATTATCAAATGGTACGAATTTTCTGATAAACAATGCTTTGTTTTCTCCCAAATCAAAGAGAAATTTGTTAAGTTTCTCTGATATATATCATAATGGATATGATTAACAGTCAATGATAACCGAAAATGAGAAATACCTATGTAGCACCGAAAAGCGCATATGATGAAAAGCGCATCGCATATGATTAAAAGCGCATATGATAAAAAGCGCATATGATGAAAAGCGCAGCGCATATGATTAAAAGCACATATGATAAAAAGCGCATATGATGAAAAGCGCAGCGCATATGATTAAAAGCGCATATGATAAAAAGCGCATATGATGAAAAGCGCAGCGCATATCATTAAAAGCGCATATGATGAAAAAAGCGTATGATGAAAAGCGCATATGATGAAAAGCATAACGCATATGATTAAAAGCGTAGCGCATATGATTAAAAGCTCATATGATGAAAAGTGCATATAATGAAAAGCGCAGCGCATATGATTAAAAGCGCATATGGTGAAAAGGATATATGATGAAAAGCGCATATGGTGATTAATGAAAAAGTACATATGGTGATTAATGAAAAGCACATATGGTGATTAATGAAAAGCACATATGATGATTAATGAAAAGAATATTGAGAAAGAATCACCAATGTTTCTTGAAAGAATTCAAGGTGATATATGTGGACCGATTCATCCACCATGTGGACCATTTTGATATTTCATGGTCCTAATAGACGCATCTAGTAGATGGTCTCATGCTTGTCTATTATCAAGTCGAAATGTGACATTAGGAAAGTTTCTTGTTTAAATTATTACACTAAGAGCACATTTATTGATTACACCATTAAAAAGGTGAGACTTGATAATGTTGGTGAGTCAATATCTCAAGCATTTTATGATTATTATATGTCTACAGGGATTGTTGTTGAACATCTAGTTGCTCATGTGCATACAAAAATTGGTTTAGCTGAATCAATAATTAAACGCATGCAACTAATAGCTAGACCATTGAAAATGAGTACAAAACTCTCAGAATTTATATGGGGACATGCAAATTTACATACTGCGATATTATTTCACATTAGACAAAGTACAACTCATAAATATTCTCCCATACAACTTGATTTTGGTCGAGAGCCAAATATATCCCACTATTAGAACATTTGATTGTGCAGTGTATGTTCTAGTTGCACAACCACAACGCACTAAAATAGGTCCTCAAAGGAGGATGGGGATATATATATATATTGAATATGAAACATCTTCAAGTATAAGATATATTAAACCCATGACGGGTGATGTTTTTACAGCACATTATGCTGATTGTCACTTTAATGAAACATTGTTTCATAGATTAGGGGGAGAAATGAAAAATCAAGAAAAAGATGTTTCCTGGTGTGAACATAAATTAATGTATCTTGATCATCGCACAAAAGAATGCTAAAAGAAAGTTAAAAAAATAAAAAAAATAATGCATATGCAAGAACTTGCAAATAAATTACCTGATGCATTTACAGATACAAAAAGGAGTGACTAAATCATATATACCAGCAGTAAATGCTTCAGCTAGAATTGAAATTACAAAAGCTAGCAATAATGTCACTCATGAGTCTTTGCTACGCCAGAAACGTGGGAGACCAATTGGTTCCAATGATAAAAATCCTCGAAAAATAAAATCAGTTGATAATGAGGTAAAAGAAAGTGTTCAAGAAGAACCACAAATCAATATTCCTTCTGTAGAGGATATTGATAAATGTAAATACATAAATTGCAATAAATTATACAATAATATGGAACCGAAATAGAATGACAAAATATTGATGAGAATTTTCATATAATGACATCATGAATAAAGATGATGAGCTGGAACCAAAATCTGTCATTGAATGTCAAAATAGACATGACTATATACGAGCTGAATTGGAATTGCTCAATAAAAGAAAAGTTTTCGTATAAATCATTATCACTTTTAAAGATGTGAAATGTAGGGGACCCAAATGAATTTTTACCCGAAAAGGAAATGAGAAAAAATGAAGTTACAAGGTAAAGCTAGACTTGTAACTCAAGACTTCTCTCAAAGACCAGAAATTGATTACGAGGAAACTTATTCTCCTGTTATGGATGAAATTACTTAATCAGTCTGGCAGTTTCTAAAAATTTAGAAATGCATCTAATGGATGTTATTACTACTTATTTAAATAAATCACTTGATAGTGATATATACATGAATATACATGAAGGGTTTAAGGTATAAGAAGCATCTAATGCAAAACACAAGAAAATGTATTCTATTGAATCACACAGATTATTATATGGGTTGATACAATAGTATAACCGATTAAGTGATTACTTGATAAACAAATGGTATACAAATAACCTTACTTGCCATTGTGTTTTCATTAAGAAAACAACATCCGGATATGTGATCATAGCTGTTTATGTTGATAATCTTAACATCATAGGTACAAATAAAGAGATTCATGAAGCCATTCAACTTCTAAAGAAAGAATTTGAAATGAAAGATCTCAGAAAAACCAAGTATTGCCTTGGTTTACAAATTGAGCATATGCCTAATGGTTTACGTGTACATCAAACAACATATACTGAAAAGATTTTGAAACGTTTCAATATGGACACGGCAAAACCATTAAGTACTCCTATGGTTGTTAGATCACTCAATGTTGAAGCTGATCCATTTCATCCATGTGAAGATCATGAAGATATTCTTGGACCAGAAGTACCATATCTTAGTGCAATTGGAGCCCTTATGTATCTTACAAATTGTACAAGACCTGAAATTTCTTTTGCAGTTAAACTGTTGGCAAGGTTTAGCTCTGCTCCTACCAAAAGACACTGGAATGGGATCAAACACATATTTTCGATACCTTTGAGGAGGAAATACTGATTAAGGATTATTTTATTCTAACGAATCAAAACAAGATTTGGTTGGTTATGCAGATGCAGGTTATTTATCTGATTCACATAAAGCTAAATCTCAAACATGATATGTATTCCTAAATGGAGATACTGCAATATCATGGCGTTCTCAAAACAAACACTTGTTGCAATATCATCAAATCATGCTGAAGTGATTGCATTACATGAAGCTACTCGGGAATGTTTTTGGTTGAGATCAATGACACAACTCATTACTGATTCTTGTGGACTAGAACGCGATAAAAGTCCAACAACTCTCTATGAAGATAATGCAGCTTGCATAGCACAGATGAAAGAAGGGTATATCAAAAGTGACCGAACAAAACATATACCTCCTAGATTCTTCTCATATACTCAAAATCTCATTAAGGACAACCAGATTGAAATGAGATATGTTCAATCCAACAAAAACTCTGCTGATTTTTTCACTAAAGCACTTCCAACTGCTATTTTCAGAACACACGTTCATAACATTGGCATGAGACATGTTTCAAAAGATGTAACAGCTGAAGCGATGTCTACTTGAGGGGGAGTCAACTCTATGATGCACTCTTTTTTCCTTAGCTAAAGTTTTCCCACTGGGTTTTCTTTAGCAAGGTTTTTAACGAGGCAGCAACTTATAGTTGATCTCTTACAAAACAAAATTACTATCTAAGGGGGAGTGTTATGATAATAATAATAAATAATAAATGTATAGATAGTCAATTTTGTACAAAGATTTAGTCAACATTGTATGGCCATTTTTGTGTATAAATATGGGGTGTAAGTAACTCTTTAAACTTACACATATATATACTTATCAATATATTTCTCACATATATACTCTCTCCATTTCTTCTTTTAGAATATAAATTGTTTTCTACTTCTCTTCTTTATTCTTTGTTCATATTTATTAGTAAGAAGCCTTGTTGCTAAGAATAGACTACTAAATGTAGTTATAAACTAATAGATTTATAACAATAATAATGTAATAATAATTTTGAATCAAATTTAAATCGTAAATATTTAAAAAGTCGTATTTCTCAAATACTTTAGGGTTATATTATGTAACTTATAATTAATAATTTCTATTATGTCGCTTTCATGTGAATAGTAAATTAATTAATTTTGTTTCATTTACTATTTATATGAATAGTAAATGAATTAATTTTGATTCAACTATTTAAGTTACATTGTTGTACATTGTGCTTTACAGTTTGTACATCTTTGATTTAATTGTGTTTCTTCTTATAAATTAAAAAATTTACATCATAAAAATAAAACGATCATATACGTAAAAAAAATTAATTTGAAATTGCATCATTCAATAGTAAATTTTTATCATTTAGTATATAAATATTATTCGCATGTTTCCGTGTATATATATATATATATATATATATATATATATATATATATATATATATATATATATATGTGTGTATATATATATATATACACACACACAATTATATAATTATCACAAGTTATAACGTTTGTGAATCGTTAGACAAACAGGGTGGTCAACCGTTATATAAAACTCATTTACAAAAGTTTTAAAACTTGTTAGAATTCATTTCTTATCATGATGAAAATATTAAATCATATAAAGATTTAGTTCAAAATAAGTCGAAATTTTCCGGGTCATCACAAAAAGTAATAGAGGGACATTGCCAGCTTGCGAGTTGTTCAGATATTTGGAATACTGACATTTCGCCTTGTACCTCTACCACATTAATGACCTGAATTCCGCTCAAATTCTCTTTTTTACTAACCATTTTTACCCCAAGATTCTTCACCGCAGGGGCTTTTCGATCAGCAGCATTTGGCACTTGCGGAGCGTTAGATTTTGCTGGCAAAATAATAGCATTCGCAGTACTTGCAGCACCCCGAGCGATTAAATGGTCCAGCTTACCTTGCTCATATGCCTCTGCGATCAGCTCCGCCAAATCTCTACAGCGATTGGTATCATGTCCATAATCATCATGAAAAATACAAAACTTAGATTTGTCGCGCCTATTGTTCTCCGCTAAAGGTTGCGGATCAGGAAAAGATTTAGCAACCCTTTCTTGCAGTAGAATTTCCTTAGGCATTTTTGTTAACATCTGAATGATATTAAAAGACCCCTGGTTCCATTTTCGCGTAGAATAGCGATCCCGACGGCCATATCCATGGTTATCATTTTGACCTTGATATTTATCATTGCGCGAGTAACCACCGCTGCCATTTCGTCGTGGATATCCGGAACCGCGGTAATTATCGCTATTTCCATCACGAAAAGAATCATTGTCATCCCGCCAACTTTTATCTTTACCCCACCCACATACAGGGGTTATAGTACTATCTTCTCCACCTCTGAGATAGTCATATGTTTCTTGCTGGACCTTAGCGAAAGTTGGTGGAACATCTCTTCGCAATCTTCGCACAAGCGTTGGATGCTGCTGCGGATTAATTGCATGCAAAAACCGAGAGATTTTTTGATCTTCATTCAAACTTGGTATCTTTTTGCACTCATAGATGTATCGCGTAAGTAATGCGCTCAAAGTTTCCTTGTTGCCTTGTTTGATATCATGACATTCTATATGTGTCTTCTTCTGCGACAAAATATTCTGAAATTGTAGCAAAAATTTATCGCGAAGATCAATAAAGCCGATAATACTGCGAGCTTGCAAACTATGAAACCACTCCCTTGCTGACCCTTGAAAAACCATAGGAAATACTCTGCACGCAACCAGTTCATCCCAATTATAGGTGCTTACCACCCCTTCAAATCACTGTAAAAAATCCAAGGGGTCAGTTAACCCTGAGTAAACTCCTAATGTTGCCGGCACAATGGGTGGTGTACAGTTGGATAATCAGAGATATGCTGGACAAACTTGTCTGCAGCAGTGGTAATTTCAGTCGCCTTTTTTTGTGAGTATCAATATTCTCCGCACAAAACTTGGCTATCATATCTTGCAAAAAATTTGGTTGTTCAAACTTATGTTGCATTGACTTAGGCGCAATGCTTCTAAAAGCATCCGCTAAGAAATTTTGAGTGTTTTCTCTGCGCATAGCATCAGAAGCTTCACCCTCATCCCCATGGCGAGGATAGGGTGTTGGTGGCCGCCTACGCTTAACATGTGGAATTTTTATAAATTCCTCCGCACTATCTGAATCATCAGAAAATTCACTTTCTTCTTTTGGCGCTTTCGCCTTCTTTGAATTATAGACAGAATTTAAAACGACATGTTCTGCTGCATTATCGCTATCACTATCGCGATTTTCAACAACTAAGTGATCAACCTGTGACCCAGAGTCATTCAACGGCCATAAGTAAGTTCGCGGTATGCGAGGTTCACGACCAAACTTGGCGTCTTTTTTAGCTTGCTCAATAGCATTGCCAACAACTTTATCCGCCTTTCCAGCTAAAATTCTTAATCGCTTGCCATCAGCGACAGTTTCTTCACGGTGCTGTTGTAAATTTCTACGCACAACCATTTTTTCAGCAGCAACTATGACGATCGCTCCAAATCCATATGGACAATACGTCATTCATCGATTTCATTGCGAGGTATTTGACCTCTATATGATACGTTTTGTAAACATTGCATTCTTTTGAAAAGGCATACCATAAATATATATTTAAATCAAAGGTTTTCGAAATCTGATGATTTCTACATATAGACAATCACCGTAATAATAGTTTACAATAGTACTTCCGTTGACAATGCAGTCAAAATAAGATACATGGTGATGATTTGGTGAACGCAACATTTACTTCAAAAAAATATGCCATGTAAGACTCTATGCACATAGCTTGTCTAACATTTAAGCAAACAGCGAAAGACTTCTAGGGAACCTGAGAATAAACATGCTAACAAGTGTCAACACAAAGGTTGGTGAGTTCATAGTTTTAATGTTTTGCATAATCTGTACGTAAAGGTGGATCACAAGCTTTCAGTTGTTTCATCCAGAAATGTTTATCAAAATATTCTACAAGATTGAGCACCCTGGTAACTAAGCTTTAACGTCTGTATAATAAGTACCCCTGTTTTAACATACATGCAACCAACATGTACAATACACGCAATCCAACGTATATTAACTCAAATAGCATACATCTGTTTTATAGTTCAGGCTAGGGTCTCTATACCTGGAACAAACGGGGATGTCAAATCCTATGGATCTATATACAACTACTCGCGCCCACCAGTTCTTTTAACTGACAGTTACTAGTTACCAAAGCTAAGGGATTTTTGGTTCAAACTCGGTGTAGAATTTAGTATGTACTTGTATCCATTGTGTTTAAATTAAAGTGCATGTATTCTCAGCCCAAAAATATATATTGCAAAAGTAATTAAAAAGGGAGCATAAGAAACTCACCTTAGTAGCATATAAAGTCGTTCACCAAAATGTGACCGAAACTCGGATTACCAAATAACCGTAGATCTCAACCTAGAGAACATATGTTGGTCAATAAATGTCTATCAAGCTAGGTCAGGTTATAGTGTATCACAATCCTAATGCTCGAGATCGACATACAAAAGTTATCCAAAGTTGTTTCAAAAAGTCAATCTGATTCAATACAATAGTTGAATGATCATGGCAATCGAACCATTTTAACATTTCATATAGTTTCCCAATTCTTATAAAATTAAACTACAGTTTTTATGAAGCTTTAAAAAAAACATGATAAAACAGTCAATTTTTGACGATTGTTCAACAAACGAGATATGCCTTATTTAAGAATTCATTTACTCGGCTAGTAATATTTAAAAATCCATTTTATCAATCTCGTAAACCATTTGTTTAAATCTAAATTGCAGAATCAAAAGCAATTTCAATTAATGTCAATCATAATTCAGTTGATCATATCTTTTAATCCGTTCATCGAAACTATTCGATATCTAAATGAAAAGTTATTGATTTTTCGCCAGCTTTCCGAAAACATGTATATCATATACCTTTTACTAGTAATATATGTATTTAATTCGTGATTCATTATAAACTGTTTAACGATGAAATTTAGCATACAAACATGTATAAATATATATACTCGAGCACTAGACATGTATACACTATGAATTTATAAAAGATAAAATATAAATGCTTACGTATCAATATTGTGATTCAATATTTCAGAAAAGTACGTAGATGCAACAGAGATGATAAACACTAGGTTTGACTTGCGAATATTACCCATAATCTCCATAGTTATAACCCATAATTTCCTTAGCTCTATCCTGCTCGAAAACCCATTTTGAAGGTGACACGCTCCTAACCTCGTCGTAGTATTTTATGTATAATACTAATTAATAATACTAATAATAATAAGATTAATAATAATATTAATCTTAATAATAATAATAATAATAATAATAATAATAATAATAATAATAATAATAATAATAATAATATAAATAATATAAATAAATACGTACGGAGTAATATTAAGAATAATGTGAGGAAAACAGCACTGAAATCGTTTGAATTTATAGGACCTCAGCTGAAAAAGTACCCCATGCGATCGCTTGGGGTTTAGCCTCCTTAGCCATGCGATCGCATGGCTGGAGGATCCAGCTCACACTTCTTTGGTTTTTAGTTTGTCGACGTATTTTTACATTAATATATAATATATATAATTTATATTAATTAATTATATATTATATTATATTCTCGTACCTAGATAACTTGTAATTTTTGTTTCGATAAGTCGTATGTCATTACTCGACTTATGTCCCGGTTCTAGTTTCTCGAACGCATTTTCGCACGCTTAGAAAACTTGCATTTTACGTTTCGTGACACGTACCTTTGTCAAAATATAGCCTTAAATTATCCATAAACTACACCACTCAAAGTATATCTTAAACTTTCGAGTGTTTTGGTCATTTACTTCTATAAATCATCGTCTCGTAGTATATACATATACATATATACATTTTCATTTTGAAATAGTGTTTTACTGTAGCAAAGGTAATGTAGCAAAGTTGTTTTTTTACTGTAGCAAATAGTGATTTTCGAAAACACTGTAGCTTTTCGGGTACTGTAGTAATTCAAAAATACTGTATCAAATTAGTGTTCTACTGGTTCATCTTAAACGTTTTAGTTAACTTATGTAAATATCAATCGAATCAATAATCGAATGTTACTATCGTTTACTAAATAACTTGAAATCATATATATTCAAATAGATATACAAACCAATAAGTTTAATGTACGATATCATGCAATTAAAACTTTGTTACGTTTTCAAGTTATAGTATATATATGTATCTATTTACATATAATGGTTCGCGAATCGTTGAGAACAATCGAAGGGTACTTGAATAGTTCAAAAATTTTGAGATTAGGTTTTACAGACTTTGCTTATCGTGTCGAAAATGTTAAATCATTTAAAGATAAAGTTTAAATTTGGTCAAAAATTTCCGGGTTGTCACAGTACCTACCCGTTAAAGAAATTTCGTCCCGAAATTTGAGTGAGGTCGTCATGGTTGACAATAAAAATGTTTTCATGACGAATATGAGTTGGTAAATAGAATTTTATCACCATTGAATAATACGGATAAAACAATCCGATTACTCGAAGCGTATGAGAGAAGTTATCGTAATAGAGTGAAATGGAGAATAGAGATTCGTCTTATCTCTTGATGTAGTAACGATTAATTTCCAGAATTTAAGGAATAGATAATCTTCATAATTTAAATAAGATTTGATTCTTCGAAATTTAAGGAAATTAGGATTTCCTTTGATTAAATGCGTAATCTGCCTCGATTGCTATGTCTGATATTTTGCTATAAATTAACCTTTTCCGTCTCCTTTATTTTCACCACTCCTATAATCTTCTTCCTTATTTCATACTTCTTAATAGATTGTGAAAATTCTTAATCCAGTTCTGATTCTTGATAGTTTCTTGGCTATCGTATCCTTCATTCTTCTTTTTCATCTGCCACCAGAGGAGGTTATTTTCTTCTACTATTACCTTAGGGTTATAGTGTTTTTCATTCTCCCGTGTCTTTATATTACTATACGCATCGATATACACGGTTTGTAAATTTCAGGGTTGTTATCGGGCTTTATATTTTACATTATATTTCAGAGCTTCATGCCTTCATTTTCTCTTTCGACCTTAAGTCAAGCGAATAATGGTCCATAGTTCGTAGCTATATATTTCGGAATGAACATAGTTAATGTTCTAAGAAGGGAATTGTAATGGCACGATCTTGATTTGTCAAATTACCAGAATATCCGAAAAAGACCGAATCATCAAGAAATATATTTTCTTGATATATTTAGAGATTATATAGAATGAAAGAGTTATGTAACATGGTTCATGATGAGGATGGGATCTGTGAAATTTTATCACGTTCCATTAGAAACTCAGCATGACTTACTATAATATAATCACGTTGATCAAGTGTCATTATATTATACTAATTCATGCTTCAGTTCCCAACACTGCTTCACAAATATTCATAATTTAAACTCGAAGGTTTACAGAATATAAAAACTAAACAATTTCCTTTAAAATGTAATACAGATAACGCGAGGAGATAAATGATTTCAGATAAGAATAGTTATGAAAATATATTCAGAAATATCGAGAATATTTATAATGAAAGATACGATGATATCTTAGAATATTCAAGATAAGATGATGATGAAGAATATTGTCCGCAAAGGTTTTAGAGTAAGGAGAAAAGTATTTACTAAGGATTTCAGCAGACACTGAATCATTTGGATTCTTTGAAGGCAGGTTCAGTCTTTGTGATTTGTCCACAGCCTCCTTCATACTTTGCTCAATCCGTTTTCCAGTTCCAAACCTTCTATTTTTCTCAGCTTTACCACCATACTATTCTTTATCATCAAACTTTTGATTGTTAAGGTCGTTTACAGTTTTTGCTGCTTCATCAACATTTTTCCAAAATTCGGAGAACTAGTTTCGTAGTTTGGGGTGTTTTTCGGAAACTTCACATTCGAAGTATGTAAGTCCAGGAGGTAGACGTTATATGTACACATATAACTGTTGGCGTAGACGTGCTGCAAGATTTCAAAATACTGATTGCTAATTCCCGATAGTTGGTATGACAATTGCCGTTACAAGATGTGGATGAGTACATGATACGATTTCAATGAGTATAAGGATTTTTCGGAAGGTCAAAGATCAATGAAGTTGTTGGTAAATTTACTGCTAATGTGGTGGAACATGAAAGGTTCCCCAGTAACAAAAACGTATATGCCAAAGTTACAAGTCTGAAAGGTCGTCGTTGACTGGTTGAATGGTTGATAATACTGGATACTTTGAAAAGGAATTGCAAGGTTATTTTTGGTAAAAACAATGCTAAAGGATCTTGCATAGTTTTGAAGTCAAAGTATAGCTTTGAAAGATGTAGAGATCTAAGAATGATGTCACCGGTTCAGAGTTATGGCTTGGATTCTGATCCATCGATATCAGAATATGTGATTGAATTTGTATGAAATTATTGTGTATCATTGTGAAGATAGTGAGTATAGTTAATGATTTTTGAATCAAAATTGAAGAATGTACAGTGTAACATATTAATTGTGAACTTAAATATTTCTCGAGTAGTACCTACCCGTTAAAGATTTCACAATTAATACTTTGTACAAAAGAATTTTTATTACCGTCTTTATGAAAATATATGTATGTATATTTTCTTCAGATCTAATACAGATTTAATGAGTTAATATCATATTAAGCTCATTTGATTTTCGGCTTGACTTAGAAATGATTAATCTCTAAAACATTAAAGATTACATAATCTTTGCGGAGTATTTCGCTAATGTAATCGATACTTCATTATTTATTCTTATTTCTCAGTGAAGGATGTTGATGCTTGTGGAATCTTTGTGAAGCTTACAAGGCACAGATGATGTTTTCTGGAAAGTTTCGAGTACATCGAAAATGAAAATGTAAAATCAATTATGTAATTGAATAATACACTTGGTTTATTATGAAATGGAATTCATTAAGTTGAAACAGAGATTGTAGTTAACAATGGTTAAGTTGTTAAGGAAGGATGTACATCATTACATATTAGTAATATGAACTAACCGAGTAGTACCTACCAGTTAAGATTCACACGTAATAGCTTAGTACGAAAAGATTTATTTTAATTTCAAAATTCATATCTATTAAATATACATAAAATTTCTTCAGGGGAAATGAGTTAATACTTCATCGGTTATTGTTGCTGGTATTTCTTGGTAACTACGATGCGTATGACGTTGATGTTCAATGTACATATTGTGATGTTGAGGCTTGCGGTGCGGATGTTGTTGGTGGTGGTAATGGTACTGTTGTTGTTGTTGTCGGTGGTACTGTTGATGCCGGTGATTCTGCTGGTGCTTGTAACCTTTGCACCATATTCTCCAAAGCCACTATCCGAGCGCGAAGCTTGTTGACTTCTTCTACTACACCGGGATGATTGGCGGTTCGGACGAGCGGATGAATAAGATCCAGAATTTGAGAGAGTATATGATCATGACGAGATATTCTTGAGATGAGAGAGAAAATGGTATTACGAACAGGTTCGCCGGTAAGTGCTTCAGGTTCTTCGCCAAGAGGGCAATGTGGTGGATGAAAGGGATCACCTTCTTCTTGTCTCCAATGACTAAGTAGGCTAAGAACCCATCCCTAATTCATCCATAATAGGTGATGGCTGATTGGTTGATCCATTCCGGTTACACTGTCTTCGGAGTTCAGGTGAATATCCATATCGGAATAGCTGTCGGAGTTTAAGGAATTTGAACTAGATACGGGATCCATCTTGTATAATTAGGGAGATGATTTTTTATTTGAATTAGATTATAGAATTTAGTTTGGTATTCTTCAATACATAATTTACATATGTATATATAATACCAAATTCCATAAATCACGGAGAAATTTTCGAAAGGTGTCAGGAAAAGTTTACAGTAACAGATACGCTATGATATGAATTTTTGTGTATACACTATTTATGCAATAAATGCAGGAAAACGTGTCTAGACTTAAGAATGGTAAGCATGTAATTTCCGACAAGAAATGATAAGCAAAACTTTTAACATGCAGACACGGTCGAAGTCTAGACTTACTAATGCATCTTAACAACTATCAGTTAGACACACTCATGCAAGACCTGGTTCGCTAGGACCAACGCTCTGATACCAACTGTGACGATCGCTCCAAATCCATATGGACAATACGTCATTCATCGATTTCATTGCGAGGTATTTGACCTCTATATGATACGTTTCGTAAACATTGCATTCTTTTGAAAAGGCATACCATAAATGTATATTTAAATCAAAGGTTTTCGACATCTGATGATTTCTACATATAGACAATCACCGTAATAATAGTTTACAATAGTACTTTCGTTGACAATGCAGTCAAAATAAGATACATGGTGATGATTTGGTGAATGCAACGTTTCTTTAAAAAAAATATGTCATGTAAGACTCCATGCACATAGCTTGTCTAACATTTAAGCAAACAGCTGAAGACTTCTAGGGAACCTGAGAATAAACATGCTAACAAGTGTCAACACAAAGGTTGGTGAGTTCATAGTTTTAATGTTTTGCATAATTTGTACGTAAAGGTGGATCACAAGATTTCAGTTGTTTCATCCTGAAAAGTTTATCAAAATATTCTACAAGATTGAGCACCCTGGTAACTAAGCTTTAACGTCTGTATAATAAGTACCCCTGTTTTAACATACATGCAACCAACATGTACAATACACGCAATCCAACGTATATTAACTCAAATAGCATACATCTGTTTTATAGTTCAGGCTAGGGTCTCTATACCTGGAACAGACGGGGATGTCAAACCCTATGGATCCATATACAACTACTCGCGCCCACCAGTTCTTTTAACTGGCAGTTACTAGTTACCAAAGCTAAGAGATTTTTGGTTCAAACTCGGTGTAGAATTTAGTATGTACCTGTATCCATTGTGTTTAAATTAAAGTGCATGTATTCTCAGCTCAAAAATATATATTGCAAAAGCAATTAAAAAGGGAGCATATGAAACTCACCTTAGCAGCATATAAAGTCGTTCACCAAAATGTGACCGAAACTCGGATTACCAAATAACCGTAGATCTCAACCTAGAGAACATATGTTGGTCAATAAATGTCTATCAAGCTAGGTCTGGTCATAGTGTATCACAATCCTAATGTTCGAGATCGACATACAAAAGTTATCCAAAGTTGTTTCAAAAAGTCAATCTGATTCAATACAATAGTTGAATGATCATGGCAATCGAACCATTTTAACATTTCATATAGTTTCCCAATTCTTGTAAAATTAAACTATAGTTTTTATGAAGCTTTAAAAAAAACATGATAAAACAGTCAATTTTGACGATTGTTCAACAAACGAGACATGCCTTATTTAAGAATTCATTTACTCGGCTAGTAATATTTAAAAATCCATTTTATCAATCTCGTAAACCATTTGTTTAAATCTTAATTGCAGATTCAAAAGCAATTTCAATTAACATCAATCATAATTCAGTTGATCATATCTTTTAATCCGTTCATCGAAACTATTCGATATCTAAATGAAAAGTTATTGATTTTTCGCCAGCTTTTTGAAAACATGTATATCATATACCTTTTACTAGTAATATATGTATTTAATTCGTGATTCATTATAAACTGTTTAACGATGAAATTTAGCAAACAAACATGTATAAATATATATACTCGAGCACTAGACATGTATACACTATTAATTTATAAAAGATAAAATATAAATGCTTACGTATCAATATTGTGATTCGATATTTCAGAAAAGTACGTAGACGCAATAGAGATGATAAATACTAGGTTTGACTTGCGAATATTACCCATAATCTCCATAGTTATAACCCATAATTTCCTTAGCTCTATCCTGCTCGAAAACCCATTTTGAAGGTGACACGCTCCTAACCTCGTCGTAGTATTTTATGTATAATACTAATTAATAATACTAATAATAATAAGATTAATAATAATATTAATCTTAATAATAATAATAATAATAATAATAATAATAATAATAATAATATAAATAATATAAATAAATACTTACGGAGTAATATTAAGAATAATGTGAGGAAAACAACACTGAAATCGTTTGAATTTATAGGACCTCAGCTGAAAAAGTACCCCATGCGATCGCATGGGGTTTAGCCTCCTTGGCCATGCGATCGCATGGCTGGAGGATCCAGCTCACACTTGTTTGGTTTTTAGTTTGTCGACGTATTTTTATATTAATATATAATATATATAATATATATTAATTAATTATATATCATATTATATTCTCGTACCTAGATAACTTGTAATTTTTGTTTCGATAAGTCGTATGTCATTACTCGACTTATGTCCCGGTTCCGGTTTCTCGAACGCATTTTCGCACGCTTAGAAAACTTGCATTTTACGTTTCGTGACACGTACCTTTGTCAAAATATAGCCTTAAATTATCCATAAACTACACCACTCAAAGTATATCTTAAACTTTCAAGTGTTTTGGTCATTTACTTCTATAAATCATCGTCTCGTAGTATATACATATACATATATACATTTTCATTTTGAAATAGTGATTTACTGTAGCAAAGTTACTGTAGCAAAGTTGTTTTTTTACTGTAGCAAATAGTGATTTTCGAAAACACTGTAGCTTTTCGGGTACTGTAGTAATTCAAAAATACTGTAGCAAATTAGTGTTTTACTGGTTCATCTTAAACGGTTTAGTTAACTTATCTAAATATCAATCGAATCAATAATCGAATGTTACTATCGTTTACTAAATAACTTGAAATCATATATATTCAAATAGATATACAAGCCAATAAGTTTAATGTACGGTATCATGCAATTAAAACTTTGTTACGTTTTCAAGTTATAGTATATATATGTATCTATTTACATATAATGGTTCGCGAATCATTGAGAACAACCGAAGGGTACTTGAATAGTTCAAAAATTTTGAGATTAGGTGTTACAGACTTTGCTTATCGTGTCAGAAATGTTAAATCATTTAAAGATAAAGTTTAAATTTGGTCAAAAATTTCCGGGTTGTCACAGCAACCTTTAGTTGCAAATCAGTATTAGCGGTATTGCCACTAGGCGCTTTAGCTAGCGGTTCTTGCACGGAACTACCCGCGGTAGTATTGACATTTGCCTGGATACTACTTGACAAAGCATTTTGCGAATCGTTAATCAACACATCTGCATTCACAGAACTACCTGCTTGCTTCGCACTAGTCGCCATGTCCGACGATCAAATCAACTAATACGCCTCAGCAACTTCCTGTAAATCATCGTAACAATACACAATGTAAAATTAAACAAGTAAATTTGATTGTCTGATAGCACAAAACAAAAAAGTTCAAACTTAATTTCAAAACGTGTCTCACAGATGGCGCCAATTGATCAATCCATAATTAATAAGTTACTTAATTACGGATTGAGTGCAATGAGATTAAGATGGAGGATGAGATGTTTGATGATTATGTTGGGCCCTGATGATCGTCTTTCATTTTAACTATCAAGTGATCAACCACCCCGACCCGGTCTTGATTGTTAATTAGCATGATTCACCTTGACACGATGTAAAAATTCCTTGGGCTAGATCACAAGAGAAAATTACAAAGGTTCAGGCAAATGGTAGAAAATCAACAACCTATAAATGAGAAGCTGATGTGTGCAGCGGGAGGGTACGAAATAGTATTATTTTTACTAGGAAATACTACAAAATATGACACAAGTTTTATTAATTTACGGATGGGATATACCTAAACCTTGCTACAACACTATAGGCAGTGTACCTAATCGTAGAGTAGTGTAGTTTTTAGTAAGTCCGGTTCGTTCCACAGGGAGCTATTGATTACGTACTATATTTTTATAAAACTATATTTATATAAATATATATATATATAAGTAGTAATATTATTATAAAAGGGGGGTTTTTACCGTTTAATGACCGGTTTGTCGATTCTATATTTTAAGCGTAAAGATAAATGACGATAATTAAAGTGCGTAAAATAATGACAATAAATAAAATGACAGTAAATAAAATTGCGAGTAATAAAATGACAGTAAATAAAGATACGATGAGAAATATAATAAAAGAATTATGCTTATTTAAACTTCCGTAATCATGATGTTTGACGTGTTGATTTTAATTTATTACCATGGGTTAATTGTCCTTTGTCCTGGTTTATTTGATACGTCTA
The DNA here is from genome assembly GCF_046630445.1 of Rutidosis leptorrhynchoides. Taxonomy (NCBI): domain Eukaryota; kingdom Viridiplantae; phylum Streptophyta; class Magnoliopsida; order Asterales; family Asteraceae; genus Rutidosis; species Rutidosis leptorrhynchoides. Next base: position 78,694,413 of record NC_092339.1, on the reverse strand, counting down.
TCTGGTTTTTGTCCATAATAGTCCATCGGTCATAAATATAAAGTGCGAGTATCCTCGTCAAATTACCCTTATACCCGAAGTCAAATATTCCAACTGATTAAGGATTTAAACTGTGACGCAGCTATCACTTCTGTCAACAATTACACCAGTTATCACTGTATGTAATCCACCCCTGTTTTAATTAGTTTATGAATATTAATTCATCCACTTGATCAGAATGAATAATCAATTACCCAACCCAATTGATTAATTAAATGATTATAACAGATTCCATATGAACGTCACTAAATAGGACAACCATAATCATTATTAATTATTAGGTTAATTAATTTGAAGATAGGTTCGACAGACTCCAATGAGTTGTCACTCAATTAGACAATACCCCCCATCTATTAATAGTCAATAGTTCAATTTCCACAAGTGTCGGTCTTTTGCCCAAACCTTAATTATGGTCCAAAGTTCAATAACCCCTTCTTAATATTTTAGCCCAACATCACGATTACTTCGGCTCAAATAAGCATAATAATAACTTAGTTACGATACATTAATTTAAAAAGGAAGAACATAGCTTACAGTGGTGATTAATCGCGTAGCGTTACACGGGCAGAGTTTCGACTTTAAAACCCGTAAAATATTTCTTACAATAACCCAATTATTATTAAACTTAAATTAAACTTAATATTATAAATATAAATATATATATTCTTACAGAGGGAAAGAAAGAAAAATGAAGTGAAGGTGTATTTTTTCATTACTACGTGAATTCCATTTTATAGGCAAATGTTGATTTGAAATTTTCACTTATGACCCCTTAACTATGCTCAATTAACAACTTTTTATTATTTATTATTATTCTTATTATGAATTATTTAAATATTATATTATATTCTTGTGCATAGTTGACTTGTACTTTCAGCTCCGTTGCGTCGAGCGTTGATAGTTGGCTCGGGTACCGGTTCCGGATTTTCGAACGTCCTTTCGTATAATTTAATATCTTGTACTTTGCGTTTTGTAACTTGTACTCTTGTCATTTTTAGACGTTCTTCATCAATAATTTGAACCTTTTTAATTGTATCTTGTACATTTGAGCTTTTTGGACGTTTTGGTCTTTCAAATCTTTGTTTTTGTCTTTAAATCTTCATTTTCGAGCGATTTGCGTCTTTCGTCTTCGCACTTATTTATTTAACTATTACAACTAAAAATAAGGAAATTACATTTAAAAACTTTACATATTGGAACGATATTGCTACTAAATATATGTTCATTTGGAGCACTATCAAATATCCCCACACTTGAGCGTTGCTTGTCCTCAAGCAATACAGAACTTGAAATAAAAACATACATGAATCACTTTTTTATTCATCACATTTTGTACATCAGTGATTTTGATATAGCGGTATAAACAATGACAGTAATGATGGTTAAAGGTGGGTGTGTCATCCACAGTTGCCTCGGGTTTAGGTCAACGACACTTGCAATCAAATAGCCGATTTACTTTCGGTTTCCAAAGCAAAGTGCACATTTGAAAGGTGGTTTACAGTCCCACATGACTATGAAAATGTAGATCCTTAAGGAAATTGGATCTTTATGAAAACATTTGATCTTTTTGAAAATTTAATCTAGCTTTTACCCTAGATAAGTTTTCCGGAATAACCCTTCACCGGTGTTTGCAAAATATTTTTGTGGGTTGTGTGGGTTTCAGATTTGAAAATTTTAGCTCAACACTTGTGGTTTTGTGTTACCCACTTGCTAACCTTGTATTAGGAAAGCAACACGTCCAGTTTACTTGTCCCGTATATTACCTTTCGGTAAACTACCGTCCGGTTGTAAAGGAAAGCGATGAACAAGAAACTGTTAAGGCAATGTCCCGTGACATGCAGATGATTATGGTCTTATTAACGTGTCGGATGCTAGAACTATCCTTGGTAGGAGCGATAGTAAAGATTATCCTGTAATTTTTCGGTCTGGCACAAGGTCCTGTCTCTGACCATGCTATGCAACCACCGTTCTTACGGTTGACACCCGATTTGGTTCAGGTGACCTAATGAATTCCAGGTGAATTTCTTAGGATTTTACGTTCAATGGTAATGAACGCATTGAAAATGGGTTTTCAGAAAACAAATCGGTTTGTAATTTTGATCAAAATATTTTCTCGTTCAAGCTCGAGTTTAGATATCATTGAATTCCATGAGTTTGAATTCTCAATCTTTAAGGTCAATCTCAAGGATTGAGTAATATCAGTCTTAAAAGCTGATTTTTAATCTTTAAGGAGATTATCCTTTCTGGGGATCTGATTCATTAGTCTTATCAAGCTAATTTGCACGGTGCCTCCCCATTGTACTAGATAAATCCTTCTCATGGTTAGGATAAATCTGACCACATGGCGACCCTGTTTGATGCTGAGGTCCGTGGATTTCCTGCTGATTTTAGAGATGACTTTTCTAGATTTTTCGTCAACCTACAGCTGGTCTGGACGACAACTTCATGACCTAAATCAAGAAGCGCGTGTCTTTTTCGGAAGACTTTACTTCCTTTTAATGATGGAATTGATTCATCGTGTAGATCCATCTTTCTTTAAAATATAATACAGTAAACCGGGTAAAACTGATTAGTATCGTCCAAAGCAAAAGTACCTGCAATAATTCTTATACAAAAATGTGATAGATAGTTTTTAATTGAATAACTTGGTACATTCTCCCCACACTTAGTTTTATCGTTCATAAATATGTATAAACATGATTTTGAATTCATTTAGTTGAAATTTTTTTCAAATTTTCACAAAATTTGGCAATTAAAACAAGTGTAAACCCGAAAGAATTTATAACCCTTCCCCACACTTGAGATCTTGCAATGCCCTCATTTGCAAGAAATCAGTAAAAATTTAAATTCATGAGGGTGATTAGTGTAGAAAAATGATTAAAAATACCGAGTTTGCAAACATATTGTTGTTATTTCACATTTGATATTTTGCTTCTTGTCGTCAAAATTAGTACCTTTTTCTGAACTTAATGACAGTCTTTGAAAGTGCGTTATTTTACCCTGTTTTGTATATAACATAAAATACAAACATACATAATTTTGAAGTTGGGTATATTACCCCACGTTCAAAAATTTATAAAATATATTTTTTTTTTTTTTTTTTTTTGCATACTTTAGATCAATAAAATTAAATGATAACAAAATTTGTCGCCCCGCCCTCGGGTAAAGCAATTTCGGATCAACGACCTAGTCTTCAACTCACGACGAATTTTAGAAATCATTTTTTTTAAACTTAATGAAATAAAGTAAATTTTGTTTTTAAATTCACACAAAACTTAAATTTAAAAAGCATATTAATTTCATATAAAACCTACAAAATAAAAAAAAAATCAGAATGGGGGAGAAAACTAGTTCTTTAGTGTCTGCTAGCGGAAAAGACCAATCGAATTCCATTCTCGGAACTACACGAGAACAGAACAACTAACTCCAAACAGCATTTTCTTTTTAGAACATTTGAATCTCCCTACACTTAGGTAGCCGTGGTGTCAAAATTGTGATTAACTTCATCGTTAATTTCTCTTGGTCCATAATCAACTTGCATATCCGTGACTTTTTCTTTAAGCCATTGGTCGGATTCCTGTGTAATATCCACAATTTCAACTAGTTTCTCCTTTTCTTTAGGTGATAGATTGGATACTAACCGGTTACATAACTTAAAGTTCCCCTTGGTTCTAGCATCGCGAATCCGTTTAATAAGTTTCTTCATTGAACTATTAATAACGGGATCATTTAATTTCGTATCAACAACGGGGTTCTTTGTTATCATGTCATCATTAGGTGTTACTTCATTTTCCCCACACTTAGGCGTTTCATTATTGCTAAGTATTACCGTTGGAGTTGGTAAAAGCACATGGTTCTTACCAATTGTTTTTACTGGTTCAACGGTTTTGGCTGGTGGAGATTTAGACTTTCGAATCATAAAGGTGATCGATTTGTCACCACTTTTAAGTGTCATTCTTCCATTTCCTACATCAAATAACGCCTTGGTGGACGCTAAGAATGGCCGACCTAAAATTAGAGGAATGTTTGGGTCCTCTTCTATGTCAATGACAATAAATTCGACTAGAAAGGTTAAATTGCCTACTTGAACGGGTAGGTTGTCAGTAATTCCAACTGGGTGCTTAATGGTTTGATCAAAGAGTCGAACACTCATATCCGTTGGACTTAACTTACCTACACCTAATCTCTTATATAAGGAAAGAGGCATAACACTTATACTTGCACCTAAATCTGCTAGTGCATCATACATGACACAATCACTAAGTAGACAAGGAACAATAAATTCACCCGGATCACCTACCCTAGGTGGAGGTTTTGGTGGAACTGTCTTCACCGGGTTTATATTTACGGATTTTGTTTCTTGCACTTTCTTATTCTTTTTCTTCTTCTTCTTTCCAGAGGTATCACAATCTTTATTACCTATCACTTGCTCATACTCAACTCCTTTTCTTGAAAACGGGATGGGTGGTTTGTATGGTGCCACCACTGGCTTTACATACTCGGGTGGTGGTGGTGTAACTTCTTCATTGTTACTGTCATCTAAAACCTTCCCATCTTCTGGTGCTGGTTTTTCAGAATTCGTTGAAACCATATTAACATTCTCATTCCGAGGATTTACTTCAGTATTACTCGGTAGCTTTCCTTGTTCCCTCTCACTCATCATGCTAGCAAGAGTACCTACGTGTTTTTCTAGATTCAAAATGGAAGCTTGTTGAGTTCTTAATGACTGATCAAATCTCTCGTTCGTTTGGGTTTGAGTTTCAATAAATTGTGTTTGAGATTCAACTAGCTTGAATACCACGTCTTCCATATTTGACTTTTTCTCTTCGGTTTGTTGTTGTGGTTTATATAAGCCAGGTCTTTGTTGATTGAAAGTGTTGTTTTGAGTTGGTTGGTTATTCGGACCTTGTTGGTTATACCAGTTATTTTCGGGTCCTTTTGGATTGTAAAGAATGTTTTGATTTCGATTGAAGTTTAGCTTTGGCTGTTGATAATTATTTTGATAATTATTTCCAGGCCTTTGGTTCATATAGGAAACATTCTCTCGTTGTTCCAATGTTGGTTCAATGTGACAATCTTTCAATAAGTGTGGTCCACCGCATAGCTCACAACTGATTCGTATTGCGTGAATATCTTTATTCATCTTTTCCATTCGTCTTTCGAAAGCATCTATTTTTGCTGAAACGGAATCAAAGTCATGGCTAGAATCGGCTCTAGCCACTTTAGATGAACGAAAGATATCTTTTTCTTGGTGCCACTCATGCGAGTGGGAGGCTGTGTTATCAATAATTTTGTAAGCTTCAGTTGCGGTTTTCTTCATAATGGATCCACCAGCGGTTATGTCGATGTCTTTTCGTGTGGCGATGTCTACGCCTTTATAGAAGATTTGTACTATTTGAAAAGTATCTAATCCGTGTTGAGGACATCCTCTCAACATCCTTCCGAATCTTGTCCACGCCTCATATAATGTTTCATTTAGCTTTTGCGCGAACGTAACAATTTCTCCTTGAAGTCTCACGGCTTTAGATGCCGGAAAGAATCGTTTAAGAAATTTTTCAACTAAAACATCCCATGTGTCAATCGCCCCTTCAGGTAACGATTCTAACCAATCTTTGGCTTCTTCCTTTAAAGTCCAGGGAAACAACATGAGATAGATCTGCTCATCTTTCACTTCTCGGATTTTGAATAGTGTACAAATTCTTTTAAACGTACGAAGGTGTTCGTTAGGATCTTCATTCGGTGCACCACTGAATTGGCATTGGTTAGTTACCATGTGTAGAATTTGTCCTTTGATTTCATAATCTGGCGCATTAACTTCTAGTTTAATAATGGCGTGACCTTGGCCCGTGCGTGTAGCTCTCATTCGGTCTTCCATACTTAGAGGTTCTAGATTTTCCATGATTGGAAGTGTTGTATCCGAATCACTAGAGGTTTCTAATTTAATGGTTTCTTCCTCAACAATCTCTGTTTGAATGATTGGTGGTTCTGGAGGAATAATTAGTGGATCAGGGTCTCGGAATTGTCCCTGAGTATTCTCCGGGTTCTCAATTGTGAGGTTTGTTTCAAAAACTGGGTTATCGGAAATTTGAGTTTGAGTACTTGGTCGACTGGATGACGATTCTAAAGAAAAATCAATGGCGGCGATATTTGCTAAATGTCTTGATCGAGTTATAGGTGGTGAACGTATGAAAGGTGGTGAACGTTTTACTCGGTGCATTCACTGAATATCCTATTAGTTTTTAAAAGGAAAGAAAAATTATATAAGTTATCCAATTAATAGACTTTTCTGATTTTGCCCACGTTTCGAATAGCCAAAAGATGCAGCAGAGGGGCAGGATTCGTTTGGTCTCAATATAATTGAGTACTGTTTGGCTCCAATAACCCGGTCCACGTACAAATCCAACTATTACTACGAACCAGAAAATTTTGATGTCTATCAATTTAACCACTTAAAATAAATTTTCGTAATTTTAAGAGATTTAGATAAGAAGTAGAATAAAAATCTTATCCTAAAACTAGAATAGCGAGAAATAAGAAAGAAAAAAAACGCGTCGAAAAAGGTCGAAAAATAAAAGGTCGAAAAATAGGCGTCGAAAAATAAAAATAAGAAAGTAGCGCGAAAAACGGCGTCGCAAAATTCTAAAGCACATAAATCTTAGTCTAAGGAATAAGCACTTAAGGGATTTTACGGCAAACCTAAAAATTCTAGAAATAAAAATAACTATGGCAAAACTAAACTTAATACTAAAAATTGTAACTAGAGTCTAAAAATCTAAAGGTAATAAAAAAAAACTTTTTTTTTAATTTTTTTTTTAATTTTTAAAAAAAAAAAAAAAAAAACGATTTTTTTTTACAAATTTTTTTTTTTTTAAAAAACGAATTTTTTTTTCTTAAAAAAAAAAAAAAGTTTTTTTTACAATTTTTTTTTTTTTTTATTTTTTTTTTTTTTAAAAACGAATTTTTTTTCTAAAAAAAACGAAATTTTTTTTTTACAACTTTTTTTTTTTTTTTAAAAACGATTTTTTTTTACAAATTAATAATTTTTTTATAATTATTATTTTTTTTCAAAACTTTTTTTTTAATTCATTTACTATTCATGAATAGTAAATGAAAAGAAATTAATTAATTTACTATTCACATGAAAGCGACATGATAGAAATTATTAATTACAAGTTACATAATATACCCCTGAAGTATTTAATAAATACGACTTTTTAAAACTTTTACGATTCAAAATATATTCTAAAATATTATTATATTATTATATTCTATTTCAATATTATTATATTATTATATTCTATTTCAATATTATTATATTATTATATTTTATTTCAATATTATTATAATTAAAAATATAGCGTTTTAGCGCTCCCGGCAGCGGCGCCAAAAACTTGATGTGTGCAGCGGGAGGGTACGAAATAGTATTATTTTTACTAGGAAATACTACAAAATATGACACAAGTTTTATTAATTTACGGATGGGATATACCTAAACCTTGCTACAACACTATAGGCAGTGTACCTAATCGTAGAGTAGTGTAGTTTTTAGTAAGTCCGGTTCGTTCCACAGGGAGCTATTGATTACGTACTATATTTTTATAAAACTATATTTATATAAATATATATATATATAAGTAGTAATATTATTATAAAAGGGGGGGTTTTTACCGTTTAATGACCGGTTTGTCGATTCTATATTTTAAGCGTAAAGATAAATGACGATAATTAAAGTGCGTAAAATAATGACAATAAATAAAATGACAGTAAATAAAATTGCGAGTAATAAAATGACAGTAAATAAAGATACGATGAGAAATATAATAAAAGAATTATGCTTATTTAAACTTCCGTAATCATGATGTTTGACGTGTTGATTTTAATTTATTACCATGGGTTAATTGTCCTTTGTCCTGGTTTATTTGATACGTCTATCTGGTTTTTGTCCATAATAGTCCATCGGTCATAAATATAAAGTGCGAGTATCCTCGTCAAATTACCCTTATACCCGAAGTCAAATATTCCAACTGATTAAGGATTTAAACTATGACGCAGCTATCACTTCTGTCAACAATTACACCAGTTATCACTGTATGTAATCCACCCCTGTTTTAATTAGTTTATGAATATTAATTCATCCACTTGATCAGAATGAATAATCAATTACCCAACCCAATTGATTAATTAAATGATTATAACAGATTCCATATGAACGTCACTAAATAGGACAACCATAATCATTATTAATTATTAGGTTAATTAATTTGAAGATAGGTTCGACAGACTCCAATGAGTTGTCACTCAATTAGACAATACCCCCCATCTATTAATAGTCAATAGTTCAATTTCCACAAGTGTCGGTCTTTTGCCCAAACCTTAATTATGGTCCAAAGTTCAATAACCCCTTCTTAATATTTTAGCCCAACATCACGATTACTTCGGCTCAAATAAGCATAATAATAACTTAGTTACGATACATTAATTTAAAAAGGAAGAACATAGCTTACAGTGGTGATTAATCGCGTAGCGTTACACGGGCAGAGTTTCGACTTTAAAACCCGTAAAATATTTCTTACAATAACCCAATTATTATTAAACTTAAATTAAACTTAATATTATAAATATAAATATATATATTCTTACAGAGGGAAAGAAAGAAAAATGAAGTGAAGGTGTATTTTTTCATTACTACGTGAATTCCATTTTATAGGCAAATGTTGATTTGAAATTTTCACTTATGACCCCTTAACTATGCTCAATTAACAACTTTTTATTATTTATTATTATTCTTATTATGAATTATTTAAATATTATATTATATTCTTGTGCATAGTTGACTTGTACTTTCAGCTCCGTTGCGTCGAGCGTTGATAGTTGGCTCGGGTACCGGTTCCGGATTTTCGAACGTCCTTTCGTATAATTTAATATCTTGTACTTTGCGTTTTGTAACTTGTACTCTTGTCATTTTTAGACGTTCTTCATCAATAATTTGAACCTTTTTAATTGTATCTTGTACATTTGAGCTTTTTGGACGTTTTGGTCTTTCAAATCTTTGTTTTTGTCTTTAAATCTTCATTTTCGAGCGATTTGCGTCTTTCGTCTTCGCACTTATTTATTTAACTATTACAACTAAAAATAAGGAAATTACATTTAAAAACTTTACATATTGGAACGATATTGCTACTAAATATATGTTCATTTGGAGCACTATCAGAAGCCGAGCTCCCTATTTATAGTATTCGAAATATCCGTATTCTGCGGACTGTTTAACTATCCGCGAAAACTTAGCGGAATGACCCGCAATCTTTTATTAGCTCGGAAACTGATCCGCGATCTTTATCTTCAGCGAATTATTTCAAGCCTTTTGATTATTGTTCGCGTAACTTCTGCTTTTAGCCTTTAGCTAATAAAATATACATATACAATGCCATGTATATGATCAGACATCGTCACCTAAACCTTCAAAACGTCAAAGAAGGGAGAAGCTGTGGACCTTTTGTAGATCTAGATGAGACAAAAAAATTGATGAGTTTTAATGGATGATTTGTAGATGATTTGGTAGTGGATTGGTGGTGAAAGGGTTGTTGTTGGTGGTGGTATAAAGTTGCAGTAGGTTAGTCAAAGGAAAAAAAAAAAGAATACAGAGAACTCATGAGAGAGAGAAAAGTAGACTTGAGCCCATGAATTGTTAGGGCCCAAAAAATAAGTCCAATAAGTCATACATAGGTCCAAATTTTATTAATTTATTAAAATTTTAAAAAATAAAATAAAAAACTGGGTCTGCTCCACTTTATTCCTCTCCTCGAAACTTACGTCTTCCCCATGTCCATCAATTCACTAATTCAGTAAAAGGTAATTTTTATTATTAATTGAATTAGTATTACTTTTATTCTTATATTTATATTTATATTTATTTATTGATTTTGTTTATATTTATTTAATTTATTAATTAATTTAAAATTAAAAATATAATATCTAATTCTTGAAACAGTATATTAAGACGTTGAATTGTGTTTGCAAAGTGCAATCGTTGACATGCCTCCCGTTGAACCCATTCGATTCCCTTTAATCATTGTCAGTTCGTCACAATAGAGGTATTAATTAATAATTATTATTTTGTTTATAATTATTTATTAACTATTACGTCAATATTAATAATATTAATCATGTCAATATAAAATCTTTACTTTTTGTTAAATTTTTTCAACACCTGGATATAAAAAAAGGTCAAAAAAGAAAAAGAATAGATATTTAATTTGATATTATTTTGATTCATGTTAGTACTTATGACGTTTTTTTTAGTAATATTGAATTTATTATATATGAAAACTTTTTATTTATTATATAAAAGACCTACTTATATTTATTGAACATAGCATAATTCTTCTATAATCCTGAAAAACTCCGCCTTTAGCTCAAATAATAAGGACTCATTTTTATGTTTCGAACAGGGCCTTCAAAAATAATGAGACGATCATGTTTACATGTTCCCTATAGATCCCAATATGCCCACATTTTTATCAAAGGGTTTTCGACTCTTCTCTTAACTTATTTCGGTCTAGTTTGAACTTCCAAAATTCTCATCCTGATAAAATTACGGGGGATGTTAGCATATGTATTTATGTTTGTATGTGGCTCATTATAGTTAGATTGTTTAGTATTGGCCCGTGTATTTATTTTTTATTTTTTGTATTATGTGGCTCATTATAGTCCACTTAATATCTTATATTTTTATCTATTTTTTGAAAAGCCAAACTTTAATATGTTTATATTGTGGTCAAATGAAATGAATTAATTCATGGACAAAATATCATTCAACAGATAATACGTTTGATCAGTCCACATTCACAACAGGCCCAATGTTATGTTGGAAGCTTCGACGAGCCCAACACACCCACTATAGAGGATCTAGACTATACAAGACTCACTATACCAACACTTTGGCGTTGATTAGCCTTTAATTTTATGAATTCTTAGTGCACGATAGTACTTAGGTGACAGTGTCGACCATATATCATTTAGGCGGTATAACCGACCATGTATCACTTAGGCGGCAGAGCCGACCATATAATAAGAACAACACAATTGCACTAAGAACTTAAACACAAACTAAGGCTTAACCGGAAAGCTTAACAAAGAACACTTTTATTAATACAAAATACAATTACAATATTATGAACTCAACTCACACACTTCTTTACTTCTTCACAACTTCTACTTCTAACTCTTCTTCACTTCTTACTTCTTTTCTACTTCACACTTCACTTACTCACACCTTACACACAAATGAAATCACCACCCATATTTATACTACTCAATGGAAACTTCTACACACTAGATTTTTCCATGGATAAATATCTAGATATTTTTACCACATAAAAATATCTAGATTTTTACAATTTAACATCTAGATTTTTCCTCATTAATATCTAGATATTTCTTTTACATTTTAATATCTAGATATTTACATACATTACTAATTCCATATTATCTAAATTTGCATTGCATTTTAACACTCCCTCTCAATGCAAATTTTCTTCTATTGGTGACTTGCAGACCATTCCAAGTGCTTCTCTGAATTTTTCAAACTTTGGTTTACTTAAACTCTTGGTGAATATATCTGCAACTTGTTCATCTGTCTTTGTTGGCACCATATTGATCTCCCCTTCAAGAACCTTTTCGCGAACATAGTGATATTGCACTTCTATATGCTTTGTTCTCGCATGAAAGACTGGATTTTCTGCTAGACGTATAGCTGATAGGTTATCGCAGAAAAGCTTTACTTGATAATCTGCTGATTGATGTAGATCTTCCATTAGTTGCTTCAACCACATAATTTCTTGTGTTGCTGATGCTGCCGATCGATATTCTGCTTCGGTGCTTGATACGGATACAGTTGGTTGTCTCTTGTTGCACCATGATATTACTCCCGATCCAAGACTAAACATGTATCCAGTTGTTGATCGTCATGTATCATAGTCTCCAGCGTAATCAGCGTCACAATATCCAGTCACGTGGCATTCTTTTGTTTTCTTGTACAAAATGCCAAAGTTAATAGTGCCTTTAACATACCTTAATATGCGTCGTACAACATCAATGTGAGGCTTCTTCGGATTGCTTAAGTATCGACTAACCACTCCAACTGCATAAGATATGTCTGGCCGGCTTAGTGTGAGATAAATAAGACTTCCGACCATCTTTCAATACATGGTAACATCTTGAAGACTTTTTTCTTCATCTGCTCGTAGTTTTGTATTCGGATCCATCGGAGTTGAGATAGGTTTGCAATTAAGCATTCCGTACTTTTGTAAAAGATCTCGCGCATATTTCTGTTGTCCCAGAAATAATCCTTCTCTTTTCTGCTCTATTTCGAGTCCAAGAAAATGTTTGAGTTCTCCAAGCTCCTTCATATGAAATCTGATAAACAGATTCTCTCTTGTCCTTTGAATCTCCTCATAGTGATCTCCCGTGATGATTAAGTCATCCACATATACTAGCACTATGGTTAGTTTTCCTTGATCGTGTTTCACAAATAAACTAGAATCTGAAGGAGCAACTGTGAAACCACTTTGTACCAAGAACTCGCCAATCTTCCCGTACCAAGCTCTTGGAGCATGCTTCAAGCCGTATAGTGCTTTCTTTAATTTGCAGACATGGTCAGAATGGACTTGTTCTCAAATCCTCTTGGTTGCTCCATATAAATGTCTTTGTCAAGTTCTCCATGTAAGAAAGCGTTCTTGACATCCATCTGCCACAGCTTCCAAGATTTGCTAGCGGCTAAAGCCAGTAGAGCTCGAATTGTTGTGATCTTCGCCACTGGACTAAATGTTTCTTCATAATCCAACCCATATTGTTGAGAAAAACCTCTAGTAACAAGTCGAGCTTTGTACCTTTCAATGGAGCCATCTGATCGAGTCTTCACCTTGTAAACCCATTTACAAGATATTGGTTTTACATCTTTTGGCTTTGGAACTAAACTCCATGTCTGGTTTTCTTTTAGTGCATTAATTTCTTCTTCCATCGCTTTCTGCCACTCTTGACTTTGTGCTGCTTCTTCATAAGTAGAAGGCTCAATAGGTATTGATTCATCCACATGAGCAGCATTGGCATACCTTGGATTAGGTTATCTCGGCCTTGTTGATCTCCTTAATTCTTGTGCATGCTCCTCGACTTCCTTTTGGCTTGGACGAACCTCCTCGGATATAGATTGATGTACCCCTGTTTTCCATGGACTCGGTTCCTTAGAGTACGACCCATCTCCTTCTTTAATTGAATCCGATATGTACTCTTTACGTTCTTCTTTTTCTTCTTGAACTTCTTCTAATCCATGAGATTCTGGAAGCTCTATCTTTTGAGGTGACCACCATGAAGAAGCTTCATCAAATACCACATTTATTGAAGTATGGCATTTTCCAGTATTTGGATCACAGCATCTCCATCCTTTTCTTGATTCATCATAACCGACAAAAATGCACCGAATTGCCTTCTTATCAAATTTACTTTGTAGATGATCTGGTACGAAGACGTAACATACACATCCAAAAACCTTGAGATGGTTGACGGTTGGCTTGATCTTCCATAATTTTTCATAAGGTGAAATATACCCCAACTTTGTTTGTGGGAGTCTGTTAATCACGTACGAAGCCGTCCTCATACATTCGGCCCAAAATCTACCTGGTACATTCTTACCATGAAGCATACTTCGACAAGTTTCGGAAAGGTGGCGATTCTTGCGTTCCGCCACTCCATTCTGCTGTGGAGTATTGGGGCAAGTTAATTGCCTTCTGATCTTGTGCTTCTCAAGATAGATATTGAACTCGGTTGATAAATATTCTCCTCCATTATCTGTGCGTAAGCATCGAATCTTAGTATTGAGCTCACTTTCTACCTTGTTCTTGAACTCTTTAAACTTCTGAAAAGTCTCCGACTTTTCCTTCATGAAGTAAACCCATACATACCTTGAGAAGTCATCAATGAATGTCACCATATACTTCATACATCCAAGTGATGTTTGTTTCACTGGGCCGAAGACATCTGAGTGTATGAGCTCTAGTGGTGTCTTGGACTGATGCGCTGACTCCTTGAATGGCAATTGGCGAGCTTTGCCAAATTGACATCCGGCACATATTGTATCTGTTCGGATATTAATTTGAGGAATCCCATTTACTATGTGTTTTACCATCATCTCCTTTAACTTGTTGTAGCCCACATGCCCAAGACGTTCATACCAAAGATCAGCCGTCTCATTTTTTCGAGTCTTATCCACATATGCTGTTTTAGCAGATAGTACATAGACCGACTCTATTCTTCTTCCTTGCATAATTGGATTGCCAACCACCTTCACTCTCTTGAATACGGACACATCTTCTGGTCCAAAGAGCACATAATTCCCTTCTGCTGTCAATTGTGGTACTGACAGTAAATTCTTCTTTAGGCCAGGGACAAGATACACCTTCTCGAGTTGGAGCTTATGAGAGCCGCCTTCATTTGGAATTATTGTCTTTCCAATGTGAGAAATAGATAACCTTGAATTGTCGGCTGTCAACAGGACTCTCTTTCCTTTGTAATCCTCCATTTCTTGCAGCTTTGTCCCATCGTTGGTCATATGATTTGAGCACCCAGAATCGATGATCCAATCATCTTTGTAGTTTATTTTTGACTTTAAAGTTGTTGTAAGAGCTTGATCATCTATGTCAGCTTCAACAGAGAGTCCAGCTTCTGCATCCCATGTTTCCTCATTAATGGTTGCTTCGAATGTGACATATTTCTTCTCATCTCTTGCAGCGGCCACATTTCCTTCGAAAGTTCGCCTTCTGGGGAATCTACAATCTCGAGCAAAATGACCCTTCTTGCCACAATTGAAGCATTCACCATTCTTTCTCTTATCATTTTCCTCGTATTGTTGTTGGCGATGATCTCTTCTTCCTTGTTGAGCTCCCCGAGCTCCCCTGAAGCGTTGCCTTTTGACTTTGGGTGACTCTTCCATCCATGTGTCTGACTTTCTTTCATCGCATCTTGTCTTCGAGATGTTGCTTTCTTCTTATTGGTGAAGAGTGCATCTTCTCCGTCTTTTATGGTTACTTCATTCATCTGCTTGGCTAATGCCTCTTGATTAGCCAATAAATTCTCCAGCTCTATTAATGATGGTTGAGTAGGCCATCCTCTCACAGCGGCTATAAATCCATTATACTCGGACCTTAAGCCGTGGATGATAATTCTATTCATCCTTGCATCACTCACTTTCTCTTCAGGAGCAAGTTGAGATATCTCACGACAAATAGATTTCACCATGGTGAAATATTGAGAAATAGATAGACTTCCTTGTGAGATAACTGCGAGTTCATTTTTCAAGAGCTGGAGGCGTGCTTCATTCTTCTTTGAAAATAATTTTTCAAAAGTTTCCCAAGCTGCCTTTGGTGTTTTCTCGTCACTGATGTGCTCCAATAGATCCTCCTCGATTGTAGCCTTCAATATAAATAAAGCCTTCCCGGCCTTGATGTTCCATTTTCTCAAGGCTTCGGCATTTTCTTTCGGTGGAGGCGTTGTGTCACTGCCAGCAACTATTTCCCATAAATCCTATCCTTGTAGATAGGATTCTATGCAAGTCCGCCAATAACCATAGTTGTGATTATTGAGACTCTTGATACCACTGCTCGTACTTGCAAGATCTGCCATTATGACGTCCAACGTCCAATAAGCTTGGTCCCTGACCGACGAGCTTTCACAGTTCCTAACTGTGCTCCGACAGAATCTCCCTTAGAGCCTTGGTGAAAACAAGTCGATGTAAACGTCCAACGTTTACCGATTTCCTCCACTAGAAATGGTCCCGAACGACCCGCTCTGATACCAATTGTTGGAAGCTTCGACGAGCCCAACACACCCACTATAGAGGATCTAGACTATACAAGACTCACTACACCAACACTTTGGCGTTGATTAGCCTTTAATTTTATGAATTCTTAGTGCACGATAATACTTAGGCGACAGTGTCGACCATATATAATTTAGGCGGTATAACCGACCATGTATCACTTAGGCGGCAGAGCCGACCATATAATAAGAACAACACAAGTGCACTAAGAACTTAAACACAAACTAAGGCTTAACCGGGAAACTTAACAAAGAACACTTTTATTAATACAAAATACAATTACAATATTATGAACTCAACTCACACACTTCTTTACTTCTTCACAACTTCTACTTCTAACTCTTCTTCACTTCTTACTTCTTCTCTACTTCACACTTCACTTACTCACACCTTACACACAAATGAAATCACCACTCATATTTATACTACTCCATGGAAACTTCTACACACTAGATTTTTCTATGGATAAATATCTAGATATTTTTACCACATAAAAATATCTAGATTTTTACAATTTAACATCTAGATTTTTCCTCATTAATATCTAGATATTTCTTTTACATTTTAATATCTAGATATTTACATACATTACTAATTCCATATTATCTAAATTTGCATTGCATTTTAACATGTTACTCAACTTAAAACTTGTTATCGTTTGATCATTCACATTTGACAACATCATTGAAATTAAAATCGTCCTTAGTGGTTGGACACCACACCCACCTTTCACAGCCCTCAGCGGCTCAGCCACCATTGATCTCCAACAACTACATAAATTTAAATTTTTCATGATATAAAATAGAAAGAAAAAAAAAACATATTCAAATGATTGTGTATCAAATTATTGAAGCAAACCATGGTGACATCATCTCAGAAAACATCAACCGATCATTTCGGATACACATCAGTGACAGAAAGTTTGTCCTATTGAACGTGAAAATGTCGTTTTTTTTTTTTTTTGTAAATTTGTAATGGTCATTGCGATTTGCATGAATATATAACAAATGGAGAAAATTGTCCTAATTTTTTTTTTTATTATGATACTTTAATAGTTTATATTTATATTTATACTTTATTACGACTTTACTAGTAGATTAACAAAACGTTAAGTTGATATTTTAAGTCAACTGTAATTGTTATCTATTTTAATTTTAGCCAAATACATGCAACAAGATTACTCAATATAGCGGTTATAAATGCGTTATAGATACACATAACCTCAATATTACTGCTACATAAATTTGGAAAGAGGATCCGGATGGTCGTCTAATGGACAACAAATCAAAAATTAATTAAGAAACAATAAAGTAAGGACTATGGAGATAGATATTGATTGATATCTCCGTAGAGTTACTTTTTTTTTAATAAAGAAAATGTAAGGTGGATTTACATTATTAATCTATAACACTAATTCTCATGAGCTATCTACCGTTCACGTGAGTAGAATTGTCATTTTACAATTTAATTTAATTCGACACTTCTTAAACCTCCGAGGTTAATGGTTTAGTCTAGCTAAATGCATATTATCATATTTGTTTATGTTTTTTTTAGGATCAAGTTTCAACTCGCTATGCGAGCTGACAAGTTTAGCGAGCTAACTAATTTAAGACGATAAATAGCGTCGCAAGTTGTTCATTAAAAGTTTAATATAAAATAGAAATTATATGATTGGCGACTATTAAAGTGATTCAACTCGATATGCAAACTCGCTAATCTTATGACGATTACCTAAACCGTGTGATCGTGGGACTCGTTTCTAGTTGCCGTTAACCGTACCAAATTCACGGAAAGTTAACTGATCGTTTAAACGAAACCACTTGATCAAAGTTATTGAAATTTTTCCGTATTTAAAAGTTTTATACTACATATAAAGTAAATAATATACAATTGGCAACTACTAAAGATTATCAATTTTTTCATATACATCATTTATATCTAAAAACGGTTTTGTTGGTCATGAAAAAAAAAAAAAAACACACACACACACACACATATATATTATTAATCTACAATACTAAAATACTACTTATGATGATAAGTGTTTTGATGATGGCATATGCACATAGCTAAAGGTGATGGTAGACATCTTGACATAAATCATCAAGTTCACCAATCCACACTTGATCTAGCAAAAGACCAAAAATCAAAGAAAGCCTAAAATGAGAAACAGGGAAAACAACTGAACCACGGTCGACCGCAGGTCAGATCGTGGAATCCCGCACCCAGATTTGTGAAATCAGGGATGCACAGTTGACTCCACGCTCAGCCGTGGGTCGACCGCAGAAACTTCTGTCCGGTTTTTGATCGAAAAATGTTTGACCAGGCATCTATAATTTTTGAAACCTGTTCAAACATGCTTAGGATGGTTGCCTTCTTCATTCCCAAAAGTGTTTTGGTCACTAGAACACTAATCTTGATTAATCACACCTAATGACACCTTAATGACGATTAAGCTTAGATTAAGGATAGCACATAAGTGTTATAGGAAAACATGTGCATTTAAAATATATCTAGACATACTTAGGACGGTCACCAAGTCACAACCAAAAATTGCTCTTTCCTTGTACATGTGTGGATATTAATGTATACTTATGCATTAATCTTGCAAATACCAATTTGCAAGTAAAACTTACTTAGTCTTAGTTTAATGTCTGTTATCACTATATGCTTAATTCTAAGATTATGATCTCTTGCTCGTTCTTATATGAATATTACTTGACTACTTGTTATTAGTACATGTATATTATTTGACTAAGTGCTAAGTGCTAAATTATAAGTAGTAAGTTAATATGCATATGTATCAAACTTGTCTTGCTATTTGTTACTAGATGGAATAGATGGAACTAGTGTCTGGACTACTTCAATATATGCATGTGTCACTTGAATAGATTGTAAAATGTCATAATCTAGTAAACTTAAAAGACAATGAAACATTAACACACATAGGTTTGCTTAAGTCTAAAATTAAGTTTATGAATAAGTTTAACCTTGATTAGCTTGATGTCTTGCAACTTGCTTAATTGTTACTACATGCTTAATTTGTCAAGACATCATTAACACACTTATTAATTACAAACAAGTTCAAATTTGAATATTAGCATGCTTTGTGATTAAAGTGAGTTTGTGTCATCAATGACATGTTGACCAACCAATAGAGATTTAGCAAATGTATTAATTGCAAATAAAGGATTATGACAAAACTGAGATTGCCTCAAATGATTATCATGTCTTGTATCCAATAATGTTAGACTTTCCATTTTGGACATGATAAGTTACTATCAAAGCAATCCATCCAAGGTAAATGGATATTTAATGCATATAGTACTTGTACAGGATGTTGGTTATCTTTTGCAGGTGTTAAATGAAGTAAAGTGTCCAAAGAGTGATGTTCAAAACTGATTCAAACGGCTATACAACGGATATATATTTTGGAATGAAGCACGCGCGGTCGACCCGAGGTCGACCATGGGCCAAGCTGCAGACAGGGCTGATTTTTATCTCTCCATATAAATATCAAGACTTGAAGAACTTTGAAGACTTGGACCTCTTGCATGCTACAGCTCAAATTCATCAGAGAATCACAAGAACATAATACTTCTACATATGTTCGTGATTTAGCAAGAGAAGTTTTATAATCTCATAGATTATAAAAGGAGTCATTGTAAACATACTTTCAAATTATTATCTTTGTGAGTTTACATAGTGTTGTACTAATCCTTAGAATTGTCTTAGGATTGTCATCACTGAAAAAGGGAGAGTCTTTGTACTTTGTAATTAGAGGCATATGCTAGCTTAGCTATCATCTTCCTTAAAGGGAACTAGAGAGTTGATTAATCTCATTGGAGGTTAATACTTGTCCAAGTTGAAGACAAGTTGATCTAAGTTTGAGGTAATCCTTTAAAGGGATAGAGGGATTAGGTTTGTTGTCTAAGGAGAAGTACAAGACTTGTAAATCGGATTCTCCACCAGATTTGTAGAAAGGTGCTTAGTGAAGCAACAAATCCCGATTGGTGAATCGGGGAGTGGATTAAGGTGGATTAGTTAACATCCACCGAACCACTATAAATTCTTGTGTTTATGTTTTTTACTTTACTTTCCGCATCATTACAAACATAAACACACCACACATTAGTTTGATTTGACTAACGTGATCAATTATTGTTCATATCGTATTGATCATTGATAAAGTTTCAAAAATCGTATTAAGTAACTATTCACCCCTCTAGTTACTTACAATCGGTATCAGAGCGGTTGCTCGTACGTTTGCTTGGGAAATGTTTTTGATTTAGTCAAAAATCATTTTGGGCATAAACCCGAGTCAAACATTCTTGGGATCAACTCAAACGATGGCATATCTTGAAAGATTGGCTAATGAAGCACCAATCTTGGATAGAAAGAATGTCTATGTCTGTATGAGAAGATTTGAGATCTATATCAAAGCAATAGATTCTGATATGTGGAGAATCATCAAGGAAGGAAACCTTGTTGGTCAAGAATCTTCAAACATGGTGAACTCAAATAGTGAAGTAGTGAACAAAGTACAAAAGCATATTGATGTTATGTCACTACTTCATAGAGTTCTTCCTAGTGAAGAAAAGGTTAAAATGCTTTCATATAAAAGTGCAAAGGAATGTTGGGATTCACTAAGTCCTCAAGTAGAAGAAGCCTCAGGGTGGTCAAGGAATAATGGGTTTGAAGATAAGGAAACAAGACTTAAATGTCTTGATGGAAATTGGTTGGTTGAGCAAGATGGAGATGAAGATGAAGACATATGTCTCATGGGTTCAAGATACTCTCCAAGTCAAGATGCTCATAGTGAGGATGAGGTTGATTCGTGCTATCAAGGGGAAGAAGGCGAAAGCTCGAGCGTTCAAAGAAATGAGGTACATGTATTCTATCCTTCTAATTATGAAGATTTGCTAGATGAGTATAAAACGTTAAAATTTGTGTATACTAGAAGTTGTGACAAAGTAGAATTGTAGGAAAAAGAATTGCAAAGGGTAAACCAACTTAACAAGAATTTAAGTAAAGAAAACAATTACTTGAAAAGATCTTTAAATGACTTTAAAGATAAAATTATTTTGAAAACTAGTCAAAATTCTAGTAAACATATGCAATGTACTCTAAGTCCAAGGTCAATTATCAAGAAAGTTGAAAACCTAGAAAGGGTAAACAAATCTAGCAAGTCTATAGGAGGAATAAGTCAAAGGTTGGGTAATCTTAGAATAGATGAGAATCATTAATCAAAACTAAGAAAAGAGGATTGTGTATTTAAAACTTAATATGTTTTAAGTCAATGTGTCACAATTTTAAAATTGCACATACTCTAAATTGTTAAAAGGATTTCTCAGTAAGATTATGCTTAACTTAGGAATATATGCTTACTTGAATGGATTGCATGCTAGTTGTAGGATAATGTACGTTATTTGTATAATATATGTGTAACTATATTGTAAGTAACTAGGGGGGTGAATAGTTACTTAATACGTTTTTAACACTTTTTCGATTGATCACCAAATTTGATTAACTATGATCAACCAATTCAACTCAAACTTGATGTGTGTGGTGTATATGTTCAAAATGATAAGTAGAGTAATGTAAAGAACATAGACACAAGGATTTATAGTGGTTCGGGTGGATGTTAACTAATCCACCTTAATCCACTCCCCGATTACACTAATCGGGATTTCTTGCTTCACTAAGCACTTTTCTCCAAACTTGGTGGAGATTCGATTTACAAGTCTTCAACTTTTTCGGTAGACAACTGACCTAATCTTTCTATCCCTTTGAAAGACCAACTCCAACCTAGATCAACTTGTCTTCAACTTGGACAAGTATTAATCTTCAAATAAGATTAATCAACTTCCTAAGTCCCTTTAAGGAAGTAGATCACTAAGCTAGCCTATGTCTCTACTAATTAAAGTTACAAGACTCATACAATTTGCAATGATGATCCTAAGACAATACTAAGACATACATCACACTAAGTAAACTTACAAGATAAACAATTTTGATTAGTAAGTTTACAATAACCAAATTCTATATCTATAAGATCATAGAATATTCTCTTGCTTGATCACATTTGAGTAGTAATTAAAGCACTTGTGATCTCTGGAAATAAGCCTTTTAAATATGCAAGAGGGTCAACTTCAAATGCTCTTCAATGCTTGCTATTTATAGTGACATTCAAAAACTAGCCGTTATCACACGGTCACCAGCACGGTCGACCGCGGTTCGACCACGCGTACGCCGGTCCAAAATATGTATCCGTTGTATAGCCGTTTGACTCAGATTTTAACACCTCATTTTGGAATCTTTACGTCATCTAGCACCTGCAAAAGAAACCCAATATCCTATATAAGTACTATATGCATTAAGTGTGTGAGATTTGGTCTTATTGAGTGAAAATGACATAACACTCCAAATGTGGTAAATCCAACATTCTTGGAGAAGTGTCTATATTGACATATTGGGTAATCTCAGTTTTGGTCAAGACTTAGTTAGGTTCATTAATGCATTTGGTTCAATCCTAAAGATTAGTCAACATGTCATTAATTTCCTAGTTTCAATTAATCACAAGTCATATTCATTTTAAGACTAAGTAGAGATTAATTGGATGATGTCTTTCTAAATCAAACATTAAGTGTATAAAGACATCAATGTTAAGTCATACTTGGACATGTTACACAATGTATTATTTAGACAATACCAAATAGATTATTGACCATTATTCTTTTGTGAACTATTTTACACTTAATTCATTGAAGTATACTAGTTACTTGAATTCTAGTATTCTAACTAGTAACACATAGCAAGCATGTTAATCAAGTTGGAAAATTAATGAGTACTTAACATATTAGCAAGTAGCAAGTAATACTCACACATAGCAAGAGACACTCATTCTAAAATCAATCATATGGATATTTGCATAACACTTATGGTTTAAGCTTTTAGCAAGCTTACTTGCAATATAACATATTGCATGATTAATGTGTAAGCACACATTAATGTCTAACACATGCACAAGGGAAGAGCAATCTCTAGTTGGGACTTGGTGACCATCCTAAATGTATCTAAGTGTATTTTAGGATTACAAGTTCTTACTAGTTATACTTAAAAACATTGTTATTCATTTAGCCTTAATTTGTCACTAAGTAATCTTTAATTGTAATTAGTGTTCTAGTGACATTAGCTTATGTGTGTTGGTACTTGGTGATCATCCTAAGAATGTCTAGACAAGTTTTAAGATCACAAGTTATTGATTAACACTTATGTGTTATGCCTAATTATGGTTAATTTGTCATTAAGATGTAATTAAGCGTAATTAACTAAGATTAGTGTTTTTATGACCAACATTCAATTGAGTATGGAAAGGGCATCTATTCTAAGTGTTTTGAGAAAGGTTTCATGAATTATAGATGTCGGGAAGTGGTCAAACTAAATTTGATCAAAAATGGTGACAGATAATTCTGCGGTCGCACTACGGTTGACCGTGGTGGTAGCCCTGCAACTTGTTTTCACAAAACTGCGTTGCAGATTCAGTTTGGGCTTCTATGGCTAAGTATACGGTTGACCGTACTTTAGCTGTGTACTTTATTTTCATTCTATAAGTTTTGTTTGACTTGGTCATTTGCAAGATCAAGTATGGATTAGTGAACTTGCGTGTTTTATGTTAAGATGTCGATCATCACTTATGCATATGTATGTATCATCATCAAAACATATTCTTTGGTTAAGCATCATACTTAACTTTGTTGGTTAGTCCATGAACCAACATTCAACCAACATATATATATGTATATATATATATATATATATATATATATATATATATATATATATATATATATATATATATGTATGTATGTATATATATGTATATATGTATATATATGTATATATATATATATATATGTATATATATATATATGTATATATATATATATATGTATATATATATATATACATGCCTACATACATGTCATTGATGATGAAACATCGGTTGAATGTGATCATACAATGTTAAGCAAAGAAAACTTGTCCTCAAGTATTCCTTGAAATCGACAAAATCGCCAAAACATGCTCGATGTGAAGAAACGGACAAGAATTCACTATTCCTTGCTGCACGGTCAACCCACGACAGACAACAGAGTAAATCGCAGAAAATCACCACGGTCAACCCCACGGTCGATCGCAGTTCGACCGCACGGGTACAGACGGGTGTTTAAACCTTCTTCATAACTCATTCTATATTTTCAATCAAAAATTGCTTTTATTTCCCTCTCCTCCACAGCTCAAGATCTCCGACCGCACACCAACAAATCTACCCCTTCTCATCATTAACCTTCAATCTCGGTAAGATTAATCTATGAATTCTCCTTGTTCAATTGTGTTGGTATGATGTGTAACGACCCGTCAAAATCGCCATTGACGGCGCCGTTAACTTAGGTCCCATTATGTGGCCATAGTCCCTAAATGAGACGCGTTTGACCAAAATTATGTCGCATTCATTTGAAACGTATATGACTTGCAAAGTTTTGAGTAAACCAAACGGTTCGACAACATGTATAAGTTTACAAAAGTTATAAAGTATAAATGAAATAACTTGCGACATAATATAAGTTGAAAATCACGATTGCTATAAATAGCGTAAGTACGTATGCTTTAAGTTTGAATCTAAAGGTGATATCACTAGCGTATGCATGTATGCTTGACCCCAAGCAAGTAATCAAAGTGTGCGGAAGCATGTATCAAGTAGCCAAGTATGAACCTGAGAAACATATAGAAAACTATCAACGAAAAACGTTGGTGAAGTCATAGGTGTATTTGTAAACGTATGTTTTTGAACCACAAGATTTAGTATAAGGTGATTATCCAAATCGTTGACATTTCAAAAGTTGTTGTTTGTATCACGAGCACCCAATTACCAAGGCTTAACTGAATAGTACATCTGCATCATAGTGTTAGAACCTACACTATACCCCGAAAATACGTTTCATTCATCTGAATGAGGGTTCGTTAAACCCGTATGGCCACACAACATAAGTTCTCGCTTACACCCTACAAGTGTAACTAATGATAATTGGACTTGGGGATTTTTGTTCTAACTCGTACGTGGAATGTTTGTTTTCGTACTTGTGTTCAACGTATAAAAGTATAAACCGTATATGTTTCTCATCCCATGATTTAAAAGTATAAAAGTTGTTGAAAAGATGGGACTATGATCTCACCGTAGTTGCACACCAAAGTGTTTGAAATTAAACATTGTGCAAATGAAAGTTGCTTAGACTTAACCTAAACAAATAAGTTGTATCAATACCGGGTAAGACACAAGGCCGGTCAAAATATGTTCAATTAGTCATATGGCTCGTTACGACTCGATTATATAGCATGTGAGTCAAATTGTCAAGTTTCATGTAAGATATAAGTATAAAAGCATGTTAGAAAGGTTGCATAAGTATTTGGTTTAGTTTGACAAAAAAGTCAAACTTAGTCAAAGTCAAAGGGGTCGGATATCCGACTATTGCACATATAAACGTAGTCATATATAAGCATGTTGGCAAAATTTCATGTTAAATGGAGTTGCGAGTAAGCGGGAACGAAACTTGAAAAAAAAAAAAAAAAATGGGACAAAAATATTCTCGCTATAGCGAGATTTTGTGCACACCAGGGCTCGCTATAGCGAGGCCCCTGGTTTCAGGTGCTGTTGCTGAATTTTCAAGTGCACGAACCAAGTTTCTTTCAAACACAACTAATGAACCGTAAACATTCAAAACACGTATCTTATATCATTGGAAAGGTAATTTAACAAGGAATACAACTAAACACATTTCATCAACCAAAAAAATCATTTACAATAACCGATTTCTCATCAAGTGATCATTAAAAGTTCGTTTTCAAAGTTTCAAGTTCATAAAATGCATAAGATGATTCGGGAACTTAATACACACATATAATATGCCGTTTCGTAGGTAATTACACATACAATACTACTAAACACTTACAAACAACATTGCAAAGCATTTAATGCATCAAAATTTACATTCAAGGCTACCAAACCCTAACCAAAAATCATAAAATCACTAATCATGTTAATGTAAGGTTTTCATGTCATCCAACATATCAAAACGAAGCTAATAATGCTAGTATCACTTTTAACACATAAGGTTTAACATCTAAAAACATTTAATCAATCAAAATCAAAGATTAAACTAACCCATTTTTCATATTCAAGCTAGTTACTCAAAACAAACAAATCGAGCAAACCAAACACTTGTTCATGTTAGACTTGAGCCATAGACACTAATTAACACCATTTCAAGTCAAAAATACTAAGAACATGAAATCTAGAGTTTTTAGAAAGTTACCCAAAAGAGATGAGATTAGTATCAAAACGTAGAGGATGAAGAGAGGATTCCAAAAGTACAAATCATTTTGTTGTAAGCTTCCTTGAAATGATTTAGATGATGATTTAGTGTTGATGGAGAAAAATGGGTTCTTGTTGCTAGTAAGAAAAGAAATAAAAAGAAAAAGAAAAGATAATGGTGAATGGGAGAGAAAATGGAAGTAAGTGGGAGGTGGGTTGACTAGTTGACCTAGTCAACTAGTTTGCTCACTTGGCAATTTTGGTCCCTCGAGTTTAAAGCGGGTGCGGAAATTAACCAAACGATTTATTTAAATACGCTAGAGTAACGAGAGATGTTATAATTAAATAACGAAAATATTGGAAGCACTTATTAACATGGGATACGAATTTAGATAACGAAAGATATTATCTAAAAAAAAAGACGTGCTTTGAAATAATTTAACGGAAAAAAGCGGGATGTTACATTACCTACACCTTAAAAGAAATTTCGTTCCGAAATTTAGTTGGAAGTAGTAGTCGTTGTTTCTTCCTCGAGACCTTGCGTTGCCAATTCTACGAATGAGTGAAGGTACTTCCTTGGGCATTCCGACGAACTTTGACAATCGAGATTTTACGTTGTTTTAGTGTTTGGTTTCACGATTCATAATTTCAACCGGTTCTCCTAGGAAGTGAAGTTTTAAAGCGGGTGCGGAAATTAACCAAACGATTTATTTAAATACGCTAGAGTAACGAGAGATGTTATAATTAAATAATGAAAATATTGGAAGCACTTATTAACAGGGGATACGAATTTAGATAACGAAAGATATTATCTAAAAAAAGACGGGCGTTAAAATAATTTAACGGAAAAAGGCGGGATGTTACATTACCTACACCTTAAAAGAAATTTCGTTCCGAAATTTAGTTGGAAGTAGTAGTCGTTGTTTCTTCCTCGAGACCTTGCATTGCCAATTCTACGAATGAGTGAAGGTACTTCCTTGGGCATTCTGACGAACTTTGACGATCGGGATTTTACGTTGTTTTAGTGTTTGGTTTCACGATTCATAATTTCAACCGGTTCTCCTAGGAAGTGAAGTTTGTCATCGATAGTAAGCTCATCTAAAAAGATAACAAGTTCTGGTTTCGCAAGACACTTCTTTAAGTTTGATACACATAATGTAGGATGAACGGAATTTGCTGGGAGTTCGAAACAGTAAGCAACGGGTCCAATACGCCCCAAGATTTCACAAGGATCAGAACATCGCTGATTTAGCTTCATACATTTCCCGGAACGGATTACACCTTTTCAAGGTGCGACTTTTAACATTTCGTGGCCACCCACTTGGAATTCGAGAGGTTTACGTCTAACATTGGTATAGCGGTGATTACGGGCCGTCTTGAGCCTTTCTTGGATTTGAACGATCTTAACGGTTATTTCATGAATGATTTTAGGTTCGGTGGTTTGATTGTTGCTGATGTTAAAGCTAAGGGGTATAAAATACTATTAAATTTTACAAGGAAATACTATTAAATACGATACAATTTTACACAAGATATTTATTTATTTATAGAATGGATATACTTAAACCTTGCTACAACACTTATAGGCAGTGTACCTAATCGTACAGTAGTGTAGTTTTTAGTAAGTCCGGTTCGTTCCACAGGGAAAATCTTTAAACAAAGCTTAACGCTATATTAGTTTAAATTTATAAAAATACAAATATATATATAAGTAATATTATTATTATAAAGGGGAGTTTTTACCGTTTAATGACCGGTTTGTCGATTTTAAAACTTTAGTCGCAGTTAAAACCAAAATTAAAAATAAATACAAGACTTAATGTAAAGTAAATAACGATAATGAAATTGCGATAAATAAAAGTGCGATAAAATAAACTTGCGATAATTAAAAAGTACGATAATTAAAAGTGCAATTAAATACAATAACAATAAATAAAAGTGCGATAATTAGAAGTGCAATTAAATATAAAATACAGGAAATTAAATATGAAATAAAAGAATTATGCTTATTTAAACTTCCGTAATCATGATGTTTGACGTGTTGATTTTAGTTTTATGCCCATGGGTTAATTGTCCTTTGTCCTGGATTATTTAATATGTCCGTCTGGTTTTTGTCCATAACAGTCCATCAGTTATAAATATAAAGTGCGAGTGTCCTCGTCAAATTATCCTTATACCCGAAGTTAAATATTCCAACTAATTGGGGACTTAAACTGTAACAAGATTTTAATACTTTGTTTAATAATTACACCAGGATGTTGACTGCGTGTAACCCAAGGTTTTAATACTTTGTTATCAATTATGCCAAGTGTCCTTGTACATAATTTCACCCCTGTTTTAATAATTCTAGTGGTTATTAATCCATTCCCGTGTCCGGTTAAATGAACGATTATTCGTACATATAAATACCCTGCCCATCGTATCCGATCGAGTGTATATGGTTATTTATAGGGACATCCAATTGTAAATCTTTATATTAAAATTAACAAACTATCATTTAGTTAAAAAAAATATAAAGCCCATTAATAGCCCATAGTCTAATTTCCACAAGTGTCGTTCTTTTGTCCAAACCCCAATTATGGTACAAAGCCCAATTACCCAATTTTAGTAATTAGCCCAACATCATGATTACTTCGTTTTAAATAAGCATAATAATAACTTACCATTAATGTAAAAAGGTCGAACATAACTTACAATGATTACAAATAGCGTAGCGTTACACGGACAGAATTTCGACTTACACCCTTACAACATTCGCTAACATACCCTTATTATTAGAATTAGAATTAAAATTAGAATTAAAATTAATATATATATATATATATATATATATATATATATATATATATATATATATATATATATATATATATATATATATATATATATATATATATATATATATATATATATTACGTTTACATATAGAGAAAGAGAGATTTTTAGGATATTAAAACTCGTCGAACTGCGTTGGCTTTTATAGGGAATTGAGTCCAGGGGAACTCCGCGACTCGCGGCATTTTCCTTCTTCAAACTCCGCAAGTCGCGGAGTTTGAAATTACAGCTCACCTAGCTTTGGCTCTTTGTTTGCCGACGAATTATAAATATATTATAAATATATTATAATATATATATTAATTTTAAGAATTAATTATATATTATATTATATTTATATACATGGTTAACTTGTAATTTTTAGTCCGTTGCGTCGAGCGTTGAGAGTTGACTATGGTCCCGGTTCCGGATTTTCGAACGTCCTTGCGTACAATTTAATATCTTGTACTTTGCGATTTAAATCTTGTACTCTTGTAATTTCGAGACGTTTCTTATCAATAATTGGAACCACTTTGATTGTATTATGTACTTTTGAGCTTTTTGGTCGTTTGCATCTTCAATTCGTAGAATTTGTCTTTTGTCTTCACCTTTTATTATTTAAACGAATATCACTTGTAAATAGAACAATTGCAACTAAAAGCTTGTCTTTCTTGAGAAATAATGCTATGAAATATATGTTCGTTTTTAGCATTATCAGTTGCCTACGGCGGCCCAACAAATAGTAGAACGACATTTGCGGCCATATAAAGTTTCAAAAAGAAAAGTGCGACGTTAATACTCGAGTGATAACTATCATTGTAAGAGGAATCAATTAAAGGCAACAATAAAAGTTGGTGATATGTTTTTCAAGGTATGAATCGTATGTTTGCTTGGTCCGTCGGTTTGTGGATGGTACGCGGTACTCATGTTTAAACGTGTTCCCAAGGCTTCTTGTAATGCACTCCAAAATCTAAAAGTGAAACGAGCATCTCGATCCGAAATAAACGACAATGGCACATCGTGTCAAGATAGAATTTCCTATAATGTATAGTTGTACAGTTTTTCCCATCTTGTCAGTTTCTGAAAAATGTTTGCTAGAACAAGATTCTTATCGGTTTCCGAAAACGTTTGTTAGGACTATTCACCCTCGTGGCGAATACTAGTATAACGTGAAGAGTCTCTCTCTCCATTGAGAATTTAGATAGAAGATTTCCTTATACGAAAGTAAGAGTGTGATGAGAGAGAAATTTCCGCCTCGATGTGAGCATACCAAGCATTTTGTAGTTCGTCGATAAAACTGTGTGAAAACGAGATAGTATACACGTATAACGTATGTTTGAAGTTGAAAGAATTTGTCATTCATTCGGAAGCATAAATATGGTTTGGAAATAATCAAAGGTGTGTCCTTGGTATGGTTGTTTTCAATATTCTCGGAGTTTTCGGATGTCAAACAAGAAAAATGAATTCATGTACATGGCACATGGTGGTGATTAGGTTGATTGAGTCCAATCACCATCATGAGTCATTAGAACTTTGGTATGACTTACTGTAATATAACCACATTGATCGAGTGTTCGTTATATTATGTTAACTCATACCTCCATTCCCACATCACTCCATAGAATCAAGTTCGTGTAATCGTGAAGATTTAAAATGAACAAAGTGTAACGACGTCTCCAACATGACTCATATTGAATCGAAAGAATCAGTGCAACTCTGAAGAAGCATTTCCTGAGGGAAGTGTATACATGGTTGTTCACGTCAATGCGGTTCAAATCGAACAATAATGTCCTTGGGTACGAAAAGATTAATGAATTATAATAACGAGTAGTACGCAATCGTAGTGATAAGTAGTGATGACGACACTCACCTAGAGTAGTGGTAGTAGTAACAAGAAGTGGTATATAGTAAGGAACACCGGTGTAACATCGGTAGTGGTTAATGATTGCCATAGTGGTGGAAACTTTATAGTTCTTGAGGATAGTAAGCTGAGACGGTGGTGAATAACAACATGGGAGACAGATTTCCCGAACTATTGTGACTAATGAAGTCGACGTCCTCTTTATGCGTATGAATCTTAAGTTTACGTGTGTTACCCAAAAGTGGCAGAGTACGAGTTCGTATAATGAAAATTTGGTACCATTAAGGAGTTCACCTAAGAAAGATTCAAGTATAAATGCACAAGTAGTTAAGTAAGTGCTATCTATAGCAAATGCAAGTCAGAATGCAATGATTAACTATCTGATTGTTGTAGTGACCCGAACTTTTCCATGTTTATATATATATTAAATGAAATTGTTATTTACATGATTAAGTGTTTCCAACATGTTAAGCAATCAAACTTGTTAAGACTTGATTAAGTGAAATAGATTTCATATAGACAATTGACCACCCAAGTTGACCGGTGATTCACAAACGTTAAAACTTGTAAAAACTATATGATGTTATATATATGGATATATATATAGTTAACATGGTATTATGATAAGTAAACATATCATTAAGTATATTAACAATGAACTACATATGTAAAAACAAGACTACTAACTTAAGGATTTCGAAACGAGGCATATATGTAACGATTATCGTTGTAACGATATTTAATTGTATATATATATCATATATATCATATTAAGGTATATTAATACATCAGAATATCATGATAATGTAATAATTTAACATCTCATTTGATATAATAAACAATGGTTTAACAACACTTAACGGGATCGTTAACCTAAAGGCTTCAAAAAAACATTTACATGTAACGACTAACGATGATTTAACGACTCAGTTAAAATGTATATACATGTAGTGTTTTAATATGTATTCATACACTTTTTAAAGACTTCAATACACTTATCAAAATACTTCTACTTAACAAATATGCTTACAATTACATCCTCGTTCAGTTTCATCAACAATTCTACTCGTATGCACCCGTATTCGTACTCGTACAATACACAGCTTTTAGATGTATGTACTAATGGTATATACACTCCAATGATCAGCTCTTAGCAGCCCATGTGAGTCACCTAATACATGTGGGAACCATCATTTGGCAACTAGCATGAAATATCTCATAAAATTACAAAAATATTAGTAATCATTCATGACTTATTTACATGTAAACAAAATTACACATCCTTTATATCTAATCCATATACCAATGACCAAAAACACCTAAAAACACTTTCATTCTTCAATTTTCTTCATCTAATTGATCTTTCTCAAGTTCTATCTTCAAGTTCTAAGTGTTCTTCATAAATTCTATAAGTTCTAGTTTCATAAAATCAAGAATACTTCCAAGTTTGCTAGCTTACTTCCAATCTTGTAAAGTGATCATCCGACCTCAAGAAATCTTTCTTATTTATAGTAAGATATCTTTCTAATACAAGGTAATACTCATATTCAAACTTTGATTCAATTTCTATAACTATAACAATCTTATTTCGAGTGGAAATCTTACTTGAACTTGTTTTCGTGTCATGATTCTGCTTTAAGAACTTTCAAGCCATCCAAGGATCCTTTGAAGCTAGATCAATTTTTCTCATTTCCAGTAGGTTTATCTACAAAACTTGAGGTAGTAATGATGTTCATAACTGATAGGTCAGATCATGTTGAGATTGAGAGAAAAGATAAGATAGAGTGAGATTCGGTATATAGGAAGAAGATTCGGTATGAGAGAGAATCGGTAAAATTATATTCCACAGCTTCTAGAACTCGGTTACAATGCAATGGCTATCTAATTAGGACTACTTAGGTTCCTTATATAGCCCTCTTCTAAGGAACCTTCATTTAAGCTTAATTCACATTAACACTATACAACTTTCGGGTCCTAACAATCTCCCCCTTAGTGTTAAATGTGAACTTTACAATATAATCCTGTTGTGAAATCTAAAGGAACTTTGTTCCTCTGAAGTGAACTTTAGATTTGAATCCTTTGAGATTCTCATATCTTCGTATATTCACTCGTGTTTTGAGACGACTTTTCAATCTTGTGAGAACGTATTTGACAATCTCATTATCTTCAGTTGAATAGCAGTTATTGATCAGTCTCCATCTCATGTATTTGAAAGCATACATCAACGTTCCGTCTGAGTATCTTCTGAAATCTGAGACTCTGATAAAGATCTTTGTATAGTGAGAATTGACAAATACAAACCCATATGGACAGTCGCTCACTTCAAGTAAGGACATGTATCTTAGCTCTTCAATCACTTGATTTGGCGGTTTGATTCCAAGCTTTTTGTGTCCAGATTCCAAACCCATTTGAAAATCATGTACAGACATCCATTTCATCGAATCAAGAATAAACCTGTAGACTGCCTTCATTGCAATAGCATGATAAGTTGTTGCAGATTCATTCAAGTTAATCAAATAATTGTAAATGAAAATAATGTCGTCCATCTTCAGTTTATCAAAATCCGCTTCTGAAAACTGATAATCCTCATCATCCATTCTTGTAACTTGAAGCAATGGCATCTTCACTTCATCCTTATTAATCATCAAAATCTTATTTATGCTTTTGATCTCTGAATTCCGCTGAATTTGAAGTTTCTCTTCATTCTTCAATTTGAATTTATTGCGAACACTCAGATAAGCTTTGAGATATTCTGGCTTCTTATGATATTTCCATGCACCCAGAACACTTATTGATGCAGAAAGGACAAGATCAGAATCACCATAGATTCTATATGCTTGTTGTTCAATGAATGGTGAACGAAGAATTGTTTTCTCTTCATCCTCACTAAGTTGGTAATCAGCATCACGCTCAAGAACAATCTCTGCAGTTTGAAATGGAACATTCAAATCAGGAGGAGTCGTAGTATCTTCTTTGCCATTAGAGAAAATCTCTTTTTCGAAGTGTATTCAAAATTCATCAGTTGGAGATGTCAAGTTAACAAATTGATGATTATTGAATTCATTGGCGATACTCGATGACCCCTACAAAATATCTTCAATGTTGTTAAAATTTTGATTGTTCTCTTGAGATGACTTATTCTCTGATTGATCAGCTGTATCCATAATCATTAACATCCCTGAGTCACCCTCTCTCTGACTTTATGATTCATCTAGAAAACTTTCACACTGGATTTCCTCAATTTTATCACTACCGGAATCAGATATATCAACAACATCTTTATCCTTCTGTTGACTAGATGTACCAGTTTCATAACCACTGGACCGATGACCACTTTGTCTATTCTCCCCCTCATGAAGATTATCGGGATCGAAATCATCATGATCAGGCATGTGAATTGGTCCAAGTGACTTGCATGGAAAGAAAGGATACACTATCCTTGCTTGCTCAAGATAAATCATCATAGTCTCGCAAACTTCATCAAGATCAGTCCGTTTAGCAAACTCAGCAAGATAGAGCTCCTCCACCTCATTGTCAGAGAGATACTGTAATCCATATCTATTTGAAATCTGAGAAGGTGACCCAGTTAGTGAAACAACGGTGTAACCATGAACAAAAGTAGCATTAGCAGCATCTGTTGAAGGCGATGTCGATGGAAGTGTTTGAGTTGCCGTGAGGGCAGGTAAGGATGATTGTGCGGCATTATTCTTATATGTAGGGCTGTACATACTACTAGTCAGATTCGTGATATCCCCTTCTGATGGAGGTTGGGTAACAACCGGAGTTGTCACTGGCGAAGTTTCTTTCGAAGCATCCGCCTCCATGACTTTAGTCTCATGGGACTCTGACAGAGTAGCAGAACTACCCGTCGGTTTAGCTCTCGCAGAGATATTGCTATCTCCGACTCCTGAAATCATTGATATACCATGAGGTGGCACATCTCTTTCAGTTAAAGACTCTTCCTCTAGACCCTGAGATTCAGAATCCGGAAGAGAAGTGGTTTAATCCAATGGATCACTTTCATGAACCAAGGGATCAGTCTGCTAGAAGTCTGATAAATATCCTGAAGAATTGTCATGTTGACTCGTTTTCATGGGACGCGACAGATCTCCCTCATCAAGATAAGCCTGACCTCGAGACCCTGTTGTACGTTGAGGCACAGGAGGATTTCCAGCCGATACACAGGGTGCCTTTTCAAGACTTTTTGGCTCCCCTTCGGCCGTTCTGGACTTCAATGATTGAGTTTCCTCAATCGATTGAGTCAACGCAGACTTTACTACAGAGGAAGACTTTACTTCCTTAGATGCAGAAGCACCTTGCTTTGTAGGATTTATTATTAAGTCCTGTTTAGATTGGATGGGCTTAGTGGCCTTTTTACCATCCGTGCATTTAGATCTCTTGCCTACCGAAACTTGCGCTTCATTTAGCATAGGGCTTACTGTTATTATTGGATGTGATACGGAGATGGGTGAGGGTGACCTAATTGGTTCTAGGTCTTGGTCCGTATCACCAACGGTTGTAGTAACTGTTTGGCGGACAATAGGTGTCAAAGTCCTAGATCTATTTACTCGTTGGGTTGGCGGAGTCTGAATCATCTCATCAGGTATATATCGAGTTCTCTTAGGAGAATGTTTAGGAGACAATTCAGATGCTGTTGCTGAAGTGTCGGTGTCACTGCTCACTTCGAGTGTTGTGGAAAGGGTTGGTTCAATCCTAGTTGGACTAAGTTCCCTGATCCTCACGGGTTGAGCTTGGTGTGCTGCCCTAGATCGTTTAAGGTTCACCCTAAGTGGAGGATTAGCTGGCCCGGGTGGTTGAACTACAGGTTCCTCTACAACCTCTGGGGCTGGAACCGCGGTGGGTTCAACTTGTTCTTGTTGTACCGGGTTCGGAAGAGATATTCCTACAGCCTCAAAATAAGAACGCATACGAGCGTCTTGGGGTTCAGCTAGCCTCACTAGCCAATTTGGAATTGGCGCAGTGAATTGATTATCAGATACCATCGGGGTATTCATCTTCAGCTCCCCAAATCGTTTCATCTATAATCCATGTGTACCTGGTACAAATATATTTGCATTTCTGTAAGCATTTATAGCATCATGGATAAAGATACAGAAAAACCTTTCGCAAGAGATGTATGAACCCCTTGGTTTATCAACTTGAGCTTGAACCAAGTCCCATATTAGTTCTGCATAGTCAGGAGTTTCTACTCTTATGAAAGAGTAGAAAAACTTCAGCATAGGCACAGTCAGGCTGTCGGATCCACTCCTTGTCATCAGCAAGCATCGGTTGATGATTGAGAAGATCACGTACCACCTTAAATGCATATATTTTTTCTGAAACTTAGCCGGAGGAACATTGCGGGCTCCAACATAACCAAGATCAAAGACAGATGACATCATCTATTGAGTAGCAGGAAAAGCAGGAGCATTCTGCACAACAGGAAGTCTGAATATCCTCCTGAAATCAGTCTTAGTGATACTCCTCCTCCCTTGAACTCCTCTCAGTTGAAATTCAAAACGAGCTTGTGTTCCCTCTGGATTTTCAGTAGTAGGTTGTGAAGCTTCCACAAACCTAATTGTTCTGTTAAGTAGCTCCAGATCTGTTAAAGGTACACTGACTGTAGAGTTTAGAATAGGCCACAGAGTATGTCTCTCTAGAATTGCAGTCCAGTAGTTGCAAGGAATGTTAGTTTCAGAGTTGATGAAGTGATTGTTCGTCATTTAGCTGTATAAATAAGAAATAGAAGACCACAAGATATTTAATATAAAGCATATATCTCTATTCTTATTTGCCTTTGAAATCATTTGAATATGTTTTATCTTATATATTTTATGATTTTTATGGTTTTTCAAAGATATAAAAATCCTATATTCTCAAATATGAACAAGTAATTGACAATCATGACATTCATATGATATTCATCACAATACAAATTCATCATGCAAAATCAATTATATAACACAAAGAATCAGAACAACACTTAGTCAATTTTTAAACACAATATCAAGCAGATTCGGTAGTCATGAAAACTTGAGATTCTGTAACCAAATAAGCTTGAGTTTTTAGATCAGAAAGATATAGAATAAACATGTTAAGTGTTTGAAGATAAAAATCAGAAAGTTTCAAGGTACCAAAATTCAGATTCGATATCAAAAGAAGAACATATTCGGTATGTCCAAAATTAACATAAAGTCACTCAAACATGCATATTCTATCATGTAAAATCATAACCATAATCAATTAACCACTCAATTAGAAGCAGATCAACATGTTAATCGTATGAACAGACTCGGTATGGTAGACAGAACATATTCGGTAGATACATAATCCATCAAACAATCAATTAAACATGTAATCAAGCTTGGTCAAATGATAGATCAATCAATATAACTTAGAGTAGACAAGAATTCATGTTAATTAACCAAATCAATTGAGTTTAACCAAAGTTTAAAAGAATACGACTCAGACTCGGTATAAACAACAGAATTTCAAAATTGAGAGTCACAATCTAGTTATTTTGATCTTTTCTGGTTGATAAACATTTAATTTTCTCATATCTACACGCATGTATCTAAAGCAATGATTAAAATGAAATTATACCAAAGATTTGAAGAAACAGAAGAACGAATTCGGTAGATTAGGCAGATTCGGTATGTTCAATTAGACTCGGTAGGTAATTAAGCACAGTAAGAGAGTTAGTTTGACTTTGACCCTCCTTTTATAGATACCGAAGATAAAATACCAAATGGGCTTTACCGAATGTGCCTATTTTACCGAATACATTCCACTTTTCAAAACTTTATCAATTTAACTTCAAAATCTTGACAAATTGACTTTTCCTATTAAAATTCATTTCAATCTTTTCATGAAAAACAATTCTGAGACAATTTTTGAAAAACTTTGAACTTACCGAATCTGTACTGTTGGATGTCAGATTCGGTATAATGCTAAAAATAGCATTTATTCAGTAAAAATCAAATATTTTTGGATTTTATCTTTTCCAATTTTTATGAATTTTTCAAAATAAGATTTGTACTTAAAAGACTTTGAATTTGTGAACAAAGTACAAATCTTCAGTGATACCAATTGTTAAAACGAGTTGCTTACTGAGATGTATACAAGCCTTAGTGAATTATTTCAGATATAAAACAAAGAATTTATGAATTCACTTTTGAAAAACAATATTTTTGAGTAATTTTCTCATTTTCTCCCTTTTTCTCCCCCTCAAAATGTGATATACAAGAACGTAAATCAACATTTTGATAAGTTACCCTAGAAAATGAATTAACTCCCCCTTGAAATATGATATCAATGAGTTACCTCCCCCTTACGTAACCATTGAACAATTATATCCAGGAAGTTAACATAAATCTAAAGGATCCCCCTTAAAAGATGATATCCAAAGCATATGAAAGTAGGTGCTCCCCCTAGAAAGTATCTACTCCCCCTAAACACAAGATCCCAAGAATAAGTCCCAACAGATCCAAGGAATATCAAGCACTATACTCTACCATGCCAATCTCTTTGATCAAGAACTTTAGCCTAAGTTCATATAAGGGCTTAGTGAACATGTCAGCTAATTGCACTTTGGTAGGCACAAAGTATAACTCTACATCCCCTTTCTCTACATGGTCCTTAATGAAATGATAGCGAATAACTATGTGTTTAGTCTTAGAATGCTGGACCGGGTTGCTTGTTATTGCAATAGCACTTTGTGAATCATAGTAAATCAGGGTCTTAGAAAACTTAAAGCCATAGTCTGAAAGTTGAATTTGCATCCACAAAACTTGTGAACAACAATGAGCTGCAGCAATGTACTCAGACTCAGCTGTTGATAAAGACACACAGTTCTGCTTTTTGGATGACCAACCAACTAGCCTATTCCCCAACATCTGAATTGATCCAGATGTGCTTTTTCTATCAACATGGCAACCGCCATGATCCGCATCAGTGTAAGCAGTGAGATTGAAATCGGATCCATGAGGATACCAGATCTCAAGGTTAAGTGTACCTTTAAGGTACTGAAAAATCCTAACAACAGCTTTGGAATGAGATTTCTTAGGGTTTGACTGAAAGCGGGCACAGACAGTTACAACAAGTGTAATGTCAGGTCGACTTATAGTCAGATACATTAAAGAACCAACCATGCTTCGATAAAGTGTAACATCAAAGGGTTCCCCATTAGTATCAGCATCCAGTAAAGTCCTCATTGGGGTTGTCATTGATTTTAAAGCAGTCATTTTAAAACGTTTTAGCATATCATTGATATACTTTGTTTGACTGAGAAAAATCCCGTTTGGTAATTAATTTACTTGTAACCCCAAAAAGAAATTTAACTGGTGAAGCATGCTCATTTCGAATTTGTTGGCCATAAGGTCACCAAATTCTTTGCATAAGGCCGGAGACGTGGAACCAAAAATAATGTCATCAACATAAATTTGAACCAAAAGAATGTGACCGTGGTTTTTATGGATGAATAGCGTTGTATCAATCATTCCACGAGAGAAGCCATTGTCCAGCAAATACTTTGTTAAAGTCTCGTACCATGCACGTGGTGCTTGCTTCAGACCATACAAAGCTTTTTCCAAGTAGTATACGTGATTTGGATGAATGGGATCGACAAAGCCTTCTGGTTGATCGACATAGACTTCCTCTTGAAGATGACCGTTCAGAAAAGCAGTTTTGACGTCCATTTGAAATACCGTGAACTTCATATGAGAAGCAAATGCAAGGAAAAGACGAATAGCCTCAATCCTAGCAACCGGAGCAAACGTTTCGTCATAATCAATACCCTCTTGTTGTCGATATCCCTTAGCCACAAGACGTGCCTTATTTCGAACCACAATTCCATCAGAATCCTTCTTGTTCTTAAAAATCCACTTAACCCCTATTGGTCGTTGACCCGTTGGTCTTGGAACTAATCGCCATACTTTCAACCGTTCAAATTGATTAATCTCTTCTTGCATTGCAACCACCCAGTTCGAATCTAGTAAAGCTTGAGCAACTGTTGTTGGTTCAATCTTACTAAGAAAGGCAGTGTATAGACACATATTCCAAGTAGCCCTTCGAGTTGAGACTGGAGCAGATGCATCACCAATAATAAGATCTATTGGATGACTTTTAGTCCATGGGTTGTGTGGAAGATGTTGTACATCAGTGGCATCCATTGAAACATCAACCGTTGTTGATGTTGAACCTTGATCCGCTTGATCTGATGTAACATGATCTAATGGATTCAATTGATTATCTAGAGAAACAGCTGGAGTTGTATCAACTGATGAATCTTGAATTGGTTCAAGATTATCAGTAACAGGAGGTGGTAGGGAGGATGAAGAAGCAACAGGTGAATCAGTTGGTGTTGTATCTTCATCAAAAAGACTTTGTTAAGTCTCCACAGTAGTTGACTGTGACGGTGTAACCGGTACGGTTTGAACATTTGAAATCTGTTGAGGAGCATAAAGACTATCAAACAAGATATCCAGTTCCTCTGATGTAACCGTAGGAACATCCTTCGTCGAGAAAATTGAGTTTTGGGTGGAAGAAGAAGTAGCCAGGTTAGGATCAGGTTTTGAACTGAGTTGTTCAAAAACCATTCCCGAAAATTCATCGAACTTGATATTGATGCTCTCTTTAATCGTTTTTGTCCGTTTGTGATAAACCCGATAAGCAATTTTGTTCGAAGAATAACCGAGAAATATGGCTTGATCGCCATTTGGATCAAACTTTCCGAGGCTGTCAAAATCATTAAGCACATAGCATATACAACCAAAGACACAGAAATATTTGACATTCGGGCGTCTACCATATAATAACTCATATGGAGTTTTATCAAAACGTTTATTAACAATACAACAATTTTGGGTATAGCATGCAGTTGAAATGGCCTCCCCCCACATTTTTGGAGGTAGTTTGGAGTAAGCAAGCATCGTTCGAGCTGCTTCGCACAACGTACGATTACGTCGTTCGACTACTCCATTCTGTTGGGGGGTCCGAGCAGCAGAGAACTGATGTTCAATGCCTTGGTCTTTCAAATAACTATCAAGCAGGTTATTCTTAAATTCCGTCCCATTATCAGTCCGAATGCTCTTAACATGTTTGTTAAAAGAGCGTTGAGTCTTTTTAATGAACTCAATGATAATGGCGGGGGTCTCTGACTTAGTTCGCAAAAGAAAAATTCATGTAAACCGGGTATAGTCATCGACAATGACAAGCACATGTTTCTTTCCACCGAGGCTAGAAATACGCATGGGTCCACATAAGTCCATATGCAATAATTGCAAAGACGATGAAGTACTGGGGTTTTGCTTAAGTGGATGATTAGACCGTTTCAGCTTACCCATCGCACATGATGGACACACATGATGCTTATCATAGTGAAAGGTTGGAATACCATCAACTAAGTCTTTAGAGACTAGTCGATTGATACCCTTGTAATTTAGGTGTGACATCCGATGATGCCATAACCATGAATTTTCTTTGGTAGAACGAGTAGCCAAACACATGGTTGCATGTGAAGGTGCATCATTGAGGTCAATAGTGTATAGTGAAGTACAACGTTTACCAACAAGAAGATCATTTCCTTCGGTGGATTGCACCGAGCATTGTTGACGTTCAAACAGAACTTTAAGATCTCCATCGCAGAATTGACTCACACTAAATAAACTGCACCCCAAACCTTCAACATATGAAACCCGTTTGATTGTTATGCCATTTTGCACATAATCTCCGTAACCCATTATCGCTACAATTTCATCATTTCCAAAAGTAACCATTCCTAGGAATTTGTCAATGAAGTTGACAAGCAAGGATTTATCGCCCATCATGTGTCGAGAACAACCAGAATCGATATACCAAACACAGACGTCGAAACCCTGTAAATGTAAATTTCCTAGAGTTTAGGTACCCAAAGTTTCATGGGTCCTCTACGGTTAGTACCAGCAATAAACTTTGGATCAAAAACAAGATAATCACGTAAAGCATCATGCAGTTTAGACAATAAAGCATCATTTAAAACCACATTACATGAAGCATCATACGCAATATCAAGTTTTACATCGTTATCAGAAGTCTTAACACATAACTTATTCCAAGTAGATGTTTTGTTCACAGACGAAAATTGAAAAACATGAGATGATTTCCTAGGTCGACTAGCAGATTGCGTTGGTTTGGTTGCTACTTTCTTAGTCATGGACTTAGGAACCCATACAGATTTGTAATTCAAGTTTGGATTATGACCTGTGACACGAAAAACAACTTTGTTAGTTAGACGTCCAAACTTTTCAGTTGATACATGAGATGATTGATTTTGCAAAATTTCCAATTTGATTTTACGTTCTTTTGCATCATACTCACTTAAATCAGGTTTAGGACTTGTGTGTTGTGTGGACTTAACTGATGTCGTTAAAAGACTCACTTTTGAAGTTTTTGTCATTGGAATCATAGGAATCTTTTCAGTTGACACAGAACCATCGGGAGAATGAACCTTTTTGACAACAAATTGAGTTGTAGAAACAACTTTTGAACCACGATTGCCAAATTGAGAACGTAGAGGATTTTTAAGAATAGTAATGGGTTTTACATCCTTAGATGTTGTTGTTCCCTTCCCATTCTTAGTAATCCCACCAATACATTCAAGCACATTGGTTTCAACATTAGACGATTGCTTAAGTGTATTAGCATGTTTCAGTTGAATTATCTTTTGTTTTAAGCTTTTAATCTCAAGACATAATTCTTCAGCAGAAACTATCACTTCACCCTCCTTAAAAACATAGGAACATTCTTTCTTAGGCAGTGAAGGCAATTTATCACACAGAGCAAGCATTTGTTCTAATGATTGGCACTTAAGTTACAAGTCAATATTCTCCTTTTCTAGTTGAGCTACTATACGATTCAAATTACGTACTGCAGGTAAATGCAAATAATAATCGTGCAAAGGATAAAGTTGACTTTCAAAATCTATCAAAGTTTCAATGATCGGTTCATTATGAGGTTCTATTTTTTCATCTAAAGAATTTTGACCTAGAGATTCTGTCTCAAAGAAAACAGTTAGTTCATGTGCTAGGTCTTCACGGAAAACATTATCAGAACATGCAGGTAAAGCAGGTAGAATTGGTTTCACATTAAAAGTTGGTTCATCAAACACCTCATCTATGTTAACAATGCTAGAACTAGGTTTGTTAAACACATCATTCTCAAGCATTAAAATGTATTTCTCTAGCATGAGTGTAGGAATGTAAACCAATCTACGTGTCGGCACATAATTAGCACATTGCACATTCTTTTCAGTTTCAACAAGTTCCTTCAAGAAATCAAGATTTGATTTACCCATTTTTGCATTAATTTTCTCATACATTAAGCTAATTTGATGGTATTTTTTAGATTTGCGATTAACAATAATATCATCAAAATCAGCATCAGAAGAATGCATAAAATGCGGTGGTAAACCAGCTTGAAAGTAATCAGAATGATATAACGCTCCATCTAAGATCTTAGGATCTTCAAAACCTAACCCCCACTTTTCACCATGAATCGTTTTTGGTCTATTCATGAAAATCATTTGTTTTGAAAGTTCCATATCCATGATAGCTTTGGATTGCTCTGTTCGA
The DNA here is from genome assembly GCF_046630445.1 of Rutidosis leptorrhynchoides. Lineage (NCBI taxonomy): Eukaryota > Viridiplantae > Streptophyta > Magnoliopsida > Asterales > Asteraceae > Rutidosis > Rutidosis leptorrhynchoides. The sequence continues at coordinate 78,650,854 of NC_092339.1, read as the reverse complement.
TAGAGTTTTTCCTCATATCGAGCAAGTTGAGCTTTCATTAGAACAGACTCTTTTGACAACGAAGAGATTTCAGTGTCTTTTTCAATTATTGCGTTTTTCAAATGAATAATTTTCTTGTTTAGCTTTGAAAGTGTGGGTTCATGTTGGTTTTTTAAATCAGAAAGATCTTTTTCTAAGAATTGAACTTTTTCTGCAAGTCGTTCAGATTTTAAACGATAATCAGTTCGTTCGACTTTAATCGGATTAATTGTCTTTTTAAGATCTTCAAACTCAGATTTCGAGGAGCTGAGTTGGACGGTCAACTTTTGCAATTCCGATTGTAATTTGGATGAAGATGGTTTGGTCTCAGAAAGTTTGATTTTATCTTTTAAAACCTTGTTTTCAGATTTTAAGCCTTTGACTTCTTTTGACATTGAGACCAGATTCTTCATCAAGTCATTTTGCATTTTTATAAAATCAGGTGAGATTTCAGTTGATTGTACCTCATCATCGTTAGATGTTGAGTCAGAATTCTCCAATGCTTCCTTAGCTTTAATGAGCTTAGTCACCTTGCAAACATTTGCATGTTCCACCTCTGATTCTGAATCATCAGTCCAGTTAAACCAAGTATCATCAACCGGTTTCAGCTCTCCCCCAGTTTCCACAATCTTAGCCATCAACATTTTCTTCTTGTAGTAAGCTGCGTCCTTCTTCTTAGGCATCTTGCACTCACGAGAGTAATGACCAGCTTTGCCACAATTGAAACATATTGAATTTTCCTTCTTGGAATCATCAGCACGTTGTTGTTTAGATTGATCAGCTTTCTTGTAGTACGAGGAAGATGATGAGTGTTTGCGTTGATTGCTTGATTTGCCTTTAAACTTGTGTTTGTTCAAGGCGTTTGTGAACATGGCTGCCATCTTGACTAATTCAAGGTGTGAATCATCAACATCAGAAAGATTCAACTCTTCAGAATCAGTTGATTCTTCAACAAGCACTTTCTTGGACAAGCTTTTGGAAAATGATTTGCTCTTCCTTTTGGCAATTAGAGCAAGAGGATCGCCCGGAGAAGACTCTTTCCTTCATTCTTGAAGTTTAGACACTTCAGGTTGGTAATGCATAAGAACTCCAACAAGCTCATGAATAGTCAACTTGTCAATCTCTTTGGTAGATCGAACAATGGTTCCATAAGGAAGCCAATCAGCATTAAGCTTTTTGAGGAATTTCATGTTGACTTCAGCATGTACTTTTACAATCTTACACCTTTTCAACTCATTGAGAACACCATTGAAATGACGGTAGGTATCCTTGAGTTGTTCTTCTGGTTTCTGCTTGAAATCTTCATACAATCCCAGAGCCTTATTCAATTTAGTAACGTCGACATGTCATAACCTTTTTGTTGTCGTTTGATCTCATCTCATATATCTTTTGCAGTAGTATTGCTATAAACATTTTCAAATAGCTCATATGGGATAGCTTGCATGACAATATTCTTAGCCTCTATGTCACCCTGAGCTCTTTCACGTTTATCACCAGAAAGTTCATAGACTGGAATTGACATACCAGTATCCGGATGAAAATCAACAACTGGACCATCTCTCAGAGAAGCCCAAATATGTTTAGCTTTCTCACCCTTATAGTCTATGTACTGAGTAATACGATGAAGCCACTGAGTGTACTTGCCATCAAACAACACTGAAGGTCGGGATTCTGATCCAATGATAAGAGTATCTTGAGTAGACATCTTAAATTGAGATAGATTCGGTATTAAACACAATCTATGATCAGGGTTCAGTATAAAATCTAACAAGAATGTCAGATTCGGTAAAAGATTCGGTACAGTAGCAGATTCGGTAAGTGGTTCGGTACTGTAGCAGATTCGGTAACAATTCGGTAAACCAGATTCTGTATCAGAAACTGATAAGAATCACAAGTAACATACCTAAATTCAGTATGGATTCGGTAACCACACAACTTGAAGCTTCAGTACACTTAAAACCAAAGAATTAAGTGAAACCGAGATTCTGATTCGGTAAATGACTCGGTAGTCAAATTCTGTACAATAATATGTGTAAACTCAATCCAATTCCCTTGAATTAGATTCGGTAACCTTGCTGCAGAAGAAAACAAGTTAGTAACAAACAGAATATCAATGATACCGAAGATTCAGGATACCGAATGTCAACTGTAGCAGTTGACAATACCGAGTCTAAGTCTAAAACTTAGAAATATAACAGAATCCTTTCTCAAACCACACCAATTAGCTGCGTATGAACAAACTGAATGTGATAGAATCACAAACACACCACAATCTGCAACACTTAAGATGAAATTCCAGTAATGAAGCAGAATTGGTATGATAGTTACGATACCGAGTGTTGATCAAATCTTCAAAACTTGAAGAATTGAAGAAATTAAACCGACAAAAATGTGATTTAACACCTCACGAACACAACTGAATCTTTAAATCTTCACAAAACACCAGAATCAAGCTTGAATTAAGCAATACCGAGAGTTTTAGCCACAAACTCTAAGAATCAACTTGATTCTCCATAATTGATGTTAAAAAGCTGTAATGATGATCGAAACTCTTTCTAATAGATCTAATACACCTTCGCTGAACTTATCACAAGAATCTGAACGTCAGATTATCAAATTTGATAATACCAAATCTGATTCGAAGGTTTAAACTTGAAATCACTAGAACATAGTTTAGTTAATTCTAAACTTGTTCGCAAACAAAAGTTAATCCTTCTAACTTGACTTTTAAAATCAACTAAACACATGTTCTATATCTATATGATATGCTAACTTAATGATTTAAAACCGGAAAACACGAAAAACACCGTAAAACCGGATATACGCCGTCGTAGTAACACCGCGGGCTGTTTTGGGTTTGATAATTAAAAACTATGGTAAACTTTGATTTAAAAGTTGTTCTTATGGGAAAATGATTTTTCTTATGAACATGAAACTATATCCAAAAATCATGGTTAAACTCAAAGTTGAAGTATGTTTTTCAAAATAGTCATCAAGACGTCGTTCTTTCGACTGAAATGACTTCCTATTACAAAAATGACTTGTAACTTATATTTCCGACTATAAGCCTATAATTTTTCTGTTTAGATTCATAAAATAGAGTTCAATATGAAACCATTTCAATTTGATTCACTCAAAACGGATTTAAAACGAAGAAGTTATGGGTAAAACAAGATTGGATATTTTTTTGATTGTTATAGCTACGGGAAATATTGTAACAAATCTATATTAATCATATCCTAGCTAACTTATATTGTATTATACATGTATTCTAATATATTATGTAATCTTGGGATACCATAGACACGTATGCAAATGTTTTGACATATCATATCGACCCATCTATATATATTATTTGGAACAACCATAGACACTCTATATGCAGTAATGTTGGAGTTAGCTATACAGGGTTGAGGTTGATTCTAAAAATATATATACTTTGAGTTGTGATCTAGCCTGAGATGTGTATACAATGGGTCGTGGATTGGGTCAAGATAATATATATCAATTTATTTTTGTACATCTAACTATGGACAACTAGTTGTAGGTTACTAACGAGGACAACTGACTTAATAAACTTAAAACATTAAAACGTATTAAAAATGTTGTAAATATATTTTGAACATACTTTGTTATATATATGTACATATTTGTTATAGGTTCGTGAATCGACCAGTGGCCAAGTCTTACTTCCTGACGAAGTAAAAATCTGTGAAAGTGAGTTATAGTCCCACTTTTAAAATCTAATATTTTGGGATGAGAATACATGCAATTTTATAAATGTTTTATGAAATAGACACAAGTAAATGAAACTACATTATATGAGTGAATGATCGAAGCCGAATATGCCCCTTTTTAGCTTGGTAGCCTAAGAATTTGGGAACAGACCCCCAAATTGACGCGAATCCTAAAGATAGATCTATCGGGCCCAACAAGCCCCATTCTGGAATTTGGAATGCTTTAGTACTTCAATTTTATCATGTCCGATGGGTGTCCCGGAATGATAGGGATATTCTATATGCATCTTGTTAATGCCGGTTACCAGGTGTTCACCATATGAATGATTTTTATCTCTATGTATGGGATGTATATTGAAATATGAAATCTTGTGGTCTATTACTATGATTGATAATATATAGGTTAAACCTATAACTCACCAACATTTTTGTTGATGTTTTAAGCATGTTTATTCTCAGGTGATTATTAAGAGCTTCCGCTGTTGCATACTAAAATAAGGACAAGATTTGGAGTCCATGCTTGTATGATATTATGTAAAAACTGTATTCAAGAAACTTATTTTTGATGTAATATATTCTTATTGTAAACCATTATGTAATGGTCGTGTGTAAACGGTATATTTTAGATTATCATTATTTGACAATCTACGTAATGCTTTTTAAACCTTTATCGATAAAATAAAGGTTATGGTTGTTTTAAAAATGAATGCAGTCTTTGAAAAACGTCTCATATAGAGGTCAAAACATCGCAACGAAATCAATTAATATGGAACGTTTATAATCAATATGAACGGGAGATTTCAGTTGGTATCCGAGCATTGGTCTTAGAGAACCAGAAATTTGCATTAGTGTGTCTTATTGAGTTTGTTAGGATACATTAGTAAGTCTGGACTTCAACCGTGTTTTCTTTAAAAACGATTGCTTAACACTTTTGTTGGAAACTATATATTATTAACATGTAAATATTATGTGATATATTAATCTCTTAATGTGTTTGATATTGTGTGATAGATGTCTACCACTAGTACAAATCCCATCGACTCACCTAATAATAATGAAGAGTCGAATATAATTTGGGAAGATTCACAAATTCCAGAAGAGGAACCGGAAGAAGAGGAACCGGAAGAAGAGGAATCAGAAGAGGAGGAACCGAAAGAGGAGGAACCGGAAGAAGAAGAGGTTCTGGAGGAAGAAATATTGATACCTACAGTAAATCGATGAAATAAAAGAAAATCATCAACCAACGGACCAAAGTTAAAAATGGTCAATGGTGTTTCCGCCGAGGAAGCAAAATATTGGGAAGATTACCAATTTTCCGATGAATCGGATCCCGATGAGGATTTCGATGATGTTATAGAAATTACCTCGACCCAATTTAATATGGCAAAAGAAAATAAAAAATGAAAAAGTATAAAAATAGAGAAACCTGATTCCAACCCCGATGAACTTTATATGTATCGACAACGTCCGTATTTCCTAAATTGTAACAATAACCCGGGAACCTCTAAACCACCAGGTTTTTCTAAACCATTGTAGAAAACGACGGCTAGTATTAGAGGAGCACCATATATCCCTAGAAAATTAGAAAAACGAACCAAGTCCGAAGAAGAAGAAACCAGTGATTCAGATTAGAGGGTTGTAATCATGTTATGTATTATATGTATTGTAGTGTGCTTGTACTTTTATGTTCTATGTAAAAATTGCTTGTATTGTTTGTTAATTATCTTTTACGAATCTAATCCTTGTCTATTTTACAGTATAAAAACAAAATGGACGTTAAGGGTAGACAACCAAAAATTTTAGAAGACCTACCAGAGGATATGATTGAGGAAATCTTGTCTAGAGTCGGTCGGAATTCATCAGCACATTTAGTTATGGCGAAATTAACTTGTCAAACATTTGAAAGACTTTCCAGAAATGCCTTAGTTTATAAAAGGCTTTCCTTTGATAGGTGGGGTATATCACATTGGGGAGACTGTAAGTTATGCCGTGTTTTCTTTAAAGCGTTAAATGCGGAGAACCCAAATGCAATTTTACGCTACGGGTTAAGAACCTATTTTGACTCAACATATCCCAACATAGGATTTTGTGAGTTAGAAAGAGCTTCTAACATGCAACATAAAGAAGCATGTTATACTTACGGGTTAGTGATGTTCGCTTCTTACCAAAGTGAGAAAAAGAATATCGGGTTACAACTTTTAAATAAAACCTTCCCACAAGTGACGGATTCAGTAGTTAGGGTGAGAAACAAGGTTTTTAGATTATTGCGAGACTGTTGGACATTACAAAACCCTCGTCCTTTTGACGACATTACAACATGCTGCCTAGCCAATGGTCATAACGGTTATTTTCCACAAGACCAAGGATGGGAAGTCGTCTTAGTAAAACCTGAATGCATGACTTGTTTCTGGACTTATGAATTACGTGTCTTTATTTCTTTTGCTGAACAACTTGCGTATTAACTAGAATTGCCTTTATAGCTGCTGAGTAGCAAAGATATTATGTGCTATATTTCATCCTATATGTATAATAGTGGTATTGTAAGTTTGTAAAATATTGTATAAAGGTTTGAACGCGAAATATTATTGTAATAAGTTTTTCATATAGAAGCGTAGTAGTTGAGTTGTATAGTAGCTAGTAAGTATGAACTTAACGGGTAGGTACTACCCGAATTAAAACTATAAAATGCTAATATGAAGAAAAAACTTTTATAAATAAGTTCATATAATGCTACGAGATACTATTGACTACTCTTAAATTCTATATGATTAACTCAATTCTTTTGGCTATTTTTGAAGGAAATGGCACCGGCGACTCGTCAGAATTTGAACATGAGCGAGGAAGACTTCCGTGTTTTCCTTGCAGCAAACACAGCCGCAGTACAGGCTGCGTCGCAAAATAACAATAACTATGGATCTAGCAGTGGAACTAATTCCACAAGAAATCGTGTAGGATGCTCCTACAAAGAATTAACTGCCTGCAAACCTTTGGAATTTTATGGAACTGAAGGACCAATTGGATTGAAACGGTGGATCGAGAAAGTCGAATCGGTGTTTGCCATAAGTAAGTGTACTGAAGAGGATAAAGTTAAGTACGCTACGCATACCTTCACATGTACTGCATTAACATGGTGGAACACCTATCTTGAACAGGTAGGACAAAATGCTGCTTACGCACTACCATGGTCGGCATTCAAGCAATTGATGAACGAGCAGTACCTTCCTAGAAACGAAGTCAATAAACTCAAGGTAGAGCTTAGAGAGTTACGAACACAAGGGTTCGACATTACCACATATGAACGATGATTCATAGAGTTGTGCCTATTATGTCCAGGAACGTTCGAAGATGAAGAAGAGAAGATCGACGCATTTATAAAAGGGTTACCAGTAAGGATTCAAGAATATGTGAGTTCACACTAGCCCGCTTCCATGCAAAAGGCAAGTCGAATGGCTCATAAACTCATAAATCAGATTGAAGAAAGAATTAAAGAGCAGGCGACTGAAGAAGCCAACACGAAACAACTGAAGAGAAAGTGGGAAGAAACCAGTGACAAGGGTCACAAATACAACAACAACAACAATTACAACAACATCCGCAACAACAATCGCAACAATAACCGCAATCCCAACAATAGCTACAACAAACGTCCCAACAACAACAACAACTACAACAACCGTTCCAACAACAATAACAATCTCAACAACAACCTCAATAACAACAACGGCAACAAAAACCAAAAATGCCAAAGGTGTGAAGAGTACCACCAGAATGGGTTCTGTACGACATTTTGCACCAAGTGTAAAAGAACTGGTCATGGTGCAAAAAAGTGTGAGGTCTACGGACCAAAGTTTAACAGAACTAAAGGAACAAATAGTGGCGAAACAAGTAATGCCGCCTTTGTTTGTTATGGATGTTGAAAACTGGGCCACATTAGAAGTAATTGCCCGAATCAGGGGAATACTAATGGGCAGGGTCGCGGAAGAGTTTTCAATATTAATACGGCAGAAGCACAGGAAGACCCGGAGCTTGTTACGGGTACGTTTCTTATTGATAATAAATCTGCTTATGTTTTATTTGATTCGGGTGCGGATAGAAGGTATATGAGTAGAGATTTTTGTGCTAAGTTAAGTTGCCCATTGACGCCTTTGGATAGTAAATTTTTACTCGAATTAGCAAACGGTAAATTAATTTCAGCAGATAATATATGTCGGGATAGAGAAATTAAACTGGGGGATGAAACGTTTAAAATTGATTTAATACCAGTCGAGTTAGCGAGTTTTGATGTAATAATTGGTATGGACTGGTTGAAAAAGGTGAGAGCAGAGGTCGTTTGTTACAAAAATGCGATTCACATTATGCGTAAAAAGGGAAAACCTTTAATGGTGTACGGAGAAAAGAACAACGCGATGTTAAATCTTATTAGTAGTTTGATGGTGTAAAAACTAATAAAAAGGTTGTTACGTCATTATAGCACACATCGAGGAAGTTAAACCTGAAGAAAAGAACATCAGTGATGTTCCCATCGCAAAAGAATTTTTCAATGTATTTCCGAAATAATTACCGGGATTACCCCCACATCGATCCATTGAATTTCAAATAGACCTTGCACCAGGAGCTACACCAATAGCTCGTGCTCCATACAGACTTGTACCCGGCGAAATGAAAGAATTACAAAGTCAGTTACAGGAACTTTTAGAGCGTGGTTTCATTCGACCAAGTACATCACCATGGGGAGCTCCTGTTCTGTTTGTCAAGAAGAAAGATGGTACATTCAGGTTGTGTATCGACTACCTAGAGTTGAACAAACTTACCATCAAGAACCGTTACCCAATACCGAGAATCGACGACTTATTTGATCAACTACAAGGCTCGTCGGTTTATTCGAAGATCGATTTACGTTCTGGATATCACCAAATGCGGGTGAAGGGGGATGATATTCCAAAGACTGCTTTTAGGACGCATTACGGTCATTACGAGTTTATGGTTATTCTGTTTGGGTTGACTACTGCACCAGCTGTGTTCATGGACCTCATGAACCGAGTGTGTGGACCATACCTTGACAAGTTTGTCATTGTTTTCATCAATGACATATTTATTTACTCAAAGAATGACCAAGAGCATGAAGAACATTTGAGAAAAGTGCTAGAGTTGTTAAGAAAAGAAAAACTGTACGCTAAGTTTTCAAAGTGTGCATTTTGGTTGGAAGAAGTTCAATTCCTCGGTCATATAGTGAACACAGAAGGTATTCAAGTGGATCCAGCAAAGATTGAAACCGTTGAAAAGTGGGAAACCCCGAAAACTCCGAAACACATATGCCAATTTTTAGGACTAGCTGGTTATTACAGGAGATTCTTCCAAGATTTTTCCAAAATAGCAAAACCCTTGACTACATTAACGTATAAATGGAGGAAATTTGAATGGAAGGATGAACAAGAAAAAGTATTTCAATTGTTGAAGAAAAAGTTAACTACGACACCTATATTCTCATTACCTGAAGGGAATGATGATTTTGTGATATATTGTGATGCCTCAAAGCAAGGTCTCGGTTGTGTATTAATGCAACGAACGAAAGTAATTGCTTATGCGTCTAGACAATTGAAGATTCATGAGCAGAATTATACGACGCATGATTTGGAATTAGGCGCGATTGTTTTTGCATTAAAGACTTGGAGGCACTACTTATATAGGGTCAAAAGTATTATATATATCGACCACAAAAGTCTTCAACACATATTTAATCAGAAACAACTGAACATGAGGCAGTGCAGATGGATTGAATTATTGAATGATTACGACTTTGAGATTCGTTACCACCCGGGGAAGGCAAATGTGGTAGCTGACGCCTTGAGCAGAAAGGACAGAGAACCTATTCGAGTAAAATCTATGAATATAATGATTCACACTAACCTTACTACTCAAATAAAGGAGGCGCAACAAGGAGTTTTAAAAGAGGAAAACTTAAGGGATGAAATACCCAAAGGATCGGAGAAGCATCTTAATATTCGAGAAGCATCTTAATATTTGAGAAGACGAAACCCGGTATAGGGCTGAAAGAATTTGGGTACCAAAATTTGGAGATATGAGAGAAATGGTACTTAGAGAAGCTCATCAAACCAGATACTCAATACATCCTGGAACGGGAAAGATGTACAAGGATCTTAAGAAACATTTTTGGTAGCCAGGTATGAAATCCGATGTAGCTAAATATGTAGGAGAATGTTTGACGAGTTCTAAGGTCAAAGCTGAGCATCAAAAATCATCAGGTCTACTTCAACAACCCGAAATTCCGGAATGGAAATGGGAAAACATTACCATGGATTTCATCACTAAATTGCCAAGGACTGCAAGTGGTTTTGATACTATTTGGGTAATAGTTGATCGTCTCACAAAATCAGCACATTTCCTGCCAATAAGAGAAGATGACAAGATGGAGAAGTTAGCATTGTATTTGAAGGAAGTCGTTTCCAGACATGGAATACCAATCTCTATTATCTCTGATAGGGATGGCAGATTTATTTCAAGATTCTGGCAGACATTACAGCAAGCATTAGGAACTCGTCTTGACATGAGTATTACCTATCATCCACAAACTAATGGGCAGAGCAAAAGGACGATACAAACGTTTGAAGACATGCTACGAGCATGTGTTATTGATTTCGGAAACAGTTGGGATCGACATCTAACGTTAGCAGAATTTTCCTACAACAACAGCTACCATTCAAGCATTGAGATGGCACCGTTTGAAGCACTTTATGGTAGAAAGTGCAGGTCTCCAATTTTTTGGAGTGAAGTGGGGGATAGACATATTACGGGTCCAGAGATAATACAAGAAACTACCGAGAAGATCATCCAAATTCAACAACGGTTGAAAACCGCCCAAAGTCGACAAAAGAGCTACGCCGACATTAAAAGAAAAGATATATAATTTGAAATTGGAGAGATGGTCATGCTTAAGGTTGCACCTTGGAAAGGCATTGTTCGATTTGGTAAACGAGGGAAATTAAATCCAAGGTATATAGGACCATTCAAGATTATTGATCGTGTCGGACCAGTAGCTTACCGACTTGAATTAGCACAACAACTCGCGGCTGTACATAACACTTTCCACGTCTCAAATTTAAAGAAATGTTTTGCTAAAGAAGATCTCACTATTCCGTTAGATGAAATCCAAATCAACGAAAAACTTCAATTCGTCGAAGAACCCGTCGAAATAATGGATCGTGAGGTTAAAAGACTTAAGCAAAACAAGATACCAATTGTTAAAGTTCGATGGAATGCTCGTAGAGGACCCGAGTTCACCTAGGAACGAGAAGATCAGATGAAGAAGAAATACCCGCACTTATTTCCAGAAGATACGTCAACACCTCCAACTGCTTAAAATTTCGGGACGAAATTTATTTAATGGGTAGGTACTGTAGTGACCCAAACTTTTTCATGTTTATATATACTAAATGAAATTGTTATTTACATGATTAAGTGTTTCCAACATGTTAAGCAATCAAACTTGTTAAGACTTGATTAAGTGAAATAGATTTCATATAGACAATTGACCACCCAAGTTGACCGGTGATTCACGAACGTTAAAACTTGTAAAAACTATATGATGTTATATATATGGATATATATATATATATATATATATATATATATATATATATATATATATATATATATATATATATATATAGTTAACATGGTATTATGATAAGTAAACATATCATTAAGTATATTAACAATGAACTACATATGTAAAAACAAGACTACTAACTTAAGGATTTCGAAACGAGGCATATATGTAACGATTATCGTTGTAACGACATTTAATTGTATATATATATCATATTAAGATATATTAATACATCATAATATCATGATAATGTAATAATTTAACATCTCATTTGATATAATAAACAATGGGTTAACAACACTTAACAGGATCGTTAACCTAAAGGCTTCAAAACAACATTTACATGTAACGACTAACGATTATTTAACGACTCAGTTAAAATGTATATACATGTAGTGTTTTAATATGTATTCATACACTTTTGAAAGACTTCAAGACACTTATCAAAATACTTCTACTTAACAAATATGCTTACAATTACATCCTCGTTCATTTTCATCAACAATTCTACTCGTATGCACCCGTATTCATACTCGTACAATACACAGCTTTTAGATGTATGTACTATTGGTATATACACTCCAATGATCAGCTCTTAGTAGCCCATGTGAGTCACCTAACACATGTGGGAACTGTAGTGACCCGAACTTTTCCATGTTTATATATATTAAATGAAATTGTTATTTACATGATTAAGTGTTTCCAACATGTTAAGCAATCAAACTTGTTAAGACTTGATTAATTGAAATAGATTTCATATTGGCAATTGACCACCCAAGTTGACCGGTGATTCACGAACGTTAAAACTTGTAAAAACTATATGATGACATATATATGATTATATATATAGTTAACATGATATTATGATAAGTAAGTATCTCATTAGGTATGAATTAAGAAACTCGAAACGATATATATAACGATTATCGTTATAACAACGTCTTACTAAATATATATAAATCATATTAAGATATTGATACACTATGTTTAATCATGATAAATGATAAGTAAACATGTCATTAAGTGTATTAACAATGAACTACATATGTAAAAACAAGACTACTAACTTAATGATTTCGAAACGAGACATATATGTAACGATTATCGTTGTAACAACATTTAACTGTATATATATCATACTAAGAAATATTAATATATCATAATATCATGATAATGTAATAATTTAACATCTCTTTAGATATAATAAACAATGGGTTAATAACATTTAACAAGATCGTTAACCTAAAGGTTTCAAAACAACATTTACATGTAACGACTAACGATGACTTAACGACTCAGTTAAAATGTATATACATGTAGTGTTTTAATATGTATTCTTACACTTTTGAAAGACTTCAAGATACTTATCAAAATACTTCTACTTAACAAAAATTCTTACAATTACATCCTCGTTCAGTTTCATCAACAATTCTACTCGTATGCACCCGTATTCGTACTCGTACAATACACAGCTTTTAGATGTATGTACTATTGGTATATACACTCTATTGATCAGCTCTTAGCAGGCCATGTGAGTCACCTAACACATGTGGGAACCATCATTTGGCAACTAGCATGAAATATCTCATAAAATTACAAAAACATTAGTAATCATTCATGACTTATTTACATGTAAACAAAATTACACATCCTTTATATCTAATCCATATACCAACGACTAAAAACACCTACAAACACTTTCACTCTTCAATTTTCTTCATCTAATTGATCTCTCTCAAGTTCTATCTTCAAGTTCTAAGTGTTCTTCATAAATTCTATAAGTTCTAGTTTTATAAAATCAAGAATACTTCCAAGTTTGCTAGCTTACTTCCAATCTTGTAAAGTGATCATCCAACCTCAATAAATCTTTCTTATTTATAGTAAGATATCTTTCTAATACAAGGTAATACTCATATTCAAACTTTGATTCAATTTCTATAACTATAACAATCTTATTTCGAGTGGAAATCTTACTTGAACTTGTTTTCGTGTCATGATTCTGCTTCAAGAACTTTCAAGCCATTCAAAGATCCTTTGAAGCTCAAGTTATTTTTTCATCATTTCCAGTAGGTTTACCTACTAAACTTGAGGTAGTAATGATGTTCATAACATCATTCAATTCATATATATAAAACTACATTTTTCATAGATTTAAACTTGTAATCACTAGAACATAGTTTAGTTAATTCTAAACTTGTTCGCAAACAAAAGTTAATCCTTCTAACTTAACTTTTAAAATCAACTAAACATGTTCTATATCTATATGATATGCTAACTTAATGATTTAAAACCTGAAAACACGAAAAAACACCGTAAAACCGGATATACGCCGTCGTAGTAACACCGCGGGCTGTTTTGGGTTTGATAATTAAAAACTATGATAAACTTTGATTTAAAAGTTATTCTTCTGGAAAAAGATTTTTCTTATGAACATGAAACTATATCCAAAAATCATGGTTAAACTCAAAGTGGAAGTATTTTTTCAAAATGGTCATCAAGACGTCGTTCTTTCGACTGAAATGACTACCTCTTACAAAAACGACTTGTAACTTATATTTCTGACTATAAACCTATACTTTTTCTGTTTAGATTCATAAAATAGAGTTCAATATGAAACCATAGCAATTTGATTCACTCAAAACGGATTTAAAACGAAAAAGTTATGGGTAAAACAAGATTGGATATTTTTTGATTGTTTTAGCTACGGGAAATATTGTAACAATTATATACAAATCATATCCTAGCTAAATTATATTGTATTATACATGTATTCTAATATATTATGTAATCTTGGGATACCATAGACACGTATACAAATGTTTTGACATATCATATCGACCCATGTATATATATTATTTGGAACAACCATAGACACTCTATATGCAGTAATGTTTGAGTTAGCTATACAGGGTTGAGGTTGATTCCAAAAATATATATACTTTGAGTTGTGATCTAGCCTGAGACGTGTATACACTAGGTCGTGGATTGATTCAAGATAATATATATCGATTTATTTCTGTACATCTAATTGTGGACAACTAGTTGTAGGTTACTAACGAGGACAGCTAGCTTAATAAACCTAAAACATAAACGTATTAAAAATGTTGTAAATATATTTTGAACATACTTTGATATATATGTACATATTTGTTATAGGTTCGTGAATCGACCAGTGGCCAAGTCTTACTTCCCGACGAAATAAATATATGTGAAAGTGAGTTATAGTCCCACTTTTAAAATCTAATATTTTAGAATGAGAATACATGCAGTTTTATAAATGTTTTACGAAATAGACACAAGTAAATGAAACTACATTATATGGGTGAATGATCGAAGCCAAATATGCCCCTTTTTGCTTGGTAACCTAAGAATTAGTAAACCGATCTACTAATTGACGCGAATCCTAAAGATAGATCTATTGGGCCTAACGAACCCCATCTATGGTTGCAGATGCTTTAGTACTTTGATGTTGTTTTATCATGTCCGATGGATTTCCCGAAATGATAGGGGATATTCTTATATGCATCTTGTTAATGTCGGTTACCAGGTGTTCACCATATGAATGATTTTTATCTCTATGTATGGGATGTATATTGAAATATGAAATCTTGTGGTCTATTATTACAATTTGATAAATATATAGGTTAAACCTATAACTCACCAACATTTTTGTTGACGTTTAAAGCATGTTTATTCTCAGGTGACTATTAAGAGCTTCCGCTGTTGCATGCTAATATGTGGACAAGATTTGGTGTCAGCATGCTTGTATAATATTGTTTAAAACTGCATTCGAGATCTATTTTGTTGTAACATATTAATATTGTAAACCAATATGTATTGGTAGTGTGTAAGTGTGATATTTTTAGATTATCATTTTTGGATAATCTAGGTGGTGTCTTTTTAATCTTGTCGATGAAATAAAGGTTATGGTTTGTTTTAAAAATGAATGCAGTCTTTGATAAACGTCTCATATAGAGACAAAACCTCGCAACGAAATCAATTAATATGGAACATTTATAATCGATATGAACGGGACATTTCAGTTGGTATCCGAGCATTGGTCTTAGAGAACCAGAAATTTGTATTAGTGTGTCTTATCGAGTTTGTTAGGATACATTAGTGAGTCTGGACTTCGACCGTGTTTTCTTTAAAAACGATTGCTTAACACTTTTGTTGGAAACTATATATTATTAACATGTAAATATTATGTGATATATTAACCTCTTAATGTGTTTGATATTGTGTGATAAATGTCTACCACTAGTACAAATCCCATCGATTCACCTAATAATAATGAAGAGTCGAATATATTTTGGGAAGATTCACAAATTCCCGAAGAAGAACCGGAAGAGGAGGAACCGGAAGAGGAGGAACCGGAAGAGGAGGAACCGGAAGAAGAAGAGGTTTTGGAGGAAGAAATATTGATACCCACAGTAATTCGATTAAATAAAAGAAAATCCTCAACCAACGGACCAAAGTTAATAATGGTCAATGGTGTTTCCGCCGAGGAAGAAAAATATTGGGAAGATTACCAATTTTCCGATGAATCGGATCCCGATGAGGATTTCGATGATGTTATAGAAATTACCTCGACCCAATTTAATAAAGCGCAAGAAAATAATAAGGGAAAAGGTATAAAAATATAGAAACCCGATTCTAACCCCGATGAACTTTATATGTATCGGCAACATCCATATTTCCTAAAATGTAACAATGACCCGGGAACCTCAAAACCACCAGGATTTTCTAAACCATTGTGGAAAACGACGGCTCGTATTAGAGGAACACCATATATTCCTAGAAAATTAGGAAAATGAACCAAGTCCGAAGAAGAAGAAACCAATGATTCAGATTAGAGGGTTGTAATCATGTTATGTATTATATGTATTGTAGTGTGCTTGTACTTTTATGTTCTATGTAAAAATTGCTTGTATTATTTAGTAATTATCTTTTACGAATCTAATCCTTGTCTATTGTACAGTATAAAAACAAAATGGACGTTAAGGGTAGACAACCGAATATTTTAGAAGATTTACGAGAGGATATGATTGAGGAAATCTTGTCTAGAGTCGGTCAGAATTCATCAGCACAATTAATTATGGCAAAATTAACTTGTCAAATATTTGAAAGACTTTCCAGAAATGCCTTAGTTTATAAAAGACTTTCCTTTGATAGGTGGGGTATATCACATTGGGGAGACCGTAAGTTACGTCGTGTTTTCTTTAAAGCGTTAAATGCGAGGAACCCAAATGCAATTTTACGCTACGGGTTAAGAACCTATTTTGACTCAACATATCCCAACATAGGATTCCGTGAATTAGAAAGAGCTTCTAACATGCAACATAAAGAAGCATGTTATGCTTACGAGTTAGTGATGTTCGCTTCTTACCAAAGTGAGAAAAAGAACATCGGATTGCAACTTTTAAATAAAACCTTCCCACAAGTGACGGATTCAGTAGTTGGGGTGAGAAACAAGGTTTTTAGATTATTACGGGGCTGTTGGACATTACGAAACCCTTGTCCTTTTGACGAAATTACAACATGCTGCCTAGCCAATGGTCATAACGGTTATTTTCCACAAGACCAAGGATGGGAAGTCGTCTTAGTAAAACCAGAATGCATGACTTGTTTCTGGACTTATGAATTACGTGTCTTTATTTCCTTTGCTGAACAACTTGCGTATTAACTAGATTTATCTTCAAAACTGTCCTGTATCAAAGTGTACTATACTTCATGTTATATGAAATATAGCGAAGTTGTAAGTTTGAAGAATATTTGTATGTGATATATTATTATAATCAGTTTTTCATATGGAATTGTAGTAGTTGAATTGTATATTAGCTACTAAGTATGAACTTAACGGGTAGGTAGTACCCGAATTAAAAACTATAAAACGCTAATATGAAGAAAAAGCTTTTATAAATAAGTTCATACTATGCTACGAAATACTATTGACTACTCTTAAAATTCTATATGATTAACTTAATTCTTTTGGGCTATTTTTAAAGGAAATGGCACCGGCGACTCGTCAGAATTTGAACATGAGCGAGGAAGACTTCCGTGTTTTCCTTGCAGCAAACATAGCCGCAGTACAGGCTGCGATGCAAAATAACATTAACTCTGGATCTAGCAGTGGAACTAATTTCACAAGAAATCGTGTAGGATGCTCCTACAAAGAATTCACTGCCTGCAAACCTTTGGAATTTGATGGAACCAAGGGTCCAATTAGATTGAAACGGTGGACTGAGAAGGTTGAATCGGTGTTTACCATAAGTAAATATACTAAAGAAGACAAAGTAAAGTACGCTACGCATACCTTCATAGGTACAGGGCTAACATGGTGGAATACCTATCTCGAGCAGGTAGGACAAGATGCTGCTTACGCACTACCGTGGTCAGCATTCAAGCAATTGATGAACGAGCAGTATTGTCCCAGAAACGAGGTCAACAAGCTCAAGGTAGAGCTTAGAGGATTACGAACACAAGGTTTCGATATCACTACGTACGAACAAAAATTCACCGAATTGTGCCTATTGTGCCCCAGAACGTTCGAAGACGAAAAAGAGAAGATCGACACATTTGTAAAAGGGTTACCGGAAAGGATTCAAGAAGATGTGAGTTCACACGAGCCCGCCTCCATACAAAAGGCAAGTCGAATGGCTCACAAATTAGTAAACTAGATGGAAGGAAGGATTAAAGAGCAGACGACTGAAGAGGCTAACATGAAACAAGTCAAGAGAAAGTGGGAAGAAACCAATGACAAGAGTCACTAATACAACAACAACAATCACAACCACAATCGCAATAACTATCCCAACAACCGCAACATCAATCGCAACAACAAGTTCAACAAACGTCCTAACAACAACTACAATAACCGTCCCAACAACAATAACAACAACAACAATAGTAACAATAATAATCCCAACAACAATCTCAATAACAACAATGACAACAAAAACCAAAAACAGTCATGCCAAGGGTGTGAAGAGAATCACCAGGGGTTCTGCACGACATTTTTCATTAGGTGTAGAAGAAATGGTCATCGTGCGGCAAAGTGTGAGGCCTACGGACCAAAGTTTAACAGAATTAAAAGAACAAATAATGTCAGAACAGATAATGCCGCCATAGTTTGCTTTACATGTGGAAAACCGGGCCACATTAGTAGAAATTGCCCGAATCAGGGGAATACTATTAGGCAGGGCCGCAGAAGAGTTTTCAATATTAATACGGCAGAAGTGCAGGAAGACCCGGAGCTTGTTACGGGTACGTTTCTTATTGACAATAAATCCGCTTATGTTTTATTTGATTCGGGTGCGGATAGATGCTATATGAGTAGAGATTTTTGCGCTAAACTAAGTTGTCCACTGACGCCTTTGGATAACAAATTTTTACTCGAATTAGCAAACGGTAAATTAATTACAGTAGATAATATATGTCGGAATCGAGAAATTAATTTGGTTAGCGAAACATTTAAGATTGATTTGATACCAGTAGAGTTAGGGAGTTTTGATGTGATAATCGGTATGGATTGGTTGAAAAAGGAGAGAGCAGAAATCGTATGTTACAAAAATGCAATTCGCATTGTACGAGAAAAAGGAAATCCCTTAATGGTGTACGGAGAAAAGAGTAATGCGAAGCTAAATCATAATTGTAATTTAAAGGCACAAAAACTAATAAGAAAAGGTTGCTATGCTGTTCTAGCACATGTCGAGAAAGTACAAACCGAAGAAAAGAACATCAATGATGTTCCCATCACAAAAGAATTTTCCGATGTATTTCCGAAAGAATTACCGGGACTGCCCCCACACCGATCTATTGAATTTCAAATAGATCTCGTACCAGGAGCTGCACCAATAGCTCGTGCTCCATACAGACTTGCACCCAGCAAAATGAAGGAACTCCAAATCCAATTACAAGAACTTTTAGAGCGTGGTTTTATACGACCAAGTACATCACCATGGGGAGCTCCTGTTTTGTTTGTCAAAAAGAAGGATGGTACATTCAGGTTGTGTATCGACCACCGAGAGTTGAACAAACTTACCATCAAGAATCGTTACCCACTACCAAGAATCGACGACTTATTTGATCAACTACAAGGCTCGTCGGTTTATTCGAAGATCGATTTACATTCCGGGTATCATCAAATGCGGGTGAAGGAGGATGATATTCCGAAGACTACTTTCAGGATGCGTTACGGTCATTACGAGTTTATGGTTATGCCGTTTGGGTTGACTAACGCACCAGCTGTGTTCATGGACCTCATGAACCGAGTGTGTGGACCATACCTTGATAAGTTTGTCATTATTTTCATCGATGACATACTTATTTACTCAAAGAATGATCAAGAGCACAAAGAACATTTGAGAAAAGTGCTAGAGTTGTTGAGGAAAGAAAAACTGTACGCTAAGTTTTCAAAGTGTGCATTTTGGTTGAAAGAAGTTCAATTCCTCGGTCACATAGTGAACAAAGAAGGTATTCAAGTGGATCCAGCAAAGATTGAAACCGTTGAAAAGTGGGAAACCTCGAAAACTCCGAAGCATATACGCAAATTTTTAGGACTGGCTGGTTATTACAGGAGATTCATCCAAGATTTTTCCAAAATAGCAAAACCCTTGACTGCATTAACGCATAAAGGGAAGAAATTTGAATGGAAGGATGAACAAGAGAAAGCGTTTCAATTATTGAAGAAAAAGTTAACTACGACACCTATATTGTCATTACCTGAATAGAATGATGATTTTGTGATATATTGTGACGCCTCAAAGCAAGGTCTCGGTTGTGTATTAATGCAATGAATGAAGGTAATTGCTTATGCGTCTAGACAATTGAAGATTCACGAGCAGAATTATACGACGTATGATTTGGAATTAGGCGCAGTTGTTTTTACATTAAAGACTTGGAGGCATTACTTATATGGGGTCAAAAGTATTATATATATCGACCACAAAAGTCTTCAACACATATTTAATCAGAAACAACTGAATATGAGGCATCGTAGGTGGATTGAATTGTTGAATGATTATGACTTTGAGATTCGTTACCACCCGGGGAAGGCAAATGTGGTAGCCGACGCCTTGAGCAGAAAGGACAGAGAACCCATTCGAGTAAAAGCTATGAATATAATTATTCATACTAACCTTACTACTCAAATAAAGGAGGCGCAGCAGGGAGTTGTAAAAGAAGGAAAGTTGAAGAATGAAATACCCAAAGGATCGGAGAAACATCTTAATATTCGGGAAGACGGAACCCGGTATAGGGCTGAAAGAATTTGGGTACCAAAGTTTGGAGATGTGAGAGAAAAAGTACTTAAGGAAGCACATAAAACCAGATATTCAATACATCCCGGAGCGGGGAAGATGTACAAATATCTCAAGAAACACTTTTGGTGGCCGGGTATGAAAGCCGATATTGCTAAATACGTTGGAGAATGTTTGACTTGTTCTAAGGTCAAAGCTGAACATCAGAAACCATCAGGTCTACTTCAAAAACCCGAAATCTCGGAATGGAAATGGGAAAACATTACCATGGATTTCATTACTAAATTGCTAAGGACTGCAAGTGGTTATGATACAATTTGGGTAATAGTCGATCGTCTTACCAAGTCAGCACACTTTCTGCCAATGAGAGAAGATGATAAAATGGAGAAGTTAGGGCGATTATACTTGAAGAAAGTTGTCTCCAGACATGGAATACCAGTCTCTATTATCTCAGATAGGGATGGCAGATTTGTTTCAAGATTTTGTCAGACATTGCAACAAATATTAGGGACTCGTCTAGACATGAGTACTGCTTATCATCCACAAACTGATGGGCAAAGTGAATGGATGATACAGACCCTTGAAGACATGCTACGAGCATGTGTTATCAATTTCGGAAACAGTTGGGATCGACACCTACCGTTAGCAGAATTTTCCTACAACAACAGTTACCATTCGAGTATTGAGATGGCGCCGTTTGAAGCACTTTATGGTAGAAAGTGTAGGTCTCCAATTTGTGGAGTGAAGTGGGGGATAGACAGATTATGGGTCCGAAGATAATTCAAGAAACTACCAAGAAGATCATCCAAATTCAACAAAGATTGAAAACTGCCCAAAGTCGACAAAAGAGCTATGCGGACATTAAAAGAAAAGATATAGAATTTGAGATTGGAGAGATGGTCATGCTTAAGGTTTCACCTTGGAAAGGCGTTGTTCGATTTGGTAAACGGGGGAAACTAAATCTAAGGTACATTGGACCATTCAAGATTATAGATCGTGTCAGACCAGTAGCTTACCGACTTGACTTACCGCAACAACTCGCCGGGGTACATAATACTTTTCATGTCTCGAATTTGAAGAAATGTTTTGCTAAAGAAGATCTCACCATTCCATTAGACGAGATTACAATTAACGAAAAACTACAATTCATTGAAGAACCCGTCGAAATAATGGATCGTGAGGTTAAAAGACTTAAGCAAAACAAGATACCAATTGTTAAGGTTCGATGGAATGCTCGTAGAGGACCCGAATTCACCTGGGAGAGTGAAGATCAGATGAAGCTAAAATACCCTCACCTATTTCCAGAAGACGCGTCAACACCTTCAACAGCTTAAAATTTCGAGACGAAATTTATTTAACGGGTAGGTACTGTAGTGACCCAAAATTTTCCATGTTTATATATATTAAATGAAATTGTTATTTACATAATTAAGTATTTCCAACATGTTAAGCAATCAAACTTGTTAAGACTTGATTAATTGAAATAGGTTTCATATAGACAATTGACCACCCAAGTTGACCGGTGATTCACGAACGTTAAAACTTGTAAAAACTATATGATGACATATATATGATTATATATATAGTTAACATGATATTATGATAAGTAATTATCTCATTAGGTATTTTAACAATGAGTTATATACATAAAATTGAGTTTATTGAATTAAGAAACTCGAAACGATATATATAACGATTATCGTTATAACAACGTCTCACTAAATACATATGAATCATATTAAGATATTGATACACTATATTTAATAATGATAAATGATAAGTAAACATATCATTAAGTGTATTAACAATGAACTACATATGTAAAAACAAGACTACTAACTTAATGATTTCGAAACGAGACATATATGTAACGATTATCGTTGTAACAACATTTAACTATATATATATATCATACTAAGATATATTAATATATCATAATATCATGATAATGTAATAATTTAAATCTCTTTAGATATAATAAACAATGGGTTAACAACATTTAACAAGATAGTTAACCTAAAGGTTTCAAAACAACATTTACATGTAACTACTAACGATGACTTAACAACTCAGTTAAAATGTATATACATGTAGTGTTTTAATATGTATTCTTACACTTTTGAAAGACTTAAATACACTTATCAAAATACTTCTACTTAATAAAAATGCTTACAATTACATCCTCGTTCAGTTTCATCAACAATTCTACTCGTATGCACCCGTATTCGTACTCGTACAATACACAACTTTTAGATGTATGTACTATTGGTATATATACTACAATTATCAGCTCTTAGCAGCCCATGTGAGTCACCTAACACATATAGGAACCATCATTTGGCAACTAGCATGAAATATCTCATAAAATTACAAAAAACATTAGTAATCATTCATGACTTATTTACATGTAAACAAAATTACACATCCTTTATATCTAATCCATATACCAAAGACCAAAAACACCTAAAAACACTTTCATTCTTCAATTTTCTTCATCTAATTGATCTCTCTCAAGTTCTATCTTCAAGTTCTAAGTGTTCTTCATAAATTCTATAAGTTCTAGTTTCATAAAATCAAGAATACTTCCAAGTTTGCTAGCTTACTTCCAAGTTTGCTAGCTTACTTCCAATCTTGTAAAGTGATTATCCAACCTCAATAAATCTTTCTTATTTACAGTAAGATATTTTTCTAATATAAGGTAATACTCATATTCAAACTTTGATTCAATTTCTATAACTATAACAATCTTATTTCGAGTGGAAATCTTACTTGAACTTGTTTCGTGCCATGATTCTGCTTCAAGAACTTTCAAGCCATCCAAAATTCTTTGAAGCTCAAGTTATTTTTTCATAATTTCCAGTAGGTTTACCTACTAAACTTGAGGTAGTAATGATGTTCATAACATCATTCGATTCATATATATAAAACTACCTTATTCGAAGGTTTAAACTTGTAATCACTAGAACATAGTTTAGTTAATTCTATACTTGTTCGCAAACAAAAGTTAATCCTTCTAACTTGACTTTTAAAATCAACTAAACATGTTCTATATCTATATGATATGCTAACTTAATGATTTAAAACCTGAAAACACAAAAAAACACCGTAAAACCGGATATACGCCGTCGTAGTAACACCGCAGGCTGTTTTGGGTTTGATAATTAAAAACTATGATAAAATTTGATTTAAAAGTTGTTCTTCTGGAAAATGATTTTTCTTATGAACATAAAACTATATCCAAAAATCATGGTTAAACTCAAAGTGGAAGTATGTTTTTTAAAATGGTCATCAAGACGTCGTTCTTTCGACTGAAATGACTACCTCTTACAAAAATGACTTGTAACTTATATTTTTGACTATAAACCTATATTTTTCTGTTTAGATTCATAAAATAGAGTTCAATATGAAATCATAGCAATTTGATTCACTCAAAACGGATTTAAAACTAAGAAGTTATGGGTAAAACAAGATTGGATATTTTTTGATTGTTTTAGCTACGGGAAATATTGTAACAATTCTATACAAATCATATCCTAGCTAACTTATATTGTATTATATATGTATTCTAATATATTATGTAATCTTGGGATACCATAGACAGGTTGTAACATCCCGTTTTCCCGTACGTATAGAAAGGTACTTACATAATCATTTGTACGTTTATAACTCGTTAGCTTATGCATAAATGTATGAATATATGTGTAGATATATATATATATATATATATATATATATATATATATATATATATATATATATATATATATATATACACATACATATATGTATACTTAATAATGTGTTCATGTATAAGTTTAAACATGGGTTTGGGTAGCGTTAAATCTTGTGAGACTATTGTTGAAGGCTAGGTGAATATAGGAAGCGGGTTTGGAATGTACAAATTAAATAAAATCGAATATTGTTTAAGTTGGTCGAGCTGTTCAGATACAACCTTAGGCCGCGCCGCGATAATTGGGTTCGCGCCGTGGCATATAAAGCAATTCCAGATCAGAAAGTGGGTTAAAAGGGGTCGTTTTTCCTTCGATACGTCGCGCCGCGACAAACAGGCCGCGCCGCGGCATCTCTGCTGTTCTGACTCCAATTTCTACTCAATTTAAAAGGGTTTTAGGGGTAATTTAGTCTTTTTGCTTGTAGATCAGATTGGAGCATTAAATCACAGCCACTTATTCCATTTATTTCATTTCCTTTTCTCTTTTCTTTCCAATTTCTCTCCCAAAACACAAAACCCACTTAGAATAAACTTAAGATTTGGAGGTGAAGATTTGTGGATCAATCCTAGGAGCAAGAGTTAAAGTTGTTCTCCTTGTTGTTAGCTACAAGAGGATAGTCTTGGTAAGTTCTAACCTTATGTTTTAAGTTTTAATTGGTTAATGGCTAGGGTTTTGGTTACTAGAGATTTGTATGACCCATTTGAGGGTAAAATGGGTGAATTTGGGTTGTGTTGTTGTAATGAAACCCTAATAGCCACAATCTAGGGTTTTGGCATTATGATTTGAGGTTGAAAGTGTCAAATGGTGTTGTTAGTCACTAATGCACTTTAAGATTAATGAAATAAGTGTAAATGGGTAAGTTTGACTTGATTGTGAGTCTAAGTAATATAAAATGGGTCAAAATGTACTAGTTGACCTAATTAGATGAAATGGGTATGGATTACCCTAAGTTTTATGTTAATTGAAGTTAGTAGACTTTAACTCACTAGCCTTAGTGATTAAAGTCGAGTCTTGGCCATTTATGGGCGGTTGTGTGTAGTTGAGTCATTTAATACAAATTGGGTCATTAAATGCTCGAGTGGGAGTATCGTGGTTAATCCCACTAGTTGTGAAATTGAATGTGCACTTAATGATTTAGGTACATTGCGTTGAAGCTCGGAAGTGCTAAATCATCATCCTTGTGACAAGGTGAGTGGAGTAATTATACGTATGTGTATATAGCGTATTTATTTGTAAATGTTATGGTATGAACCACCGAGCCGGTAGTGCCATAACATGTATGGGTTAGGATGTGAACCATGAGCCGGTAGCATCGAGTGTGAACCACGAGCCGGTAGCACTATAAACTAAGATGTGAACCACGAGCCGGTAACATCGAGTGTGAACCACGAGCTGGTAGCACTATAAACGAGTACGACTCAAAAGCGTATGGTGTGAACCACGAGCCGGTAGCACCATAGCGATATTGGTTAACCATATTGAGATTGTTGTTTTGTTTAGCATATTATATATATATATATATATATATATATATATATATATATATATATATATATATAGTGAGTTGAGTATATGCTAATGAAGTGGTGTGATAATGTATGACTTGTTAGTGTTACGGGTACGTTGACATGCTATTTGAGTTACAAGCTCGTATGAGGTATTTGGTATTGTGATTGCAAATGGATAGGTGTGACGACATGGAAATTTCTGACCAAATTTAAACTTTAATCTTTATATTATTCCGACACGATAAGCAAAGTTTGTTAAGTTAAATCACAAGAATTTTAAACTGTGTTCATACATTCATTATAACATCGACCAAATTCCGATGATTCACGAACCGTTATATATAAATTGATATGTATATGTATATATATATTATAACTTGAGAATATTAATAAAGTATTAAACGTATAATACTTTACACGAACGTATTTGTTTCAATATGATTTTCGACGAAATTAAAAAAATATATATTAAATGATTGAATTATCAGAAACATTGAATTATGATTACAAGTCTCTGTTGAGAGGTCCACTATGATTTGAGAAAATCTATTCCTCTTAACGATATTCAGAATAATTTGTAAAGCTATTTATAAATAAAAACAAAAAGTGTCATTTACGAAAGTTAGACAAAAGTTAGTGGAGAATTGGTTTCCATAATATTCTATTAATCTATTTTCAAACGTACAAAGACGTTTTCAGTTTAAAAAGAACTTTATTATTAAAACGTATATAACTTTTATAAATATCTAGAATCACTTTTGACAACTCATTACTTAACCAGTATAATAAATATAACGATATTTATATTTTATTTCATTAAATATATATAACGATTTAAATTAATATTATATATATTTATACGCGTATTATACATACATAGTTTTTATACTTTTACTATACTTTAACTTTACCTTTACTTTACTTTTACTTTAGTTTAACTTTAATAATTCATACTTTAATAATTCACTTTAATAATTCATACTTTAATATTTAACTTTAATAATTCATACTTTAATAATTCACTTTAATAATTCATACTTTAATAATTCACTTTAATAATTCATACTTTAATAATTCACTTTAATAATTCATACTTTAATAATTCACTTTAATAATTCAAAAATCTATTATAAATAGAATTCAATAGGTTTTATTATTTCATAGAAACTTGAAAATATATTTCTCTAAACTCTCTCAATCAATCAATTGTGGTAAAGAGGGGCACAAGAGGCCGGAATGCCCCGATTTGAATAATGATCATGCTAAGAAGTTAGAGAAGGCGGCGGGCATGGCTAGGGGTCGCAACTACTTGATGACCAATGACGAAGAAAAAAAAATCAAACGAAGTTGTCTCAGGTACTTTTATGGTTAACTCTAATCCGGCAAGGATTTTATTTGATAGCGGTGCAAATTTGTCGTTTGTGTCTCCAAAATTTGTGCCTAAACTTGATAGACCATTAGCTAAGTTAAGTCGTCCGGTAGAAGTCGAAATAGCGGACGGCAAGATGGTGCTAGTGGTTGATGTGTGTAAAAATTGTGATGTTATTTTTGGTGCCGAAAACTTTAAAATTGATCTTATCCCTATGACCTTAGGCGACTTTGATATCGTTGTTGGTATGGATTGGCTCGATCGAAATAGAGCCGATATTGCATGCCAGGAGAAATTTATCCGTGTGAAGACCCCAAGTGGGGGAGAGTTAATTATTCACGGCGATAAACGAAGAAGACTTGTGCCGATATGTTCTTTTGCACGGGCACGTCGTTTTCTTGTTAGTGGTGGCATGGATTTTCTTGCCCATGTTGTTGATACTCGTGATGAGCCACCACCCATTCGTGAAATTCCGGTGGTTAGTGAATTCGAAGACGTTTTTCCGGACGAGTTACCGGGTGTTCCGGCGGAAAGACAAGTTGAATTTCGCATTGAGTTGGTTCCGGGAGCTACTCCCATTGCTAAAACTCCTTATCGTTTAGCACCAATAGAAATGCAAGAGTTGTTAAATCAAACCCAAGAATTGCTTGAGAAGGGTTTTATTCGACCGAGTGCTTCGCCATGGGGCGCTCCGATTTTATTCGTGAAAAAGAAGGATGGTAGTATGCGGATGTGCATCGATTATCGAGAGTTAAATAAAGTGATGATCAAAAATCGTTATCCATTGCCTAGGATTGACGATTTGTTTGACCAACTCCAAGGTGCGAAGTATTTCTCAAAGATTGACCTACGGTCCGGCTATCACCAAATGCGGGTCCGTGAGGAAGATAATGGGAAAACGGCTTTTTGAACGCGTTATGGGCATTTTGAGTTTGTAGTTATGCCTTTTGGTCTTACGAATGCACCGGCGGCATTCATGGATCTTATGAACCGAGTGTGCCAACCTATGTTGGACAAGTCGGTAATTGTGTTCATTGACGACATACTTGTCTACTCGGAAAGTATGAACGAACATGAACGCCATTTGCGTGAAGTTTTGAAGACGTTACGAATGGAGAAGTTGTATGCTAAGTTCTCCAAATGTGAATTTTGGCTAAGGGAAGTTCAATTCCTTGGCCACATTGTGAACAAAGACGGCATTCAAGTGGATCCGGGGAAGATAGAGACGGTGAAGAGTTAGAGACAACCGACTACGCCTACGGAGGTTCGAAGTTTTCTCGGATTGGCCAGTTATTATCGTCGGTTTATTCAAGACTTTTCCAAGATCGCTTCTTCATTGACGAAGTTGACAAGGAAGAACGCGAGATTTAATTGGGAGAACGAGCAAGAAATTGCTTTTAAACTGTTAAAAGAGAAGTTGTGTCAAGCTCCGGTGTTAGTGTTGCCGAAAGGAGTGGAAGACATGACGGTCTATTGTGATGCTTCGTTAAATGGGCTCGGGTGTGTTCTAATGCAAAGAGGTAAAGTCATCGCTTATGCCTCTCGACAATTAAAGGAACACGAAACGAGATATCCAACTCATGATCTTGAGTTGGCAGCGGTGGTACATGCGTTGAAAATTTGGCGCCATTACTTGTATGGTGTTAAGTGTACTATTTATTCGGATCATAAGAGTTTGAAACATCTCTTTAATCAATGAGATTTGAATTATCGTCAACGCAGGTGGATGGATGTGGTGAAAGATTATGATTGTGAAATACTTTATCATCCGGGCAAGGCAAATGTGGTCGCGGATGTGTTAAGTCGAAAGAGTCATCACCCGGCGTTACGATTGGGATTGTTACGTATGATTATTACTAACGATTTTCTTGAAAAACTTGGTGTGATTCAAATAGAGGCTTACGTTCACAACAAGCATGCGGAACGAATTGTGGGGCAATCGGAATTCATTACAATGGGTTCACGTGGTTTTTTGTCTTTTCAAGGAAGAGTGTGGGTGCCTAAGATGGGTGATTATCGACAAGTGTTACTTGATGAAGCACATAAGTCAAAGTATTCCATTCACCCGGGCGCGACGAAAATGTATCTTGATTTAAGGAAAGATTATTGGTGGCCGGGCATGAAACGTGATGTTGTGAAGTATGTTGAGCAATGCGTCACGTGTTTGCAAGTTAAGGCCGAGCACCAAAAGCCGTATGGTAAGTTACAACCGTTGGAAATCCCGAAATGGAAAGGGGAGCACATTACCATAGATTTCATCACAAAGTTACCTAAAACGGCGAGAACCCAATTTGATTCGATTTGGGTTATAGTAGATCGATTGACGAAAAGCGCTTTATTTCTTCCCATTAAAGAAGCAATATCGTCGGAGACCTTGGCTAAGTTGTTTATCAATGAAGTTATCTCTCGACACGGAGTTCCTATATCTATTGTTTCGGATCGAGATACCCGTTTTACATCTCGGTTTTGGGAGAAATTTCATGAAGATATGGGTACGCAATTAAAATTAAGCACGGCGTATCATCCTTAAACGGACGGTTAAACTGAACGTACGAATCAAACTTTGGAAGATATGTTACGTGCGTGCATTATTGATTTCGGTGGTAGTTGGGATGAGCATTTGCCTTTGGTAGAATTCTCGTACAATAATAGTTATCATACTAGTATCGGGATGCCGCCATATGAGATGCTTTATGGGCGTAGATGTCGAACCCCGATTTGTTGGGGTGAAGTGGGACAAAAGGAAATCGGGAGTACCGATTTTGTTTTAGAGACGAATAGCAAGATTGATATGATTCGAGAGCATTTGAAAAAGGCTCAAGATAGGCAAAAGTCGTATGCCGATAAACGTAGACGAACGATCGAATTTCAAGAAGGTGACATGGTGATGCTCAAAGTTTCGCCATGGAAAGGTATTATTCAATTTCAAAAACGGGGAAAGTTAGCTCCTCGGTTTATTGGGCCGTTTAAGGTTTTAGCTCGTGTTGGTGAAGTCGCGTATCGTTTGGAATTACCCGAAGAGCTTGCGGGGATCCATAATATATTTCATGTCTCCCATCTCCGTAAGTGTCTTGCGGATGATTCATCTTGGGTCCCATTAGACGAGATTGAGCTAAATAATAAGTTAGAGTATATCGAGGAACCGATTTCCATACTTGATGAAAAGGTCAAAAGGTTGAGGCGTAAAGAGGTTAGGACTTTTAAAGTTCAATGGCATCGTAGTAAGGGTTCCGAGTTTACTTAGGAGCCCGAAGAGTTTGTGTTGGTTTATCTTCCCTCTTGTCATGTGGCTTGGATCGCGAGGACGCGCTCCGATTCAAGTGGGGGAGAGTTGTAACATCCCGTTTTCCCGTACGTATCGAAATGTACTTACTTAATCATTTGTACGTTTATAACTCGTTAGCTTATGCGTAAATGTTTGAATATATGTGTGTATATATATATATATATATATATATATATATATATATATATATATATATATATATATATATATATATATATATATATATATATATATATATATATATATATACATATACATACATATATGTATACTTGATAATGTGTGCATGTATAAGTTTAAATATGGGTTTGGTTAGTGTTAAGTCTTGTGAGACTATTATTGAAGGCTAGGTGAATATAGGAAGCGGGTTTGGAATGAGCAAATTAAATAAAATCAAAAATTGTTTAAGTTGGTCGAGCTGTTCAGATACAGCCTTAGGCCGCACAGCGACAATTGGGTCCGCGCCGCGGCATATAAAGCAATTCCAGATCAGAAAGTGGGTTAAAAGGGGTCGTTTTTCCTTCGATACGTCGCCCCGCGACAAATGGACCGCGCCGCGGCATCTCTGCTGTTCTGACTCCGATTTCTACTCAATTTAAAAGGGTTTTAGGGGTAATTTGGTCTTTTTGCTTGTAGATCAGATTGGAGCATTAAATCACAGCCACTTATTCCATTTATTTCATTTCCTTTTCTCTTTTCTTTCCAATTTCTCTCCCAAAACACAAAACCCACTTAGAATAAACTTAAGATTTGGAGGTGAAGATTTGTGGATCAATCCTAGGAGCAAGAGTTAAAGTTGTTCTCCTTGTTGTTAGCTACAAGAGGATAGTCTTGGTAAGTTCTAACCTTATGTTTTAAGTTTTAATTGGTTAATGGCTAGGGTTTTGGTTACTAGAGATTTGTATGACCCATTTGAGGGTAAAATGGGTGAATTTGGGTTGTGTTATTGTAATGAAACCCTAATAGCCACAATCTAGGGTTTTGGCATTATGATTTGAGGTTGAAAGTGTCAAATGGTGTTGTTAGTCACTAATGCACTTTAAGATTAATGAAATAAGTGTAAATGGGTAAGTTTGACTTGATTGTGAGTCTAAGTAATATAAAATGGGTCAAAATGTACTAGTTGACCTAATTAGATGAAATGGGTATGGATTACCCTAAGTTTTGTGTTAATTGAAGTTAGTAGACTTTAATTCACTAGCCTTAGTGATTAAAGTCGAGTCTTGGCCATTTATGGGCGGTTGTGTGTAGTTGAGTCATTTAATGCAAATTGGGTCATTAAATGCTCAAGTGAGAGTATCGTGGTTAATCCCACTAGTTGTAAAATTGAATGTGCACTTAATGATTTAGGTACATTGCGTTGAAGCTCGGAAGTGCTAAATCATCATCCTTGTGACAAGGTGAGTGGAGTAATTATACGTATGTGTATATAGCATATTTATTTGTGAATGTTATGGTATGAACCACCGAGCCGGTAGTGCCATAACATGTGTGGGTTTGGATGTGAACCACGAGCCGGTAGCATCGAGTGTGAACCACGAGCCGGTAGCACTATAAACTAAGATGTGAACCACGAGCCGGTAACATCGAGTGTGAACCACGAGCCGGTAGCACTATAAACGAGTACGACTCAAAAGCGTATGGTGTGAACCACGAGCCGGTAGCACCATAGCGATATTGGTTAACCATATTGAGATTGTTGTTTTGTTTAGCATATTATATATATATAGTGAGTTGAGTATATGCTAATGAAGTGGTGTGATAATGTACGACTTGTTAGTGTTACGGGTATGTTGACATGCTATTTGAGTTACAAGTTCGTATGAGGTATTTGGTATTGTGATTGCAAATGGATAGGTTATATATATGTATGTATAATTGTTGCACTCACTAAGCATTGCTTACCCTCTCGTTGTTTATCATTTTATAGGTTCCGGCTTGGACAAGGGTAAGGGCATACAGTTGGATTAGTTGTCTCCCGTTTATGCTGATAGGGGGTGCTTTTGGTGTTAGCTTTTTGAAGTTGGCCTAACGTTTTGGGTACTTTAGCCCCAAACCGTGCTCGATTGTCGTTTGGATTATAAACTATCATTGTAGTGGGTCAAACTTGTATAAAACTTAATTAATGGCCTTCGTGCCTTTTGTAAACATTTAAATTGATGTACGTGTAAATGGAACTTGTAGAATGGTTTACATATTTAATTGGCGCGTAAACGTGTATTATAAAAAAAAAATTATCGTATGGAATACGGGTTGGGTTGTTTCACACGTATGCAAATGTTTTGACATATCATATCGACCCATGTATATATATTATTTGGAACAACCATAGACACTCTATATGCAGTAATGTTTGAGTTAGCAATACAGGGTTGAGGTTGATTCCAAAAATATATATACTTTGAGTTGTGATCTAGCCTGAGACGTGTATACACTGGGTCGTGGATTGATTCATGTGACGATCGCTCCAAATCCATACGGACGAACACGTCATTCATCGATTTCATTGCGAGGTATTTGACCTCTATATGATACGTTTTATAAACATTTCATTCTTTTGAAAAGGCAAACCATATATGAATATTTAAATCAAAGGTTTTCGACATCTGATGATTTCTACATATAGACAATCACCGTAAGTAATAGTTTACAACAGTACTTCCGTTGACAATGCAGTCAAAATAAGATACATGGTGATGATTTGGTGAATGCAACATTTTCTTGAAAAATATGCCATGTAAGACTCCATGCACATAGCTTGTCTATCATATAAGCAAACAGCGGAAGACTTCTAGGAAACCTGAGAATAAACATGCTAACAAGTGTCAACACAAAGGTTGGTGAGTTCATAGTTTTAGTGTTTCGTATAATCTGTATATAAAAGTGGATCACAAGATTTCAGTTGTTTCATCCAGAAACGTTTATCAAAATATTCTACAAGATTGAGCACCCTGCTAACTAAACTTAACGTATATATAATTTATACCCTTTGTATAATCATCTTAATAATACACGCAAACCAATGTGTACGCTTCTCAAATAGCATACGTCCATTAAAAGGCTAGTGCTCTAGCTCGGACGGGGATATCAAGCCCTATGGATCCATATACTACTACTCGCGCCCACCAGTTCTTATAACCGGCAGTTACTAGTTACCAAAGCTAAGGGATTTTCGGTTCAAACTCGGTGTAGAATTTAGTATGTACTTGTATCCATTGCGTTTAAAATAAAGTGCATGTATTCCCAGCCCAAAAATATAGATTGCAAAAGCATTTAAAAGGGAGCAAATGAAACTCACCTTAGCAGCATATAAAGTCGTTAACCAAAATGTGACCGAAACTCGGATTACCAAATAACCGTAGATCTCAACCTAGAGAACATATGTTGGTCAATAAATGTCTATCAAGCTAGGTCAGGTTATAGTGTATCACAATCCTAATGCTCGAGATCGACATACAAAAGTTATCCAAAGTCGTTTCAAAAAGTCAATTTTGACAATAGTTCAACAAAATGAGACGTACCTTATATAAGGATTCATTTACTTGGTTGGTAAAAAAAATCCATTTTATCAATCTCGTAAATAAGTTGTTTAAATATTAATTGCAGATTCAAAAGCAATTTCAATTAACGTCAATCATAATTCATTTGATCATATCTCTCAATCCGTTCATCGAAACTATTCGATATCTAAATGAAAAGTCATTGATTTTTCGCCAGCTTTCCAAAAACATACATATCATATACCTTTTACCAGTAATATATGTATTTAATTCGTGATTCATCATAAACTATTTAACGACGAAATTTAGCATACAAGCATGTATAAATTTATATACTCGAGCACTAGACATGGATACACAATTAATATATAAAAGATAAAATATGAGTGCTTACGTATCAATATCGAGATTCAATATTGTAGGAAAGTACGTAGACGCAACGGAGATGATAAACACTAGGTTTGATTCACAAATATACCCCCAAACATTACCCATAACCTCCTTGGCAATAACCCATAATTTCCTTAGCTCTATCCCGCTTGAAAATCATTTTGAAAGTGACACGCTCATGACCTCGTCGTAGTATTTTATGTATAATACTAATTAATAATAATACTACTAATTAAGATTAATAATAATATTAATCATAATAATAATAATAATAATAATAATAATAATAATAATAATAATAATAATAATAATAATAATAATAATAATAATAATAATAATAATAATAATATAATACGGAGTGATATTTGAATGAGTAAAGAAATGGCACCAGATCGAGTTTTTATAGTATGTGACTTGAAACAGTACCCCATGCGATCGCATGGGTTTTCAGTGCTTTTGCCATGCGATCGCATGGCCGCCTGATCCGCTTTTGTTTTGCTAGTTCGTCGACATAAAAATACTGTAGCAAATAGTGTTACTATAGCAAATAGGTACTGTAGCACTGTAGCAAATAGTGTACTGTAGCAAATAGTGTTTTATTGTAGCAAATAGTGTTTTCACTGTAGCACTGTAGCAAATCGTTTTTACTGTAGCAAATAGTGTTTTCATTGTAGCAAATAGTATTTTTCGAAAACACTGTAGCTTTTCAGGTACTGTAGCAATTCGAAAATACTGTAGTAAATTAGTGTTTTACTTGTTCATCTTAAACATTTTAGTTAACTTATATAAATATCAATCGAATGTTACTATCGTTTACTAAATAACTTGAAATCAAATATATCTAATTCTAACAGTTAATATTCCTTATTATTGTATGTGTCCAAATTACGTTATTTAAACAAACACTTTACCATTTATTCCGAATACTATTAAAAATGAATGATTTTCCAAATCAACGTGGACCTCACAACATGTCATAACCCGACCTTAACCATAAGGACGAATACAATAACATATGATTTCATCGCGAGGTATTGACCTCTATATGCGACATTTTTCAAAAACTGCATTCGTTTTTACAATACAAACCATAGCTTTTATTACAAATACAAGGTTTAAACAACTTAATAATGATTATCGTTTAGCGATAATCTTAGACTTACAAACTTTACATGTGATAATAACAATACGACTTCCAACATATTTTACATTACAAATCCTCCGATATGCAGTTTTATTTTTGACACAAATATGCATACTCAAGATCTTGCTTAAATTCAACATGTTGCAGCGGAAGCTTTTAGTTATCACCTGAGAATAAACATGCTTAAAACGTCAACATAAAGTTGGTGAGATATAGGTTTAATGCCGGCAGCGTTATAAATATAGACCACAAGATTTCATATATAAACGTTCTAATAAAAATATTCTAAGTTGTTGAGCACTTGATAACCATACTTAACATTTAATCAACGTCGCATATTCCCTTTATTATGAAATCTTACTACACCGTACCAAGTGTAGTCACCGAAACGAAGTACTGTGCAACCGTTGAATACTGGTCGTCCAGTCCGGTTGGGGTTGTCAGGCCCGATAGATCTATCAACAGGATTCGCGTTTACAATACCTCATGTAAATAGTAGTTACCAAGTTACAGGGAAGTATGCCAGTGGTACAACTCAACGTAGAATATATATTTTTAATCACTTGTGTCCATAACGTAAATCATAAAATGCATGTATTCTCATCCCGAAATATTTAGAGTTTAAAAGTGGGACTATATACTCACTTTTGCCTTGAAGGTATTTATCACGACTTGGTCTCCGATAGATATCACGAACCTAACTATATATATAATATATCAACATATTTTCTTTTTAAGTAATTGTTATATATATATATATATATATATATATATATATATATATATATATATATATATATATATATATATATACTTTTAATACTTTTAATATTTTCTTAGTCCGTAGTTAGCAGTCCGATGTTAGTGGTCCACAATTAGTTGCTTAAATAAAATAAATAAAGACCCCATCATATTCGTATTGATCAGAATTAATCTCGACCCATGGTACTATGTTGTCAAGTGACGTGTTGCGTACATAAAGTACCGTGTTGCCAAATGACGTGTTGCGTACAATCATGATGTCTTATGATTAATCTTCTCGTGTTGTTTACGGGTGGTCCTGAAATATATAAAATCAAATCATAAGTAAATATATATGAAATATCATATTAATTAGAAATATATGATTAATTTAATTTTTCTCCAAATATTTTCGTAGCTAAACTAGCTTCGGATACCCGATCTTGTTTTAGTCGTAGTTTCTTCATCACAACTCCGTTTTTGTTGGTTCAACTTGCCACTTCCTTGGATCGAGTCAAATTTTAAGAATATGAACTGATAATACCTTAGTTTGTATTCAAAATCACAGGTTATAGGTCAAACTTTGGTGAAACTTATGAAAGTGATCATTTTCCATCATAAAAACAACATTTAATGATCATTTTTCTAAAAATACTTACACTTTGAGTTAAACCATGAAATTTTTATGTGTCAACATATTCATAAGAAATATCATTTTTCCAGAACATGAACTTCCAATTCAAAGTTCAAGATAGTTTTTATTTATCCAACCCAAAACAGCCCCCGGTCGCACTCCGACGACGTAGATTCAGTTTTTAAGGTGTTCTTTGTAAAACCAAGTTATATCTTGTTAAGTTAGCATATCATTATGATATATTACAGGTCTTGAAGTGTTTTAAAAGTCAAGTTAGAAGGATCTATTTAGTTTGCGAACAAGTTTGAAATCATTCAAACTATGTTCTTGTTGTTAAAATTTTATACCACAAAATAAGATAGCTATATGAATATGAATTGAATAAGATTATGAATAAGGTTACTACCTCAAGTTACTTAGACAAAGTTACTCTAAGAGATGAGAAAAATCCTAGAATCAAAAGAGTGGTGGAGTTGGATTGAAAGGTTGGAAGTAAACTTGTTTACTTGGAAGGATTTTTGAAGTGTTCTTGAATGGATTTTCTTATGATGATTAAGGGTTGTTTTTGAAGCTAGATCTTCATGGTTATTTGCTGAGATTGTGAAGAACACTTAAGGTTCCTAAGAGTGTGTTTTTGGTTAGAGAAAATGTATAGTAAAAATGAAAATGGAATGGAGTATAAATGGTGGTGAAAAGATGTATAAATTTGTAATATTGTGCAAAAGTCTTGTAATATGCCAAATTGATTAATCATGCATGCTAAGATCCAAAATTGGCTGACTCATGGCTGCTAATAAAGTGATTGTGATGTGTATATACCAATAGTAAATACGTATAGAAGCTGGGTATGATACGAGTACATATACCCTAGATATACGTATAAAAATCTTGAGAAAACGGAACGAGGATTCAAATATAGCTATATTTTGTAAATATACTTATATTGTTTTATGTATATAAATCCTTTCAAAGTGATAAAATACATATCTATACGATACATGTATAAGCATTATAAGTTTTAAGTATTTAAGTCGAAGAACGTCACATATAGTTATCGTTTTGAAAACTTAAGTTAGTAGTCTCAAAATATACTTATAACTCATTGTTATTAGTACACAATGAGATGTTAAAACATTCTTAGATCATGTTAAATATATAAAAATACATATATATACACAAATGCATAATTATCGTATGTTATATAGTTCGTGATATCATCGGTCAAATTGTACGGTCAAACGTTGTGTAAAACTCTTTTCAAAAACATAAGTCTCAACAATTTAGATTGCTTATCATGTTGGTAAGGTTTAATTTATGTAAATATTAACCTTATAAGTGTAAAACGATCGGAAAAATTCGGGTCGTTACACAAATTCATAAATATTCTCGTCCGAAATTATATACCTCTTCGTGCTTCCTGTGTATCATTATATTGAAAACATTCAATAGAAAATTTAATACCGAAAAGCAGATTATGCGAAAATATGAAGAAAGCCGTGGACAAATCACAAAGAATAAGTTTGACTTCAAAGAATCCAAATGATTCAATGTCTGCTAAAGTCTTTAGTGAATATCTTGCTCCTTACTCTAAACCCTTGCAGACAATAGTTTCTATCATCCTCTGATCTTAGATATTCCGAGATATTATCGTATCTTTCATTATAAATATCCTCCATATTTCTGGAGATATTTTTATAACTATTCTTATCTGAAATCATTAATCTCTTCGTGCTATCAGTATTACATCATATAGAAACCGTTAGTTTCTATATTCTGTAAACTTTCGAGCTTAAAATATGAATGTTATTGAAGTAATGTTGGGAACTGAAGCATGAGTTAGTATAATATAATGACACTTGATCAATGTAATTATATTACAGTAAGTCATGCTGAGTTTCTAATGGGACGTGATGATTCACAGAATCATAACGTCATCACGTGTCATGTTACATGATTCTTTCATTCTACTTAACCTCTAAACACATCAAGAAAATATTTTCTTGATGGGTATGTCTTTTCCGTAACTTCTGGTAATTTAACAAATTAAATCGTGCTATTACCTTTCCTTTCCGCTTAGAACATTAAGTTATGTTCATTCGAAATTTTATACGTACGAATTCGGGACGTCTTAATCACTTTACTTCAGGTCGGGGAGAAAACAAAAACATGGAGCCTCGAAATACAAACTGGAATATAAATCGCAGCAAATAGGGGGAGTATTAACTGGGGATGACAATGATTATAGAAAAACAGAAGCAAGGACTTCGAAGTATAAGAGAAAATATAAAGCCCAATGACAACACCGAAGTTACAAACTGTGGATATCAGTGCGTATAGCAATATAAAGACACGGGAGGATTATAAATACAATAATCCCTAGAGCATAGTAGAAATAAACAGATTCTTCCGGTGGAAGTTGGAAAAGAAGAACGATCATTGCGATAGTCAGAATAAGGACAAGGATTAGAACTGGACTAAGCATTTTCACAATCTTTTGGATGTATGAACTAAGAAAGAAAGTATAGGAATGGTGAGAATAATGGAACGGAAGAGCATAATTTATAATGGAAATATCAGACAGAGTAATCGAGGCAGATCACCGTATTTATTTATAGAGATCTTCATTTCCTTATTCGCTGAAGAATCAAATCTTTTAGATTTCGAAGATTTTCTTTAAATCCCTTGAATTCCGGAATTCAACCAAGGCAACGTCAAAATTTAAGACGCACCTTATCTTCTAAATTCAACCAATACAACGTCAAAAGTTAAGACGAAACTTTATTTATTCATTTCATTCTTTTGTGATAGCTTCATTCGTACTCTTCGAATAATCGAATTATTTTATCTGTATTATTCAAATAATGATAAAACTCTATTTATCAACTTATATTCGTCATGAAAACATTTTTATTGTTAGCCATGATGACCTCACTCAAATTTCGGGACGAAATTTCTTTAACGGGTAGGTACTGTAGTGACCCGGGAATTTCCGACCAAATTTAAACTTAATTCTTATATGATTTCGACACGATAATCGAAGTCTATAATATTGAGTCTCAAAAACTTTGAACTGTTTTGTATATTCAATTGACATTCGACCATTCTCGACGATTTACGAACAGCTATATATAAATAGATACATATACATTAATTTGAAAATATTATTTGAAATAATATATGATTTAATTGTTGAAAATAAATATGAAAAATAATATGCGAGGTAATGAAAACTATTATTATAAATATATAGATATATATTTATATATATAAATATGTATATAAATATTACTTGTAATTATATAAATTATATTAAATTCAATGGTTTAAAGATATATAATATATTTATTTAGTGGTTAAACTTGCTATTTAAAACTCTTTATATATAGAAAGAGAATATATTAAAAATAAATGATTCCGAGCCTAATTATTAAATGTCAGTGACACTCGGTTGATGTTTCGTTAATTTTAATATAGATATAATACACGTTCATGAATGATTAAGATAAAAGTTGGACTGTAAATTGATTACGAAGATTTTAGATTTGTTAAAAATATTTTTACATTTCTAAGTTTAAACATTAGTACTCCGTACATATAAATTGGAACAGAAAATAAATAATTTTTGAATCTTTTTGATCAGGTTTCAAACAAGTAATAAGTGAAATAATTAAATATGTTTAATCTAAAAGTTTGGGATTTTTTAGGAACACTTTTATACATTAACTGTTTAGCGATGGACACGATATAGCCGTCCGGGATAAACTGTTGGTAGAAAACTCCAAAACATTCGGCTGCTAACTGTTGAACTCAGTAATCATGTGAGTTATTATTATTATTTTATATTATATTTATACTTTTACAATTCACAGAGATGTGATATATATATATATATATATATATATATATATATATATATATATATATATATATATATATATATATATATATATATATATATATACATGCTACTTGACAAAACCCACTAACTCTACTTTCTACTCTCTTTGTCTGTTCTTTTTAGCCACCATCACTTAGCACCATCTCTCTTCCTCTCTCCCTTGAACCATCGACAATAACACACATACAAGGCCCTACCCACTATCTTCATTACTATTATCAATTTGTCACTTGATATTTCTTTTACTAGTATTATCGGTTTATTTTGCTCTAGTTCAACCAATCAACAAACCACTCTGACCAAACTACCTTGCGGCTATACTTCTACTTGTTGCTAGTATCCAAACCCAAACTAAAATCAAACACCACAAGTATGCTGCTTGAATGGCTATTCGAATATTATTGCTACTGGTACCTTTGTTTCTTGTTTATTTCTCGACATCATCCTCAAAACAAACCACCATCAATTTATCCTCTCTAAACTACAACCCACTTCAAACCCAAACTACCACTACAAAAACGTGTAATTATTATTGCTGCTACTTACTTGATTCGGTACGATAGAACACCACCCAGCACCACCCATCGACCACCACAACCACCATGGATAAACCACCACCATCGTTTCCATATACCCGCCACCTTCACACCTATTGTAATTTTTTTATTTCCTTTCACCACCACCATTTTGTACCATCGTGATTCACCACTTCACCACTCCATCGTCACCTTGCTACAACCGTGAACCATCAACAAACAACCTACTGTTCTTGTTCAAGTTTCATTCCCCAAAGACCCAAAACTCTTTTGTAAGTTGCTGTTACTGCTTGTCTCGTTTGTTGTTACCATTCTGTTCGAATCCAAGCCAAAAGAACCACCTGTTTTCTTGTTGTTGCCGTCGACAGCTGCTGCTATATTTTTTTCTCTCAAACCGCCACATATCGACCAGGGTTAACTGCTGTAGCTGCCATGTTCTTGTTTCGTTTGCAGCTACAGCTACTGCAACTGCTGTATCGGTTTTTTCTTCATCACCCTTATAATTATTCGACACCACTGCTGCAGCTATATTCTTGTGTACTATTTTTAATGAAAACGATAAAATTAAAGATGAACATTACGCGTTTTACGTAATGTTCTAAAACCCTACGCAATCTGTAATTCATCAATGATGGATAGTCGGGTTTTACTGTTCATGTTCGAAAAACCAACACCAACATCGAGTCACCTGTTAACTACTGCTGCTACTGTACGTTTAGATTTCTGATTTTATGAAATAAAGACGATGAACAGTAACCTGTTAAATGATGAAGACGATTAGAGAAGATGATAAACGATGACTGTGATTATAAACGATGATACCAGAGTAATATTGATGACGAACGAGCTGCGTATTTTTTTTTCTTTCTCAGTCGATGGGATTATTTGTTTAGGCCTTGGGCCGTATAATTCCTTTATAATTTGGAATTTGCAAGTTGGGCTTAGGAATACTTGGGCTTATGAATTTGCTTTTGGGCCAAAGGAGATGGAAACAGACGGGTTATATAATTATGCGGGAAGAATGAGTCAGAAAGT
Organism: Rutidosis leptorrhynchoides; assembly: GCF_046630445.1. Classification (NCBI taxonomy): domain Eukaryota; kingdom Viridiplantae; phylum Streptophyta; class Magnoliopsida; order Asterales; family Asteraceae; genus Rutidosis; species Rutidosis leptorrhynchoides. The sequence goes on along the minus strand of NC_092339.1, from coordinate 78,608,440 downwards.
TGAGAATAGCTAGATGGTTTATGAGGGTGTCGGGTAGCGAGAGGTCGTGGGTTCGAGATCGGGCTTGGCCATTTTTTTTTGTTAAAAGCCTTTTTCTTTGAGGTAGTTTCATTATTAAACTTTTTATTATTAATTTCATAATTATTAATTATGTTATTATTATTATGATTAATTATGGTTATCACTAATATTAATATTATCAATGTTACTATCATTATTATTACAAGTATAAAGTATTATCATTTAAAGCATATTAGTATTATCATTATTAATTAAGTTATTATTATTATTATTATTATTATTATTATTATTATTATTATTATTATTATTATTATTATTATTAGTAAATCATTATTATCAAAACTACCATTTTTAACAGATAAATATTTTGTACATAAAATATACTTACTACATATACTATAATTATATCAATATTTCATATAACTATATATCAAACATATTAACTTTTCTTTTATATATTTACATATAACAAACTATTGATTTTTAAATATAATACTAAACATATATATACATGTATATAGATATATTAATATAACTAAATGTATAGATATTATTCATTTTAAATATATATACAAAATAAATATATATAACATATCATTTAAGATATAAATTAAGTATACATTTTTAATGGAATTTTGAATAAATACTATATAACTACGAATATATAAATACTATATTAATAAATTATGTAATCCCCATTATATGTTTTAATAGATATACCATTGCTATAGGTTCGTGAATCCGAGATCAACCCTGCACTTATTCAGTGCCGTCATATGTATTTTTACTACGAAATACATTTTGGTGAGTTTTCATTACTCCCTTTTTATATATATTTTTGGGACTGAGAATACATGCGCTGCTTTTATAAATGTTTTACGATATAGACACAAGTAATCAAAACTATATTCTATGGTTGAATTATCGAAATCGAATATGCCCCTATATAGTCTGGTAATATAAGAATTAGGGAACAGAAACCCTAATTGACGCGAACTCTAAAGATAGATCTATCGGGCCCAACAAGCCCCATCCAAAGTACCGGATGCTTTACTACTTCGAAATTTATATCATGTCCGAAGGAGGATCCCGGAATGATGGGGATATTCTTATATGTATATTGTGAATGTCGGTTACCAGGTGTTCAATCCATATGAATGATATTTTTGTCTCTATGCATGGGACGTTTATATATGTGAAATGAAAATCTTGTGGTCTATTAAAATGATGGAAATGATTATTTATGTTAAACTAATGAACTCACCAACCTTTTGGTTGACACTTGAAAGCATGTTTATTCTCAGGTATGAAAGAAATCTTCCGCTGTGCAATTGCTCATTTTAAAGATATTACTTGGAGTCATTCATGACATATTTCAAAAGACGTTGCATTCGAGTCGTTGAGTTCATCAAGATTTTATTAAGTCGATTATAGTTAGATATATTATGAAATGGTATGCCTGCTGTCAACTTTTGATGTAATGAACGATTGTCTTTTCAAAAACGAATGCAATGTTTGTAAACTGTATCATATAGAGGTCAAGTACCTCGCGATGTAATCAACTATTGTGAATCATTTATAATTGATATGGACTTCGTCCGGATGGATTAGGACGGGTCCTTTCAGTTGGTATCAGAGCAGTGGTCTTAGCGAACCATGTCTGCATTAGTGTGTCTAACTGATAAGTCGTTAGGATGCATTAGTGAGTCTGGACTTCGACCGTGTCTGCATGTCAAAAGTTTTGCTTATCATTTTATGTCAAAAACTACCTGCTTATCATTCTTAGAGAATCACTTGCTTATCATTCTTAGTCTAGACACGTTTTACTGCATTGACTGCATGAATAGTGTATAGACAAAATTCATATCTTAGTGTATCTGCTACTTCATATCTTAGCGTATCTGTTACTGTAACTTTGCCTGACAACTTCCGTAGATTCCTCCGTAACTTATGGGATTTTAGTATCATATATGCATATGTAAATTATGTATTGCAGGGTACTAATCTACATCCTATAATCTATTTCTTATCGAAAATCCTTCATCTGATCGTACGAGATGAATACTGCAACCAGTTCGAGTCCCTCAGATTCTAATAGCTATTTCGATAGTTATTCCGACAGCTATTCTGACATAGATGTTCACCTAAGCTCCGAAAACAGCATCATCGGCATGAATCAACCAATCAGCCATTATCAATTCATCTGATGGGTTTGTAGTCGACTTAATTAATGGAAATGCACAGAAGGTAATCCCTTCCACCAACCGAATTCACCTCTTGACAATGAACCTGAAGCGTTTACCGGCGAACCTGTTCGAAACACCATTTTCAGTCTCATTTTCAGGGTAACTCGACAAGATTATATTCTATCCACAATTCTGAACCTTATTCATCCGCTCGTTCCGACCGACAATCATTCTGGAGTAATAAGTCAACGAACTTCGCGCTCGAATAATCAATTCGGAGAATATGGTGCAAAATGTACCAGCTTCAGCAACATCACCCCCACCAACAGTACCATCAATAACAGCACCAGTACCATCGACAATCCATACTTCGATATCATCATCTGAACTTTGAGTATGATCTTCGTTCTACGTATCGTTCTACCTCATTTATCTTCATTCGACATGACGAATATGTAATCTCTAAAGTTTTAGAGATTATTTATTCTAGTTCCAACCCAAAAGCAAATGAGTTTAATATCATATTAACTCATTAAATCCATGAATACATCTGAAGAAAATATATATGTATATTTGTTTTCATAAAGATTGTAATTAAAAATTCTCTTGTACAAACTGTTAATGGTGAAAATATTTTAACGGGTAGGTAATACCCGAGGAATATTTAAATTTCACATTAATAAGTTACATTGTACGTTCTTCGAATCTGTTACAACAGTCATATACTATCCTACTTACATCTACCGATATACAAATCCGTTCACCCCAGAATAACCATATTCATCCAATTTCATATTTGGATTTTGATTTATCAAAACCCAACAAGTGGCATAATGAAGAAAATATTTGACAAAATAAAATTTGTTAGAAACAAACAAATTAACTATGAGAAATTTTGTTAAGAATCCACGCTAACTGTTCCTAGCTAATTGTTCCTAGCTAACTGATTACATTTTATTTATCGCAATTTGATTATCGCAATTTACATTCTCGCAATTTTATTTATCGTCATTTAAATTTCTGTTATTTATTTTTACGCACTTTAAATATCGGGACACGTATACAAGGTTTTGACATATCATATCGACACATCTATATATATTATTTGAAATCACCGTAGACACTCTATATGCAGTAATGATCGAGTTCTCTATACAGGGTTGAGGTTGATTCTCAAATAATATATATACTTTGAGTTGTGATCGATTCTGAGACGTATACGGGTCACGAAACGTATTAATTAATTCGAATATTATATATTAAACTATATATGATTATTGGACTGTTACTGTGGACTGTCGACTGTGGACTATCAAGATTGGATAATTTAAAATGAATTAAAATATTGATTATAACATATGAAACTAAACAACTCTTCAAGTTTGCCACTTGATTTCATCTCAAACCTCATTTGTATCTTGACGATTTCAATCTGCGTTTAAACCTTTCATGATACTTGAAAACACCTCAATCGAGAGGATGAACCAACCGCACATCATCCACGGAAGAAAAGATCTATGCATATAGTTATGCACTTGAAAACACTCGGAACCTGAGTACACGTTTAACAAGCAGCTGTGCTAATTCCTTTAGCGTTATTATTACCAAAAATAACTTTGCAACTCCTGTTCAAGATAGCCAGTTTTGTCACAGCTCCAGCAAGTCAACTTCGACTTTTCAATCGTATTAGCTTATTATAACCCTGAAATATATAGGTTGCCTTTCGTCATCGATACCGGAAAACCGTTTATATCTCACTACACTAGTAGTAAACTTACCAGCAACATCATTGATCTCTGACTTTATGAAAATTATTATATTCATTGAAATTCTATCATCTACTCATCTGCATCTGATAACAAGAATTGTCGTACCAAATACCGAGAATCAGCAATCAGTATTTTGAAATCTCGCAGCAAGTCTACATCAACAGTTATATGTATACATATAACAATTATATCCTAGAATTATGATCTCTCATTCTGAAATTCTGAAAAGCACTCAGTCACAAATCAATACTCTGAATATTGAAAAAGCTGAATGAAGCAGCAGAAACTGTAGATAACCGTAAACGACCATAATCATCGAAAGTTTGATGATAAAGATTAGTATGTTGGAAAATCTCAGAAAAGTTGGAACTGGAAAGCGGATTGAGCTAACCATAAAGGAAACCAAGGAGAAATACAAGTAACATACCCTAAATTCATAGAACCCAGATAAATCTAGATCCGTTGAAATCTTTAGAGAAAATCTTGCTCCGAAGTCATGTTAAAATCTTGCGGAAAATCTCTCTACATCAATCATCGAACTTAGAAATTCCAAAATATCATCATCAATATCTTCGATATTTCTGAGGATATTTTTATAAATATTCTCGTTCGAAATTATATACCTCTTCATGCTTCCTGTGTATCATTATATTGAAAACATTCAATAGAAAATTTAATACCGAAAAGCAGATTATGCGAAACTATGAAGAAAGCCGTGGACAAATCACAAAGAATAAGTTTGACTTCAAAGAATCCAAATGATTCAATGTCTGCTAAAGTCTTTAGTGAATATCTTGCTCCTTACTCTAAACCCTTGCAGACAATAGTTTCTATCATCCTCTGATCTTAGATATTCCGGGATATTATCGTATCTTTCATTATAAATATCCTCCATATTTCTGGAGATATTTTTATAACTATTCTTATCTGAAATCATTAATCTCTTCGTGCTATCAGTATTACATCATATAGAAACCGTTAGTTTCTATATTCTGTAAACTTTCGAGCTTAAAATATGAATGTTATTGAAGTAATGTTGGGAACTGAAGCATGAGTTAGTATAATATAATGACACTTGATCAATGTAATTATATTACAGTAAGTCATGCTGAGTTTCTAATGGGACGTGATGATTCACAGAATCATAACGCCATCACGTGTCATGTTACACGATTCTTTCATTCTACTTAACCTCTAAACACATCAAGAAAATATTTTCTTGATGGGTATGTCTTTTCCGTAACTTCTGGTAATTTAACAAATTAAATCGTGCTATTACCTTTCCTTTCCGCTTAGAACATTAAGTTATGTTCATTCGAAATTTTATACGTACGAATTCGGGACGTCTTAATCGCTTTACTTCAGGTCGGGGAGAAAACAAAAACATGGAGCCTTGAAATACAAACTGGAATATAAATCGCAGCAAATAGGGGGAGTATTAACTGGGGATGACAATGATTATAGAAAAACAGAAGCAAGGACTTCGAAGTATAAGAGAAAATATAAAGCCCAATGACAACACCGAAGTTACAAACTGTGGATATCAGTGCGTATAGCAATATAAAGACACGGGAGGATTATAAATACAATAATCCCTAGAGCATAGTAGAAGTAAACAGATTCTTCCGGTGGAAGTTGGAAAAGAAGAACGATCATTGCGATAGTCAGAATAAGGACAATGATTAGAACTGGACTAAGCATTTTCACAATCTTTTGGATGTATGAACTAAGAAAGAAAGTATAGGAATAGTGAGAATAATGGAATGGAAGAGCTTAATTTATAATGGAAATATCAGACAGAGTAATCGAGGCAGATCATCGTATTTATTTATAGAGATCTTCATTTTCTTATTCGCTGAAGAATCAAATCTTTTAGATTTCGAAGATTTTCTTTAAATCCCTTGAATTCCGGAATTCAACCAAGGCAACGTCAAAATTTAAGACGCACCTTATCTTCTAAATTCAACCAATACAACGTCAAAAGTTAAGACGAAACTTTATTTATTCATTTCATTCTTTTGTGATAGCTTCATTCGTACTCTTCGAATAATCGAATTATTTTATCTGTATTATTCAAATAATGATAAAACTCTAATTATCAACTTATATTCGTCATGAAAACATTTTTATTGTTAGCCATGACGACCTCACTCAAATTTCGGGACGAAATTTCTTTAACGGGTAGGTACTGTAGTGACCCGGGAATTTCCGACCAAATTTAAACTTAATTCTTATATGATTCCGACACGATAATCGAAGTCTATAATATTGAGTCTCAAAAACTTTGAACTGTTTTGTATATTCAATTGACCTTCGACCATTCTCGACGATTTACGAACAACTATATATAAATAGATACATATACATTAATTTGAAAATATTATTTGAAATAATATATGATTTAATTGTTGAAAATAAATATGAAAAATAATATGCGAGGTAATGAAAACTATTATTATAAATATATAGATATATATTTATATATATAAATATTACTTGTAATTATATAAATTATATTAAATTCAATGGTTTAAAGATATATAATATATTTATTTAGTGGTTAAACTTGCTATTTAAAACTCTTTATATATAGAAAGAGAATATATTAAAAATAAATGATTCCGAGCCTAATTATTAAACGTCAGTGACACTCGGTTGACGTTTCGTTAATTTTAATATAGATATAATACACGTTCATGAATGATTAAGATAAAAGTTGGACTGTAAATTGATTACGAAGATTTTAGATTTGTTAAAAATATTTTTACATTTCTAAGTTTAAACATTAGTACTCCGTACATATAAATTGGAACAGAAAATAAATAATTTTTGAATCTTTTTGATCAGGTTTCAAACAAGTAAGAAGTGAAATAATTAAATATGTTTAATCTAAAATTTTGGGATTTTTTAGGAACACTTTTATACATTAACTGTTTAGCAATGGACACGATATAGCCGTCCGGGATAAACTGTTGGTAGAAAACTCCAAAACATTCGGCTGCTAACTGTTGAACTCAGTAATCATGTGAGTTATTATTATTATTTTATATTATATTTATACTTTTACAATTCACAGAGATGTGATATATATATATGTACACATGCTACTTGACAAAACCCACTAACTCTACTTTCTACTCTCTTTGTCTGTTCTTTTTAGCCACCATCACTTAGCACCATCTCTCTTCCTCTCTCCCTTGAACCATTGACAATAACCCACATACAAGGCCCTACCCACTATCTTCATTACTATTATCAATTTGTCACTTGATATTTCTTTTACTAGTATTATCGGTTTCTTTTGCTCTAGTTCAACCAATCAACAAACCACTTTGACCAAACTACCTTGCGGCTATACTTCTACTTGTTGCTAGTATCCAAACCCAAACTAAAATGAAACACCACAAGTATGCTGCTTGAATGGCTATTCGAATATTATTGCTACCGGTACCTTTGTTTCTTGTTTATTTCTCGACATCATCCTCAAAACAAACAACCATCAATTTATCCTCTCTAAACTACAACCCACTTCAAACCCAAACTACCACTACCAAAACATGTAATTATTATTGCTGCTACTTACTTGATTCGGTACGATAGAACACCACCCTGCACCACCCATCGACCACCACAACCACCATGGACAAACCACCACCATCGTTGCCATATACCCGCCACCTTCACACCCATTGTAATTTTTTTATTTCCTTTCACCACCACCATTTTGTACCATCGTGATTCACCACTTCACCACTCCATCGTCACCTTGCTACAACCGTGAACCATCAACAAACAACCTACTGTTCTTGTTCAAGTTTCATTCCCCAAAGACCCAAAACTCTTTTGTAAGTTATTGTTACTGCTTGTCTCGTTTGTTGTTACCATTCTGTTCGAATCCAAGCCAAAAGAACCACCTGTTTTCTTGTTGTGGCCGTCGACAGCTGCTGCTATATTTTTTTCTCTCAAACCGCCACATATCGACCAGGGTTAACTGCTGTAGCTGCCATGTTCTTGTTTCGTTTGCAGCTACAGCTACTGCAACTGCTGTATCGGTTTTTTCTTCATCACCCTTATAATTATTCGACACCACTGCTGCAGCTATATTCTTGTGTACTACTTTTAACGAAAACGATAAAATTAAAGATGAACATTACGCGTTTCGCGTAATGTTCTAAAACCCTACGCAATCTGTAATTTATCAATGATGGATAGTCGGGTTTTACTGTTCATGTTCGAAAAACCAACACCAACATCGAGTCACCTGTTAACTACTGCTGCTACTGTACGTTTAGATTTCTGATTTTATGAAATAAAGACGATGAACGGTAACCTGTTAAATGATGAAGACGATTAGAGAAGATGATAAACGATGACTGTGATTATAAACGATGATACCAGAGTAATATTGATGACGAACGAGCTGTGTATTTTTTTTTTCTTTCTCAGTCGATGGGATTATTTGTTTAGGCCTTGGGCCATATAATTCCTTTATAATTTGGAATTTGCAAGTTGGGCTTAGGAATACTTGGGCTTATGAATTTGCTTTTGGGCCAAAGGAGATGGAAACAGACGGGTTATATAATTATGTGGGAAGAATGAGTCAGAAAGTCGAGAATAGCTAGATGGTTTATGAGGGTGTCTGGTAGCGAGAGGTCGTGGGTTCGAGCTCGGGCTTGGCCATTTTTTTGTTAAAAGCCTTTTTCTTTGAGGTAGTTTCATTATTAAACTTTTTATTATTAATTTCATTATTATTAATTATGTTATTATTATTATGATTAATTATGGTTATCACTAATATTAATATTATCAATGTTACTATCATTATTATTACAAGTATAAAGTATTATCATTTAAAGCATATTAGTATTATCATTATTAATTAAGTTATTATTATTATTATTATTATTATTATTATTATTATTATTATTATTATTATTATTATTATTATTATTATTATTATTATTATTAGTAAATCATTATTATCAAAACTACCATTTTTAACAGATAAATATTTCGTACATAAAATATACTTACTACATATACTATAATTATATCAATATTTCATATAACTATATATCAAACATATTAACTTTTCTTTTATATATTTACATATAACAAACTATTGTTCTTTAAATATAATACTAAACATATATATACATGTACATAGATATATTAATATAACTAAATGTACAGATATTATTCATTTTAAATATATATACAAAATAAATATATATAACATATCATTTAAGATATAAATTAAGTATACATTTTTAATGGAATTTTGAATAAATACTATATAACTACAAATATATAAATACTATATTAATAAATTATGTGATCCCCATTATATGTTTTAATAGATATACCATTGCTATAGGTTCGTGAATCCGAGATCAACCCTGCACTTATTCAGTGCCGTCATATGTATTTTTACTACAAAATACATTTTGGTGAGTTTTCATTACTCCCTTTTTATATATATTTTTGGGACTGAGAATACATGCGCTGCTTTTATAAATGTTTTACGATATAGACACAAGTAATCTAAACTACATTCTATGGTTGAATTATCGAAATCGAATATGCCCCTATATAGTCTGGTAATCTAAGAATTAGGGAACAGAAACCCTAATTGATGCGAACTCTAAAGATAGATCTATCGGGCCCAACAAGCCCCATCCAAAGTACCAGATGCTTTAGTACTTCAAAATTTATATCATGTCCGAAGGAGGATCCCGGAATGATGGGGATATTCTTATATGTATATTGTGAATGTCGGTTACCAGGTGTTCAATCCATATGAATGATATTTTTGTCTCTATGCATGGGACGTTTATTTATGAGAAATGAAAATCTTGTGGTCTATTAAAATGATGGAAATGATTATTTATGTTAAACTAATGAACTCACCAACCTTTTGGTTGACACTTGAAAGCATGTTTATTCTCAGGTATGAAAGAAATCTTCCGCTGTGCAATTGCTCATTTTAAAGATATTACTTGGAGTCATTCATGACATATTTCAAAAGACGTTGCATTCGAGTCGTTGAGTTCATCAAGATTTTATTAAGTCAATTATAGTTAGATATATTATGAAATGGTATGCCTGCTGTCAACTTTTGATGTAATGAAAGATTGTCTTTTCAAAAACGAATGCAATGTTTGTAAACTGTATCATATAGAGGTCAAGTACCTCGCGATGTAATCAACTGTTGTGAATCGTTTATAGTCGATATGGACTTCGTCCGGATGGATTAGGACGGGTCCTTTCAGTTTTCGGGCTTTATATTTTCCGTTATATTTCGGAGCTTCATGCTTTTCGTTTTCTCTTCCCGACTTTAAGTCAAACGAATAATGGTCCAGAATTCGTAGGTACAAATTTCGGAATGAACATAATTAATGTTCTATGAAAGAAACAGTAATGGCACAATCTGACTTGTCAAATTACCAGAATATCTGGAAAAGACCGAATCATCAAGAAAAATATTTTCTTGATATATTTAGAGGTTAAATATAATGAAAGAGTTATGTAACATGGTTCATGATGAGGGTGTGATATGTGAACCTTTATCACGTTCCATTAGAAACTCAGCATGACTTACTGTGATATAATCACGTTGATCAAGTGTCATTATATTATACTAATTCATGCTTCAGTTCCCAACACGACTTCAAAACATTCATATTTTAAACTTGAAGGTTTCAGAATTTAGAAACTAAAATAGTTTCTTTTATGATGTAACACAGATAACGTGAAGAGATAAATAATTTCGAATGATAATAGTTACGAAGATATCTTCAGAAATATCGAAGATATTTATAATGAAAGATATGATAATATCTTAGAATTTCTAATATTAACGGATGGTGAAGAAGATTTGTCTGTGAAGGTTTAGAGTTAGGAGCAAGGTATTCGTTAATGACTTCAGCAGATACTGAATCATTTGTATTCTTTGAAGGCAGGTTTAGTCTTTGTGATTTGTCCACAGCCTCCTTCATAGTTTGCTCAATTCGTTTTAAAGTACCAAATTTTCTCTTTTTATGTGCTTTTCCAACACACTACTCTTTATCATCAAACTTTCGACTATTAAAGTCGTTTACAGTTTTTGCTGCTTTATCAGCATTTTTCTAAAATTCGGAGAACTAGTTTCGCAGTTTGGGGTATTTTTCAGAAACTTCACATTTGAAGTAAGTAAGTCTAGGAGATGGACATTATATGTATATGTATAACCGTTGGCGTAGAATTGCTGCAAAATTCGAAATACTGATTGCTAATTCCCGGTAGTTAGTATGGCAATTATTGTTACAAGATGTGGATGAGTACATGATGGGGTTTCAATGAGTATAAGGATTTTTTGGAAGGTCAAGGATCAATGAAGTTGTTGGTAAATTTACTGCTAATGTGGTGGGACATGAAAGGTTCCCTGGTAACAAGAATGTATATGTCAAGATTATAATAAGGCTAATCTGAAAAGTTGAAGTTGACTGTTGAAAGTATAGTAAAACTGGATACTTTGAAAAAGGATTGCAAGATTATTTTCGGTAAAAACCACGCTAAAGGATCTTGCACAGTTTTGAAGTCAAAGTATAGCTTTGAAAGATATAGAGATCTAAGAATGATGTCACTGGTTCAGAGTTATGACTTGGATTCTGATCCGTCAATATCAGAATATGTAATTGAATTTGTATGAAATGATTGTGTATTGCAGTTAAGGTAGTGAGTATAGTTAATGATTGTTTTTTTTTTGAATTAAAGTTGAAGAATGTACAGTGTAACATATTAATTGTGAACTTATATATTTCCCGAGTATTACCTACCCGTTAAAGATTTCACAAGTAATATTTTGTACAAAAGAATTTTTCATTACAGTCTTTATGAAAATATCTGTATGTATATTTTCTTCAGATGTAATTCAGATTAAATGAGTTAAAATTATATTAAGCTCATTTGATTTTTGGCTTGAATTAGAAATGAATAATCTCTAAAACATTAGAGATTGCATAATCTTCGTGGAGTATTTCACTAATGAAATCAATACTTCATTAATTATTCTTATTGATATTCCTCGGTGAAGGATGTTGGTGTTCGTGGAATTTTTGTGAACCTTACAAGGCACATATGATGTTTTCTGGAAAGTTTCGAGTACATCAAAAATGAAAATGTAAAATCAATTATGTAATTGAATAATACACTTGGTTTATTATGAAATGGAATTCATTAAGTTGAAACAGAGATTGTAGTTAACAATGGTTAAGTTGTTAAGGAAGGATGTACATCATTGCATATTAGTAATATGAACTAATCGAGTAGTACCTACCAGTTAAGATTCACACGTAATAGCTTAGTACGAAAAGATTTATTTTGATTTCAAAATTCATATATATTAAATATACATAAAATTTCTTCAGGGGAAATGAGTTAATACTTCATCGGTTATTGTTGCTGGTATTTCTTGGTAACTACGGTGCGTATGATGTTGATGCTCGTGGGACAGATTGTGAAGTTGAGGTTTGCGATGCGGATATTGTTGGTGGTGGTAATGGTACTGTTGGTGTTGTTGTCGGTAGTACTGTTAATGCCAGTGATGCTGCTGGTGCTTGTAACCTTTGCACCATATTCTCCAAAGCCACTACCCGAGTGCGAAGCTCGTTGACTTCTTCTACTACACCGGGATGATTGGCGGTTCGGACGAGCGAATGAATAAGATCCAGAATTTGAGATAGTATATTACCGTGATGAGATACTCTAAAAATGAGAGAGAAAATGGTATCTCGAACAGGTTCGCCAGTAAGTGCTTCAGGTTCTTCGCCAAGAGGGCAATGTGGTAGATGGAAGGGATCGCCTTCTTCTTGTCTCCAATAATTAAGTAAGCTACGAACCCATCCCCAATTCATCCAGAATAGATGATGGCTAATTGGTTGATCCATTCCGGTTACACTGTCTTTGGAATTTAGGTGAATATCCATATCGGAATAGCTGTCAGAGTTTAAGGAATTTGAACTAGATACGGGATCCATCTTGTATAATTAGGGAGATGATTTTTATTTTATTTTTTTGATATGAATTAGATTATAGAATTTAGTTTGGTATTCTTCAATACATAATTTACATATGTATATATAATACCAAATTCCATAAATCACGGAGAAATTTTTGGAAGATGTCAGCAAAAGTTTACAGTAACAGATACGCTAAGATATGAATTTTTGTCTATACACTATTTATGCAATAAATGCAGGAAAACATGTCTAGACTTAAGAATGATAAACAGTTAATTTCCGACAAAAAAAATGATAAGCAAAACTTTTGACATGCAGCTACGGTCAAAGTCCAGACTTACGAATGCATCCTAACAATTATCAGTTAGACACACTAATGCAAGACCTGGTTCACTAGGACCAACGCTCTGATACCAACTGTGACGATCGCTCCAAATCCATACGGACAGACACGTCATTCATCGATTTCATTGCGAGGTATTTGACCTCTATATGATACGTTTTATAAACATTTCATTCTTTTGAAAAGGCAAACCATATATGAATATTTAAATCAAAGGTTTTTGACATCTGATGATTTCTACATATAGACAATCACCGTAAATAATAGTTTACAACAGTACTTCCGTTGACAATGCAGTCAAAATAAGATACATGGTGATGATTTGGTGAATGCAACGTTTTCTTGAAAAATATGCCATGTAAGACTCCATGCACATAGCTTGTCTATCATATAAGCAAACAGCGGAAGACTTCTAGGAAACCTGAGAATAAATGCTAACAAGTGTCAACACAAAGGTTAGTGAGTTCATAGTTTTAGTGTTTCGTATAATCTGTATATAAAAGTGGATCACAAGATTTCAGTTGTTTCATCCAGAAACGTTTATCAAAATATTCTACAAGATTGAGCACCCTGGTAACTAAACTTAACGTATATATAATTTATACCCTTTGTATAATCATCTTAATAATACACGCAAACCAGCGTGTACGCTTCTCAAATAGCATACGTCCATTAAAAAGCTAGTGCTCTAGCTCGGACGGGGATATCAAGCCCTATGGATCCATATACTACTACTCGCGCCCACCAGTTCTTATAACCGGCAGTTACTAGTTACCAAAGCTAAGTGATTTTCGGTTCAAACTCGGTGTAGAATTTAGTATGTACTTGTATCCATTGCGTTTAAAATAAAGTGCATGTATTCTCAGTCCAAAAATATAGATTGCAAAAGCATTTAATAAGGGAGCAAATGAAACTCACCTTAGCAGCATATAAAGTCGTTCACCAAAATGTGACTGAAACTCGGATTATCAAATAACCGTAGATCTCAACCTAGAGAACATATGTTGGTCAATAAATGTCTATCAAGCTAGGTCAGGTCATAGTGTATCACAATCCTAATGCACGAGATCGACATACAAAAGTTATCCAAAGTCGTTTCAAAAAGTCAATTTTGACAATAGTTCAACAAAACGAGACGTACCTTATATAAGGATTCATTTACTTGGTTGGTAAAAAAAATCCATTTTATCAATCTCGTAAACAAGTTGTTTAAATCTTAATTGCAGATTCAAAAGCAATTTCAATTAACGTCAATCATAATTCATTTGATCATATCTCTTAATCCGTTCATCGAAACTATTCGATATCTAAATGAAAAGTCATTGATTTTTCGCCAGCTTTCCAAAAACATGCATATCATATACCTTTTACCAGTAATATATGTATTTAATTCGCGATTCATCATAAACTGTTTAACGACGAAATTTAGCATACAAGCATGTATAAATATATATACTCGAGCACTAGACATGGATACACAATTAATATATAAAAGATAAAATATGAGTGCTTACGTATCAATATCGAGATTCAATATTGTAGGAAAGTACGTAGACGCAACGGAGATGATAAACACTAGGTTTGATTCATAAATATACCTCCGAACATTACCCATAACCTCCTTAGCAATAACCCATAATTTCCTTAGCTCTATCCCGCTGAAAACCATTTTGAAAGTGACACGCTCATGACCTCGTCGTAGTATTTTATGTATAATACTAATTAATAATAATACTAGTAATTAAGATTAATAATAATATTAATCATAATAATAATAATAATAATAATAATAATAATAATAATAATAATAATAATAATAATAATAATAATATAATACGGAGTGATATTTGAATGAGTAAAGAAATGGCACCAGATCGAGTTTTTATAGTATGTGACTTGAAACAGTACCCCATGTGATCGCATGGGTTTTCAGTGCTTTTGCCATACGATCGCATGTCCGCCTGATCCGCTTTTGTTTGCTAGTTCGTCGACATAAAAATACTGTAGCAAATAGTGTGTACTGTAGCAAATAGTATTTTTTACTGTAGCACTGTAGCAAATAGTGTTTTACTGTAGCAAATAATGTTTTAATGTAGCAAAGTCGTTTCACTGTAGCAATGTAGCAAAATTGTTTTTACTGTAGCAAATAGTGTTTTATTGTAGCAAATAGTATTTTTCGAAAACACTGTAGCTTTTCAAAAACACAGCTTTTAGATGTATGTACTATTGGTATATACACTCCAATGATCAGCTCTTAGCAGCCCATGTGAGTCACCTAACACATGTGGGAACCATCATTTGGCAACTAGCATGAAATATCTCATAAAATTACAAAAATATTAGTAATCATTCATGACTTATTTATATGTAAACAAAATTACACATCCTTTATATCTAATCCATATACCAACGACCAAAAACACCTACAAACACTTTCATTCTTCAATTTTCTTCATCTAATTGATCTCTCTCAAGTTCTATCTTCAAGTTCTAAGTGTTCTTCATAAATTCTATAAGTTCTAGTTTCATAAAATCAAGAATACTTCCAAGTTTGCTAGCTTACTTCCAATCTTGTAAAGTGATCATCCAACCTCAAGAAATCTTTCTTATTTACAGTAAGACATCTTTCTAATACAAGGTAATACTCATATTCAAACTTTGATTCAATTTCTATAACTATAACAATCTTATTTCGAGTGGAAATCTTACTTGAACTTGTTTTCGTGTCATGATTCCGCTTCAAGAACTTTCAAGCCATTCAAGGATCCTTTGAAGCTAGATCTATTTTTCTCATTTCTAGTAGGTTTATCCACAAAACCTGAGGTAGTAATGATGTTCATAACATCATTCGATTCACATATATAGAAGGTTTAAACTTGAAATCACTAGAACATAGTTTAGTTAATTCTAAACTTGTTCGCAAACAAAAGTTAATCCTTCTAACTTGACTTTTAAAATCAACTAAACACATGTTCTATATCTATATGATATGCTAACTTAATGATTTAAAATCGGAAAACACGAAAAACACCGTAAAACCGGATATACGCCGTCATAGTAACACCGCGGGCTGTTTTGGGTTTGATAATTAAAAACTATGATAAACTTTGATTTAAAAGTTGTTCTTCTGGGAAAATGATTTTTTTTATGAACATGAAACTATATCCAATAATCATGTTTAAACTCAAAGTGGAAATATGTTTTTCAAAATAGTCATCAAGACGTCGTTCTTTCGACTGAAATGACTACCTATTACAAAAATGACTTGTAACTTATATTTTAGACTATAAACCTATACTTTTTCTGTTTAGATTCATAAAATAGAGTTCAATATGAAATCATAGCAATTTGATTCACTCAAAACGGATTTAAAACGAAGAAGTTATGGGTAAAACAAGATTGGATATTTTTTTGATTGTTGTAGCTACGGGAAATATTGTAACAAATTTATATTAATCATATCCTAGCTAACTTATATTGACATATCATATCGACCCATCTATATATATTATTTGGAATAACCATAGACACTCTATATGCAGTAATGTTGGAGTTAGATATACAGGGTTGAGGTTGATTCCAAAAATATATATACTTTGAGTTGTGACCTAGCCTGAGACGTGTATACACTGGGTCGTGGATTGGGTCAAGATAATATATATCAATTTATTTCTGTACATCTAACTATGGACAACTAGTTGTAGGTTACTAACGAGGACAGCTGACTTAATAAACTTAAAACATTAAAACGTATTAAAAATGTTGTAAATATATTTTGAACATACTTTGATATATACGTACATATTTGTTATAGGTTCGTGAATCGACCAGTGGCCAAGTCTTACTTCCCGACGAAGTAAAAATCTGTGAAAGTGAGTTATAGTCTCACTTTTAAAATCTAATATTTTGGGATGAGAATACATGCAATTTTATAAATGTTTTACGAAATAGACACGAGTAAATGAAACTACATTATATGGGTGAATGATCGAAGCCGAATATGCCCCTTTTTAGCTTGGTAGCCTAAGAATTTGGGAACAGACCCCCAAATTGACGCGAATCCTAAAGATAGATCTATCGGGCCCAACAAGCCCAATTCTGGAATTTGGAATGCTTTAGTACTTCGATTTTATCATGTCCGATGGGTGTCCCGGAATTATGGGAATATTCTATATGCATCTTGTTAATGTCGGTTACCAGGTGTTCACCATATGAATGATTTTTATCTCTATGTATGAGATGTATATTGAAATATGAAATCTTGTGGTCTATTACTATGATTGATAATATATAGGTTAAACCTATAACTCACCAACATTTTTGTTGACGTTTTAAGCATGTTTATTCTCAGGTGATTATTAAGAGCTTTCGCTGTTGCATACTAAAATAAGGACAAGATTTGGAGTCCATGCTTGTATGATATTATGTAAAAACTGTATTCAAGAAACTTATTTTTTATGTAATATATTCTTATTGTAAACCATTATGTAATGGTCGTGTATAAACGGTATATTTTAGATTATCATTATTTGATAATCTACGTAATGCTTTTTAAACCTTTATCGATAAAATAAAGGTTATGGTTATTTTAAAAATGAATGCAGTCTTTGAAAAACGTCTCATATAGAGGTCAAAACCTCGCAACGAAATCAATTAATATGGAACGTTTATAATCAATATGAACGGGACATTTCAGTTGTAGTCTAGATTCACTAATGCGTCCTAACGACTCTGTCAGACACACTAATGCACATCCTAGATCCCTACAACTAAAGCTCTGATACCATCTGTAACAACCCGTCAAAATCGCCATTGACGGCACCATTAACTTAGGTCTCGTTACGCGGTCATAGTCCCTAAATGAAACGCGTTTGACCAAAATTATGTCGCATTCATTTGAAACGTATATGACTTGCAAAGTTTTGAGTAAACCAAACGATTCGACAACATGTATAAGTTTACAAAAGTTATAAAGTATAAATGAAATAACTTGCGACATAATATAAGTTGAAAATCACGATTGCTATAAATAGCGTAGGTATGTATGCTTTAAGTTTGAATCCAAAGGTGCTATCACTAGCATATGCATGTATGCTTGACCCCAAACAAGTAATCAAAGTGTGCGGAAACATGTATCAAGTATCCAAGTAAGAACATGAGAAACATATAAAAAACTGTCAACGAAAAACGTTGGTGAAATCATAGGTGTATTTGTAAACGTATGTTTTTGAACCACAAGATTTAGTATAAGGTGAGTATCCAAATTGTTTACATTCCAAAAGTTGTTGTTTGTATCACGAGCACCCAATTACCAAGACTTAAATGAATAGTACCTGTGCATCATAGTATTAGAACCTACACTATACCCCAAAAATACGTTTCATTCATCTGAATCAGGGTTCGTCAATCCTGCATGGCCACACAACATAAGTTCTCGCTTACACCCTACAAGTGTAACTAATGATAATTGGACTTGAGGATTTTTGTTCTAACTCGTACGTGGAATGTTTGTTTTCGTACTTGTATTCAACGTATAAAAGTATAAACCGTATATATTTCTCATCCCATAATTTAAAAGTATAAAAGTTGTTGAAAGATGGGACTATGATCACACCGTAGTTGCACGCCAAAGTGTTTGAAATTAAACGTTGTGCAAATGAAAGTTGCTTAGACTTGATCTAAACAAATAAGTTGTATTAATACGTGGTAAGACACAAGGTCGGTCGAAATGTGTTCAATTAGTCATATGGCTCATTACGACTCGATTATATAGCATGTGAGTCAAATTGTCAAGTTTCATGCAAGATATAAGTATAAAAGCATGTTAGAAAGGTTGCATAAGTATTTGGTTAAGTTTGAATAAAAGTTAAACTTGGTCAAAGTCAAAGTCAACGGGGTCGGGTCAGGTATCCGACTATTGCACATATAAACGTAGTCATATATAAGCATGTTGGCAAAATTTCATGTTAAACGGAGTTGCGAGTAAGCGGGAACGAAACTTGAAAAATAAAAAAAAAAATGGGACAGAAATATTCTCGCTATAGCGAGATTTTGTGCACACCAGGGCTCGCTATAGCGAGGCCCCTGGTTTCAGGTGCTGTTGCTGAATTTTCAAGTGCAAGAACCAAGCTTCTTTCAAACACAACTAATGAACCATAAACATTCAAAACACGTATCTTATATCGTTGGAAATGTAATTTAACGAGGAATATAACTAAACACATTTCATTAACCAAAAACATCATTTACAATAACCGATTTCTCGTCAAGTGATCATTAAAAGTTCGTTTTCAAAGTTTCAAGTTCATAAAATGCATAAGATGATTCGGGAACTTAATACACACATATAATACGCCGTTTCGTAGGTAATTACGCATACAATACTACTAAACACTTACAAATAATATTGCAAAGCATTTAATGCATCAAAATTCACAATCAAGGCTACCAAACCCTAACCGAAAATCATAAAATCACTAATCATGTTAATGTAAGGTTTTCATGTCATCCAACATACCAAAATGAAGCTAATGATGCTAGTATCACTTTTAACACATAAGGTTTAACATCTAACAACATTTAATCAATCAAAATCAAAGATTAAATTAACCCATTTTTCATATTCAAGCTTGTTACTCAAAACAAACAAATCGAGCAAACCAAACACATGTTCATGTTAGACTTGAGCCATAGACACTAATTAACACCATTTCAAGTCAAAAACACTAAGAATATGAAATCTAGAGTTTTTAAAAAGTTACCCAAAAGAGATGAGATTAGTATCAAAACGTAGAGGATGAAGAGAGGATTCCAAAAGTACAAATCGTTTTGTTGTAAGCTTCCTTGAAATGATTTAGATGATGATTTAGTGTTGATGGAGAAAAATGGGTTCTTGTTGCTAGTAAGAAAAGAAAGAAAAAGAAAAAGAAAAGATAATGGTGAATGGGAGAGAAAATGGAAGTAAGTGGGAGGTGTGTTGACTAGTTGACCTAGTCAACTAGTTTGCTCACTTGGCAATTTTGGTCCCTCGAGTTTAAAGCGGGTGCAGAAATTAACCAAACGAATTATTTAAATACGCTAGAGTAACGAGAGATGTTATAATTAAATAACGAAAATATTGGAAGCACTTATTAACGGGGGATACGAATTTAGATAACGAAAGATATTATCTAAAAAAAAGACGGGCGTTAAAATAATTTAACGGAAAAAGGCGGGATGTTACATGATGAATTCTTCAAACATTGCTTGAAGAAACCCTAATTCAAGATTCTCACTCAAATTGATGCTAAGAAGCAATTGTGTTCATGAAAACTTCAAAAACCTTTGAACTTTTGATTAACATTGCATCAATTTAAGACTTTGAATTCTAGGGTTCATCATACAACTAGATTAGGTTTTCATAAGTTGATTGTTCACATAATTCAAACTCATTGTTACTAATGAAGAAGTAATAATGTAGAAATTGATAACATCAAAACACTTGTGTTGATGAAAATCAAGTTTTAATAAGTGATGAAACTAGAATTTGCGAAACACGAATCCATGTGAACATTATGAAAACCACTAATAATCTAAAGTGCAAACGTATTGTCACCAAAAGATGGTGAGAATGTGAAGAATGTTAACATCAAAATTCTAAGTATTGATGATAACTAAGTTTGCAAATCATTGTAGTGTATGAATAATGTGAAAGCATATGTTCATATAGTTGCAAACACTTTGTTACCAAAAGAGGGTAAAAATGTGAAGAAAAGTTAACACAAGAACACTAGTGCACTTATGTTAGCTAAGTTTGCAAAACATTGATAACACAATTGTGTCATTTGTACGTTCACTTTGATTAAATTAAAGTGTTGTTGTACAGAAAATGACAAGAACTAAAGACGCGGAATCAAGAGATCAAGGGGTCTATGATCTTCCTAAAAATGCGAAAGCAAAAATTGCTTACAACAAGAAATGGGTTAGAAATAGAACGATCATTGAAAGAAGAGTGGTCAATTGCAAAGCATTTCCTGATGCTGTTGATAAATTCTCACATCTTGCATTAACAATGTTTCTTTTCCTCGATGGATTGGTGTATCCAAAACTTGTGAAAGAATTCTATGCCAACTACAACTTTGAAGATGGTATAGTAAAATTTCATTTAGGAAACCGCTGGCATAAACTCACCTTGAAAGAATTTGGCACAATCTTCAATGTTCCTACTACAGGACACTGCTTCTACAGCAGGAAACACAAGATGGAAAATTTACCTGAATACATTCAGCCAACAGAATTTCTGAAACACTTCTGCAATCCAAACGCCGAGCATTATGAAATTCTTGCTCATGGTTTGATGGCAAGGGATCTATTACCTAAGTACAACATCTGGAATAAAATAATATATTACAACATCTACTGTAGAGGATGAAATCATGCAAATGTTCATGCCACACAAATTTTTCTCATGTAGGCTGTCAAATTCGATCAGGACATCAATGTAGCTTTTCATATGGCCTCAAGAATGAACAAAGTACTCACTGAAACAACCAGATGACTTCCCTACGGTCTTCATCTTAGCTTGCTATTCACTCAACTAAAAATCTCTCACCATCTCACTCACGGCCCGTCTCATGAACCACTCAACAGACTCACTCTTGTTAGGAGTGGTCAATCATCAGGAACTTTTCGCAAGAGACGTGCGAGTTTCGAAAGTGACTCAGAGGATATCGACAAGTACGATCTCGGTGAAGCGTCAGGAGTAAAAGAAATCTCCTCTGAAAGCGAGGAAGAAAGCATGGAAATTTTTCTAAAGCTATGAAGAGTTCGTGAACCTAAACCAAAATGCAAAAGTAAACAAAATGTTTGAAAAGGAAGTGAAGCTAAGGAAAAAGGACTCCAAAATTCTGAAGGCCATCAAAGGCATGGCAAAGGCATTCTCTTACAAAAGAGTTTAGAATGTTTAATTAAGATGTGTGGTTTATAAGACTTGTGAAGTCTTTGTCTTATTTGACTTTTGGAATTGTGTAAAATGTGACTACTATGCTCTTAGGAAATGCTCAATTATCTGTTTAAAATAAGTGATAGGTCTATGTTTTTGTGGTAAATTCAAAAATGGTCAATCAATCCAAACACAGACTGAACACGGTTGAGCCTACGGTCGACCGCATGCTGAACTGTGAACAATCTAAAGCTCTTTGTCTTACTAATTAAAACATTGATTTGACAACACCTCAGAGCTCAATAAAGTCTCAAAATGGAAATAAAAGTATTGACAATCAATAAAAAGGCATCAAAAATTAGGTACTCATCACCATTCTTATCCACTACTTTCTATAATAATCATTCATCAAAGCAAGAAACCCATCACCATCCAGCCCCAAGAAATGTGGTCCATTGTTGAGGGAAGAGAAGTGCTTAGTCATCACTTGACTACTTACTCTCTTGACAATCTATCCAAAATTAAGTGGGATGCCTTCCTCCATCTATGAGGACCACTTTACCCTCTTCACATCAAAGAATTTTATAACAACTTCCAATTTTCACAAATTAATGAAAAGTTATCATTTTCACTTTATGAAAAATGCTATTCTTTATCACTTGAGAAGTTTGGAAACATCATGGATGTTCTGAGTGCAGGACGAACATTCTTCCTAAACCCAAATTCATTCAATGAATTTCTCGAATGGGTAAAAAGGTATAGTGTTCTTGAAACACTATGTAATGGAACACTCAAAACAGAATCCATCAGTGAGAATGGATTTCTGTGTGGTCATCTCTCTCCGATATATGATCTTTGGCAACAGATCATTACCTCGAACGTCTATGGAAAAGGTGAACAACTTGGGCGACTCGATGCAAATGAGATCACCCTCCTGTGGTGTCTTCTGAACTCATTTAAAGTAAATGTTGCATTTCTTATGGCATCAAGAATGCAACATGCAGCTCAAAACCCTCATATGTCCCTTCTGTATGGTCTTCATTTGACCAAACTCTTCACACATGTTGGAATGACTTCTCCTTTTCACCATGTCACTCAAGCCTCTTCATACCCAAAATGTAGAGCCTCAACAAAACAAGTCCGTGAACCTTCACTTGACAACCCCTCTAACTTTTCTTCTCTCTCACCTCAAGGACAATACCATATAATTCACGGCAACATTCTAAAGATTGGTCAATGGTTAACCAATCTTGAGGATATCATCAGGGAAAATCACTCCTCAAATAACTCTTGATCATGTAAACTTAGTCCCAAATATTACTTGCATGATTCTACTTTGAGTTCTTGTTTCTAATTTATGTGTGTACTTCTTGTACTTCTTGTATGAAATGAATAAAATGGTGTGTTTTTATGTGTTGTGGTTGTTATTGTTTTCCACCATGTACGATTCAAGAGGGAGCATTTATCTTAGGGCGAGCTTAGTTCTAGGGGGAGCTAACATTTTTGCTTCGACAAAAGGGGAAGAAAGTTGGATAAGTGATGTTAACACTTGCATGTATTTATAGATAAATGTCCACCATCACTTATGTGTTTGTCATCATCAAAAAAGGGGAGAATGTTGGAGGAGAATGTGGGTTAACATGGGATTATACTTGATGACTATACTAATCATAACCCATAATGATAAGTGTTTTGGTGATGACATAAGCACATAGCTAAAGGTGATGGTAGACACCTTGAAATAAATCATCAAGTTCACTAATCCACACTTGATCTAGTAAAAGACCAAAAACCAAAGAAGAGAAACAGGGAACATGTCTAAACCACGGTCGACCGTAGGTCAGACCGTGGAATCCTACACCTAGATTTGTGAAATCAGGGATGCACGGTCGACTCCACGGTCAGTTGTGGGTCGACCGTAGAAACCTCTTTTCGGTTTTTGATCAAAAAATGTTTGACCACTTCTGGGCATCTATAATTTATGAAACCTATTCAAACATGCTTAGGATAGTTGCCTTCTTCATTTCCAAAAGTGTTTTGGTCACGAGAACACTAATCTTGGTTAATCAAACCTAATGACACCTTACTGACGATTAAGCCTAGATTAAGGATAGCACATAAGTGTTATAGAAAAACATGTACATCTAAAATATATCTAGACATACTTCAGATGGTCACCAAGTCCCAACCAAGAATTGCTCTTTCCTTGTACATGTGTGGATATTAATGTATGCTTATACATTAATCTTGCAAATGCCAATTTGCAAGTAAAACTTACTTAGTCTTAGTTTAATGCTTTGTTATCACTATATGCTTAATTCTAAAATTATGATCTCTTGCTAGTTCTTACATGAATATTACTTGACTACTTGTTATTAGTACATGTATATTATTTGACTAAGTGCTAAGTGCTAAATTATAAGTAGTAAGTTAATATGCATATGTAACAAACTTGTCTTGCTATTTGTTATTAGATGTAACTAGTGTTTGGACTACTTCAATATATGCACGTGTCACTTGGATAGATTGTAAAATGTTATAATTTAGTAAACTTAAAAGACAATGAAATATTAACACACATAGGTTTGCTTAAGTCTAAAATTAAGTTTATGAATAAGTTTAAGCTTGATTAACTTGATGTCTTGCGACTTGCTTAATTGTTACTACATGTTTAATTTGTCAAGACATCATTAACACACTTAATTATCTACAAACAAGTTCAAATTTGAATACTTGCATGCTTTGTGATTAAAGTGGGTTTGTGTCATCAATGACATGTTGACCAACCAATAGAGATTTATCAATTGTGTTAATTTCAAATAAAGGATTATGACAAAACTGAGATTGCCTCAAATGATTATCATGTCCTGTATCCAAGAATGTTAGACTTTCCATTTTGGACATGATAAATCACTATCAAAGCAATTCATCCAAGGTAAATGGATATTTAATGCATATAGTACTTGTATAGGATATTGGTTATCTTTTGCAGGTGTTAAATGAAGTAAAGTGTCCAAAGAGTGATGTCCAAAATTGATTCAAACGGCTATACAACGGATATATATTTTGGACTGAAGCAATCGCGGTCGACCCACGGTCGACCATGGGCCAAGCTGCAGAAAAGGCTGAATTTTTATCTCTCCATATAAATAGCAAGACTTGGAGAACTTTGAAGACTTGGACCTCTTGCATGCTACAACTCAAATTCATCAGAGAATCACAAGAACATAATACTTCTACATATGTTTATGATTTAGCAAGAGAAGTTTTATAATCTCATAGATTATAAAAGGGGTCATTGTAAACTTACTTTCAAATTATTATCTTTGTGAGTTTACATAGTGTTGTACTAATCCTTAGAATTGTCTTAGGATTGTCATTACTGAAAAAGGGAGAGTCTTTGTACTTTGTAATTAGAGGCATATGCTAGCTTAGCTATCATCATCCTTAAAGGAAACTATTGGAGGTTAATACTTGTCCAAGTTGAAGACAAGTTGATCTAAGTTGGAGGAAATCCTTCAAAGGGATAGAGGGATTAGGTTTTTTGTCTAAGGATAAGTACAAGACTTGTAAATCGGATTCTCCACCGGATTTAGAGAAAGGTGCTTAGTGAAGCAACAAGTCCCGATTAGTGAATTAGGGAGTGGATTAAGGTGGATTAGTTAACATTAACCCGAACCACTAAAAATCTTTGTGTTTATGTTCTTTACTTTCCGCATAATTACAAACATAAACACACCACACATTAGTTTGAGTTGACTAACGTGATCAATTATTGTTCATATCGTATTGATCATCGAAAGAGTTTCAAAAATCGTATTAAATAACTATTCATCCCCCCTCTAGTTGCTTATAAAGGCAAAGAAAGAAAGGTAAAGAGATTGTCGGGTAGTGTGTGAGCGGTTTGTTATTTTTGATGTTGTTTAACATTTGTTAGTTAGACGTGGATTATTAAAGTGGTTCTTGTTTCTGACTGTGTTTTGGGATCCATTGTGGGTCCAATTGCTCAAGGCTCGGGCTTAGTTAGTTTGTGCTTTTTGTTTAGTGTTGGGGATCGTTTAATGTTTCCGAGCATTGCAGCGTTTTTGTTTCGATTGTATCATTGTTCGTCTTTTTCATCTAATTGATGAAAGATGTTCTTTTAATGTTATCGTTATTTTAGCCAAAAATAAATAAATAAATAAATAAAATAATACTCCGTAATGATAAGTTAACAACGTAGATAAACTAAAGTAGTGAGTAATGTTTTTCTAAAGCACAAATTCCATTAAAATATAACATTTTTTACTTCAATTTTCTATTTTAGGTAATCTATGTTTATTTTGACGTTTAAACAATTGTTTTATCAAATGTTAATCAAAATGACAAGTATCGTTACTTTTAAGTTATAAATTCGTCAAAAAATTAACGACACTCCATTTTTAAGTAAATAATATGCAAGTCTGATCATTGGCCCTTTATGAAGATATGAAAGACCTTGATGATTATCACGAACTGGATGTCTACTTAATTTTCATTATGTTTGTAATATGATTGTAGAAGATTAACGGCACATGTATGTACCAATTAACATGCTTGCATATGTTCGTTATTCTCGAATAAATGTCGATGATCATGCTTACATATGATTTACTTAAAAAAAATATTCTTAATTTTTTGACAGAGTTCAATTTTTATTTTTAAATATGAAAAGGTGTTGTATCCGAAGTTAGAAGCTTCTATCACATTCCCAATGCTTGCGTTGGACCCTGCGTACCACCTATGTGCTTGTTTCGTTGCCCCTCAAATAGTCAGTGAATAACCCTTTTAAATGACCTTTTTATTATTACTGTTCGTCTATTTTCCTATCTTGTTCATGTACTTTACAATTTAGCAAATGCATGAAATTTTATGGAAAGGTTGTTTTCCATATGTGTTAGATGTGAAGGATATCAAAACAAAGGAGGAGGTGCGCCGCGGCCTTGGAAGGCGCGATGCAGCCTGGCACATGAAATAGAGCATCAGATTGGGAAATCGTCTGTCCTGAGTTTAGCCTTTGAGGCGCGGCGCGGCCTCAAATGGCGCGGCGTGGCTAGTGCCTGACGAGCAGTTTCCATATTTATGTTTTTTCTTGTTCTCCAAGGTGTTTTGGCCTATATAAGCATCATATTGTAACCCTCAGTTGTATCTATGAATTATATCAATAAAATCTCTTTAGTTGGTCCGTGGATTAAAGTAATCGACATTCGATTACATATAACCACGTTAAATCTCGCGTCTTTAATTCTTTAATTATTGTTCTTTCGTTTGTCGATTGTGGAAGGGTAATTCTCTAGAATTACTCTATTGTTTGGGTCCTATAATCCTTACAATTGGTATCAGAGCTCAAGGTTCGAGTTGGGAACGATGGCGGAAGATGGTAAATTATAGATCGAGCGGTTTGATGGTAAAGACTTCGCCTTTTGGAAGATGCAAATAGAAGACTACTTGTATCAAAAGAAACTTCACCAACCTTTGTTGGAGACCAAACCCGAAGGCATGAACGATGCCGGTTGGATGCTCTTGGATTATCAAGCTTTGGGTGCGGTTCGTCTTGCACTCGCCAAGAACGTTGTTGGTAATATTATGAATGAAAAGACAACGTTTAATTGTTTGAAGGCACTCTCCAATATGTATGAGAAACCTACGGCGGCGAATAAGGTTTTTTTCATGTGACAATTGTTCAACATGAAGATGAAGGAAGGTATGAGTGCAACGGATCATATCAACGAATTCAACAATCTTGTTTCAAGATTAGAGTCGGTTGAAATCAAATTTGATGATGAACTAAAAGAACTAATCTTGCTTTCATCATTACCGGAATGTTGGTCGGGTACGGTTATCGCGGTTAGTAACTCGACCGGTACTACTAAGTTTGCGTATGATGGAATTAGGGATTTAATTCTCGGAAAGACACTCGTAGGAGAAGTTCAGGGGAATTGTTATCCGGTTCTTTGTTAAGTACCGACAACCGTGGTAGGAAAGTTGATTGCGGTGTGAAGAAGAGTAAAGGGAAGTTCCAGAAGAGGTATCCACCGAAAGACCGAAGTGACGTTATTTATTGGGGTTGCAATCAAAAGGGGCATTATCAAAGATATTGTAAGAATGCTCCGGTTAAAGATGTTAACTTGACCGCGGAAGATACGGAGGATGCACTACTATGTAGTATTGAAAGTTCGGTGGAGTCTTGGGTCTTGGATTCGGGAGCTTCATTTCACGCTACACCCACTAAGAGCGTGATGAGGAATTTTCGGATGTATCAAGGTAAAATTAGATTGGCAAACAATAAAATTCTCGAGATTAAAGGTATAGGAGATGTTGTATTGAAGACTACTCTTGGTTCTAATTAGACTTTGAAGAACCTGAGGTTTATTCCTAAGTTAAAGAGGAAGTTAATCTCGGTTGGTCAATTAGATGAAGAAGGTAATGAGGTTACTTTCAAGAATCGCCAATGGGAGGTGATTAAGGGCAGTAGTGTCATAGCACGTGGACATAAAAGGGAAACTCTTTATATGGTTGAGGTGTTTGAAGAAGACACGGTGATTGCTAAGGTTGACGTTGGGGCTAGTTCTACTCTATGGCACCGAAGACTCGGGCATATGGGTGAGAAGGGTATGAAGGTTCTTAGTTCGAGTGGGAGGATTTCAGATTTGAAAAAGATAGAGCTAGGGTTTTGCGAACCATGTACTTATGGGAAGCAAAAGAAGGTAACTTTTGTTAAATCGGGGAATTCACCAAAGTTAAAGAAATTGGAGCTAGTTTATACGGACGTTTTTCGACCAACAAATATAGAATCACATGGAGGTTCTCGTTATTATGTCACCTTCATTGACGACGCCACTCGAAAGGTATGGGTTTATTTTCTTAAAGCTAAATCCGAAGTTTTTGGTACTTTTGTGAAGTGAAAAGCTATGGTTGAGAATGAGACAAATTTAAAGGTCAAGTGCTTAAGGTCAGACAATGGAGGAGAATATGGTAGTCTTGAGTTTAAAGACCATTGTGCAAAGTTCGGTATTAGAATGTTGAAAACGGTACCGAAAATACAGCAACACAATGGGGTCGCCGAACGTATGAATCGTACGTTGAACGAAAGGGCTATAAGTATGAGACTACATGCCGGTTTGCCTAAGATGTTTTGGGCGGATGCGGTTAATACAGCGGCTTATTTGATTAATAGGGGACCCTCAACACCATTGGGTTTCCGAATTCCCGAAGAAGAATGGCTAGGTAAAAAGGTTAGTTATGATCATCTTAGAATCTTTGGGTGTAATGTTTATGTGAAAACCAAAGATATTGACAAAGATAAACTTGAAGCTAAGTCAAAGAAGTGTACGTTCATTGGTTATGGTTCGGATGAGATGGGCTATCGTTGTTGGGATAATGAAGCTAGAAAGGTTATTCGATCGCGTGATGTTACCTTTGATGAAGATTCGGTCTATGGCAAACCGGAAACGGGGAGTCAAAAACCGGATCATGTTATTCTTGATGATCTTGCGGGTTCTAGTGGGAGTTTGGGGAACAATGAATTGTCGATTAATGGTGATGGGTCGGATCTTGACAATGATGGGGATGGTTCGGATAGCGGTGATAATTCCGAACATAGTGCGAGTTCTAGTGATAAGGAGGCTAATGAAACCGGTTTAACCATACCGGTTGCTCCTATATTTAGACGCTCAACTAGAGTGCCCAAACCTAATCCTAGGTATTCTCCATCAACAAACTACTTGCTCTATACCGAGAGTGGTGAACCCAAAAGTTACTTTGAAGCAAGAAAGTCCAAAGAATCCATACAATGAGAGCTTGCTATGAAAGAAGAGATGGGGTCACTTGAGAAGAACAAGACTTGGTCACTAGTGAAATTACCTCATGATAAAAAGGCATTGCAAAACAAATGGTTGTATAGAATAAAGAATGAGGTGGATGGCAAGAAGAGGTACAAAGCGCGGTTAGTGGTTAAAGGGTTTCAACAAAGGAAATGGGTGGATTACCAAGAGATATTTTCACCGGTGGTGAAGATGACTACTATTCGTTTGGTGCTTGCGTTGGTCGCATTTGAGGACTTACATCTACAACAACTAGATGTGAAGACCGCATTTTTACACGGGGATCTTAATGAAGAGATCTACATGAGGCAACCCGAGGGCTTTAAGGTAAAGGGTAAAGAGAAGTGGGTTTGTATGTTAAAGAAAAGTTTGTATGGATTGAAGTAAGCACCCCGACAATGGTACTTGAGATTTAATGAGTTTATGAAGAAGGTTGGTTTTGTAAAATGTGAAGCAGACCATTGTTATTACTTGAATAAATTCAAGTCTTCTTACATAATCTTATTGCTATACGTTGATTACATGTTGCTTGCAGGTTCGGACATGTCCGAGATCAATAAGTTGAAAGGTATGCTTTCAAAAGAGTTCGAGATGAAGGATCTTGGTAGTGCTAAGCAAATACTTGGAATGAGTATTGTGCATGATCGTGCTAAAGGTGTTCTATACTGTGACGCCCAGTACAAAACCATCATGTACGATTCGTCAACAACAGGATCTTTACACGGTCAAGTACTACATGCTATTTGAAAACCAGTTTTGTATTCATAAAAGACATAGCGTTTACAAAAGATAACGCGACACAAAAGTCGTTACAAAGCCATTATTTGAAAATAACATAAACTACGAATGCAAAAGAAAAGTTCCATGATTGAGACATCTCTAAGATTATGCAGCGGAATACTAGCACAGCAGGTCCTTAACAGCAAGTTTAAACACCAAGACAACAAGTCTAAACAGCGGAAGCAACAAACCTCTAAGAACCTGAGAAAACATGCTTAAAAACATCAACAATAATGTTGGTGAGCTATAGTTTAAGTTGTAACAGTAATGTAAGGTAGGCCACGAGATTTCAGTGCTTCAAACAGCGTTTCAAAATAGTATGAAAAGTATATGTTTAACCGTGGGAACTTGGTAACTAACTTAACGTTTATAACCCCCTAAAAGTACACTTGGCGAGTGCGTATGTTTACGAAGTATTAAACACCCGTTAAATGCTAGCGCGACTAGCCCGAGTGGGGATGTCAAACTCTATGGATCCATATCTAAGATTCGCGTTCACCGGTTCAAAAACCAATGACT
The DNA here is from genome assembly GCF_046630445.1 of Rutidosis leptorrhynchoides. Lineage (NCBI taxonomy): Eukaryota > Viridiplantae > Streptophyta > Magnoliopsida > Asterales > Asteraceae > Rutidosis > Rutidosis leptorrhynchoides. The sequence continues at coordinate 78,577,062 of NC_092339.1, read as the reverse complement.
AAACGTTACCGAGCTAAGGGGAAAGTTTATGCCGTTGTATAACCCACACATATATAAAGTTTAAGTACTCGTGCCTAGTATGTAAAACGTAAAAAGCGCATGTTTTCTCAGTCCCAAAATAATTAAAGTAAAAAGGGATGCTATAACTCACAGTGATAAGAGCGGTAAAGTCGATAATGAAAGTATGCAAGTAGTAAGTCGGTCCGAAAGGTCGTCAACCTAAGTCAAAGGTTATTAGGTCAGTGTGTTATCCTCATAAGTTCTAATAGCGCATACAATAAGTTTAAGTGTCATCATCATCATCGTTCATCATCATAAAAGCTAAGTAAGTTTGACAAGAATAGAGATCGAAACAATAGGCTGACTTCGGTCAGATGCTACGACCTCTACGTAAATCGAAAAGACGCTTAATCAGTGGCTATGGCTCCGTATATGAGTCCCCTAGTTTCTGACCAATTTCTAGAACCAAACTCGTCTTTTTTTGACCGTGGCAACGGTTTAAGTGCGAGTAGGTCAGAAATTTCAGCACAACGTTAATAGGGTGTAATGACTTTCGGAAGGCCATAAATCCTAAACCGTAACTCGGATTAAGACGAGGTCTAAACAGAAAATCATCTACTCGAACCGAACTAACTGAAAATTAACTTTCCAGTAGCGCAGATGGTCTGATCAGATCCCGAAAACAGTAAGCAAGGTGCTCCGGTGGGGTTCTTAGTGCTTGATGCTCATCACGGTTCTCGTCCTTGATGCTTATAGCTTCAAGTGTACAACTCGTTGATGGGTTAGCATCACCTTGACCAAGATTCTACCATCAACACACAATATGTTAAGACCAAGTAAGAACACATCTCATTTAAGAGTCTTAGATGGATGATGAACCAAGGTTACATCAAATCCTTAGTCTTAACACAATTACAAGTTACATTAACAACTAAAGCTACAAACTTTACTTCAATCAAGCAAGTATGAACATAATCTAAGTCAAATGAAGTGATGGAACCCTAAGCTAGAGAGCTTGGATCCCTTTCACAAAAGTTTTAAGGTCACAAAGCTAGAAAGCTTGAACCTTTAGTGTTCTTGAAGAACTTGAAGCATAAAGCTTAGATCTTTAAGTTATATGAAGACCATAAACACAAGTTTTGATCTTTATAACAAAATAATGAGATCATAAGTTAGAAAACTTAGATCCAACAAAATATATGAAGATTCAAGCTAAAAAGCTTGCATCTTGGTTGTTCTTGAAGATCTTGAAGCATAAAGCTTGGATCTTTAAGTTACATGAAGATTACAAACACAAGTTTGAATCTTTATAACAAAATAAAAAGATTTAAAGTTAAAAGATATAGATCTACAAAGTGGGTGAAGATTCAAAGCTAGAAAGCTTGAATCTTCCATGTTCTTGAAGGATTCAAATCCATGTTTGAATCTACAAGATGTAATCAAGATCAAAAGCTAAAAAGCTAGACCCATGATGATGATGATGAATTCGTGATGATGAGAAGGAGAAGAAGAAGAGAAATTCAAAATACTTACACTTTTTAGAGAGAGAAGGACTAGAGAGAGAATTAGAGAGTGAGTGTGTGTGAATTACAAATTAAAGCAAGTGTAAAATGGATGGAATAAGGCTAGTATTTATAGGTGAATGGGGTGTGGGAGGGGTGTCATGGCCGTTGGAATTTGGGGGGACAAGGGGGGACAAAAGTTTGTTTTTTGGTTAATGGTTGTCTAAAGTTGGTGCTTATGTTGGGATCTCATGCAACATTAAGGATAATACTAGACATAAATGCTAGCATGTTCCCTCTAATAAATGGGCATTTGTCTTACATATTAATGGGTCACTAGTTAATAATAATTGGGCTAATTAAATAGTCCACTAACTAGTGTAGGGTGGGCTAAGGCCCAACAAGGTAGAAAGTCCAACAAGACTAACTAGTAAGCATAAGTAAATTACTACGCGTAATTAAGCATCCAATAACCCAAGTAATTATTATTATAAAATAATAATTAAGGTTTCGTAGTCATAATATTCCGATTACGACAAAAGTTAAACGTGTACGCAGTACGCAGTTTGTTCGTAACGTCAAGTGACACTAACGGTCATAAAGGTTTCCGGTGATCAAGTTAAGTATCCTACGTACTTAAAGGCACGTTTTAACACATAAATGAAAGTAAGCCATGTGTATAAAGATTCCAGAGTATAAAGTAGCACAGTACGCACAAATACGCAGTTTCGCTAAAACACAAGGCACAAAAGCAAATCGAAAAAGTCGGGTCGTTACATTACCCACCTGTTAATGGAAATTTCGTCCCGAAATTTAAGCTGAGGCAGGTGTTGAAGTCGGGAAAAGGTGAGGATACTTCTGCATCATTTGATCCACTCGTTCCCAGGTAAACTCGGGTCCACGTTTAGCATTCCATCGGACTCGAACAATTGGAATCTTATTGTGCTTTAAAGTCTTAACCTCACGGTCCATGACTTCGACAGGTTCTTCCACAAAGTGGAGTTTGTCATGAATCGTAAGTTCATCGAGAGGGATGACAAGTTCTGGTTCGGCAAGACATTTCTTCAGATTCGACACATGAAAAGTAGGGTGAACTGCGCTCAACTAAGTCGAAAGATCCAAACGGTAAGCAACGGGTCCAACACGTTCCAAGATTTCAAAAGGACCAATATATCGCGGGTTTAACTTTCCGCGCTTTCCAAAACGGATCACACCTTTTCAAGGTGCGACCTTCAACATTACACGGTCACCCACGTTGATTTCGAAGTCTTTACGTTTAAGGTCGGCATAACTCTTTTGGAGATCGTGGGCTGCCTTAAGTCTCGCTTGAATTTGGACAATCTTCTCGGTTGTTTCATGGACTACCTCGGGTCCGGTGATTTTCTTTTCGCTTACTTCGGCCCAACAAATAGGAGAACGGCATTTGCGGCCATACAACGCTTCAAAAGGTGCGGCATTAATACTCGAATGATAACTGTTGTTGTAAGAGAATTCAGCTAGCGGCAAATGTCTCTCCCAAGCTTTTCCGAAGTCAATAACACAGGCACGCAACATGTCCTCCAAAGTCTGAATCGTTCGTTCGCTCTGACCGTCGGTCTGTGGGTGATACACGGTGCTCATGTCGAGACGAGTTCCCAAGGCTTCTTGCAAAGAACGCTAAAACCTTGAAGCAAAACGGGTATCGCGATCTGAGATAATCAATAAAGGTACAACATGACGAGATACAACCTCTTTGATGTATCGTTGAGCGAGTCTCTCCATCGTATCCGTTTCCTTCATGGCTAAGAAGTGTGCTGATTTGGTAAGTCGGTCAACGATAACCCAGATGGTATCATAACCGCCTACCGTCTTCGGTAGCTTTGTGATGAAGTCCATCGTTATCCTTTCCCACTTCCATTGCGGGATTTCCAGTTTTTGAAGTAATCCAGATGGCCTTTGATGTTCGGCCTTAACTTTCGAGCAAGTCAAACACTTACCAACGTAAGTTGCAACATCCTTCTTAAAGTTAGGCCACCAATACTGTTCCTTGAGATCGTGGTACATTTTACCGGCTCCTGGATGAATCGAATATCTCAACTTGTGGGCTTCATCTAGTATAAGGCTCCGTAGATCTCCATAACTAGGTACCCAAATCCTTCCGGCAAAGCATCGGAGTCCAGTCTCCTTAACCTCGAATCGTGAAACGAAAATGTTCAAGTATTCTTGAGAAATATTCTCTTCCTTGAGAGCCTCTTCTTGAGCTACTCGGATCTGACTATTGAGATTTGAATGAATGATGATGTTCAAGGCGAGGACACGAAGAGGTACCGTCCTCTCCTTCCGGCTCAGGGCATCGGCTACAACATTTGCCTTTCCAAGATGGTAACGAAGTTCGCAATCATAGTCGTTCAGCGTCTCGATCCATCGTCGCTGCCTCATGTTCAGTTGTTTCTGATCGAATATGTGCTGGAGGCTTTTGTGGTCGGTGAAGATGGTACTTTTAGTTCCATAAAGATAGTGTCTCCACAATTTGAGAGCAAAGACAACGGCTCCAAGCTCGAGGTCGTGAGTAGTGTAGTTTTGCTCGTGAATCTTTAGTTGACGAGAAGCATAGGCAATAACCTTCGATCTTTGCATCAATACGCAACCAAAACCATTTTTCGAGGCATCACAATATACGACGAAATCATCACTGCCTTCAGGAAGAGATAAGATAGGTGCGGTGGTCGATTTCTGCTTCAAGTTTTGAAATGCTGATTCGTGTTCTTTTTCCCAAACGAACTTCTTCCCTTTGTGGGTCAGCGCGGTCAAAGGACGCGCAATCAGAGAGAAACCTTCAGTAAATCTTCGGTAGTAACCGGCAAGACCTAGAAATTGGCGGATGTGAGTCGTAGTAGTGGGGGTTTCCCACTTGCTGATAGCTTCGATCTTTGCGGGATCAACTTTGATACCTTGATCACTCAAAATATGACCCAGAAATTGGACTTCCTTCAACCAAAAGTCACACTTGGAGAATTTGGCATAAAGTTGCTCTTGTCTCAAGAGTTCCAACACTAGTCGAAGATGTTGTTCATGTTCTTCTTCACTTCGGGAGTAGATGAGGATATCATCTATGAAAACGATGACGAACTTATCCAGGTATGGCTTGCATACACGATTCATGAGATCCATAAACACGGCAGGTGCGTTGGTTAAACCGAATGGCATCACGAGAAACTCATAGTGACCATAACGGGTTCTAAACGCAGTTTTCATCACATCGCTCTCCTTCACCCTCAACTGGTGATAACCTGATCGCAAATCGATCTTGGAATAAACGATGGATCCTTGCAGCTGATCGAAAAGATCGTCAATTCTGGGAAGGGGATACCGATTCTTAATCGTCAACTTGTTCAGCTCACGATAATCGATACACATGCGGAAAGATCCGTCCTTCTTACCAATAAAAGTGGTAAAGATAAACTAAAATACATCAAATTAACTATTAATTAGGAAGTCAACTCTGGAGATAAAATCAGATCTTCAAAACAAATCTTCTTAAATAATAAGCATATCTCCAGAATATTCTATGACTTTTGCTTAAAAAATCTTCATACGTTTACTCCAGTAATTCCAGAGTCTGCAACTCCAGACTCTAAATCTCCAGACTCTAAAATCTGCAAAATACTTTTGACTCATCAGATTATTATTTCTATTTTTCCCAACAGATTACCCGACCCGTATACTCGAAAAAAGACCCAATGCTATATACCCTGCCCGTAAACCCGTTTACTCGACCCTATGCTTGATTACCCGCCTGTATACCCGATCACCCCGCACGTATACCCTAAAATGACTTAAATACCCGTGGAAAAACCCGTGTATCCAATAGTTTGTAAGTAAATGGAGACCCAAATACCCATGAAGAAACATGTTTACCACCTTGTTAGTAACTAAATGAGACCCTGACATATCGGTATCCGGGTTTGAGAAGAGATTTTTTAATCGGGTTCGAGTTTAGGATTACCTAAACTCGGCCTAAACCCGGCGTGTCTCTACTCATTACCTCTATTTAATTTCTATTACACGTGTTCGGGTGATAAATCTGCAACCTTTCACAAGGGTCCAGGAGGGTTTCTCGCTCTCACTCTTCTTACTCTTTCAAACACAAGTTGGCCACTTCAACATTTTGTTTTTATTCATTTGCTCTTTTAATTATAACAACAATCCCTTTTTTAATTACGTCAAAAATTCTCTGGAAACCAAATATTTCACTAGATTTTATTCATACTTCCTTAAAAACCTTACAACAGACCATAGGTTTTGTGTGTGCTGATTTCCTTTTTTTTAGTCAAAAATTAAAAGATAAATATAATAAATATAAATAATTTCTAATTAAATAATTGTTTAATCATTGTCAAAATCACGTTCACATTTTTTAATCTCTGGTTTTCAGTTTTTCATGTAGAAGAGTTGGAAGTACGATAATATACATAAAGCATTAGATTAATGTGTACGCATTGCTTATGATTTGGGTTAAATGCCATTGAGATCTTCAATAAAAGGAAGCTTTTTGGCTTTTTGAATCTTGGGGTTCAGACTTATTGATCTTTTAAAGAAGATACTGATAAAAAGATGGATTCTTTCTGTGTTACTTTAAACCCTAATGTGCATGTTCAAAAGGGTTCTGATTGTGCTCAAAATGGGTTTTGGGGAAAGAAGATTAGTCATCACTCATCTAATTTGTGTAAAAATTCAAGAATTGAAAGCAAAAGAATCAAGAAACTTGGTGTCACTCATTCTGTTCTTAAATCACCAGTTGATGAACAGATATTGGTAAGTAGTACTGTAAAGCATATGAATTTCATATGATTAAAACATTTATGTTGATTTTATCTTAGTTTCTTGAGTTGGTTATAATAAAGTTTTGATTTTTATTTGATTTCAGACCTTTGAAACTCCATTCTTTGATGAGAAAAAAGTAGACCCAAAAACAGTAGCTTCCATTATCTTGGGTGGAGGTGCAGGAACAAGACTCTTTCCTCTTACTAGCAAAAGAGCTAAACCAGCTGTAAGTGAAATCTTGCTAAATTTATATGGTGTTTACTGTTTAGACATGCAATTAATTTAAATTTAAATACAGTATATTAAATTAATAGATATTCTAAAATTCTGATTTGAAAAGGTGATTTGATTTTTATACTGTTATAGTAAGCATATCTGCTTAATAGTTTAATCAATTGATTACTAACTACTTTATTATCAGACTGCAATTAAAATGTACAAAACATATATCCAAACATGTCTTTAGATTGTGATCCAGTTATTGAATCTAATACATGTTATAATTAAACAAGTATATGAGTGATTGAAATAGTGGATTGATATGTGGATATAATGCAGGTTCCAATTGGTGGATGTTACAGGCTAATTGATGTTCCAATGAGTAATTGTATTAACAGTGGCATAAGGAAGATCTTCATTTTAACACAATTTAATTCGTTTTCGCTCAATCGTCATTTGGCTCGAACTTATAACTTTGGAAATGGCATGAGTTTTGGGGATGGATTTGTGGAGGTATGACATATCTTTTCCCTTTATCTAATGAGTTATTTTGTGCTTGAATACTCCTAAATACTAATGATCCTGTGTCATCAAGTATTCAATAGTTGTTTTAACTTTCAATAATGATTAATGAGATCTCAGTTTTCCAATTTTGGGATTATTTTTAAAAAAGTTCTATCATAAATGTCGCTGCCATTTGCTTTTTGGTTTTAAATTTCTTAAGCATGATATTGGTGGTAAATGCTAAAATTTTCAAACTTTTGGCTTAAAGTATGAAAATTGTTCCGTTTTGTGACTAAATGTTTAAAATTATATATGGATCAGGTTCTTGCAGCTACTCAAACACCCGGTGAAGCGGGGAAAAAGTGGTTTCAAGGAACAGCAGATGCTGTTCGACAATTTATATGGTTATTTGAGGTAATCATATATCATATATTGTTGATGTTATTATTTTGTATCATAATCTAATTAGTTACATGGTCCCGTGTGACTTACTATAGGATGCTAAGAACAAGAATGTCGAATATATTTTAATACTATCGGGTGACCATCTATATCGGATGGACTATATGGACTTTGTTCAAAAACATGTCGACACAAATGCTGATATAACGGTTTCTTGTATTCCCATGGATGATAGGTACGGTTTTGGCTAGATTTTGTCCTTTTTTCTTTATAGTATGAAATCTGCTCGGTTTTTATTGTCGTCGGGCTAACTTTTCTTGATCTTTCTGAAGCCGGGCATCTGACTATGGACTGATGAAGATTGACCAAACAGGACGAATAGTCCATTTCGCTGAAAAACCCAAGGGCAACTTGCTAAAGTCAATGGTGAATACTCATGACACTGATCTTAGTCAACTATATTACTACTGAGTTTAATAGTCAACTATATTACTTCTCCTGCTAAAATTAGAATACTTTTTTCATAAAGTTTGTAACTTTAAAGGTAAATCTTATCTTGTCTAATAAATTTCTTTTTAATATTGCATTTTTAGCAAGTTGACACCACTCTTCTTGGATTATCGAACCACGAGGCGTTGAAAAATCCTTACATTGCATCGATGGGCGTGTATGTATTCCGAACAGAGGTTTTGCTAGATTTATTAAAGTCGAAGTTCCCTACATGTAACGATTTCGGCTCCGAAATCATACCTGGTGCAGTTGCAGAACACAATGTCCAAGTGAGACTTTTACCTTTCATTTTGACTTTTTGGTCAAAATACTACAAGATTATTGGGATCACTGTTTTTCTTTTTCTTTTCTTAGGCGTATCTATTCAAAGATTATTGGGAGGACATCGGTACCATAAACTCTTTCTTTGATGCCAACTTAGCCCTTACTGAACAGGTTAGTCAAATCTAATCCGACTGACCCATCTTTACTAGAGGTGTCATTTACGACCCATTTACTATTCAGTCACCAATGACCAAACTACTCGTTTTGACAGCCTCCAAAGTTTGACTTCAATGATCCGAAGACTCCGTTTTTCACATCACCAAGATTTTTGCCTCCTACTAAAGTTGAAAAATGCAGGGTATGTTGTTAGTAACCTTTTATTTGTTCTAGCTTTAAATGATTATTGCCCTTTTTATACCGAATCTTGCTTTTACAGATTGTCGATGCTATAATATCCCACGGCTGCTTCTTGCGAGATTGTAGCGTTGAACACTCTATTGTTGGTGTGCGATCTCGTCTAGACCAAGGTGTCGAGCTCAAGGTAACATTAACATGATCTAAAGTTCATCAAGATTGGAACTTTTTCTTTATGGTGTTGTTAACATGATCTAAAGTTCGTCAAGATCGAAACTTTTTTTGTTATGGTGTTGTTAACATGATCTAAAGTTGATAAAGATTGAAACTTTTTCGTTATGGTGTTGCTAACATGATCTAAAGTTGACCAAGATTGAAACTTTTTCGTTATGGTGTTGTTAACATGATCTAAAGCTCATCAAGATTGAAACTTTTTCGTTATGGTGTTGTTAACATGATCTAAAGTTGATCAAGATTGAAACTTTTTCATTATGGTGTTGTTAAATTACATATTTACCCTTCTCAGGATACCATGATGATGGGTGCCGACTACTACCAAACGGATTCGGAAGTTGCAGCACTAATAGCAACCGGAAAAGTTCCCATCGGTGTTGGTTCAAACACCAAAATCACGTAAGATTTATTTCGCTCTTCCACTTTTAAAAATTGTTAAATGACACTTGAAATCATTAATTTGTTGTTGGTTTTAGGAACTGCATAATCGATAAGAACGCCAAGATTGGAAAAGATGTGGTGATTACAAATAAAGATAACGTTGAAGAAGCAGACAGATCAGATGAAGGATTCTATATAAGATCCGGGATCACAGTCATCCTCAAGAACGCGACTATCAAAGATGGAACTATTGTGTAATAGTACATGGTAACTAAGTAGGTGTTTAATGGTTAGATCTTTCGATTACCATAAGCGTTTTGCATAGTTAACTAGTTGGCCAATAAAGAGAGAAGCATATTTTATGCTTCTTTCATGTGTAACATGCTGGTAGTTTCTTCTATTGAATGTAGCAGAGTGATATCTTTACCCTAGTCAATAAATCACTAGATGGTTTCTTATTTTGTTACTAATTTTTAACAGCTTCTTTTAATGGGTTGCGTTTGTTTGACTCTTAATTGAATACTTCATTAGCTTAATGTTGAAATGTTCAGTAATATGTGTGTTGAACCATTCAGAATTGAATTACTTTCTTAATCATTCAGCACATCAAATTTCTTTTGGTATCCTTCTTAAATCATATCCATAACGCTTGTTAAGCAATTATATTGTTTTATTTATTTATTTAAATGTTAATACGTTAATTTTTACACAATTAATAACAGAGTTCATTCATAGTATTTACCAAATAGGTTATTGTCGTTGGGAAGCAAATTTAGTTAGATTGAATTATTCAGATATTGAACCAATTCAACCAATGCTTAATCATTCTTGTTTTATCAAACACACTATCAGAACGTTACATCTAAAGACCTTTTGGCACATATTGTTCAGTGTCAAAGTCTGGGTATAATGACTTTTCACGTCGACAATCAACTTCAAATCGCGCGACACATGAGAAATCATATACCCGACTGCACGGAACTCTTTCGTTTTCATGTGATAAATTATATCATTAATTAAGTAAACCACCTTTCGAGTATAAATATTCTGCCACGTCAGCCACCTATTTTTCCTCGGAATTAAATCTATTCCATGCCGCCTGTTGACAAATACAGGTTATCAGAATCAAAGATTGATTTAAAATGGTTAGAATGAGTTTGAACTGGGGATTAAATGCATACCTTTAGAAGATCAAAAACCTTTTCACATATGTACTTGTGTTGAATGCTTGCGCCGCGTTGTTGAAGTTTATCAGGATGAACACAAAGAGTAGCTTTTCTGTAAGCTTTCTTTACAGCGTTACTGCTAATAATCTCAGTCATTGTGATCGGTTTCCAACCACTTTCAGGTCCAAGAATCTGCAAGTTCAAAAATTTAGTAAAAACCCAGGTCCGAGATGTCCAAGGTAGCAATCTGGACCCATCACCCATTTATATCTTGGGTTACTTTATCTCTATATGTGGTCATACCATATCTCAAATGGTCTAACCCAAATGACTTTACTATGGAAGTAAACATGTCAAACGGGTCATTGGTCATTCAAAATCTAGTTATGACTTGTTACTGATTGCCCATTTTCCCTCTCCGATCTAAAATTGAAATAACTAACAAGCGTAAGTTTTGGGTTAACAATAATCTTGTACATACATATTGTAGTGTCGAAAGCAATGCACGCAGGTTCTTTTCTTTCCCATTTGACCACCTTTTGATATCAGCATCAAGATTTTCTGCCAATCGCTGTGACGAAATTGTGTACGAACAAGAGTCAGAATAAAGTAAAGTATCAAAACTGGTAAACAATATCTATTTAGCCAATGATCATTACATTTCTCTCAGCTTGTTCCTTTTGAGCAAGTAAATCTCGCTTCTCTTTTTCTGCAAGCGCTTTAGCCTAAAACGAAACCAACAAACTAATGAGTAAACAATTTGGTACATAATAACAAACCAGTCATTCGCTTGAGAGAAAACCAACACATACCGCACGTTCCATGATCCTGTTGTGCTTTTCTAGTTTTGCTTTGGTTCTTAAAGCTGATTCAGATATGTTCAAATCCTGCAACAACAACAATATAACAATAATGATAATAACAATTGATATTTAAATAACAAGACTAAAGATTTGATACTTACAGAAACATTCTTCTGAGATATTGCTTTCTCTAAAGCTCGTTGTCGAGCTTCTTTAGTGGCTCTTTCTACTGCAGCTCGTTCTGCTCTAAGCTTCGAGTTTGCAGACGTTTTCTCAGAAGATGATGACGATTTATTCCCCGCGACCTTTTCTATGACATCGGCCATCATTCTTTGTCTAACTTCTTCAGTTGCTTTTTCAACAGCAGCGCGGTCACGTTCCGCTCTCTCACGCGCTTCAGCAAACGCCCGTTCACGCGCTTCATGAATCGCTCTCTCAACTGCTAATCGATTATTTTTAGCAGTCCTTTCAGCAATCCTTCTAGAATCCTCCTTTACATATACTTTGCTTGGACCAGTTTCCTCAATTTCATCAACTGCAGTTTTCTCCGTGTCATTTACGTCAGGTATTTTATTATCCGGAACTTGGATATTTGTTTCTTCCGGAATATTCTTCTGTTCGTTAGATTCTTCTTCAACTTCTAGCTGCACATCATGTACAGTACCCGAAGATGATTCAGATTGTGTATCATTTTCTTCCAATTTCACTTCATTATCATCCTCGACATCATTAGAAAACGCTTCTTCTTCATCTGATGCATCTGCTTCCTTCATTAATTCGGTTTCTTCAACTTCGGACTCACGAAAAGCTCCTGCAACTGCAACATCATCGACGTCTTGATTTGTTTCCACATCATCACTCGTATTAACAACGTTGCTTGCAACACGAATCTCATCTATACCATCAGTTTCTTCAACAACATTATCGTCAAACGATGACACCTCATCATACTCCTTTATTTCATCTGCGCGATTATGATCATCCTCTTTCCTTATTTCATAATCGTCTCGCAGATTTACTTTTTCAGTTTCTTCTACAACATTATCATCACACGATGACACCTCATCATATTCCTCCTTTATTTCATATGCGCGATTATCTTCTTGTCTTATTTCATAATCGTGTCGTATATTTACTTCAGTATCTTCTATTCCAATATCATAAGTCTGTGCCTCCTCAGCGGTTTCTTGTTTCTCATTCGATCTCTGCTCGTTATCAGGTTGACTAGACTCTCGAAAGTCTTCTTTCTCATCTTCCACATTTTGAGACACGTCAACATCCGCTATTTCATCCGGTTCATAAGCCCTTTCAACCGATTCTACAAACATGTTACTAGTTCGATAAGCATATATAACGTCTGATGACTCGGTCCTGCTTTTTTCCGTGTCAACCACTTCGAAAGATGACTTTGCACATTCATCTTTTTCAGCTGAATCAAAAGGTATAGATTCAGTTTCACACATAACTTGCGCGGGCTTCGATACAATTGTATTATTATCTTCAAATCTGTTACAACATTCATTACTTGATTCCAAAATTTTGCCATTCATTTCATCGATAACCTTTTTAGCAACAAAAAGTTTCTCACCGTCCATTAAATCTTCATAATTAACTTTATCAGCATATTTACGATTCGTTCTGACATCAGCAAGAACTTGTGATGACGTGTCAACATTCACATTCTCCATTTTACATTTCTTTGAAAAGCTTTTGAGACCTTTCTTTTTTCGGCCAACCGATTCTTTCGCAATCCGTATACTTTCTTGAGCCTTTTCTATCGCTTTTTTCAAAGCAGCTGCAGAAGCAGAAGCATCCGAATTAACAACTTCTGCATCAATATCCGTACGTGAAAATCCTCCGGGCCCACTTTCTGAAGTATCAGTTTTATACGATTCGAAATTCATTGCTGCATTGCTTCTACTATGTATCCCAAAATCAATATCAAATGTATTAGATTTTCTAACTTTAGGGACTGATACATTTTCTTTACTTGAATCTACAGTAACACGAACAGGTGACGATTTGCTGTTGTTAGCTTCCGTTTTAGGAGAAGAAACAAGAACAGGTTCATCAATGAAACGGATAAATCCGGGGGTAGCAGGTAACTGCGTGACATGTTTTGTCCCGTTTAACTCATCTTTACTTTTCGGGCTGATTTTGTTATATGACATGTTATACGTCGATTGATTAAAAGAATTATCCAAATCTTGTGAAGTTGGCTCCTTTAATGAAGGTCCCCTAAAAGCAACAAAGTTAAAGGTAAAAACTTTAAACCCGATATCAAATTAATTCGTTTAAATTTAACGAATACAAATACTGCATATCAATACAATAGCAACAACTTAAAAGACAAAACATCATAATAACTATAACTAGAAACAGATTATTTCATACCAGAAAAAACTGTAATAGATTATGAAACTTACTAAATTTGGAAAAACTTGCCCCAACTTGTTTGAGATTACATCATCATACAAGTAAAACTTGATGATATTAAATAAAAATTGTCCTAACTTAGATGTTAATCATACTAAACCTCATATTTACTTAACAGAAACTTAATATTTAACAAACCTCTTACTCAATCAAGGTACATTTTTTTGACAATATACTCATTTATTTATACTTACAAATGAGCCAAAAACATCATGTTTTTTTTACATAAACTATAAATGTTTATTATACTAATTACTATCACTAATACAAAACAATGAACATTGCCAAAACTGCCGTTTGCATAACTAACAACAACAATAAAAACAACAGAGCGCCCCTCTGTTTCAATCGAACAACAACAACGACAAAATTTTAACCTAACGCATTCGAAAACAATAACAATCTATACATAATGGATTAGTGTATTCTATAATCATTTTCTCTCTTTAAAAATCAACTTACTATTTTACCACATGTATTTTTATACTTGTAGACATATATATATATTTATATTTTCTTTTTTAAAACATAATAACAAAGTCTCTCCTAGTTTTGTTAAAAAAAATATAGAAAATGATAACCAAAAATTCCTCCAAACGCGTTAACATATAATTATAATAATTATAATTATAATTAATAATTCAAATATAATAATATGACAACTTATTTTTATTTATTATTTATTTATTTATACAAATTATTACAAGAAGACTAATATGAAATACCGTTGTACCTTTTGTCACGATTGAATAATTCATAATAAGCAATTTGTTCATCACGAAATCCGCCGAAAATATTAGAGTAATCAGGTTTCGAATGCCGCAAATTTAAATTTGAAGCATCAGATAAAGTTGAAGCATCAAGCACTGGAATTGAGCAATTGGCTTGAGAGCTACCGAATATTTCACGGTAGTCTGCAACGTCGATAGTTGAAGCTCCGGAGAACTTGTGCCGGTGGCCGGAAAAAGCGTCGGCGTAGGCGTTTTTAGCTGAGAAAGAAGTGGCATTTGAAAGTTTTCTGGAGTGAAAGGGACGTGAGAGAGACTCCATTGAATTAAATTAAAGTGTTTTTATGATTGTTTGATTTATGAGTTTTTAAATTAAGTGAAGGGTTTTGGGATTATTATTATTATTATTGCGGTTGGTTGCAGAGACGGGACAAATTAAAGGAAGAAGAAAGACAGAGAGAGACAGAGGGGCATGATTGGGATTGTAGATAATAATTATACTACTGGATTACTGGAATAGTTTATTGTTTACCAATCATTTAATAATTATTAATAATAATTATTAAATTTAAAAACACATCACATTTCACATCATTACACTACATTACATTACATATTTAAAGTAAGATTTTTCTAGCCGTATAAACCGTTTACTTTTTTCTATATTAAGTTTTGTTTTCATATAGGGTGATGATATGTTCACAACCATTTTTTACACATATATAACCAAACAAATTTTACACTGTTATACAATATAACACTGTAAAGCATATTCGTTGTGTATGTGTAAAAAATGGTTGTGTACATATCACTTCCCTTTCATTTACTTTTGAGATCAAATATCTGATTTTAAGTCGCCTATCAATTTTTAGATAAAGTAATAAAAAACATTAATCTTACTTACAGAATTAAAATTGTACATAAATAAATTAGTAAGTGAAAAGCAAATAGATCCTACATTTTATTAATTTATATAATAAACAAAAAATAAATAGATTAATATTTTAAAATATTAATTTATTAAGTAAAAAATAAACGAGATTATAAAAGTTGATTTCTTAACCTTCATTTATCACCCACCAATATATTAATCATAATTTACTGACTTATTTTTAACAAAAAAAAAAGTTCATTAGAATCTGATTTAAAATTAATTAAATATTATAATAATTTTGTATAATCTATCATATTTGTGAAAGTAATGATGAACCATATTGGTAATAAAAGTTTTTTGTTACACCTGGTGTAATATTAATGTTTTAAAATTGTTAATTTTTACAATTTTCATAGAATTAAGCATATTTAAATTTTTGATTATAGATTTGAATTCATTTGTTTGAACACAGTAAACTTTTGAAAAAAATATACATATATGATTATACTCTTTATGTCTCAGTTCGATTATCTAATATTCCTTTCTTAGTTGTACTAAATTATTTCTTCCAAATCATCCCAATTCTATTATATAGTGATTTTTTTAGATGTATCAAATTAATTATCATGAGTAACTACCATATAACCCGTAACGAAAAGTAATAAAGTATAAATAAATTTTTTACGTAGATGTTACTAAATAAAAAAGATAAAAAAAAGTTGAACCGTTTAAACATCACATCATATTTTTTCTTTCTTTTTCAAAAAAATATTGTTGTAATCCTTCTACAGTATCTAAAGATAATATGTATAACTCAAAACGACACAAAATTTGACCTTTAGTGTATAATAGTACTAATTATTACTCTCTCAGTTTCAATCTAATTATTACTATTACTATATATACTAAGGATGAAATTGAAACGGTGCAATCTCATTGA
This sequence comes from Rutidosis leptorrhynchoides, assembly GCF_046630445.1. Lineage (NCBI taxonomy): Eukaryota > Viridiplantae > Streptophyta > Magnoliopsida > Asterales > Asteraceae > Rutidosis > Rutidosis leptorrhynchoides. The sequence goes on along the minus strand of NC_092339.1, from coordinate 78,560,942 downwards.
CCGGCCACTATTCATCAACAGTGGTCGGCCACTATTATTTTTTTTATCATTTTATGTGCAATCTCATTGGCCGGCCACTATTCATCAATAGTAGTCGGCCACTATTCATCTTTTTTTTCATTTTAATTTATTTTTTTACTCCCGGATTCCTATTGCTCGAGCACTGTTCATCATTTTAATTTTTTTTTTGTCTTTATCATTTGGAGACAGTTGATAAGATAGTATACACGAATACATACACTAGCTATTACACGGTTTAAAATATATAATATTTTTAATTTTGTCTTTATCATTTGGAAAAAGTTGATAGGATAGTATACATGAATACATACACTAGCTATTACACGGTTTAAAATATATAATATTTTTTTTAATTAAATCGCTAGCACTTTTCAAACAGCAGCGCGCGAACCCCACCTTCTTTGTTGCATCCAAACAATAAATATACTTAAAACGACCTTTTTTAACTTTACTATTTTATATATTTGATAGTGAATGATTAATATAAGATATTCCAAAATAGAATAGTTTCCGATGAAGTATTTTATATATTATGTGTATTTTTTATATATATAATATAAATAATATAATATAATATAATATATAATATTATACCTATTAATTAATAATTAATAATATAATAATAATTGGCGCAAACTTTTCTTGGTAAAAGGAAAACGAGTAGGAAGGTGTTATCGGGATATGAATATTTTTTTGTACGTGCATTTATCCAACTTGTGTCGGTGATTGGGTGTGCATTTTTTTCTAGCGCAAACATTTTTGTAACCTTTTTTTTCTCTCTCTTTATTTAACCTCTCATTCTTTAATTTCTATAGTTCTATTAGACCACGGATAATAGTGACGCTTACGTAAAGTAAAAGAGGGGTACTTTTTGGGTATTGACGCTGACATGGCCATGACAGAAAAATGGAGAATTGTAATGGAGGGCTTTTGTAAAAAGTTTGACGGTAATGTGGTAAAATTTGATGGTATTTGAGGTGTAAATAATTAAAAGTGGGAGAGAAAAAAAATACTCATAACCAATTGCATGCTGCCATGTCACAAGCCGCCCCTTTCCTTTCTCCGTGATCCGCTAACCAACGCCCGAAAACAAACGCCCACAAACGCTCCATTCCGGGCGTTTGTGGGGGCGTTTGTCTTGACACCTCATGGGCATTTGGGGAATGCAGCCCCATTATCTATAGTCTTATAGTTCTATTATATAATTTACCGATAAATCGTTATAAATGATTCATAATGAACAATGTTTTTCAATTTATTCTAGATGATTATATATACAATATGAATGTTTACTCAAATTTTTATCCATAAATCATTATAAATGATATATAAATATGAATGCTCCCTCAAATTTATATTGCTATTGGTTACGAAGTACTCCCTCCGTCTCATTACAAGTGTCCACTTACTTTATGCACACAGTTTTAGAAAATTTCACTAACTTCGTTCTCCACGAATCAGAAATCTTTTCTCTCCAGAATAACCTATTCTTATTGGTTGAAAAAACAAAGTGAACACTTGAAATTGAACATCCCAAAATGAAAATGTGGACATTTATAGTGAGACGGAGGGAATATATGATATACATTTAAGTGACAATGCAAATCTTAATAATAAATTGCTCTGTATAAATTAATAACCCTAAAGAGGTAACTTAATGGTTAGACATTTTAAAATCTTTAATTAAGACTTAAATTCAATTTCTATAAGCTATAATTTTGAAGCATTGCCTTTCAAAAAAACATTTATTTACGTTAATTACTTGAATTTAAAATATTTATTAAATTTGAAAATGATTTCAGTTGAAAATGCACAATAATTAGGAAAAATATTTAGTAAATTGTTAATAATGCAACGTTTACGAACATTAATTTAGTTATCTTAAAAGTTCAAATGTTTTAACTAAGATGACTGCAAGTTTAACTACTTACCAAAATTTTAAAGGGAAAGACCACTTCTAACTCCTATTAATTGTTAAAATTAACGGTCACTTCCTCTCTAAATGATGTTTCATTCATATCTGACATACGAGTTTAAATAAAATATGAGCATTCTTTATACTAAGAGTCAAATTTGTCAAATGTTGTTGTTAGACATAATTTATAAAACAAAACGTAAAAAGTTAAGGTCAGTTGTTTTCTTAAAAGAGTGAACATTTATTCTTTTTTAGAAATAGTGAAAGTGAAATTAAAATGAAAATGTTAATATTTATTTTAGAACACACCAATTAAAGTTATATCATTGCGCCACCATGTTAGTAGAGCCCATGTTCAAACATTAACGTTGTTGGAGGGGTAAATCGGTATTTTTGGTGAATCTAATCGTATCCATCATTGTCATTCATATCCTTGACTAAACAACTATAAGATTTTTTTTATTTATTTATTATGAAATATGAAATATACATTGCTTATCTTTACATATTTACAGTATAATTTTAGTTTTATTTATTCTCTTAAAAGTTTGGTCTTATTGTTATTAATAAGCAACTGGCATCTTAACGAAGGCCGGCCTAATATTTCTCAAAATTGACATTTTTATCTACATCCAACCATATAAGAGATGTCACTCTATATTTGCTGTCAAAGAACCTTTACCTTTCATTTTCTGGACATAATTGAAATTACCTTTAAGTTTCCTACTTTCCTCATATTTAATTATCAAAATACTCCATCTGTCCCACCACAAGTGTCCACATTTTCATTTTGGGATGTCCAATTACAAGTGTTCACTTTGTGTTTCAACCAATGAGAAGAGGTTATTCTGAAGATAGAAGATTTCTGATTGGTGGAGAATGAAGTTAATGAGATTTTCTAAAACTGTGTGCAAAAGTAAGTGAACACTTGTAATGGGACGGGGGAAGTAATACGGAGTAATATTCAGACTCAAAGTTGTTATATTTGTGTACTCCGTATAAGACTGCTTGTAACGCATCGTTATTGCCACCAAAACACCATCATCACACCACCATAGTGCCACTATGTGGCATGATGGAGCTCAAAATTGGGCGGCGCGATGGGACAGAGTGATGGTAGCGTGTGTGTGTGTGCGTGTCCTCTTTTGTGTCCTCTTTTGATTTGGATTCAGCAACTATCCGTTGCCCCATTTCAAAAATCAAACGACTCATTTTCTTTATTAATTATATTAAAATAAATATTATAAACCATTATATCTCTATAAATTCAACCCACTTCTACACATTTTTTTCTACAAAAAACTAACACATTTCTTTCATTATCTAAAACATCTCCTAATGATGTCTAACTAAAATCTCAATCCTAATGAGGGCAGTTTCTCAAATCTCTACTCGTTCGGGTCACCAAATTTTCCTGGGTCGTCCGCAAATTCACTGGAAAATCCTGATTTTGGCTTCATTAATTTGAATATTTACAGTGTTAGAACATAAATAGGTTCAAACACACTTATATAGATGTTCGAATAGTTGCCCGTGGATTTTGTTATCAGAACGTGTTCATCCTAATTCTTAAGTCTCTTCATGCATGCTCGTCATTTTAGGCTTTTAGTTCTACTAATGGTTTGTTTGTTTTCTCATTGATGTTGGTTGTGGATCATGGTAGTAATGGTTGTTTGTTTTCCTCCCTCCCTGCTTTTAGTTATATAGAGTTACTACACCAGCATCTCTTAATCTCATCTTTCAGATTAGCTTAAGCAATCAGTGAACCTTTTGACTAAGTGTAAGACCCTAATATTTATTGTACATAGAGTATTATTGGTGTACATCAAGTGTGTGAAGCGTGGTATAAGTTTAAAAGCTGACAGACTGATTGAACATCGTGCGCGCCGTGCACACTACCTGGCGACAAATTTATGATTTTTCCAATTAGAGTTAAATGAGGGGCTTTTTGGTCATTTCACTTGAGGCCGAATCTGAGGCCTTATCAGCTGGATTGGATCCAACTTTGGATCACTTTCACATCCACAAACACTCTAAACTATTTTAGAGAGAGAGAGAGAGAGAGTTCTAGAGAGAGATTTGGGGTTTTGGAGAAGAAGAAGCTCAAATTGATCAAAAGCTCGAGTGTTAAAATTGTTCACCTCGTTCCTATCTACGTTTTGGTAGTTGTGGTAAGTTCTAACACCGAATTTCATTGTTTGATTTTGATATTCAAGTTAGGGTTTGAACTTAAATTGTTGAGAAACCCATTTAAACTCATGAAGTGAGTTTAGTGTTGCTAGTAATCGGGTTTGTTGTTGTTGTTGTTGTTGGTGGGTTTTGGGTTGGAAACCGACTTGAAAATGATTTAGGACTTGGAATTGGGTTAATCACTAGGTTTGGTGATTATGGAAGTGTTGGAACCCATTTTGGAGTATTTGAAAGACTAATTTTGAAATGAGTCAAAATTAGGGTTTATGGGTGATTTTGAGAATGATAAGTGTTTAACACTTATGATTGGGTTAAATTGGCATATTAGGACCATTGTCACTAGCGTTAGTGATTATTGGTTAGTTTGGGGGGCGTTTCGTGCTTGAAAGTGCAATTGGTCGAAATTGAACTAAGTATCAATTGGGTTGGTTTGTAAGTCCACCCTAATTGTGTTGTTTGTATTGTGATAATGGAATAGGTACTTTCCATTGGCGAGTTGCGGATTATTCGGTAGCATTCATCAAGACGACAAGGTGAGTGTTAATATGCTATGTGCATGTGTACGTGTAGGATGTGTGCGGGTCGCGTGAAGTGAATCTCGGCTATAGAGCTCACTTCACATATAGTGGATTTGATGGACTTGTGTAATAGGTCCAATTGGCACGATTGTGCGTTTTGGTTGACCACCTTTGGGCGAGATGCACACTTTGTGTGTACATTATCACATATGCTTGTGATGGATTATAATACCCCAATGGCGAAGGGTTGGTATTGAGTTGTGAATTGGATGACCCCGATGATGTGGATTTTATAATCCCGGGACAGTGGGTTTTGATTTGGGGAGTAAATCACGTGTGGATGCGGATTCACGATGACGCGTGTAGTTCGGTCATTTTATTGAGGTAGTGATCTCGTGTGGTTGCGGATTCACTAAGGCTTGTGTAGTTCGGCCAACCTCGATGTTGTTGTGATATTGAAGATAGTAGTCTCGTGTGGTTGCGGATTTACTAAGGCTCGTGTAGTTCGGCCAATCTTCATTTGGTATTGGGTTAAGGGGTTAACCTTGGGCGGTATATATATATATTGTTGTATCGTTGTGATGTAGCTAACCCTCCGGGTGTAGCTTGTTGGTGTTGTTCATATCGTCGATGGTGAACTTACTCTGTTGACTTCTTAGCTTGTTGTATAGCGCTCGTACGGTATGCTTAGTTTAGTTCGCCTTATACTTGGATGCTCCGGCATGCGTTATCTGATTATTTGTGTGGCGTGTCCATTTTATGCATATATATGTATGTAGTATATTCTCACTCACTAAGCGTTAGCTTACCCTCTCGTTGTTTACATTTTTATAGATATGCATGGATGCGGTGGCTCGGGTAAGCGTGGGGACAAGTGGACTTGCGTAGTTGCTTAGAAGAGGTGCTTTTGGATTTGATTAGGATTAGGTGGCGGATCCCCAATCACCATGCTCGGTCTTTATTTTGTGTTAAAATCATGTGGTCGAAAACTTGTATTTTGTACGAAAGTCGTAAAATGGCCGATGTGGGCCCGGTGTCGTAAAACTCGTTTTATTATTGGAACGTGTTAGTTTTACCAAATATAAAATGTTGTGAAAAGCGTTTAGTCTAAAAGTGTCGGGAAGGGAAGATCTTTAAACGAAAAATGGAAATTTCGGACAGAACCTGAAATGGCTTGTGCGCGCCGCGCACATAGGGGGGCTGCGCGCTGCACGCCCCTTTGTTATATAAAAAAAAAAATTTCTTGCTGCGTGTTCGGTTGGATAACGGGTTGGGTCGTTACAAGTGGCATCAGAGCATGGTCTAAAGGATTTAGGTGACTTGAGATAGGTGCATAGATTTAGACTTTTGTGTGTGTTTATTTGTTGCGGGACTTGCAGGTGAACGGGTCGGAATGGGAACTTGGTTGGTGCCTTAGCGTGTAGGTGAAGTAACTAGGATTTTGGCTTGTGTTGTGATATAATTCTTGCGTATGTTTATATCTCGTAGAATTTTTGGTGCCTTATTACGGGTGCAAATCGTGTCTAACAAGTGATGTACGATGAGTGTTGAGCAAGATGGGGCGGTGTTGTGCGTGTGGTTTTATATGTTCGTGGACTAATCGTTTTGCATTCTTTAGAATGACGACGCGAAACGAGATCGAGACGAATGATGAGGAGTTTAACGCTAGAGTTGCGGCCGCCGTTGCGGAGCAAATGAGTGCGTTTCGAGAAGAAATGGATAGGAAGTATTCCGAATTTCGGAGTAGTAGTGAAATGGAGCGTTGTCTTAAGAGCTTCATGAGGACTAAACCCCCGATGTATGACGGGAAACCGGGTCCTTTGGTTAGCACAACATGGATCTCGGATGTCGAAGGGTGTTTTTGTACTATTGATTTCCCTCCCGAGAAGAGGACAAGACTCACTGCTAGCTTGTTGCGGGGTAGATCGAAGGATTGGTTGGATGGTAAGATTGATCTTGTCGGTGGTGAACCGTTTATGGCGTTATCGTGGGACGAGTTTAAGAAGAAATTCTTCGAGGAGTTCCGGACTCGAGCCGATTTGTCGGATTTGCGTAAGGAGTTGCGAAATTTTCAACAGGGTTCTATGGATTTGAATACTCCCAAGACGACCTTTATGGTGAAGGCTCGTTTTTGCCCGGAGTATATGGGAAATGATCATTTGTTGATGGAGGATTTCTATCGAACTTTGAATGATGACTTGAAGAACAAAATCAGCAGAGTTCACGCGAAATCGTTTGTGGAATTATTCGCCGTGGCTAGAGGTTTCGAGTCGTATTCGCGATCGGTGGTTAGTGAATCTTCAAGTAAGAGAAGGGTTATTTCGTATGGTGCTCCAAGTAAGGGAACTAAAGGTGCAAGTGTGAGCACGGGTGGTACACGGACGAGTATATCGGATTCTAGTGCGTCTAGGTGTTACAATTGTGGCTTGAGGGGTCACAAGTCTTGGGAATGTTCGGTGCCAAAGGGTGATGGCACGGCGTGCTTCAATTGCCAAGAAGAAGGACATCGTAAGTCGGAGTGTCCCGAGTTAGCGGGGACGGGTGTGACGAGAAGACGTTAAGGTACTTTTCGTCTTAATGAATATGTCCTTTGGTTATTTATCATGTGCCGATTGAGTTCGGATTTGTTAATTGCATCGTGTTATGCATATTATTGTTAGGGGTGACATTCCTAATGGAATTACCCTATGGTGGTGTATGGATTGACGGATGAAGGGCGTAAGACTTGGTGCAACCAAGCATTCCTTAGTCTTCAGGAAATGTTTCTACCAAGCCATGGGAATGGGCTTTGGTGTTCGGGTGTTAAGCGCGTGTTTGCTTTCTTGTTGAAGTTGATGAACCATGAGGTTCGACGGGTGGTTTAAAACTCTAAAGATCGAGTGTTTGATCTCGATGTGTGTTGGTAATGGAGTCTACATGACGCGATGTTTGGTGCCTCTTTCATACCTACTAGCGTGGTATTCGACTCCGATGGTGTTGCGGTCACATTGTACTTAGGGTACCGGAGAGAAACCCTTAGGTACATGAGTGACTAGGTGGAAATTTGACAAGCTAGAGCAATCGAAGGATTGCAAGATTAAAGTTTGTGTAATTGTGGTAAACTCTTCGTTCGAAGTGTTTAAGGATAGGTTAAAATCCTTTGTGTGCTCAAGGATAGGGCAAGGTATTGTGAAGTGTATATCATGGGATACCTTTATCTCGATGATGTGGTTATGGAACGGAGTTCTAAGTGCCGGGGGGGGGGGGGGGGGGGGGGGGGTTGTACTCTCGCACGAAGATATTCTAGTGTATTGATATGGGACGATGCTCGTATGGATTCGGAGCCAGCGTTGAGACCTACGTTGGTCGATTGTGGTAAGAGTACGATTTGGAATGAATTGTTGATAATGCTAAAAACGAACATATATTTCATAGCATTATCCCTCAAGAAAAACAAGCTTTTAGTTGCAATTATTCTATTTACAAGTGATATTCTTTTAAATAATAAAAGGTGAAGACAAAAGACAGATTCGACGAATTAAAGACGCAAACGACCAAAAAGCTCAAAAGTACAAAATACAATCAAAGTGGTTCCAATTGTTGATGAGAAACGTTTCAAAATTACAAGAGTACAAGACGTGAAACGCAAAGTACAAGATATTAAATTGTACGCAAGGACGTTCAAAAATCCGGAACCGGGACCAGAGTCAACTCTCAACGCTCGACGCAACGGACTAAAAATTACAAGTCAAATATGCACATAAATATAATATAATATTTAAATAATTCTTAAAATTATTTATATATTATATATTATATTTAAAATCCGTCGGCAGAAGAAACAAGCTCATGTGAGCTGGAAAAGCAGGCCATGCGATCGCATGGCCTGGCAGTTATAAAGCCATGCGATCGCATGGTGAATAGTACCAGGCCACATTCCTATAAAAGCATGCTCTGGTCGACTGATATATCCATCTTATCTCTCTATCTATAAACGTGTATATATATATATATATATATATATATATATATATATATATATATATATATATATATATATATATATTAATTTTAATTTTAATTTTAATTTCTAATAATAAGGGTATGTTAGCGAATGTTGTAAGGGTGTAAGTCGAAATTCTGTCCGTGTAACGCTACGCTATTTTTAATCACTGTAAGTTATGGTTAATGTTATTTTTAAATTAATGTCTCGTAGCTAAGTTATTATTATGCTTATTTAATGCCGAAATAATCGTGATGTTGGGCTAAATATTAAAATTGGGTAATTAGGCTTTGTACCATAATTGGGGTTTGGATAAAAGAACGACACTTGTGGAAATTAGACTATGGGCTATTAATGGGTTTTATATTAACTAAATGATACCTCGTTAAATTAATATATAGACTTATAATTTGACGTATTTATATATAACCACATACGCTTGACTGGGCACGGTGGGCGGGATATCTATAAATACCAATAATTGTTCATTATACCGGACACGGAACTGGATTAATAGTTAATAGACTTGTTGAAACAGTGGTGGATTACATTCAAGGGTAATTGGTGTAATTGTTAACAAAGTAGTAAAACTTTGGACTACACGCAGTCGATAACCTGGTGTATTCATTAAACAAAGTATTAAGACCTTGTTACAATTCGAATCCCCAATTAGTTAGAATATTTGACTTCGGGAATAAGAATAATTTGACGAAGACACTCGCACTTTATGATTATGACTGATGGACTATTATGGACAAATCCGTATGGACATATCGAATAATCCAGGACAAAGGACAATTAACCCATGGGAATAAACTAAAAATCAACACGTCAAACATCATGATTATGGAAGTTTAAATAAGCATAATTCTTTTATTTCATATTTAATTGCACTTTTAATTATCGCACTTTTATTTACTGTCATCGTATTTAATTGCACTTTTAATTATCATACTTTTTAATTATCGCAATTTTATTTTATCGCAATTTTATTTATCGCAATTTCATTATCGTTATTTACTTTACACTTTAAATTAAGTTATTTTTATTTTTAATATTTTACATTAGGTTTTAACTGCAACTAAGATTTTAAAATCGACAAACCGGTCATTAAACGGTAAAAACCCCCTTTTATAATAATAATAATACTTATATATATTTTTGTATTTTTATAATTATAAGTTAAAAATATAGCGTTAAGCTTGTTTAAAAGATCCCTGTGGAACGAACCGGACTTACTAAAAACTATACTACTCTACAATTAGGTACACTGCCTATAAGTGTTGTAGCAAGGTTTAGGTATATCCATTCTATAAATAAATAAATATCTTGTGTAAAATTGTATCGTATTTAATAGTATTTCGTAGTAAAATTAATATTATTTCCTAGTACAACTCGCACACATCAAGTATTTTTGGCGCCGCTGCCGGGGAACACTAAAACGCCGAAAGCGCAACGCTAAAAAAGAAAAAAAAATATATCTATATTTTTATATTTTTAAGAGTTTATTTAAAATTTTTAAAATTATAAAGTATTTTTATTTTTATTTTAGTTTTTAAATTATAAGTTTTTATTTAATTTATATAAGTATTTTATTATTTTATATAAATACTTATATTAAAAACAGAAAAAAAAATTAAATAGTAAACCACTCGGCCCAATCACTGTAGCAGCCCAAAGTCTGGCCCGAATTCGCAAGCTATGCGATCGCATGGAAAATCAACTAACACCTCATGCGATCGCATGAGGTGATTTGACTGGTCTGGTAACTTAGTCCGACCAGTTTAGGGTTTAAAATTAATTATAATTATTATAATTAAAACCCTAATTAGGGTTTAGTATTTTATTAATTAGTTTAGTTTTTATTTAATTTGTATTATTAAGTTTAATTAGTTTAATTAAATATAAAAATTAATAGTTTTATAAAATAAATAATATAAAAATAATATTTTTATAAAAATAAGTAATTTGATCACTTTTTATATCTTTTTATATTTTGTATCTTTTTATTTGTTTTAGCGTAATATTTATATTTTTTGCTCGTATTTAGTTTTAAGACATAGTATTTGCCATAGTTATTTTTATTTCTAGATTTTTAGTCTTTGCCGTAAAATCCCTTAAGTGCTTTTTCTTTAAACTAAGATTTAGATGCTTTAGAATTTTGCGACGCCATTTTAATTTTTTAGTACCTTTTTAAGTTATTGCCGTTTTGGGATATAGTATTTCTCTAAGCTTTAATATTTTTTGACGTAACTTTTAATTCTTAGTTTTTAGTTCCTTTTTAAGTTTCGACGCGCTACGTTTTTTTATTATTTTTCGACGTTTTTCGACGCGCTCTTTTTCTTTCTTATTTTTCGCCACTCTAGTTTTTAGGACTTATCTAAAATTTCTTTAAATTTCAGCGAAAAATTATTTTAAGCGATTAAATTGATAGACATCCAAATTTTCTGCTTCGTAGTAATAGTTGGATTTGTTAGTGGCTGAGTTGTGAGCTTCCGATTTAAAGGGTTCTGGCTCCCTACTGCATCTATTGGCTATTCGAAATGTGGGCAAAAGCAGAAAAGTCTATTAATTTGATAACTTATATAATTTTTATCTTTTATAACTAATAGGAAATTCAGTGAATGCACCGAGCAAAACGTTCACCACCTCTTGTACGTTTGATAACGCCAAAATTATACATGTTTATTGTCGTTATTTCGATCCAATGTTGTTCCATTTGTATGTAATTGTTATACGTATGTATTGTAATTCATGTACATTTGTAAAAAGTCCATTGTGAATGAATAAATGAAGACCAACAGCGAAAACAGAGTTAAAACGAAGATCGAATGCGTAAAACAGCCCGAAACCACTGAAACAGGTCCAAATGCGGCGCATCTCTCTTAGATGCGGCACATCTTTACACCAAATAACTCCCGACAGTTTCAGATGCGGAGCATGAAGACTTCTGGGCCAAAATAGCAACAGATGCGGCGCATCTGAGATGGATGCGGCGCATCCAAGCCAGATGCGGCGCATCTGTCCTAGATGCGGCGCATCTGACCCCCTGCCGACAGTCCTGAGTGCAGAATCGAGCTGGAATCTACTAAACGTAAAGAGATGCGGTGCATCCCAAAGAGATGCGGTGCATCTGGTCACTTTCTGGCCAAAATACCTAACTTTTGAGGCTATTTAATGAAGCAAATGGTTACTTACTTGATAGACCTTCACTACTACGTTCTCCCCCAGTTTTAAGACGATTTTCAAGGTCCAAGGAAGGCTGCAAGTTAATCTCCACTCTTTCAACAATTAAATTTAAGCTAGGATCGTTTATCGCAATTGGTACTATTGTTCTATATCTTTTTAACATGAATTCAACTTGTATTTACTGTTTCATTAGTTCTACTATGATTATGTTAGGCTAAAAGCCTTGTGTGTTTGCTTCAATGTAAGATTTATGGCTTGGGATTGTTCTATACTTTGATGTTATGCTAGTTATACATATGTTTGATTGATTTAATTATCTAGTTCAACCGTAAGAACCATTGTTATGCATGTTTAGATCATTACTTCAATTATATAGATTGCAACCTATTAATGTGAGTTAACTAGGAAAACAATCTATACTTCAATACATCTAGTAATCTAGACGATTAGATACATACACTTAAGTGATTTTGTTATGTGTTTAATTCGGTAATTGAATAAGTTCCAAAGCAACATAGTTATGAAATTACCTCAAGTGATTGTTGTAATTAAGGTTTCACGTGAGTTTAACCGAGTTGAATCTAGTTAGTTAATCAATCTAAATCACCATGTTCTTTCAAGAAATCCATTGTTGTAACTATCTTTATATTCTAGTTCAATTATACGAGTTATGACTTGATTTATGTGAATTTATCAAAGGCTATAATTTGTACTTCAACACCTAGTGATCTAGACACCTATATGTGAATATAGGATGGTAATTGGATGATATTTAGGTTTTACAATCATGTAGTTTACTTAGAGTGATCTTTGTAAACTAGGTTTTATGTGAATTTAACCAAGAAAGAATCCTGTTGATTAAACATAGTTCCTAAGTTTATAGATATTGTGAAATTGATATAAACTACTCTATTCTAACTATCGCATAACGGTTTTAATTATAAAAGAACAATCACTGTCATCTATCAAGCATAGAAGTAAACACCGCATTCTCATTCTTGTTAATTATTATTTTTATTTACTGTTTCGTTAAACAAAAACACAACTTTAAATATAAACCCCCTTTTTAGAATAATTAATTGTGGTAAAATCATTTAAACAAACTTCTCCCTGTGGATCGAACTGGTCAATTTACTTGCTAGTTACTACATGATCGGGTTTTAGTTGCCTGTATTATGTGTTAATTATTGAGCATATTGTCTACATTTTAAAGGTTACGTCTTGACACATCAATTTTTTGGCGCCGCTGCCGGGGAGCGGTTTTGTTAAAAGATTTTAATAAACTTTGAATTATTCAATCCTTTTGTAGGAATTCAATTCCTAGAAAAGTTACTTTTTATTGTAAGCTTGTATTTTTGCAATTGGTTTGTTTTTGGTGTTGTGATTGCAGGATAGGTATTAGTGCATGAATCTACGTTCTTCCAACTCTAATTTAATTCCTTCATATCCTGAACCTGAAAGAGAACTTCATGAACGCTTAAGAGCTCAAGAAGTAGAATCTCTTGCTCAAGGTTTAGAGTCACTTTCGTTAGATTCTAACTCTGAACCAATTTTTCAACCAATCATCGAGCCAGTCATTAAAGAAGAGGAAGAGATGACTGCTACAAATCAAACGATGGATGCTTTGATGAAGGCAACAAGGACAGGACAAGGCCACGCAATTGTTCAACCTACGATGACTGATGGTTTTGAAATAAAGGGGCAATTTCTCCACATGGTGACTAATACATGCCAATTCGGTGGGGCCCCAAATAAAGATGCTAACGAGCATCTTCATAAGTTTGTAAGCATTTGCAAGCTTTTCAAAATCAAAGATGTCTCCGATGAAGTTTCATGTCTAAAAATCTTTCCATGATCCCTAAAGGATGATGCAAGAGATTGGCTAGACTCATTACCGGAAGGTTATATTGAAAACTGGAATGATATGATGGACAAATTTTTGTCAGAATTCTTCCCCGCTTCGAAAGCAGCAAAATTGCAAAGTGACATAAATCACTTCAAGCAAAAGTCTAACGAGACTCTTTATGAAGCTTGGACCCGATTTAATAAAATGCTTAGGGTATGTCCTCAACACGGGTTGAATACATTCCAAAAAGTCCAAATTTTCTATAAAGGAGTCAATGTGGCTACCCGGAAGGATATAGATGTTGCAGCAGGAGGATCAATCATGAAAAAAACGCCCGAAGACGCTCACACGATAATTGCCGATATAGCAGCCCATTCTCATAATTGGCATCAGGAGATGGAATTCTCTAGATCATCAACAGTTGCTAATGTCGAAAGCAACGATGAAATCGCTGCATTAAAAGTTCAATTGGCAAATCAAGCAAGGCAAATCGAGAAGGTAACCAAAGAAATGCACGCTATCAGGGTAGGGTGCGAGTTGTGCCAAGGTCCCCATCTCACGCGAGATTGCGACCAAACGACGATGGAAGAGCAAGCAAATTTCCTAGGTTACATGCGAAAAGGTGAGATGAATTTTGACGACTTTCCGGCGGTTGAAGCAAATAACCGGAAATATCCTCCTGTGAACAGTTATCAAATAGGAGGACCTTCAAGTTCAAACAACAACTACCACGGAGGAAATGCAGGTTACCAAAATAACCGAAATTTCCAGAATCAAAATCAAAGAAATACACCACCGGGTTACAATCATCTAAATAATCGTAATCAACCCCCACGAATTTACCAAAATAATTTCCAACACAATCAACCACAAGCACAACCACAAGCACTTATACAACCACAACCTGAGAAGAAATCCGTTTTAGAAGATCTGTTGAGAGATTTTATGGTTAAACACGAACAAAATGCAGAAATTCAAACTCAGCAAATTCGCAATCAACAAGCTACGATTCAAAACTTAGAAAGGGATGTTGGAAGGATCTCACAGTTACTAGCAGAGAGACCACCTGGTGCTCTCCCCTCAAATACTCAAGTGAATCCTAGTAACAATCAAACAAGGAATGAGCATGTAAATGCTATAACCACTAGAAGCGGTTTAACTACTAACCCGGAGACCCTTAAGTCCCCGCAAGTTCCCTTGTCTCCTTCTGTTTTGCAGGTGCCTGTTGATGTAGATGAGCATGTTGAAAAAGAGCAAGATAAAGGTGATCCACCGGAGGTCATATCGAAGAAAAGTGAAGAACCACCAGTGAAGGTGTACAAGGCACCTATTCCATACCCAAAAGCGTTGAAGAAAGACAGACTCGCGAGCCAATATCAGAAATTTGCGAATATGATCAAGCAAATCAGCATTAACATGCCACTCGCGGAGGTTCTTAAGGGTATGCCCCATTACGGGAAGTTTTTGAAAGATCTCATATCCTCGAAAGGAAAATACCAAGAAGTATCTGCCACATTCCTCCATGAGGAGTGTTCGGCCATCTTGAAAAAGCAAAATGTACCTCCAAAATTGGGAGATCCGGGTAGTTTTATCATACCATGTATGATGGGTGATTCGGTAGTGTATGATGCGCTAGCCGACCTAGGTGCAAGTGTTAACCTAATGCCTTACTCGTTATACTTGAAACTTGACTTAGGAGATTTGAAACCAACCCGGATGGGTATTCGATTAGCAAACCAATCATTTGATACTCCCATAGGTATAGCCGAGGATATTCTTGTAAAAGTTGGCACACTTGTCTTTCCCGTCGACTTTGTTATTCTAGAAATGCAAGAGGACACAAAAGTTCCTATCATTTTAGGACGTCCTTTCCTTAACACTGCAGATGCTATCATTAATGTCCAAAAAGAACAATTAAGTCTAGGTGTGGGAGACGAGAGAATAGTTTGTAATATTGACAAAGCCATGAAAAGACCCACTTCCACCGATGACTCTTGTTTTCAAATTGATGTTATAAACTTTTGTGTTGAGAATGAATTACAGGAGCTACTTGAAATTGATACCTCGGGGTTTGCCCCGATGAGTGAAAGTGAATATTTCAATATTATTGAGGATTTTGATGAGTTGATGAAAGTGGTCACGGATGATGAGACCATGAAAGAAGAATTTCCTGAGGAAGAAGAATCATTTGAAGATATCGGAAATAAAGATAGATTCCGAATAAAGAATTCCTTGGAAGAACCACCCGTACTAGAGCTTAAGGAGCTACCCAAACACTTGGAGTATGCTTACCTCGAAGGTACATCTCAATTGCCAGTAATTATTGCTTCACATCTTTCCGGTAACGAGAAGAAAAGGTTAATCTCTGTTTTGAAAACCCATAAAAAGGCTATAGCCTGGAAAACGACCGACATTCCAGGGATAAACCCGTCT
This sequence comes from Rutidosis leptorrhynchoides, assembly GCF_046630445.1. NCBI lineage: Eukaryota > Viridiplantae > Streptophyta > Magnoliopsida > Asterales > Asteraceae > Rutidosis > Rutidosis leptorrhynchoides. Next base: position 78,544,848 of record NC_092339.1, on the reverse strand, counting down.
TATTGTACACATAAAATTCTCCTTGAAAATGACTTCAAACCAGTAGTACAAAGACAACGCAGGCTAAATCCCAACATGAAAGAGGTTGTTAAAAAGGAGGTAGTCAAGCTTCTTGACGCCAGGTTAATCTACCCCATCTCCGATAGTCCTTGGGTTAGTCCAGTACAAGTAGTACCCAAAAAGGGGGGTACAACCGTTATTGTAAATGAAAAAGACGAACTCGTTCCAACTAGAACGGTTACCGGCTGGAGAGTCTGTATTGATTACAGGCGTCTCAATGATGCCACTAGAAAAGATCATTTCCCGTTACCTTTTATTGATCAAATGATTGAACGATTAGCGGGGAAAGAATACTATTGCTTTCTAGATGGTTTCTCCGGTTACTTCCAAATTCCAAATGATCCCAACGACCAAGAAAAGACCACATTCACTTATCCTTTTGGGACCTTTGCCTATCGCCGCATGCCATTTGGTTTATGCAATGCACCCGGAACCTTTCAAAGGTACATGATGGCAATTTTTGATGATATGGTAGAGGATTGTATGGAAGTCTTCATGGATGACTTTTCCGTGTTTGGAGACTCCTTTGAATCGTGTCTTTTTAACCTTGAACGTATGCTTATCCGATGTGAGAAAGCAAATTTGGTCCTGAATTGGGAAAAATGCCACTTCATGGTGAAGGAGGGCATTGTACTTGGTCACAAAATATCTCGTGCGGGAATAGAGGTAGATAAAGCTAAAATTGAAGTTATCTCTAAGCTACCTATACCGATGAATGTCAAGGCAATTAGAAGCTTTCTTGGTCATGCGGGATTTTATAGGCGATTTATCAAAGATTTCTCTAAAATTGCCCGTCCAATGACCAAACTTCTTGAAAAGGATGCTCCATTTGACTTCGATTCCAATTGTGAGAATGCATTTTCCATTCTAAAGTCAAAACTCACACAAGCTCCCATTATCATGTCTCCGGATTGGAGTATGCCTTTTGAGTTAATGTGTGACGCGAGCGACTATGCCTTAGGAGCTGTCTTAGGACAACGACCCGATAATCATTTTCGTCCAATTTATTATGCGAGCAAAACACTAACGGGAGCTCAAATTAATTACACCACCACGGAAAAAGAGCTCCTAGCGGTTGTTTATGCGTTTGATAAATTTCGGTCATATTTGGTGTTGTCCAAAACCATTGTTTACACGGATCATTCGGCTCTTAGGTACTTATTCTCGAAACTAGATGCAAAACATCGTCTCATACGTTGGGTTCTTCTACTTCAAGAATTTGACATTGAGATACGTGATAAGAAAGGAGCCGAGAATCTAGCCGCCGATCATTTATCCCGACTTGAAAACCCCGAATTAGAACAACTTGATGATACAATCATCAAGGACACATTTCCTGATGAATCTCTAATGAGGGTTGACAAGGAATCTGAAATCCCATGGTTTGCCCATTTTGCAAACTATCTTGCTTCAAGCATTCTTCAAAAAGGACTTTCTTATCAACAAAAGAAGAAATTCTTTGCGGATTTGAAGTCCTATTTCTGGGAACATCCCGACCTATTCCGTGTTGGTGCAGATCAAATGATTCGCCATTGTGTGTACGGAAAAGAGGCTCAACAAATTCTCGAGCATTGCCATCAAGGGCCCACCGGCGGTCATTTTGGACCAAACCACACCGCAAGAAAAATCCTTGACTCGGGCTTTTATTGGCCCACGATCTTTAAAGATGCCCATAATTTTGTTCGGACTTGCAATGCATGCCAACGAACGGGTAACATCACGAAAAAGGATGAGATGCCTCAAACCGGCATCCAAGTTTGTGAAATCTTTGATATTTGGGGAATCGATTTCATGGGACCATTTCCAAGTTCCCATAAGTGCAAATACATCCTAGTAGCCATTGACTATGTATCTAAGTGGGCTGAAGCAAAAGCTTTACCTACGAATGATGCTAGGGTGGTGGTGAACTTCTTGAAAAATCTCTTCTCGCGCTTTGGAATCCCAAAAGCGCTCATATCCGATCGAGGAACTCATTTTGCCAACAACCTTCTTGAAAAGGTGTTGAAGAAGTATGGCGTAACTCATCGTTTCTCTACTCTGTACCACCCGCAAACGAGTGGTCAAGTGGAGAACACAAATCGTGCCTTGAAACTCATACTTGAGAAGACGGTTGATAACAACCCTAAGATTTGGCAACGCAAGTTAGATGATGCGTTGTGGGCCTTTAGGACTGCTTTTAAAACACCAATCGGTACCACACCATTTAGATTTGTATACGGTAAAGCATGCCATCTTCCGGTTGAAGTGGAACATAGAGCGTACTGGGCATTAAAACTTTGTAATTTAGACATGGAAAAGGCTGGTGAAAACTGATTCATGTAATTGCATGAATTGGAAGAGTTGAGGTTAGAAGCGTACGAGAATTCGAGCTCGTATAAGGAGAAAACGAAAAGGTGGCATGATGCCCGATTGAAAGAAGTGAAAGAGTTTAAAACCGGTGATAAGGTTTTGGTTTTTAACTCACGGTTTAAATTTTCTCCCGAAAAGTTGAAGTCCCGATGGACGGGACCTTATTTGGTGAAACAAGCATTCCCATCGGGATATGTTGAGTTGTTTGGAAACGGAAATACCTTCAAGGTGAATGGTCATCGCTTGAAACTCTATTTCGATGGAGTGGACACCACAGTTCAAGATGACATCACCCTATTCCCCAACGCTAATTTGCTTGGGACGGAGTCGCGTGAACGACTCGTTAAACTTCACAACATGTATATAGTCCCACTCGTGTACGTATTTTAATATATTTGAGTGTTTTGAGTGATTTCTAAGTTATTATAAGAACCAAGTTATTTAAGGACCTTCCGAAATGTTTAAAACGCGAAAAAAACGTCAAAAGCTAGTGCAACAGGGGCAGATGCGCCGCATCTGTGATGGATGCACCGCATCTGCAGACAAGAAAAATCCCGTGAATTTTGAATGCGCCGAGAAAGGGTTATGCGCCGCATCTGGACCAGATGCGCCGCATCTGAATTTTGGACCATCTGATGCGCCGCATCAGCTTCAGATGCGCCGCATCTGAGCCAGATGCGCCGCATCTGCTGCAGATGCGCCGCATCTGTGTCTGTATGTTGGATTCTGCCCAATTTTTTTTGCACAAATACGGGAGTTTATCATTTTTTCTCATTTTTTCACCTACTACTCCGAATCCCATCTCAATCTCTCTCAAAATTTCAATCTCTACTCACTAATTGAACCGATTAATCCCATCTTTGAGCATCAAATCCGAATATCAACATGAGAAAGGTAATATTAATCCTAAACACTTCATGATTCTTGTGTTCTTCAATCTAAAAATCAGATTTAGCTTGTTCTTAGTGTGAGGATGTTTGAATGTTCATGTTTTGGTCGTTATATGCTTAAATTGTTGCTACTAATCCTTATTCATGCTCTAATTTCATGATTATTTGCTTCAATCTTTACTTTGGAAATTAGGGTTCTTCATGAATTTAGGGGTTTCGGACTTTTGGCCATTAAATTATTCAATTGAGATATTTTGAAGTTTGATTACTAGTATACATTAACAAAATCGCATGAACCTTTGTTGAATTACATGAATACATAAATTATTGAATTCTAGGGTTCTTGAATTAGGGATTTTGACCTTTGTTAACTAGTAAGTGTTCTAAGTTGAAGTTATGCAAATCATTACTTATGGTAAACACATGTGAACCTTAACTTGGTGTTATTTCGATTTGAAAGTAATTATTATATAAGTTAAGGATTATATGATTAAGCATTTTGATGAAGTTGTTGACTTGAGATGAATTTAATGTTCTAAATGAAGGTATTTCGTATGCCCGAGAGACATATTAAATTAACGTGGCTAGCATGTTATGATCCAAGTCGGGTCATACCCAATAACAAACTTACCAACACCTTAAATGTATTTAATCTTAACGATTAGGTCGTTAAATTAATACGCGACACTTGGACTTTAGAAAATCGGTTTTCTAAAATATTATTACTTGAGATAAATTATTTGGATAATTTATATGATATGGTATTAATCATTTGTAAGATTAATAGTTGTGTTATGATACATTTTATAAAAGGTTTTATAAAATGGAAATTAAATTGGAACAAGTAACATATACATGGTGGAACTTGTTTTATAAATTTAAAAGACTAATTTTATAAACATCCCCATGGGGGGACGGTTTTTGTGAGGACCAAGAGGTCCACCCATGCTACTTTTGTAAGTTTCAAAATGCACAAAGCCTAATGTACTTGTTCCTTGACCAAAAGATAATACACACATGCATTCAAACATCAAGTAAGAAGAAATAAGCTCTCTTTCTTCCTTGTTCCAATTCTGGCCGAATTCTTCAAGCAAGAGAGAGGTGACTTTGAGTTTATTGGAAGCTCATTTTCTAGTGTAACAAAATCCTAACCAATTTACAAGGTGTTGGTTATAAGTTTGGGGTATAATCCCTTGAGGTTTCACCATTAGAAGCTAGCATTCATCATCATCTTTTATTGTTGCTGCTGGCCGAAATTTTTAGCACAAAGAAGTAGGTTTCAAGCTAGATTAACAAGGGTGTTGAGGCTACCAAGTCTAGCTAACTTAGGGGTGGTGTTGGAGGATCAAAAGCTTGAAGTTCTACACTTTTGTTCATCATTCTACTACCATTTTGGACAGCCCTTAAACTTAGTATTAAGGAGGTATAAAACTCTATCTTTTCTTGTTAATTTGTAAGCATAATATTCACAACTTGATCCAAGATGGGATTTAACTTTAATTGGTTTAAAGATAACAAATTTAATTGATTATTACACGCTTCCGTTTATTATGATTCTTAAAAGGTTTTAAGATATATGAACTTGTTAAATCCCAACAATGGTATCTAGAGCCGAAGTTGTTGAAATATGCTTCGAATTATTGTTTTAAACCCACTATATTTGCATTCTAAGTACATGCATGAAAGAATAATGCAAAAATTGTTGGTTTTGGGTGGGTACTTCATTATGGCCGAATTTATTAGGGTTCAAAATTGGGTTTTGAGCTCTATCATTTGGTCATATTTTGTTGCATGTTAAAGTTCACAATCCTAGCCTTGACCTTGTGTTGATTGCATGTTATATTTGGTTGATTTGTTATATTCATTTGGTATGTAATATTATTCATTCAATTGGCATGTAATAATTATTATTTTGGCTATGTAATTTGTTTTACATTTGGTATGTAAAATAGAATAGGTTGTATTTCATTTTCTAGATAAAAATGTATTAGGATACATATTTTGTAAAAATGAAGAACAAGATGATGAAGACTTGAAGAACACAAGGAGCATTTGGATGCAAGGTTAAGTGGGAGATTGTAATCTCCTACTTTGTATTATTACCCCTTAACCCGGTGACATTTGTTTTCGGCTAAACAAATGTCCACCAAAATGGCTAGATTGTGAACACGCTTATTTTGCATGTGTGGTTGTTTGTATGATTATTGTTTTGCATGTTTGGTTGATACAATTAATCACAAGATAACAACAAACAAAACGACAATTTAATTGGTTAAATTAGACGTTCTAAGTACATGCAAAACGGCAATTTAAATGGTTAAATTAAAATAGCAACCAAAACCCTTAATAAATGGTTATTAAGAACATGAAAAGGATAACGTATATAAAATGGTTTATATCAAGTAATTGGCTCAATTACAAGACATGAAATTGGTTTTTCACAAGTACCATACACTAAATGCATGTTGGTGTATGGCATAAAAGTTTTCTCAAACTAGAATTAACGAAAACTTAAAATCCCTTTTACAAACAAGGTAAACAAGTTTAACGCCATCCTATTGTGTGACACTTAAAAGTATTAGGGAACTCATGATGGGATAAAGGTCACCTAACCGTTATGAGCAAACTAATATGATTAAGGTAAATTTCACATGCTTGTGGGATAAAGGTCACCTAACCACTTGTATGTTAAATTTACAAGTCTATACAAGTAGGACGACTTGATTTGGGAATCATGAACTTAGGGTCACCGAAGCATGAGGAACAAATAGGCGTTGATGGGATAAATATGCCATGCAAAAGGATTGCATGATCCCATACTCTAGAAGTTGCAAATGGATTGCAATTGTCATTTATTGACTACCTAGCTAAATCAAATTGCGGGATGAAGGTCACCTAACCGAAATTTGGTTTACCGTTGGATTCTAGAATTTAATAATTCAATTTGATTTAAAGGGTATTGAATGTTAAATTAAAATCGATACTTAAACGAACTTTGTTAATTTTGTAGATGGCCGCCAATAACAACAACAACATTCCAAACGCACCACTTAACCTAAACCACCTATCATTAAGGTCTCTCTTAGAGAAAGACAAACTCAACCATACCAACTTTATGGATTGGTTCCGCAATCTTCGGATTGTCCTCAAACATGAGGATAAAGCGTATGTACTTGAGGACCCCATTCCCGATCAACCGGATGAGAATGATGTGGAGGCAATGGCCTCTTACGATAAGTATTGCCACGACTCCATTCAAATCTCATGCCTAATACTTGGGACTATGATACCCGAACTCCAAAAGGATTTCGAGCACCATAGTGCATACGACATGATAACGCAATTGAAGGAGATGTTCCTCCAACAAGCGCGTGTCGAGCGCTTCGAAACGGTTCGGGCGCTACATGCTTGTCGTATGGACGATACCCAATCGGTTTCATCTTATGTACTCAAGATGAAAAGCCTTATCGATCGTGCTAACCGACTTAACCTAAACATATCCAATGAGTTAGCCACCGATCTTATCCTTAACTCCCTATCAAAAAGGTTTGATCAATTTGTAATTAATTACAATATGAATGGGATGGATAAGAGCATAGGTGAGCTTCACGGTATGCTTAGAACGGCCGAAACTAGCATGGGTAAAAGGGCTTTACCCGTGTTAGCAATCGATCAAGGTGGATCCAAAGGTAACGCCTCTAAGCCAAAGGTGGCTAAGAGGAAAGGACCCGCCCATCAAGGCAAAGGGAAGGGGAAGATGGTTACCCCAACCAAGAACAAGGCTAAGAAGCAAAAGGTAGCCGAGAAGGCAAACCCCAAGGAAGACCCATGTTTCGGTTGCGGTGAGATGGGTCATTGGAAACGAAACTGTCCGGTCTACCTTAAGGAGTTGAAGGAGAAGAGGGATGCAGGGCAAACCTCAGGTAATATATATATGGTATATATAGAGCTTAGTATTACTTCTTCTAATACATGGGTATTAGACACTGGATGTGGAACTCACATTTGCAATTCATTGCAGGGGTTCAAAAGAAGTAGCAAGCAAACGGGAACATCGAGTCTCTACATGGGTAATGGAGCCAAAGTGCCAGTGAAGGCTCAAGGAGACTTTGTGTTAAAGCTTCCAAGTGGTTTGGAACTTATTTTGAAAGATGTTTTGTATGCACCCGATTTATGTCGAAACATTATTTCCATTTCCCGTTTGAAACAATGTGGGTTTTATCTTAATTTTGTTAATGATGATATCCATATTTATTTAGATAATGTATTCTATTTCAAGGCTTCACCTTCAAATGGAATTTATGAATTGGTTCATGATGACACATCATCTAGTAGCTCAATGTACCATACAAGCACCAAGAAACTCAAAAGGGATTTGAGTGATTCCTACTTATGGCATTGTCGCCTTGGTCACATAAACAAGAACCGAATACATACACTTCAAAAGAATGGACTTTTGAAATCAAATGAAATGGATTCGTTTGAAGTATGTGAGTCTTGTTTACAAGGCAAGATGACCAAAGCACCTTTCAAAGGGACCTATGAAAGGGCTAAAGATTTATTGGGATTAATACATTCGGATGTATGTGGACCCTTTAAACCCATGACTAGGAATGGTGAAAGATACTTTGTTACTTTCATTGATGACTTTAGTCGTTTCGGATATGTCTACTTATTAAGACACAAGGACGAAACGTTTGAAGCATTCAAAGAATATCAAAACGAAGTACAAAATCAACTCAATAGGACAATTAAGGTACTTCGTACCGATAGAGGAGGTGAATACCTAAGCGATGCCTTCCAAGATCATCTTAGGAGTTGTGGGATTATCTCACAACTTACTCCACCCGGAACACCCCAGTTAAATGGAGTTTCCGAAAGGAGGAACCGAACCCTAATGGATATGGTTCGATCTATGATGGCAAGAAGCTCGTTGCCTCTATCATTTTGGGGTTATTGTCTAAGCTCCGCGGCCCGTATTTTAAATATGGCCCCAACCAAGAAAGTGGAACGAACTCCTCACGAGATGTGGTTTGGTAAACCTCCATCTCTATCATACTTAAAGGTATGGGGATGTGAAGCTTATCCTAAGTGTTACGTCCCTAATAAGTTGAATGCTCGATCCACGAAGTGTATCTTCATAGGATATCCCAAGGATGATATGGGATACTATTTCTATGATCCATCCGAGCAGAATGTATTTGTTGCTCGGAAGGCGGAATTCCTTGAAACTAAGTTCCTAATGGAAGGAAATAGTGAAAGGAAGATAGATCTTGAAGAGGTTCAAGATCAAGTAGATGATACACAATTGGTTGACACTAGCACTCAACATGAAAATGTTGATAGTGATCAAATGGATGATCAAAATACACAAGACGTTCGAAGATCTAGTAGGATTAGTAATCCTCCCGAAAGATATGGGTTTCTAGTAGATGGTTGCTATACGGTTGATTTGGATGAACCGACAAACTACGAAGATGCTTTATCAAGGATTGATAAAGATAAATGGCAGGAAGCCATGAACGCCGAGATGCAATCCATGTATGAAAACCAAGTGTGGGAACTTGTTGAGCAACCTCCTAGCTCTAAGCTAGTTGATTGCAAATGGCTTTTCAAGATGAAAACCGACATACATGGAAACTTGGATACTTATAAAGCTAGACTTGTGGCAAAAGGTTTCACTCAAACTCAAGGGGTTGATTATGATGAAACTTTCTCGCCAGTGGCAATGCTAAAGTCTATTAGGATATTATTTGCCATTGCTGCTCACTACGACTATGAAATATGGCAAATGGATGTCAAAACCGCTTTCCTAAATGGATATCTTATGGAAGATGTCTATATGGTCCAGCCTGAAGGTTTTGTTGATCCAAAATATCCTAAAAAGGTATGCAAGTTAAAGAAGTCAATCTACGGATTGAAACAAGCATCTAGAATGTGGAATCATCGTTTTAATGAGGAAGCCGAGAAATTTGGCTTCATTAAAAATGGTGATGAAGCTTGTGTATATAAGAAAGCTAGTGGGAGCACTATCATGTTCCTTATACTATATGTGGATGATATATTATTATTTGGGAATGATATTACCACAATGCAAGGAGTCAAAACTTGGCTAAAGAGTTGCTTCTCCATTAAGGATCTTGGAGATGCACAATACATATTGGGGATAGGGATCTATAGGAATAGATCCAAGAGATTGATAGGTTTAAGTCAAAGTACATACATTGATAAAATCTTGAAAAGGTTCAAGATGGAAAACTCTAAGAAAGGTTTGGTACCTATTCAAAGAGGAACCGTTCTCAGTTCATCTCAGTGTCCTACCACGAAAGATGAACAAGATAGAATGAAGAAAGTCCCATACGCATCCGCAATTGGGTCTATCATGTATGCAATGATATGTACTAGACCGGATGTGTCATGCGCTCTAAGCTTGACAAGTAGATACCAGAACAACCCAGGAAACAGTCATTGGATTGCTGTTAAAAGTATACTGAAATACCTTAGGAGGACTAAGGATATGTTTCTAATATACGGGTCTGGTGAGGAGGAACTCGTTGTAAAAGGTTACGTGGATGCGAGTTTCCAAACTGATCGAGATGACTCTCGATCACAATCCGGTTATGTCTTCATGTTAAATGGTGGTGCGGTCTCTTGGAAGAGTTCGAAACAGGAGGTTGTTGCGTTATCCACTACAGAGTCGGAGTACATTGCCGCCTCACTGGCAGCTCAGGAAGCTGCATGGATGAAGAAATTCATCGACGACTTAGGAGTGGTCCCTTCCATTCAGGACCCTCTTGAGATCTTTTGTGACAACGAGGGTGCGATTGCTCAAATCAAGGAACCTCGTGCTCATCAAAAGACTCATCACATTGAGCGGAGATTCAACTACATCAGGGATGAGGTTGAAAAGGGAAAGATATGTATTCACAAAGTTCACACAGATCATAATGTTGCGGATCCACTCACGAAGCTTTTACATGGGCCAAAACATGAGGGACATGTTTGTGCATTAGGGCTTCGATATTCTAGTGATTGGAGATGATCTACTTTATGTATTGTAATGGAACGAATTTGTTCAAACTCATTAATATGATTATGGTTTAATTTATTTTGAGTCATGTTCCTATTTGCATATTTTATCCATGAATAAGCTATTATTCTAAAATCCGTAGTTGATCACATTTGTGGGAACAAGTGTGAGGTTTAGACTATTATGAACTTGGATTGGTATACATTCAAGGACTGAATGTGGGGCAAGGTTGCAACCAAAGTTCATAGATATTTGTGGGACACAAATATTGGAAGACCCGCTCTCAAGATTTACTGTATGGAGCCTTCGTGGTTGATCACATGTAATCTTGAGTAAAGGCGAATATCATTGTATCCTCTGACCTGAGATACATATTGGGTTCTAATATTCACCGAGTATTATGCCTTGATTCTTTCCTTCGCTATTCTGAAATATGGTAGCACATAAGGAAGAACTCAGGTATATTACAAAGTGTATATCTAGGACGTGTGTAGTCAAGATGGAATTTGTCCCTCTTATTCGTTGAGAGTCAGATGTCTAAGGCCTGAAAAGTTAAATCTATAAGAGAGTGATCACTCTGTATCTCTTGGATTTAACATGACATCTAGGATGAAAGGATATAATGAAAGATTCACCTAATCATATTCAAGATGGGAACTCGAAAGGGATGATGTTATTGAATGGCACAAAGTCATAACATATTAGGGGTGATGGACGGTGTGTTAGGCTGTATCCATCACTTGCATTAATTTCTTATGTTTCTCGTGCAAGTGGGAGATTGAAGGTATTTCGTATGCCCGAGAGACATATTAAATTAACGTGGCTAGCATGTTATGATCCAAGTCGGGTCATACCCAATAACAAACTTACCAACACCTTAAATGTATTTAATCTTAACGATTAGGTCGTTAAATTAATACGCGACACTTGGACTTTAGAAAATCGATTTTCTAAAATATTATTACTTGAGATAAATTATTTGGATAATTTATATGATATGGTATTAATCATTTGTAAGATTAATAGTTGTGTTATGATACATTTTATAAAAGGTTTTATAAAATGGAAATTAAATTGGAACAAGTAACATATACATGGTGGAACTTGTTTTATAAATTTAAAAGACTAATTTTATAAACATCCCCATGGGGGGACGGTTTTTGTGAGGACCAAGAGGTCCACCCATGCTACTTTTGTAAGTTTCAAAATGCACAAAGCCTAATGTACTTGTTCCTTGACCAAAAGATAATACACACATGCATTCAAACATCAAGTAAGAAGAAATAAGCTCTCTTTCTTCCTTGTTCCAATTCTGGCCGAATTCTTCAAGCAAGAGAGAGGTGACTTTGAGTTTATTGGAAGCTCATTTTCTAGTGTAACAAAATCCTAACCAATTTACAAGGTGTTGGTTATAAGTTTGGGGTATAATCCCTTGAGGTTTCACCATTAGAAGCTAGCATTCATCATCATCTTTTATTGTTGCTGCTGGCCGAAATTTTTAGCACAAAGAAGTGGGTTTCAAGCTAGATTAACAAGGGTGTTGAGGCTACCAAGTCTAGCTAACTTAGGGGTGGTGTTGGAGGATCAAAAGCTTGAAGTTCTACACTTTTGTTCATCATTCTACTACCATTTTGGACAGCCCTTAAACTTAGTATTAAGGAGGTATAAAACTCTATCTTTTCTTGTTAATTTGTAAGCATAATATTCACAACTTGATCCAAGATGGGATTTAACTTTAATTGGTTTAAAGATAACAAATTTAATTGATTATTACACGCTTCCGTTTATTATGATTCTTAAAAGGTTTTAAGATATATGAACTTGTTAAATCCCAACACTAAATGTATGAAAACCATTGATTGCATATTGTTTAACATGCTTTTTGATGAATGCCTATGGTTCCATATGTTATGACATTGCAAGTGTTTGGTGAAATGAAGCATGCTATGTATGATTATACTTGTAAAGTGATTTGAATCAATTGACATACTAGTTCATGTTTGTTAAGAGTGAAAATAGTTCATACCATGTTAAGATATTGGTTAACATAAACATTGAGATTTAATTGGAACTTAACATATCCACATGGTTTTCGATAGGTACAATATGAAGGATGTTTTGAAATTCTTTAACGCTAATCAACTTGGTTTGTTATTTTGTTTGTTTGGTTTTGTTGTGTTTTTGTAGACTAGAGCATCATCATCAAACCCAAAATCAAAGAAGCAAAAAGCCCCAGCAATTGTAGATGAGGATACAAGTGAAGAAGAACATGCTGCTGAAGAGGAAGAAATGGATATTGACAACCGGCAGTTAAATGTCCGTGGATTAACCACTCCAGATCCATGGATCAATGCAGTTTTGAGGCATCCGGAATACCATGAACGGATGAAGGCACTTCTACACAAAGACGTATATCCGGAGAAATATATCGATTGGACACCATTAGAGGAAGCCGGCGAATATCAAAATTTTCGCAACCTTTTCCGAGTAACGTATCACGGCCATTGAATATATGCTTGGGAAAACCTGTTCAGAATGCAAGAAAGAGTGTATCCACTTTTAGTCAAAGAATTCGTTGGTTCACTTAGGGTTGATTACACGTCACCAACATCGGGTACATTTATGAGATTTCGTCTTGGAGGGCAAGACAGGACATTAACGCTGCTGCAATTTGTGAAGGCGTTGGATATTTATGAAGGGTTGCCACATCAACTGATGCAAAATTACTTTAATCAATGTATATACTATGTTTCTTCTTTTAATCATTCAGCAGCATGGGTGGACATGAGCAATACTGCATATAGTGCAAGCAAGCAGACTTGTAGCAAGCTACGTACCTACGAGCACCGATGCGTCCAACGATTCATTTCAAGTACCATAAACTGTCGAAAAAACAGTAGTGAAAAAGTCACCAATTTGGATTTATGGTACATTCACGCGATAATGGATCACTCCCATGTTCATATTCCACGAATGATTCTCACTTTCCTCCTCGAAGAAAGGAAAAAGATTACACCAATCATGGGCGGCCATTTTGTAACCAGGATTGCCGAACATTTTCGAATCAACACAAGTGGGTTAGAGGAGAAACATATGATTGCCTTTGATAGAGCGAGTTATACAAGGGCGAACATTTTGATGAGGGGGTCGAAGAGCCTTCTAACTAGGTATGAGGATCCCGTGAACAGGCAACCAGAACAACCCCAACAACAACCAGATCCACAGCCGAATGTTGGAAGTAGTTCGGGTCGGGGAAATGATTGGGAGGCTTACATGGCGCGCCAGTTTTCAGATATGCGACTCCATAGTGATCAAAACACCCAAAAGGTAATTGATCACTACGATGCAGGTAACAGGGAGATGCAACATTACATTGATGTTGGGAATGATCGAACATGGTATACTCAAGCGGGCCAGCAAAATCAGCTTAATTGGATACATGAACAGACAGTGTCATACGCTGCAGATCCCACTAACTATACCCCCTCTCCTTGGCCTGCATACGATCCTTGGGTTCGAATGGGTGATCCATATCCTGTGCCTTATCCTCCTCCTCCTAACCCGCCTACTGAAGACACTGCGGTCGTCCCTGCTCAAGGAACTTATCAGGGGTACAACCCCTCAATATTTCAGGACGACGACGCGGGAAATCAAAGCGAAGGTGGAGCTGGCCCAAGTAACTCATTTTGGAGATTTTTCTGAAGATGACATAATTTTTCCTGATGTGTGACAGGTTTGGTTGATGTTGGTTTATTTCAAAAACAATTTCTTTTCAAGTTTGGTGTGTAATAACTAGATAATATTTTGGATAATTGTGATTTGAATAATTTAGATAATTGTAAGTGAGGTTTTTAGTACATGGAGTACACCCCCATTTATTTGTGTGAATCATATGGTACCTTTGTTTGAATTACTACAGGTGAGCATTGTGCTATATGCTGCATTTTTACAAAGACTGGCAGTAAGTTCAGCACATACTTGATTGGTGATTGTTTTGTGGTTGCAAGAAGCGGATGATGTTCTTATGCTGGCATTCAGTTCAGCGCCATCATCCCGTGAACTTCGGTTTTAAACCTTGAAAGTAATAAACTCTCTTACACTCTTTGACCCTCTTGAATTTAAATTTTTCTTATTTCATGTAACGAGGACGATACATGAACTCAAGTGTGGGGAGGAAGTTATAAATTCTTTCGGGTTTTTGATTTTAGTTAAAAAGGCTTAAAATGGTGAAAATTTTTAAACTTTTATCTTCATAAATTCAAATTTTGTTTAAAATTTGTAGATTTTAAAACTAGGTGTATACACCGAAATTATTATCACAAAACAAATTAAGAAACAACCAAATGATTGAGTTTGTCATATAAAAGATATAATCATCATGCTATACCACATTCTGGATGAAATGAAAGTCATCAAGTAATTTGTTGTTCTAACAATCTAATCCAATGCTCATCCATGTAATGATTGTGATGAAAGTCAAGTCTTCCAATATGACACACTTGCTAACTTATGTTAGAAGTCGTAGTCTAGAACAGCTGTAGGTTGATGAAAAATCTTGAAAAGTCATCTCTATCATCGGCTGGAAATCCACCTCACCTCAGCATCAAATAGGGTTTTTGGTGGTCAGACTTATCCTAACCATGAGATGGATCTGTCTCGTACAATGGGGGGCACAGTGCAAATTAGCTTTTAAGACTAATGAATCTAATCCCCAGATGGATGATCTCCGTAAAGATCAACCGCATCTATGTTGACCGCGGTTAACATACATATGTCATAACAAATTGAGGTGTGCAAACTCATGGTTCACCGATGATATTTGGACATGATATAGTTTCTTCTAAAACTTATGCTATTTTATGAACTATATTGTGTAAAACCATTTTTAGGACATCCGGTTTCAAGTTCCATGATACTTCAATCATGGGGGCGAGTAGCTTGCTAAGCGCCGACTGAGGCTTCGGTTTTCAGTTACCCTCAACCGGACTTTGAGGTTAAAACTGGAAAACTTGATTAGTGTAAAAACTAACATGAATAATTTTCAAAACATAAAAGGTTTTTAGCAAAGGTCCTAATTTCCCTAAGGATCCAACTTTTCAAGAAATGTGGACTTTAAAACCCACCTTTCGACTTTGGCGTGATTTCATTTCGCGTGTGTACTCCAAAGGTGTGTGTGTACTCAAAACGCGTGAGTTTGATTCGTGTGTGAAATAAGTGTGAGTGTGTATATATTGTAACCCGAGTGTGATTTCCATATAGCGTGAGTTATTGTGTTACTAAATAACTTGTGTGTCTTGTGTATTATATCGAGAGAGTGTGAGTCCCATTTTTTGTGTTCTCATTTAAATAAGTGTGTTTACTGTAGTAAATTTCGATTTCTTGTAAGTCTTGCTTGAGGACAAGCAAGGTTTAAGTGTGGGGATTTTGATAACGCCAAAATTATACATGTTTATTGTCGTTTTTTCGATCCAATGTTGTTCCATTTGTATGTAATTGTTATACGTATGTATTGTAATTCATGTACATTTGTAAAAAGTCCATTGTGAATGAATAAATGAAGACCAACAGCGAAAACAGAGTTAAAACGAAGATCGAATGCGTAAAACAGCCCGAAACCACTGAAACAGGTCCAAATGCGGCGCATCTCTCTTAGATGCGGCACATCTTTACACCAAATAACTCCCGACAGTTTCAGATGCGGAGCATGAAGACTTCTGGGCCAAAATAGCAACAGATGCGGCGCATCTGAGATGGATGCGGCGCATCCAAGCCAGATGCGGCGCATCTGTCCCAGATGCGGTGCATCTGACCCCCTTCCGACAGTCCTGAGTGCATAATCGAGCTGGAATCTACTAAACGTAAAGAGATGCGGCGCATCCCAAAGAGATGCGGCGCATCTGGTCACTTTCTGGCCAAAATACCTAACTTTTGAGGCTATTTAATGAAGCAAATGGTTACTTACTTGATAGACCTTCACTACTACGTTCTCCCCCAGTTTTAAGATGATTTTCAAGGTCCAAGGAAGGCTGCAAGTTAATCTCCACTCTTTCAACATCAATTTTAAGCTAGGATCGTTTATCGCAATTGGTACTATTGTTCTATACCTTTTTAACATGAATTCAACTTGTATTTACTGTTTCATTAGTTCTACTATGATTATGTTAGGCTAAAAGCCTTGTGTGTTTGCTTCAATGTAAGATTTATGGCTTGGGATTGTTCTATACTTTGATGTTATGCTAGTTATACATATGTTTGATTGATTTAATTATCTAGTTCAACCGTAAGAACCATTGTTATGCATGTTTAGATCATTACTTCAATTATATAGATTGCAACCTATTAATGTGAGTTAACTAGGAAAACAATCTATACTTCAATACATCTAGTAATCTAGACGCTTAGATACATACACTTAAGTGATTTTGTTATGTGTTTAATTCGGTAATTGAATAAGTTCCAAAGCAACATAGTTATGAAATTACCTCAAGTGATTGTTGTAATTAAGGTTTCACGTGAGTTTAACCGGGTTGAATCTAGTTAGTTAATCAATCTAAATCACCATGTTCTTTCAAGAAATCCATTGTTGTAACTATCTTTATATTCGAGTTCAATTATACGAGTTATGACTTGATTTATGTGAATTTATCAAAGGCTATAATTTGTACTTCAACACCTAGTGATCTAGACACCTATATGTGAATATAGGATGGTAATTGGATGATATTTAGGTTTTACAATCATGTAGTTTACTTAGAGTGTTCTTAGTAAACTAGGTTTTATGTGAATTTAACCAAGAAAGAATCCTGTTGATTAAACATAGTTCTTAAGTTTATAGATATTGTGAAATTGATATAAACTACTCTATTGTAACTATCGCATAACAGTTTTAATTATAAAAGAACAATCCCTGTCATCTATTATTTTTATTTACTGTTTCGTTAAACAAAAACACAACTTTAAATATAAACCCCCTTTTTAGAATAATTAATTGTGGTAAAATCATTTAAACAAACTTCTCCCTGTGGATCGAACTGGTCAATTTACTTGCTAGTTACTACATGATCGGGTTTTAGTTGCCTGTATTATGTGTTAATTATTAAGCATATTGTCTACATTTTAAAGGTTACGTCTTGACACATCAACGTTCACTACCTGTAACTCGATCAAGACATCTAGCAAATATTGTCGCCGTTGATTTTTCTTTAGAATCGTCATCCAGTCGACCAAGTACTCCAATTCAAATTTCTGATAATCCATTTTTTCAACCCGACCTCACAATTGAGAATCCGGAGGATATTCAAGGACAATTCAGAGATCCTGAACCACTAATCTTTCCTCCGGAACCACCAATCATTCAAACAGAGATTGTTGAGGAACCTACTATTAAATTAGAATCCTATAGTGATTCAGATTCAACAAATTCAATCATGGAAAATCTGGAACCTCTAAGTATGGAAGACCGAATGAGAGCTAAACGCACTAGCCAAGGTCACGTAATTACTCAACCAGACATTAATGTACCAGATTATGAAATCAAAGGACAAATTCTACACATGGTGACTAATCAATGCCAATTTAGTGGTGCGCCGAAGGAAGATCCAAATGAACATCTTCGAACATTTAATAGGATCTGTACTCTATTTAAAATAAGAGAAGTGGAGGATGAACAGATATATCTCATGTTATTTCCCTGGACTTTAAAGGGAGAAGCCAAAGATTGGTTGGAATCGTTACCTGAAGGGGCGATTGATACATGGGACGCTTTTGTTGAAAAATTTCTTAAACAATTCTTTCCGGCATCTAAAACCGTGAGACTACAAGGAGAAATTGTTACGTTCACGCAAAAGCCAAATGAAACTTTATATGAGGCGTGGACAAGATTTGGAAAGTTATTGAGAGGATGTCCGCAACATGGTTTAGACACCTGTCAAATAGTACAAATATTCTACCAAGGATGCGACATCACTACAAGGAAAGATATAGATATAGCAGCTGGTGGTTCTATTATGAAGAAAACCGCAACTGATGCTTACAAAATTATTGATAACACTGCTTCCCACTCACATGAGTGGCACCAAGAAAAAGATATCATTAGATCATCTAACGCAGCTAGAGCCGATTCTAGCCATGACTTTGATTCCATTTCAGCAAAGATAGATGCTGTCGAGAGACGAATGGAAAAGATGACTAAGGATATTCATTTAATACGAATTAGTTGTGAGCAGTGTGGAGGACCACATTTAACAAAAGATTGTCTCAGTATTGAACTAACAATGGATCAAAGAGAGAATGTTTCATACATAAACCAAAGGCCTGAAAATAATTATCAGAATAATTATCAACCGCCAAGACCGATCTACAATCAAAATCAGAATTATAACCAAAATGTTCCATACAACAACCAACAAGGTTCTAGCAATCAACAAGTATCCAATAATACTTACAATCAACAAAGACCTATTTTTCAAAACAAACCACCACAAACCGATGATAAAAAGCCAAATTTAGAAGATATGATGTCAAAGCTAGTTGAATCTCAAACACAGTTTTTCACATCTCAGAAACAAACCAATGAACAAAATGCTCAAGCATTTAGAAATCAACAAGCTTCTATTCAAAATTTGGAACAAGAAGTGAGCAACCTAGCAAGGTTAATAGGTGAAAGAAAACCGGGAAGTTTACCTAGTGATACAAATGCTAACCCCCGGAATGAAACAGCTAAAGCCATTACTACGAGAAGTTGTATTACACTTAAACCACCTGAAATGCCTGTAATTTCTGATGATGCTATTCCTACTCCACAAGAACCACAACCTGATCAAGATAAGGAAAAAGAACCGGTAGTTGAAAAGGTTAATGAAGATAACACAGTTAAGGCTAAACCTTATGTTAAACCATATCAACCACCACTTCCTTACCCAAGTAAAATGAGAAAAGAGAGACTTGAAGCCGAGCAATCCAAATTCTTGGATATGTTTAAACAGATAAATGTAAATCTTCCTTTCATTGATGTAATTTTAGAAATGCCTAGATATGCTAAATTTCTGAAAGATTTAATCACGAATAGAAAGAAAATGGAAGAACTTTCAGCTGTTACAATGAATGCTAATTGTTCTGCAGTGCTGTTGAATAAGATACCAGAAAAATTTTCAGATCCAGGAAGTTTCACAATTCCATGTTTTCTGGGTAGTCTTAGTTCAATAGAAGCATTGGCAGATTTAGGTGCTAGTATAAATTTAATGTCGTATTCACTATACGCTAAACTAGACCTTGGA
The DNA here is from genome assembly GCF_046630445.1 of Rutidosis leptorrhynchoides. Taxonomy (NCBI): domain Eukaryota; kingdom Viridiplantae; phylum Streptophyta; class Magnoliopsida; order Asterales; family Asteraceae; genus Rutidosis; species Rutidosis leptorrhynchoides. The sequence goes on along the minus strand of NC_092339.1, from coordinate 78,525,244 downwards.
GAATTGAAACCAACACGAATAAGCATACAACTAGCCGATTGATCAGTAAAATATCCTAGAGGGATAATGGAGAACATGCTAGTTAAAGTTGGTACTTTAGTATTTCCAGTAGATTTTGTTATTTTAGACATGGAAGAAGATTCTCGAGTTCCTCTCATATTAGGAAGACCATTCTTAAACACGGCTAAAGCAATAATAGACGTGTTTGGTAAGAAACTGACCCTAAGTATAGAGGACGAGAGTGTTACCTTTTCAGTGGATAGAGCCATACAACAACCGCAATCTGCAGATGATACATGTTATTATATTCAAACTATAGATTCACATGCAGAATTGTTAGAAGAATTTCCAGAATTACAAGGAACAGGAGAATGTTCTTTAGGAGAAGGAACTGAACCAATTGATGAAACTGAAATGTTAGCTACACTTATGGCTAATGGATATGAACCAACAACAGAAGAAATTTAAATGCTAAAAAAAGAAGACAGATATCGATATAAATCATCGATAGAAAAACCACCGACATTAGAGTTAAAGCCACTTCCAAACCATTTGGAATACGCTTATTTACATGGTGAATCTGAATTACCTGTAATAATATCGTCTTCTCTTACTGAAAATGAAAAATCTCAACTCATTTCTGTGTTAAAAGCTCATAAACCAGCTATTGCATGGAAAATTCATGATATTAAAGGAATAAGTCCTTCGTATTGCACACATAAAATCCTTATGGAAGAAGGTCATAAAACGTATGTGCAATGCCAAAGAAGACTAAATCCTAATATGCAAGATGTTGTTAAGAAAGAAATTATTAAACTGTTTGATGCAGGTTTAATTTATCCAATTTCTGATAGTCCATGGGTAAGCCCAGTTCAATGCGTACCTAAGAAAGGTGGCATGACTGTCATCACAAATGAGAAAAATGAGCTTATTCCTACTAGGACTGTAACAGGATGGCGTGTATGTATTGATTATAGAAAATTAAATGACGCCACCAGAAAAGATCACTTTCCCTTACCTTTCATTGATCAAATGTTGGAAAGATTAGCCGGAAATAGTTACTATTGTTTTCTTGATGGTTTTTCCTGATATTTTCAAATACCAATAGCACCCGAGGACCAAGAGAAAACCACATTCACATGCCCTTATGGTACTTTTGCTTACAAACGCATGCCATTTGGACTTTGCAACGCCCCTGCAACCTTTCAAAGGTGCATGATGGCGATTTTTCACGACATGATAGAAGAATGCATGGAAGTTTTCATGGATGACTTTTCAGTCTTCGGTGATACATTTGAATCATGTCTAGTTAATCTTGAACGAATGCTTATTAGATGCGAACAATCAAATCTAGTACTTAATTGGGAGAAATGCCATTTCATGGTTAAAGAAGGCATCGTTCTTGATCATAAAATTTCAAAGGAAGGAATTGAAGTGGATAGAGCTAAAGTAGATGTAATTGCTAAACTTCCACATCCCACCAATGTTAGAGGAGTTAGGATTTTTCTAGGGCATGCCGGTTTTTACCGACGTTTCATAAAAGATTTTTCTAAAATTGCCACTCCTATGAATAAACTCCTAGAAAAGGATGCTCCATTCATCTTTTCAGATGAATGCATCAAATTTTTTAATATTCTTAAAGAAAAACTCACTAATGCGCCGATCATGATAACTCCAAATTGGAATCTACCGTTTGAACTTATGTGCGATGCAAGTAATTTTGCAATGGGAGCCGTTTTAGGACAAAGGATTGAAAAACGAGTTCAACCTATATATTATGCTAGTAAGATGTTACAAGGAGCACAAACGAACTATACAACTACTGAAAAAGAACTCCTTGCTATTGTCTTTGCTTTCGACAAATTTCGTTCATATCTCGTTCTAGCTAAAACGGTGGTCTATACCGACCATTCTGCTCTTAGATATCTATTTTCGAAACAAGATGCCAAACCACGATTAATACATTGGATCTTACTCTTACAAGAGTTCGATATTGAAATCCGAGATAAAAAGGGAGCAGAAAATCTCGCCGCTGATCATCTTTCTCGTCTTGAAAATCCCGAATTAGAAGTTCTAAATGAATCGGCCATACAAGACAACTTTCCTGATGAATATCTATTGAAGATAGATTATAATGAAATTCCATAGTTTGCAGACTATGCAAACTACTTAGTATGTGGATTCCTTGAAAAAGGATTGTCGTACCAAAAACGAAAGAAATTCTTTAGTGATATAAAACACTATTTCTGGGAAGATCCACATTTGTTTAAAAGTTGTCCCGATGGAATAATACGCCGATGTGTATTCGGAAATGAAGCTAGTCAAATTTTAAACCATTGTCACACATGACCAACAGGAGGGCATTATGGGCCTCAGCTCACAGCAAGAAAAGTTTACGATGCTGGATTCTATTGGCCTACAATTTTCAAAGACGCACACCTTCTTTGCAAATCCTGTGATGCTTGTCAAAGGGCCGAAAAAATAAGTCAACGTGATGAAATGCCACAAAATGTCATTCAAGTATGTGAAGTATTTGACATTTGGGGTATTGACTTTATGGGTCCATTTCCAAAATCTCATAATAATCTCTACATTCTCGTTGCCATTGATTATGTATCTAAATGGGCAGAAGCACAAGCACTCCCAACTAACGATGCACGAGTTGTATTCAACTTTTTAAAACGTCTTTTTGCAAGGTTTGGAACACCGAAAGCTTTAATAAGTGATCGGGGTACTCATTTTTGTAACAATCAACTTGAGAAAGTTCTCAAAAGATATGGAGTAACTCATAAAATCTCCACTGCTTATCATCCACAAACAAGTGGACAAGTTGAAAATACCAACCGAGCATTAAAACGTATTCTAGAGAAAACCGTAGGATCAAATCCGAAGGAATGGTCCATTAAATTGGAGGATGCACTCTGGGCTTTTAGAACAGCCTACAAAACTCCAATTGGAACCACACCTTTTAAACTCATTTACGGAAAAGCATGTCATCTTCCAGTAGAAATTGAACACAAAGCATTTTGGGCTTTGAAGACATGTAACCTTGATTTACATGAAGCCAGATGTCTACGATTAAGTCAATTAAACGAATTAGAAGAATTAAGACAAGAAGCATACGAAAATTCGTTAATCTATAAAGAAAGAACGAAGAAATGGCATGATAAAAGAATCAGAAGATCAAAAGAATTTAAAGAAGGAGACAGAGTTCTTCTTTTCAATTCACAATTCAAGCTATTTCCTGAAAAATTGAAATCAAGATGGTCTGGACCATTCATAGTCAAAAGAGTTTTCCCATACGGAACAATAGAGTTAATAAATTCAAATAGGATTGAATTTAAAGTTAATGGTCACAGAGTTAAACATTACATACATGGTCCGATGGAAGTTGACAATGAAGTCAATCATAATTTCACCACCCAAGAAAACCTTCAAAATGAAAACATAAATATGCTATCAACAACATATGAAAAATCAAAATTGAAAAATAGGGAGGATTCAAATTGGAGTGATGAAGAAGAATTCTTATACAAACCTCCCATTCCAAGAAACAAAGAAAAATGTGAACAAGAAGTTCAAATAGAAGTGAAAGAACCAAGAAAAGAACACCCGAAAAAGGTTTACAAACCAACTCGACTTACTAAAGCAGGAGACCCGGGTGAATTTATCATTTCTTGCTTGCTTAATGATGGTGCTGTATATAATGGACTCGCATATTTAGGAGAAAGTGCAAATATTATGCCTCTTTCCTTATATAAAAGATTAGGTATGAGTAAATTAAAACCAACCAAAATAGGTGTTCAATCATTTGACCTAACCATTAAACACCCGGTTGGAATAGCAAATAATTTACTTGTTAACGTGGGAAGTTTGACCTTTGTTGCAAACTTCATAGTGATTAATATGAAGGAAAACCTTGATATTCCTCTAATTTTAGGTCGCCCATTTTTAGCAACCACCGAAGCATTCATTGATGTAAGAGAAGGTAGAATGATACTTAGGGATGGTGATACATCGATCACCTTTGTGAATCGAAAGTTTAGATCTCCACCAACCAAAACTGTTAAACCAATAAAAACGCATAAGTGTGAGGAAGATGAAGAAACACTTAATGATGATCCGATCACAAAGAACCCCGTTGATGATAAGAAATTAGATGAACCCGTTTTTTAACAGTTCAACGAAGAAACTTTATAAATGGATTCACGATGCTAGGATTAAGGGAAACTTTAAGTTATGTAACCGATTAATATCCAATTTATCGCCAAAAGAAAAGGTGATGTTAGTTGAATTTGTGAAAGTTACGGAGGAAATCAACAAATGGATTGAAGTAAAAGTCAAAGATATACAAGTTGTTGATGATCCAATTGAAAATAACGTTAATCACAATTTCAACTAAGTGTGGGGAGGTTCGAATCTTTTTAAGGATAATATGTATTTCTGTTAGAGTTAGATATTCTGTTTTCGTGTAGTTCTCGAGAATGGAATCCGAATGGTCTTTCCCTAGCAGACCCTAAAGAACTAGTCTTCTCCCCCCATTCTGAATTTTTATTTTTTTTAGGTTTTACAAGATGAAGACTTCCTGTGATCTAAACCATGGTCTAATGCTACACGCTTTGATCACTAAACGTAATAATGACACCCTTCCAAGTGAATTGGTATCATTAATCAGAGGTAAATTGGACGGAGTAAGAAAAGAATCCAGGAATGAAAATAATAAGTTACATTTTGGTAAAGGAAAATCAAAATCCGCAGCGAAAAGAAGAGCACGACACCTTGAAAGATGTCACAAATGCGAAAAATGGTCACACGAAGGAAAATGTTCGAAGAATCAGACATATTCCAATACCGAATTCGTTACTTTATGCAGAGATGGACCGTTCATATGTTTCGAAGAAAAAACTTTGAATGCTCGAGGTTACGCCTATGTAGCTATGGAAAACCAATTAGTCCGACTATCTTATGAGTGGGCTAAAGCAGGTCACTAAGAATTCTATTTCACAGGTAAGTATGTACAGTTTTTATTTTTATTTTATTGCTTTTAACCTTTTGATAATAAACGCTAAATCATTCGCTATAAAGTATTAAATTGGTATTCAATAAAATTAGGTTTTGCTACCGAAATTATTGATATCATACAAAAATTTATTACATCACTGCGAAATTTACCGTTTATTCTTAAGGTATAAATATCTTTAATCATTCAACTCAAAATATTTCAAAAATTCTTCATGAGTTAAACTATGTTATGGAACCGAAATTACTTTACCGAAAAGAGGGGCGTATATTTTTGATAATATTTGATTGATTAAAGTGGGATAAAAGACCAAAAAGATTTTTAATTTTTAATTTTACTATGTTTTTATATTTAATATATAAATATTAAATTAATATTATAAACTTTTTAAAATCAATATATTTAAATTTGTAAATATTTGAAAAATTTATATTTTTAATATAAGTTTGTATGTATAAAAACAAAATTATAATATAAATTTGGTGTGAATTTATAATTTTCATAATTTGAATTTTTAATTTTATGCATTTTAAATTTAAGTTTGGTGTGAATTTAAAAAAAAAATTTGCTTTATTTCGTTAAGTTAAAAATATGATTTTTAAAATTCGTCGTAAGTTGAAGACTAGGTCATTGAACCGAAATTGCTTTACCCAAGGGAGGGACGAGAACTTTTATTATCATTATTTTTAATCTTATTGAATTAAGGTATACCAAAAACATTAAAAAACCCAAAAATCTTTACTTTTAAAAACCGCGCTTTGAATTGACAAATTTTAAAATTTTGTCGAGGGACGGACTAGGACATCGTTCCGAAACGCCCTCATCCTAAAAAGAAACAAATTTTTAAAATTTTATTATTACATGTTTTATTAAGTATAAGGTTTTTATAAAAAAAAAAAAAAGTACTGAACCCGGAGCCCATGCGATCGCATGAGATTTGGCCTTCAGGACCATGCAATCGCATGGAGCTAAAAATCAGGCTAGGATCAAAAGGTCAGTCGACTTCTGTCTCCACTCCAACACACACACACAAAACACACGAACACACACATAAACCCTCTCAAATTTCATCATTTTTTCACCAAAATTCACCAAATTTCTTGCTACAATCCGCTCTAAACATGAAATTATTCAGAAGTTTATCAAGAAAGGTAACAATTACATCCCTAAACCTCTTTAAATTTGATTTTTAGTGTTCTTGAGCTATATTTTTCCTAATTTAATTTTGTTAATTTCTAGTGTAATTAGAGTTAAATTGTTAGTATATTATGCATGTATAACCTAGATTGATGCTATTTAACATGATTTGAAGCCAAAAACTTCAAAATTTTTAGAAATCTAGGGTTTGTGTTCTTGAGCAATTTAGGGCTTTTTGATATAAACAGGTTATGGCCGATTTTTTCATTAATTATTGCTAAATTAAGTAGTGTAACATGTTTAGGTAGCTAAATGATCCAAACTTTGATCCTAAACATGATTTTTGAAGATTAAAGTGGACTTTTTAGGTATAAAATTCATGAACTTGATTAATTTGATATAATTGCCATTCGAGACTTGTTTAATTGTTACTAATGGATATTTTAACATGTTATTTGAGTTAAATGCTTATGAACTTTGTATACATTTTCATATATGCTTATTTGAAAAAGTGTAGAATTGTAAAAATTGTGAAAATATGTATAAGTTTAATTTTGATTGAACATGTTAATTTAATTGTTTCAAGTTGTTATTTTGCTAACACTAATGCATATTTAGATGCACAAATTTTGTGTTTAATGTGTTTTGCAGAGATTTACAGATACTGATGGTGCAACATCATCATCCAGGCAACCTGCTCCAGAACCTGAACCAGAAATGCAATATGAGCCTGAACCGGAACAACAACAGGAACCACAACAACAGCCTGATCAACACGTACCTTATTATGATCCGCTACAATTTGTTGATGCCTTCACAGTATTTTCGATGCATCCACCAGTAGAATACCCAACAATTCCTGAACACACGTTGCATCCTAATCTGAGATTCGATAGAAGCTGAAGAGATTACCCATCATATCAAAGTAACAAATTCAAACTGCTACCGAAAAATGTAGAGGTGCCAAGAGTAATTGATTGGGATCCTTTGGAAAGGGTCCAACTAGCTAACCGAGTTAGACTCCATCTGATCCAAAGGTATGGCAGTTCTTCTTTTCCCGATTGGGAACGTCTATTCACCATTCGTAGACCTGTATATAAGGAATGGTGTGTTGAGCTGATGAGTACTATAGCGTTAAATGTAGATGTAGATAGATTAGATGATAGAAGTTTTCTTAGGTTTATACTTGGCCGTAGGATGTACAGGATGTCCATGCTGGACATGGCCAGGGCATTACAGATTTACACTCCTAGTGAATTGCTACTACCCGATTGTATAAATTTGATTTATCGTGGTGAAAGGGTAGATAGGAATTTTGACGCGAACGCCGTCTGGAGGCGTATGTCAAACTATAATATTTTTACACTGGGAGGAAAACACTCCTACTTACATATTAACAAAGCCGAGCTTCGTATAATTCATAGATTTTTGGCTAACTCGATTACACAGAGAGGTCACAACAAGGAGAAAATGACCTTACATGATTTATTTTACCTAAAGTGTATTCGAGACCCAAGAAGATTTGTTAATATCCCCTACTGTGTTGGTTTTTATTTGTCAAAAATGGTGGAAGGAATACAGGAAGGGGGGATTATAGGAGGAGGTATTTTTGTTACTCTCATTGGAGAGTACTTAGGTGTAGATAGGAACCAAGGGAGTCCACTTTTGGAATGTAGGGAACAGGTCGAGCCTTTAGGATTGAAGGTTTATGCGGGTGCTAAGGTATTAAAGAGTAGACGCAATCAGCCAGTACCCTATGAAGGTAATCATCCTCAGGTAGAGAGGTTCAGACGAGGAAATGAAGAAAGCAGATGACATTAGGGATGTCATTCGGGAGGCTATGACTGACGTCTACCAGCATATAGATGAGGTAGATATGACAAACGCGGAGAGATTTCGTCGAATGGAGCAGTGGCAAGCCCGGAATGATTACGAGCATTCCAGGCAACGACAGCATGATAGATGAGACTATTATCAGCGTCAGATTATGAGCCGGCTGTCACCTCAGGATCACTACATTCCGACCCGACCCACTTACTATCCTCTACACCAGCCCGAGATGAGGCCACCATATACTCTCTACGACCCTAACCAGGCCTACCAGTACACCTATCACCAAGCATGGAACCCGGACGACGACATGAACTGGAACCCCTATCCAGATTGATATAGTTTCAGTTGGTGATTTCTATGATTTTTATCTTTTTATTATTTTTATTTATTTATGTTTAAACATATGATATTGTGATACATTAATGTATTGTTTAATATTTTTATTATTTGGTACTAATATTTCATATTCGATTTGAAAGTGGGATTTAAAGTCCCATTTCAAATTACCATGCATGTTTATATTTGTATTGTATGTATTTTATTTCATGTACACAACAGGGTAAAACAGCGCATTTTCAAAGACTGACATTAAGTTCAGCAAAAGCTAGTACTTTTGACGATAAAACGAAAAACAAATGTGATGTAACAACAAGACGGAATGAACAAATGATGTACACCATTTATTATTCAACAAACAAACGCCAATATGTTTGGAAACTTTGGTAAAATTTAATCATTTTTCTACGCTAATCACCCTCAATAATTTAAATTGTTACTGATTTCTTGCAAATGAGGGCATTGCAAGATCTTAAGTGTGGGAAGGGGTTAAATTTTTTCGGATTTTTAAAATTTTTGACTTATACACTTGGTTACCATTAAAAATACTAGTAATGCAGTAGTTGTATTAGAATCTAGTGCTCTCTGATAATAAAGAACAACCCTAGTCTTATATACTGACTACCCAATTCTAGTAAAATTTTCAAAATTTTCAATTAAATGAACTCAAAATCATATTTATACATATTTATGAACGATAAAACTAGGTGTTAACACCGAAATTATTGTTACCTCGGAAAGAACATAAATTGAGAAACAAACCAAAATGTTAGAATTCATTTAAAATGGAATAGAGGACAATAAAAAGGCAAAGAAAGGATAATAAAAGCCAAGTGTGGGAAAAATTTACCAAGTTATTTTGAACATATATCACATATTTTTGTACAAATAACTGAAGATGCTTTTGCTTTAGACTAAACTAATCTGTTTCACCCGATTTACTATAATATATTTGAAAGAAAGATGGATCTACACGATGAATCAATTCCATAATTAAAAGGAAGTAAAGTCTTCCGAAAAAGACACGCGCTTCTTGATTTAGGTCAGGAAGTTGTCGTCCAGACCAGCTATAGGTTGACGAAAAATCTAGAAAAGTCATCACGAAAATCAGCAGGAAATCCACGGACCTCAGCATCAAACAGGGTCGCCAAGTGGTCGGACTTATCCTAACCATGAGAGGACCTGTCTTGTAAAATGGGGAGGGCGCCGTGCAAATTAGCTGGATAAGACTAATGAACCAGATCCCCAGAAAGGATAATCTCCTTGAAAGATCAAAAATCAGCCTTTAAGCCTGATATTACTCAATCCTTGAGATTGACTTTTAAAGATTGAGAATTACAAACTCATGGAATTCGATGATTTCTAAACTCGAGCTTGAACGAGAAAATATTTTGATCAAAACTACAAACCGATTTGTTTTCTAAAAACCCATTTTCAATGCGTTCATTACCATTGAACGTAAAATCCTGGGAATTCACCTGGAATTCATTAGGTCACCTGAACCAAATCGGGTGTCAACCGTAAGAACGGTGGTTGTATAGCATGGTCAAAGACAGGACCTTGTGCCAGACCGAAAAACTATAGGGTGAGCTTTACTATTGCTCCTACCAAGGATAGTAATTGCATCCGACACGTTATAGACCATAATTAAAAGCATGTCAGGGGACATTGCCTTAACAGTTGCTTGTTCAACGCTTTCCTTTACAACCGGACGGTAGTTTATCGAAAGGTAATATACGTAGCAAGTATACTGGACGTGTTGCTTTCCCAATACAAGTTTAGCAAGTGGGTAACACGAAACCGCAAGTTTTGAGCTAAAATTTTCAAATCTGAAACCCACCAAACCCACAAAAACATTTTGCAAAACACCGGTAAAGGGTTATTCCGGAAAACTTATCTAGGGTAAAAGCTAGATTGTATTTTCAAAAGATCAAATGTTTTCATAAAGATCCAATTTCCTTAAAGGATCTAAATTTTATAGTCATGTGGGACTGTAAACCACATCGTTACTACCATTGTTCATACCGCCGTATAAAAATCACTGATGTACAAAGTGTGAAGAATAAAGAAGTGATTCTAGTATTTTTATTTCAAGACTATATTGCTTGAGGACAAGCAATGCTCAAGTGTGGGAATATTTGATAATGCTAAAAACGAACATATATTTCATAGCATTATCCCTCAAGAAAGACAATCTTTTAGTTGCAATTGTTCTATTTACAAGTGATATTCGTTTAAATAATAAAAGGTGAAGACAAAAGACAGATTCGACGAATTGAAGATGCAAACGACCAAAAAGCTCAAAAGTACAAAATACAATTAAAGTGGTTCCAATTGTTGATGAGAAACGTCTCAAAATTACAAGAGTACAAGACGCGAAACGCAAAGTACAAGATATTAAATTGTACGCAAGGACGTTCGAAAATCCGGAACCGGGACCAGAGTCAACTCTCAACGCTCGACGCAACGGACTAAAAATTACAAGTCAACTATACACATAAATATAATATAATATTTAAATAATTATTAAAATTATTTATATATTATATAATATATTTAAAAACCGTCAGCAGAAGAAACAAGCTCATGTGAGCTGGAAAAGCAGGCCATGCAATCGCATGGCCTGGCAGTTATAAAGACATGAGATCGCATGGTGAATAGTACCAGGCCACATTCCTATAAAAGCATGCTCTGGTCGACTGATATATCCATCTTATCTCTCTATCTATAAACGTATATATATATTTATATTTTAATTTTAATTTTAATTTTAATTTCTAATAATAAGGGTATGTTAGCGAATGTTGTAAGGGTGTAAGTCGAAATTCTGTCCGTATAACGCTACGCTATTTTTAATCACTGTAAGTTATGGTTAATGTTATTTTTAAATTAATGTCTCGTAGCTAAGTTATTATTATGCTTATTTAATGCCGAAATAATCGTGATGTTGGGCTAAATATTAAAATTAGGTAATTGGGCAATGTACCATAATTGGGGGTTTGGATAAAAGAACGACACTTGTAGAAATTAGACTATGGGCTATTAATGGGTTTTATATTAACTAAATGATACCTCGTTAAATTAATATATAGACTTATAATTTGACGTATTTATATATAACCACATACGCTTGACTGGGCACGGTGGGCGGGATATCTATAAATACCAATAATTGTTCATTATACCGGACACGGAACTGGATTAATAGTTAATAGACTTGTTGAAACAGGGGTGAATTACATTCAAGGGTAATTGGTGTAATTATTAACAAAGTAGTAAAACCTTGGACTACACGCAGTCGATAACCTGGTGTATTCATTAAACAAAGTATTAAGACCATGTTACAATTCGAATCCCCAATTAGTTGGAATATTTGACTTCGGGAATAAGAATAATTTGACGAAGACACTCGCACTTTATGATTATGACTGATGGACTATTATGGACAAATCCGTATGGACATATTGAATAATCCAGGACAAAGGACAATTAACCCATGGGAATAAACTAAAAATCAACACGTCAAACATCATGATTATGGAAGTTTAAATAAGCATAATTCTTTTATTTCATATTTAATTGCACTTTTAATTATCGCACTTTTATTTACTGTCATCGTATTTAATTGCACTTTTAATTATCATACTTTTTAATTATTGCAATTTTATTTTATCGAAATTTTATTTATCGCAATTTCATTATCGTTATTTACTTTACGCTTTAAATTAAGTTATTTTTATTTTTAATATTTTACATTAGGTTTTAACTGCAACTAAGATTTTAAAATCGACAAACCGGTCATTAAACGGTAAAAACCCCCTTTTATAATAATAATACTACTTATATATATTTTTGTATTTTTACAATTATAAGTTAAAAATATAGCGTTAAGCTTGTTTAAAAGATCCCTGTGGAACGAACCGGACTTACTAAAAACTATACTACTCTACGATTAGGTACACTGCCTATAAGTATTGTAGCAAGGTTTAGGTATATCCATTCTCTAAATAAATAAATATCTTATGTAAAATTTTATCGTATTTAATAGTATTTCATAGTAAAATTAATACAATTTCCTAGTACACCTCGCACACATCAATTGTACTTATGGGTTTAGATTTAAATTATCACCGAGGTGGTAATGTGGTGAATCTCATATAGAGATAATGGGCGTGTTTGACGAGCAAGTGAGATCCCTCGGTTAAGGGATGTGTGTGTTGGATTCTCTTCTAGAGAATTATTGTTTTGTGCCTATGTGCGATATAGGTGGTTCTTGCTCGAGTGTGGTGGCATTGTGTACACGTACGTGTGATGCGTGTGCAAGGATTTCCAAGTGAGTGGAATGTTCCTAAGTATGAGTATATACTTGCTGTTTGAGGTGGATGGTTAGTGTATTCCGTTAGGATTCACTACGGTGTAGCAGTGTGCGATGTTACACTACCCGTTGTATGAGGCCAAAAGAGTGTGTGTGATGGGTGGGTTTAAATTTCGGGCGTCGATACCACCCAAGGGACTAGTGATGCGTACTAGTGATGTCTGCGTGGCTAACGGTTCATTCGCGCGAATTGTTTCCTTTGGATTTTGGTTATGTGTTGGGAGTAGTGTTATATCGGCATGGTATAACATTATCGGGAAATGTGAGTACCGGTGGGAAATGAGAGTACCATTCATGTGTTGAGATTTGGGAAGTGAGTCGCGTGTAGTTCGGATTCACAATGACACGTGTGGATGCGGTCACTCTATTGGGATAGTGACTCTCGTGTAGTTTGGATTCACTAGGGCGCATGTAGTTCAGCCAATCCCGATTGTTGTTGCGGTGAAGGTGGTGAGTTGCGTGTGGTGCAGATTCACTAAGGCACGTGTAGTTTCGGCCAGCCTTCATGTTGTTGGATTGTGAACTATTGGTTGTTTTATACACCAATGGTGGGGTCGTGAGGACCATGTTGTGTGATTAGTGATGCGATAGCCGTGTTTCGCTCACGTGTTGTTACGGGTGTGACAATAGTCGATTTTGTACACCTTGGGATTAGCGTTGCCATAGTCATTTTGGGGCACTATCGGTTTTAACCGTTTTCTTATGATGTTACTATAGTTGCGTATTGGTCGAATTGCGCACTACAAGGGATGTTAAGTGGTAATTGTTATCCGTAAGGATTCGATTTCATTCGGTCTTCATCGTTTGGTTGTTGACCTTGTGTTGGGACGTGATTGTTATTAGTAATGTACTTGGTAAGGGTACGCTAAGGGTTGATATCTCGGTACGAGATTGGTTGAGTTTTTTCCAATGTGAGGGATTGAGCAAGTTTTAGTGCTCGGATTTGTGTTTGATCAGATTGCGGGTGACAGTTTAGTGATTGAGGGTGATTCGTTGGGAAGAATTGCCAAAAGGAATTGGAAGAACGCGTGATGTGTAAGACCCTAATATTGATTGTACGTAGAGTATTTATGGTGTACTTAAGTGGGTGAAGCGTGGAATGAATTATTAAACTGGCAGGCTGTTCTGACCTTTGTTCGCGCCGCGCAAGGTCAAGGGTGCGTGTCGCGCACCCCATCTGGGACAGTTTTCATGTTTCGTTTTAATTAGAGTTTAATGAGGGGATTTTTGGTCTTTTCACTTGAGAATGGATCTGAGAGCTTATCAGCTAGTTTGGATCCAATTTTGGATCACTTTCACATCCATTCAACACTCTCATCCATTCTTAGAGAGAGAGAGAGAGTTCTAAAGAGAGAATTGGGGTTTTGGAGAAGAAGAAGCTCGAATTGATCAAAAGCTCGAGTGTTAAAGTTGTTCACCTCGTTCCTAGCTACATTTTGGTTATTGTGGTAAGTTCTAACTCCGAATTTCAATGTTTGATTTGATATTCAAAGTTAGGGTTTGAACTTGAATTGTAGAGAAACTCATTTAAACTCTTGAAGTGAGTTCATTGATGCTAGTAATCGGGTTTATTGTTCTTGTTGGTGGGTTTTGGATTGGAAACTAACTTGGTCATGATTTAGGACTTGAAATTGGATTTAATCACTAGGTTTAGTGATTATGGAAGTGTTGGAACCCATTTTAGTGTATTTGAAAGACTAATTTTGAATTGAGTCAAAATTAGGGTTTATGGGTGATTTTGTGAATGATAAGTGTTTAACACTTGTGTTTGGGTTTAATTAGCGTATTAGGACTATTTTCACTTGTGTTAGTGATTATTGGTTAGTTTGGGTGCGTTTTGTGCTTGGAAGTGCAATTGGTCGAAAGTGCACAAAGTGTCGTTTTGAGTTGGTTTGTAAATCCACTCTAAGTGTGTTACTTGTATTGTGATATTGGAATAGGTACATTCCATCTGCGAGTTGCGGATTATTCGGTAGCATTCATCAAGACGACAAGGTGAGTGTTAATATCCTATGTGCGTATGTATGTGTAGGATGGGTGCGGGTCAGGTGAAGTGGTTCTCGGTTATAGAGCTCACTTCACATATAGGTGGATTTGATGGACTTGCGTATAGGTCCAATTGGCACGATTGTGCATTTTGGTTGACCACTTTTGGTGAGGTACACATCTCGTGTGTACGTTATCACATGTGCTTGTGATGTGGATTATATAACCCCAATGGCGAAGGGTTGGTATTGAGTTGTGATTGGAAAAGTGGATCACGTGTGGATGCAAATTCACGATGACTCGTGTAGTTCGGTCATCTTATTGAGGTAGTGATCTCGTGTGGTTGCGGATTCACTAAGGCTCGTGTAGTTCGGCCAACCTCGATGTTGTTGTAGTAATGAAGACAGTAGTCTCGTGTGGATGCGGATTTACTATGGCTCGTGTAGTTCGGCCAATCTTCATCGTGGTAATTGACTTTTGGTATTGGGTTAAGGGGTTAACCTTGGGTGTTATATGCTTTATTGTTATATATATATATATATATATATATATATATATATATATATATATATATATATATATATATATATATATATATATATATATATATATATCGTTGTATCGTTGTGATGTAGCTAACCCTCCGGGTGTAGCTTGTTGGTGTTGTTCATATCGTCTTTGGTGAACTTACTTTGTGGACTTTTTAGCTTGTGTATAGCGCTCGTACGGTATGCTTAGTTTAGTTTACCTTATACTTGGATGCAATGGTATGTGTTATTTGATTATTTATGTGGCGTGTCCATTTTATGCATATATATGTATGTAGTATATTCTCACCCACTAAGCTTTAGCTTACCCTCTCGTTGTTTACATTTTTATAGATATGCATGGATGCGGTGGCTCGGGTAAGTGTGGGGACTAGTGGACTTGCGTAGTTGCTTAGAAGACGTGCTTTTGGATTTAATTAGGATTGGGTGACGGATCCCCAATCACCATGCTCGGTCTTTATTTTGTGTTAAAATCATGTGGTCGAAAACTTGTATTTTGTACGAAAGTCGTAAAACGACCGATGTGGGCCCGGTGTCGTAAAACTCGTTTTATTATTGGAACGTGTTAGTTTTAACTAATATTAAATGTTGTGAAAACCGTTTCGTCTAAAAGTGTCGGGAAGTGGGAGATCTTTAATTGGAAATTGGAAATTTTGGACAGTAATCTGCCAGGCTATATGCGCGCCGCGCACATATGGGGTTGCGCGCCGCGCACCCCTTCTGCATAAAAAAAATATTTGTTGCATATTCGGTTGGATAACGGGTTGGGTCGTTACAAGTGGTATCAGAGCATGGTCTAAGGGATTTAGGCGACTTGAGATAGGTGCATAGACTTAGACTTTTGTGTGTGCTTATTTGTTGCGGGACTTGTAGGTGAATGGGTCGGACGGGGACTTGGTTAGTGCCTTAGCGTGTAGGTGAACTAACTAGGATTGTGGCTTGTGTTGTGATGTAATTCTTGCGTGTGTTTATATCGCGTAGAATTTTCGTTGTGTTGGTTTATATCATCGAGCGAGGCGGTCGTTATACTAACAAGTTTATACGGCGTGTGTACGTAATAAGGACTTGCAATCCTTATTACGGGTGTAAATCGTGTCTAACAAGTAATGTACGACGAGTGTTTAGCACATGGGGCGGTGTGGTGCGTGTTGTTTTATACGTTCGTGGACTAATCGTTTTGCATTCTTTAGAATGACGACGCGAAACGAGATCGAGACGAATGACGAGGAGTTTAACGCTAGAGTTGCGGCCTCAGTTGCGGAGCAAATGGGTACGTTTCGAGAAGAAATGGATAGGAAGTATTCCAAATTTCGGAGTAGTAGTGAAATGTAGCGTTGTCTTAAGAGCTTCATGAGGACTAAACCCCCGGTGTATGACGGGAAACCGGATCCTTTGGTTAGCACAACATGAATCTCGGATGTCGAAGGGTGTTTTCATACAATTGATTGCCCTCCCGAGAAGAGGACAAGACTCGCTACTAGCTTGTTGCAGGGTAGGGCGAAGGATTGGTTGGATGGTAAGATTGATCTTGTTGGTGGTGAACCGTTTATGGCGTTATCGTGGGACGAGTTTAAGAAGGAATTCTTTGAGGAGTTCTGGACGCAAGCCAATTTGGTGGAATTGCGTGATGAGTTGCGAAATTTGCAACAAGGATCTATGGACTTGAATACTCTCAAGATGACCTTTATGGCGAAGGCTCGTTTTTGCCCGGAATATATGGGGAATGATCGTATGTTGATGGAAGATTTCTTTCGAACTTTGAATGATGACTTGAAGAACAAAATTAGCCGAGGTCACGCGAAATCGTTTGTGGAATTATTCACCGTGGCTAGAGGTTTCGAGTCGTATTCGCGATCGGTGGTTAGTGAACCTTCAAGTAAGAGAAGGGTTGTATCGTATGGTGCTCCAAGTAAGAGAACTAAGGGTGCAAGTGTGAGCACGGGTGGTACACGGACGAGTATATCGGATTCTAGTGCGTCTAGGTGTTACAATTGTGGCGTGAGGGGTTACAAGTCTTGGGAATGTTTGGTGCCAAAGAGTGATGGCACGGTGTGCTTCAATTGCTAAGAAGAAGGACATCGTAAGTCGGAGTGTCCCGAGTTAGCTGGGACGAGTGTGGCGAGAAGACATTAAGGTACTTTTCGTTTTAATAAATATGTCCTTTGATTATTTATTATCATGTGCCGATTGAGCTCGGGTTTGTTAAATGCCTTGTGTTGTGCATAATATTGTTATGGGTGACGTTCCTAATGGAATTACCCTACGGTGACGTTTTGATTGATGGGCGAAGGGCGTAAGACTTGGTGCAACCAAGCATTCCTTGGTGTTCGGGAAATGTTTTTACCAAGCCTTGGGAATGGGCTTTGGTGTTCGGTTGTTAAGAGCGTATTCGCTTTTGTGCTTGGGGTGGTGAACCATGAGGTTCCTCTGGCGGATAAAACCCTAAAGATCGACTGTTTGATCTCGATGTATGTTGGTAATGTAGTCTACGTGACACGGTGTTAGGTGCCTCTTTCATACCTACTAGCTTGGTATTCGACTCCGATGATGTTGCGGTTACATTGTACTTAGGGTACCGGAGAGAAACCCTTAGGTACATGAGTGACTAGGTGGAAATTTTACAAGTTAGAGCAATAGGAGGATTGCAAGATTTAAGTTTGAGTAATTGGGGCGAACTCTTTGTTCGAAGTGTTTAAGGATAGGTTAAAATCCTTTGTATGCTCATGGATAGGGCAAGGTATTGTGAAGTGTATATCATGGGATACCTTTATCTCAATGATGTGGTTATGGAACGGAGTTCTAAGTGGGGGAGTTTGAACTCTCGCACGAGGATGTTCTAGTGTGTTGATATTGGACGATGCTCGTATGGATTCAGAGCTAGCGTTGAGACCTATGTTGGTCGATTGTGGTAAAAGTACAGTTTGGAATAAATTGTACTTCTGGTTTTGGATTTAAATTACTGCCAAGGTGGTAATATGGTGAATCTCTTTGAGAGATAATGGACGTATTTGACGAGCAAGATGAGATCCCTCGGTTAAGGGATGTGCGTGTCGGATTCTCTTCTAGAGAATTATTGTTTTGTGCCTATGTGCAATATAGGTGTTTCTTGCTCGATTGTGGTGGCGTGGTGTACACGTACGTGTGATGCGTGTGCAAAGATTTTCGATGTGAGTGGAATGTTTCTAAGTATGTATATATACTTGTTGTTTGGGATGGATGGTTAGTGTAGTGACCCGAACTTTTCCATGTTTATATATATTAATTGAGATTGATGTTTACATGATTAAATGTTTCCAACATGTTAAGCAATCAAACTTGTTAAGACTTGATTAATTGAAATATGTTTCATACAGACAATTGACCACCCAAGTTGGCCGGTGATTCACGAACGTTAAAACTTGTAAAAACTATATGATGACATATATATGGATATATATATAGTTAACATGATAATATGATAAGTAAACATATCATTAAGTATATTAACAATGAACTACATATGTAAAAACAAGACTACTAACTTAATGATTTTTAAACGAGACATATATGTAACGATTATCGTTGTAAAGACATTTAATGTATATATATCATATTAAGAGATATTCATACATGATAATATCATGATAATATAATAATTTAAAATCTCATTTGATATTATAAACATTGGGTTAACAACATTTAACAAGATCGTTAACCTAAAGGTTTCAAAACAACACTTACATGTAACGACTAACGATGACTTAACGACTCAGTTAAAATGTATATACATGTAGTGTTTTAATATGTATTTATACACTTTTGAAAGACTTCAATACACTTATCAAAATACTTCTACTTAACAAAAATGCTTACAATTACATCCTCGTTCAGTTTCATCAACAATTCTACTCGTATGCACCCGTATTCGTACTCGTACAATACACAGCTTTTAGATGTATGTACTATTAGTATATACACTCCAATGATCAGCTCTTAGCAGCCCATGTGAGTCACCTAACACATGTGGGAACCATCATTTGGCAACTAGCATGAAATATCTCATAAGATTACAAAAATATGAGTAATCATTCATGACTTATTTACATGAAAACAAAATTACATATCCTTTATATCTAATCCATACACCAACGACCAAAAACACCTACAAACACTTTCATTCTTCAATTTTCTTCATCTAATTGAACTCTCTCAAGTTCTATCTTCAAGTTCTAAGTGTTCTTCATAAATTCCAAAAGTTCTAGTTTCATAAAATCAAGAATACTTTCAAGTTTGCTAGCTCACTTCCAATCTTGTAAGGTGATCATCCAACCTCAAGAAATCTTTGTTTCTTACAGTAGGTTATCATTCTAATACAAGGTAATAATCATATTCAAACTTTGGTTCAATTTCTATAACTATAACAATCTTATTTCAAGTGATGATCTTACTTGAACTTGTTTTCGTGTCATGATTTTGCTTCAAGAACTTTGAGCCATCCAAGGATCCATTGAAGCTAGATCCATTTTTCTCTTTTCCAGTAGGTTCATCCAAGGAACTTAAGGTAGTAATGATGTTCATAACATCATTCGATTCATACATATAAAGCTATCTTATTCGAAGGTTTAAACTTGTAATCACTAGAACATAGTTTAGTTAATTCTAAACTTGTTCGCAAACAAAAGTTAATCCTTCTAACTTGACTTTTAAAATCAACTAAACACATGTTCTATATCTATATGATATGCTAACTTAATGATTTAAAACCTGGAAACACGAAAAACACCGTAAAACCGGATTTACGCCGTCGTAGTAACACCGCGGGCTGTTTTGGGTTAGTTAATTAAAAACTATGATAAACTTTCTTTTAAAAGTTGTTATTCTGAGAAAATGATTTTTATTATGAACATGAAACTATATCCAAAAATTATGGTTAAACTCAAAGTGGAAGTATGTTTTCTAAAATGGTCATCTAGACGTCGTTCTTTCGACTGAAATGACTACCTTTACAAAAACGACTTGTAACTTATTTTTCCGACTAGAAACCTATACTTTTTTTGTTTAGATTCATAAAATAGAGTTCAATATGAAACCATAGCAATTTGATTCACTCAAAACGGATTTAAAATGAAGAAGTTATGGGTAAAACAAGATTGGATAATTTTTCTCATTTTAGCTACGTGAAAATTGGTAACAAATCTATTCCAACCATAACTTAATCAACTTGTATTATATATTATGTAATCTTGAGATACCATAGACACGTATACAATGTTTCGACCTATCATGTCGACACATCTATATATATTTCGGAACAACCATAGACACTCTATATGTGAATGTTGGAGTTAGCTATACAGGGTTGAGGTTGATTCCAAAATATATATAGTTTGAGTTGTGATCAATACTGAGATACGTATACACTGGGTCGTGGATTGATTCAAGATAATATTTATCGATTTATTTCTGTACATCTAACTGTGGACAACTAGTTGTAGGTTACTAACGAGGACAGCTGACTTAATGAACTTAAAACATCAAAATATATTAAAAGTGTTGTAAATATATTTTGAACATACTTTGATATATATGTATATATTGTTATAGGTTCGTGAATCAACCAGTGGCCAAGTCTTACTTCCCGACGAAGTAAAAATCTGTGAAAGTGAGTTATAGTCCCACTTTTAAAATCTAATATTTTTGGGATGAGAATACATGCAGGTTTTATAAATGATTTACAAAATAGACACAAGTACGTGAAACTACATTCTATGGTTGAATTATCGAAATCGAATATGCCCCTTTTTATTAAGTCTGGTAATCTAAGAATTAGGGAACAGACACCCTAATTGACGCGAATCCTAAAGATAGATCTATTGGGCCTAACAAACCCCATCCAAAGTACCGGATGCTTTAGTACTTCGAAATTTATATCATATCCGAAGGGTGTCCCGGAATGATGGGGATATTCTTATATATGCATCTTGTTATTGTCGGTTACCAGGTGTTCACCATATGAATGATTTTTATCTCTATGTATGGGATGTGTATTGAAATATGAAATCTTGTGGTCTATTGTTACGATTTGATATATATAGGTTAAACCTATAACTCACCAACATTTTTGTTGACGTTTAAAGCATGTTTATTCTCAGGTGAACATTAAGAGCTTCCGCTGTTGCATACTAAAATAAGGACAAGATTTGGAGTCCATGTTTGTATGATATTGTGTAAAAACTGCATTCAAGAAACTGATTTCGATGTAACATATTTGTATTGTAAACCATTATGTAATGGTCGTGTGTAAACAGGATATTTTAGATTATCATTATTTGATAATTTACGTAAAGCTTTTTAAACCTTTATTTATGAAATAAAGGTTATGGTTTGTTTTAAAAATGAATGCAGTCTTTGAAAAACGTCTCATATAGAGGTCAAAACCTCGCAACGAAATCAATTAATATGGAACGTTTTTAATCAATAAGAACGGGACATTTCAGTTGGTATCAGAGCGTTGGTCTTAGAGAACCAGAAAATTTGCATTAGTGTGTCTTATCGAGTTTGTTAGGATGCATTAGTGAGTCTGGACTTCGACCGTGTTTTCTTTAAAAATGATTGCTTAACATTTTTGTTGGAAACTATATATTTTTAACATATGAATATTATGTGATATATTAATCTCTTAATTTGTTTGATATTATGTGATAGATGTCTACCTCTAGAACAAGTCCCATTGACTCACCTAATAATAATGAAGAGTCAAATGTAAATTGGAATGATTTGTGGACTGATTCACAAGTTCCCGAAGAGGAACCGGAAGAAGAGTCGGAACCGGAAGAAGAATCGGAACCGGAAGAAGAATCGGAACCGGATGAAGAAATAGAACCGGCGGGGGAAATAATAAAACGGTTAAGTAAAAGAAAATCCTCAACCAACCGACCAAAGTTAATTATGGTCAATGGTGTTTCCGCCAAGGAAGCAAAATATTGGGAGGATTACCAATTCTCCGATGAATCGGATTCCGACGAGAATTCCGATGATGTTATAGAAATTACCCCAACTGAATTTAAAAAGGCAAAAGAAAATAATAAGGGAAAGGGCATAAAAATAGAGAAATCTAATTCCAACCCCGATGAACTTTATATGTATCGTCAACCCCCGAAGTCCTTAAGTTGTAACAATGACCCGGGAACCTCTAAACCACCAGGTTTTTCTAAACCAATGTGGACAACGACGGCTCGTATTAGGGGAACATCATATATCCCTAGA
This sequence comes from Rutidosis leptorrhynchoides, assembly GCF_046630445.1. Classification (NCBI taxonomy): domain Eukaryota; kingdom Viridiplantae; phylum Streptophyta; class Magnoliopsida; order Asterales; family Asteraceae; genus Rutidosis; species Rutidosis leptorrhynchoides. The sequence continues at coordinate 78,502,764 of NC_092339.1, read as the reverse complement.
AACTTGGCAAAACGAACCAAAACCGAAGAAGAAGAAACGAGCGAGTCGGAATAAGATAGTTGTATTCGTGTGGTGTAATATATGGAATATAGTGTTCTTATGCTTTATGATATATGTAAAAATTGCTTGTATTAATAAGTATTTTTTTTATGAATCTAACTCTTGTCTATTTTACAGTTTAAAAACACAAAATGGATAGACAACCCAATATTTTAAGAGACCTACCCGGAGACATGATTGATGAAATCTTGTCTAGAGTCGGCCAGAATTCTTCGGCACAACTATTTAAGGCGAGATCAGTTTGTAAGACATTCGAAGAACGTTCCAAGAATGTCTTGGTTTATAAGAGACTTTCGTTTGAAAGATGGGGGATATCACATTGGGAAACCCATAAGTTACGATGTGTTTACTTTGACGCATATATTGCGGGGAACCCAAATGCTATTTTACGCAACGGGTTAAGAAATTATTTTGACTCAATATATCCGAATATTGGACTTCGTGATTTAGAAAAAGCGGCTAACATGCAACATAAAGAAGCATGTTATGCTTACGGATTAGTAATGTTCGCTTCTCACCAAAGTGAGAACAAGAACATCGGGCTACAACTATTAAACAAAACGTTTCCACAAGTGACGGAGTCGGTAATTGGGGTAAGAAATGAGGTTTTTAGATTATTACGGGACTGTTGGACATTACGTAACCCTCGTCCCTTTGATGACGTTACAACACGCTGTCTTATCAACGGCCATAACGGTTATGTTGCACAAGACCAAGGATGGGAAGTAGTCCTAGTAAAACCAGAATGCATGACTTGTTTCTGGACGTATGAATTACGTGTCTTTATTGCCTTTGCCGAACGACTTGTGTACTAGCTAGAATTGTCTTCACAACTATCTTGTATCAAAGTTATTGTGTGCTATATTTCATGCTTTATGTAAAATAAGCGGTATTGTAAGTTTGTAAAATATTGTATAAAAGTTTGAACGCGAAATATTATTACAATCAGTTTTTCATATAGAATTGTAGTAGTTGAATTGTATATTAGCTACTAAGTATGAACTTAACGGGTAGGTACTACCCGAATTTAAACTTATAAAACGCTAATATGAAGAAAAAGCTTTTATAAATGAGTTCATATTATGCTACGAAATACTATTAACTACTCTTAATATTCTGTATGATTAACTTGTTCCATTTAACTATTTTGAAGGAAATGGCACCGACTACTCGACACACCGTGAATATGAATGAAGAGGAATTCCGTACTTTTCTAGCTTCAAACATAGCCGCAGTACAGGCTGCGCTACATACCAACAATAACCTTGGATCTAGCAGTACAGGAAATCGTGTAGGATGCACCTACAAAGAATTCACTGCCTGCAAACCTTTGGAATTTGATGGAACCGAAGGACCGATCGGATTGAAACGGTGGACCGAGAAGGTTGAATCGGTGTTTGCTATAAGTAAGTGTACTGAAGAGGACAAAGTGAAGTACGCTACGCATACCTTCACAGGTTCTGCGTTAACATGGTGGAATACCTATCTAGAGCAAGTGGGACAAGATGATGCGTACGCACTACCGTGGTCAGCATTCAAGCACTTGATGAACGAGAAGTACCGTCCCAGAACCGAGGTCAATAAGCTCAAGACAGAACTTAGAGGGTTACGAACCCAAGGATTTGATATTACCACGTACGAAAGACGATTCACAGAATTGTGCCTATTGTGTCCGGGAGCATTCGAAGATGAGGAAGAGAAGATCGACGCGTTTGTGAAAGGATTACCGGAAAGAATCCAAGAAGATATAAGTTCACACGAGCCCGCCTCCATACAACAGGCATGTAGAATGGCTCACAAACTAGTGAACCAGATTGAAGAAAGAATTAAAGAACAGACTGCTGAAGAGGCCAATGTGAAGCAAGTCAAAAGAAAGTGGGAGGAAAACGGTGATAAGAATCACCAATACAACAACAACAGTAATTACAATAATAATCGCAACAATTATCCCAACAATCGCAACATCAATCGCAACTACAACAAACGGCCCAACAACAACAACAACAACAACAACAGCAACTACAACAATCATCCCAACAACAATAATAACCGCAACAACAACAACAATCAGAAGCAGCTATGCCAAAGGTGTGAAAAGAATCACTCGGGGTTCTGCACCAAATTTTGCAACAAGTGTAAAAGAAATGGTCATAGCGCGGTGAAGTGTGAGGTCTACGGACCAGGGGCTAATAGAACGAAAGGAACAAATGGTGTCGGAACGAGTAATGGCGGAGCAAGTAGTGTCGGAGCAAGTTATGCCAATGTAGTTTGTTATAAATGTGGAAAACCAGGCCACATTATTAGAAATTGCCCGAACCAGGAGAACACGAATGGACAAGGCCGTGGAAGAGTTTTCAATATTAATGCGATAGAGGCACAGGAAGACCCGGAGCTTGTTACGGGTACGTTTCTTATTGACAATAAATCTGCTTACGTTTTATTTGATTCGGGTGCGGATAGAAGCTATATGAGTAGAGATTTTTGTGCTAAATTAAGTTGTCCATTGACGCCTTTGGATAGTAAATTTTTACTCGAATTAGCAAATGGTAAATTAATTTCAGCAGATAATATATGTCGGAATCGAGAAATTAAACTGGTTAGCGAAACATTTAAGATTGATTTGATACCAGTAGAGTTAGGGAGTTTTGATGTGATAATCGGTATGGACTGGTTGAAAGAAGTGAAAGCGGAGATCGTTTGTTACAAAAATGCAATTCGCATTATACGAGAAAAAGGAAAACCTTTAATGGTGTACGGAGAAAAGGGCAACACGAAGCTACATCTTATTAGTAATTTGAAGGCACAAAAACTAATAAGAAAAGGTTGCTATGCTGTTCTAGCACACGTCGAGAAAGTACAAACTGAAGAAAAGAGCATCAATGATGTTCCCATTGCAAAAGAATTTCCCGATGTATTTCCGAAAGAATTACCGGGATTACCCCCACATCGATCCGTTGAATTTCAAATAGATCTTGTACCAGGAGCTGCACCAATAGCTCGTGCTCCTTACAGACTCGCACCCAGCGAGATGAAAGAACTGCAAAGCCAATTACAAGAACTTTTAGAGCGTGGTTTCATTCGACCAAGCACATCACCGTGGGGAGCTCCTGTTTTGTTTGTCAAGAAGAAAGATGGTACATTCAGGTTGTGTATCGACTACCGAGAGTTGAACAAACTTACCATCAAGAACCGCTACCCACTACCGAGAATCGATGACTTATTTGATCAACTACAAGGCTCGTCTGTTTATTCAAAGATTGACTTACGTTCCGGGTATCATCAAATGCGGGTGAAAGAAGATGATATTCCAAAGACTGCTTTCAGAACACGTTACGGTCATTACGAGTTTATGGTCATGCCGTTTGGTTTAACTAATGCACCAGCTGTGTTCATGGACCTTATGAACCGAGTGTGTGGACCATACCTTGACAAGTTTGTCATTGTTTTCATTGATGACATACTTATTTACTCAAAGAATGACCAAGAACACGGTGAACATTTGAGAAAGGTGTTAGAAGTATTGAGGAAGGAAGAATTGTACGCTAAGTTTTCAAAGTGTGCATTTTGGTTGGAAGAAGTTCAATTCCTCGGTCACATAGTGAACAAAGAAGGTATTAAGGTGGATCCGGCAAAGATAGAAACTGTTGAAAAGTGGGAAACCCCGAAAACTCCGAAACACATACGCCAGTTTTTAGGACTAGCTGGTTACTACAGAAGGTTCATCCAAGACTTTTCCAGAATAGCAAAACCCTTGACTGCATTAACGCATAAAGGGAAGAAATTTGAATGGAATGATGAACAAGAGAAAGCGTTTCAGTTATTGAAGAAAAAGCTAACTACGGCACCTATATTGTCATTGCCTGAAGGGAATGATGATTTTGTGATTTATTGTGACGCATCAAAGCAAGGTCTCGGTTGTGTATTAATGCAACGAACGAAGGTGATTGCTTATGCGTCTAGACAATTGAAGATTCACGAACAAAATTATACGACGCATGATTTGGAATTAGGCGCGGTTGTTTTTGCATTAAAGACTTGGAGGCACTACTTATATGGGGTCAAAAGTATTATATATACCGACCACAAAAGTCTTCAACACATATTTAATCAGAAACAACTGAATATGAGGCAGCGTAGGTGGATTGAATTATTGAATGATTACCACTTTGAGATTCGTTACCACCCGGGGAAGGCAAATGTGGTAGCCGATGCCTTGAGCAGGAAGGACAGAGAACCCATTCGAGTAAAATCTATGAATATAATGATTCATAATAACCTTACTACTCAAATAAAGAAGGCGCAACAAGGAGTTTTAAAAGAGGGAAATTTAAAGGATGAAATACCCAAAGGATCGGAGAAGCATCTTAATATTCGGGAAGACGGAACCCGGTATAGGGCTGAAAGGATTTGGGTACCAAAATTTGGAGATATGAGAGAAATGGTACTTAGAGAAGCTCATAAAACCAGATACTCAATACATCCTGGAACGGGGAAGATGTACAAGGATCTCAAGAAACATTTTTGGTGGCCGGGTATGAAAGCCGATGTTGCTAAATACGTAGGAGAATGTTTGACGTGTTCTAAGATCAAAGCTGAGCATCAGAAACCATCAGGTCTACTTCAACAACCCGAAATCCCGGAATGGAAATGGGAAAACATTACCATGGATTTCATCACTAAATTGCCAAGGACTGCAAGTGGTTTTGATACTATTTGGGTAATAGTTGATCGTCTCACCAAATCAGCACACTTCCTACCAATAAGAGAAGATGACAAGATGGAGAAGTTAGCACGACTGTATTTGAAGGAAGTCGTCTCCAGACATGGAATACCAATCTCTATTATCTCTGATAGGGATGGCAGATTTATTTCAAGATTCTGGCAGACATTACAGCAAGCATTAGGAACTCGTCTAGACATGAGTACTGCCTATCATCCACAAACTGATGGGCAGAGCGAAAGGACGATACAAACGCTTGAAGACATGCTACGAGCATGTGTTATTGATTTCGGAAACAGTTGGGATCGACATCTACCGTTAGCAGAATTTTCCTACAACAACAGCTACCATTCAAGCATTGAGATGGCGCCGTTTGAAGCACTTTATGGTAGAAAGTGCAGGTCTCCGATTTGTTGGAGTGAAGTGGGGGATAGACAGATTACGGGTCCGGAGATTATACAAGAAACTACCGAGAAGATCATCCAAATTCAACAACGGTTGAAAACCGCCCAAAGTCGACAAAAGAGCTACGCTGACATTAAAAGAAAAGATATAGAATTTGAAATTGGAGAGATGGTCATGCTTAAAGTTGCACCTTGGAAAGGCGTTGTTCGATTTGGTAAACGAGGGAAATTAAATCCAAGGTTTATTGGACCATTCAAGATTATTGATCGTGTCGGACCAGTAGCTTACCGACTTGAGTTACCTCAACAACTCGCGGCTGTACATAACACTTTCCATGTCTCGAATTTGAAGAAATGTTTTGCTAAAGAAGATCTCACTATTCCGTTAGATGAAATCCAAATTAACGAAAAACTTCAATTCATCGAAGAACCCGTCGAAATAATGGATCGTGAGGTTAAAAGACTTAAGCAAAACAAGATACCAATTGTTAAGGTTCGATGGAATGCTCGTAGAGGACCCGAGTTCACCTGGGAGCGTGAAGATCAGATGAAGAAGAAATACCCGCATCTATTTCCAGAAGATTCGTCAACACCTTCAACAGCTTAAAATTTCGGGACGAAATTTATTTAACGGGTAGGTACTGTAGTGACCCGAACTTTTCCATGTTTATATATATTAATTGAGATTGATGTTTACATGATTAAATGTTTCCAACATGTTAAGCAATCAAACTTGTTAAGACTTGATTAATTGAAATATGTTTCATACAGACAATTGACCACCCAAGTTGGCCGGTGATTCACGAACGTTAAAACTTGTAAAAACTATATGATGACATATATATGGATATATATATAGTTAACATGATAATATGATAAGTAAACATATCATTAAGTATATTAACAATGAACTACATATGTAAAAACAAGACTACTAACTTAATGATTTTTAAACGAGACATATATGTAACGATTATCGTTGTAAAGACATTTAATGTATATATATCATATTAAGAGATATTCATACATGATAATATCATGATAATATAATAATTTAAAATCTCATTTGATATTATAAACATTGGGTTAACAACATTTAACAAGATCGTTAACCTAAAGGTTTCAAAACAACACTTACATGTAACGACTAACGATGACTTAACGACTCAGTTAAAATGTATATACATGTAGTGTTTTAATATGTATTTATACACTTTTGAAAGACTTCAATACACTTATCAAAATACTTCTACTTAACAAAAATGCTTACAATTACATCCTCGTTCAGTTTCATCAACAATTCTACTCGTATGCACCCGTATTCGTACTCGTACAATACACAGCTTTTAGATGTATGTACTATTAGTATATACACTCCAATGATCAGCTCTTAGCAGCCCATGTGAGTCACCTAACACATGTGGGAACCATCATTTGGCAACTAGCATGAAATATCTCATAAGATTACAAAAATATGAGTAATCATTCATGACTTATTTACATGAAAACAAAATTACATATCCTTTATATCTAATCCATACACCAACGACCAAAAACACCTACAAACACTTTCATTCTTCAATTTTCTTCATCTAATTGAACTCTCTCAAGTTCTATCTTCAAGTTCTAAGTGTTCTTCATAAATTCCAAAAGTTCTAGTTTCATAAAATCAAGAATACTTTCAAGTTTGCTAGCTCACTTCCAATCTTGTAAGGTGATCATCCAACCTCAAGAAATCTTTGTTTCTTACAGTAGGTTATCATTCTAATACAAGGTAATAATCATATTCAAACTTTGGTTCAATTTCTATAACTATAACAATCTTATTTCAAGTGATGATCTTACTTGAACTTGTTTTCGTGTCATGATTTTGCTTCAAGAACTTTGAGCCATCCAAGGATCCATTGAAGCTAGATCCATTTTTCTCTTTTCCAGTAGGTTCATCCAAGGAACTTAAGGTAGTAATGATGTTCATAACATCATTCGATTCATACATATAAAGCTATCTTATTCGAAGGTTTAAACTTGTAATCACTAGAACATAGTTTAGTTAATTCTAAACTTGTTCGCAAACAAAAGTTAATCCTTCTAACTTGACTTTTAAAATCAACTAAACACATGTTCTATATCTATATGATATGCTAACTTAATGATTTAAAACCTGGAAACACGAAAAACACCGTAAAACCGGATTTACGCCGTCGTAGTAACACCGCGGGCTGTTTTGGGTTAGTTAATTAAAAACTATGATAAACTTTCTTTTAAAAGTTGTTATTCTGAGAAAATGATTTTTATTATGAACATGAAACTATATCCAAAAATTATGGTTAAACTCAAAGTGGAAGTATGTTTTCTAAAATGGTCATCTAGACGTCGTTCTTTCGACTGAAATGACTACCTTTACAAAAACGACTTGTAACTTATTTTTCCGACTAGAAACCTATACTTTTTTTGTTTAGATTCATAAAATAGAGTTCAATATGAAACCATAGCAATTTGATTCACTCAAAACGGATTTAAAATGAAGAAGTTATGGGTAAAACAAGATTGGATAATTTTTCTCATTTTAGCTACGTGAAAATTGGTAACAAATCTATTCCAACCATAACTTAATCAACTTGTATTATATATTATGTAATCTTGAGATACCATAGACACGTATACAATGTTTCGACCTATCATGTCGACACATCTATATATATTTCGGAACAACCATAGACACTCTATATGTGAATGTTGGAGTTAGCTATACAGGGTTGAGGTTGATTCCAAAATATATATAGTTTGAGTTGTGATCAATACTGAGATACGTATACACTGGGTCGTGGATTGATTCAAGATAATATTTATCGATTTATTTCTGTACATCTAACTGTGGACAACTAGTTGTAGGTTACTAACGAGGACAGCTGACTTAATGAACTTAAAACATCAAAATATATTAAAAGTGTTGTAAATATATTTTGAACATACTTTGATATATATGTATATATTGTTATAGGTTCGTGAATCAACCAGTGGCCAAGTCTTACTTCCCGACGAAGTAAAAATCTGTGAAAGTGAGTTATAGTCCCACTTTTAAAATCTAATATTTTTGGGATGAGAATACATGCAGGTTTTATAAATGATTTACAAAATAGACACAAGTACGTGAAACTACATTCTATGGTTGAATTATCGAAATCGAATATGCCCCTTTTTATTAAGTCTGGTAATCTAAGAATTAGGGAACAGACACCCTAATTGACGCGAATCCTAAAGATAGATCTATTGGGCCTAACAAACCCCATCCAAAGTACCGGATGCTTTAGTACTTCGAAATTTATATCATATCCGAAGGGTGTCCCGGAATGATGGGGATATTCTTATATATGCATCTTGTTATTGTCGGTTACCAGGTGTTCACCATATGAATGATTTTTATCTCTATGTATGGGATGTGTATTGAAATATGAAATCTTGTGGTCTATTGTTACGATTTGATATATATAGGTTAAACCTATAACTCACCAACATTTTTGTTGACGTTTAAAGCATGTTTATTCTCAGGTGAACATTAAGAGCTTCCGCTGTTGCATACTAAAATAAGGACAAGATTTGGAGTCCATGTTTGTATGATATTGTGTAAAAACTGCATTCAAGAAACTGATTTCGATGTAACATATTTGTATTGTAAACCATTATGTAATGGTCGTGTGTAAACAGGATATTTTAGATTATCATTATTTGATAATTTACGTAAAGCTTTTTAAACCTTTATTTATGAAATAAAGGTTATGGTTTGTTTTAAAAATGAATGCAGTCTTTGAAAAACGTCTCATATAGAGGTCAAAACCTCGCAACGAAATCAATTAATATGGAACGTTTTTAATCAATAAGAACGGGACATTTCAGTTAGTGTATTCCGTTAGGATTCACTATGGTGTAGCAGTGCGTGATGTTACACTACTCGTTGATTGAGGCCAAAAGAGCATATGTGATTGGTGGGTTATGGCCGTTAACTCGGTCTGCTAACGTCACCATGAGAGTAGTGTTATAGTGTTATATCGGTATGGTATAACGTTATCGGCATGGGAGTACCATTCATGTGTTGAGATTTGGGAGGTGAATCACGTGTGGTTGCAGATTCACGATGACACGTGTAGTTCGGTCATCTATTTGTGGAAGTGAGTCTCGTGTGGTTCGGATTCACAATGACACGTGTGGATGCGGTCATTCTGTTGGGATAGTGACTCTCGTGTAGTTCGGATTCACTAGGGCGCGTGTAGTTCGGCCAATCCCGATTGTTGTTGCGGTGGAGGTAGTGAGTCGCATGTGGTGCGGATTCACTAAGGCGCGTGTAGTTTCAGCCAGCCTTCATGTGGTTTGTGTTGAGAACTATTGGTTGTTTTATACACCAATGGTGGGGTCGTGAGGACCATGCTGCGTGATTAGTGATGCGATAGCCGTGTTTCGCTCACATGTTGTTACGGGTGTGACAATGGTCGATTTTGTACACCTTGGGATTTGCGTTGCCATAGTCGTTTTGGACGCTAGCGGATTTAGTGGTTTGCTTACGACTTTATGATAGTTGCGTATTGGTCGTGTGGCGCACTACAAGGGATGTAAGTGGAAAGCGTATCCGTAAGGATTCGTTTTTGTTCGGTCTTCATCGTTTCGGGTTGTTGACCTTAGGTTGAAACTTGGTTGCTATTAGCATTGTACTTGGTAAGGGTACGCTAAAGGGTTGATATCTCGGTACAAGATTGGTTGAGTTTTTACCGATGTGAGGGATTGAGCAAGTTTTAGTGCTCGGATTTGTGAATTTTAATAAATCGCGAGTGACGATTTAGTTGTTAAAGGTGACTCTTTGAGAAGAATTGCCTAGAGGAATTGGAATAATACGTGGCGATTCCGTGTATTCTAAGTGAACGTTATAGATTTCGGATGTTGTGTGCATTGCATATTCCGGAATGCGTGCATGTGTGCAATTGGTAAATGGAATAATCTTCGAGTTTACGATAATTGTGGTAGAAGTCGGTTTGGAACGTATGTTTGAGGACCATCGAGTATGGGTCCGATCGGTTAAGTGACGAGGATCACGAGGACGTGATCAATTCTAAGTGAGGGAGAGTTGTAAGACCCTAATATTGATTGTACATAGAGTATTTATGGTGTACTTAAGTAGGTGAAGCGTGGAACAAATTATTAAACTGGCAGGCTGTTCTGACCTCTGTGCGCGCCGCGCAAGGTCAAGGGTGCGCGCCGCGCACCTCATCTGGGACAGTTTTCCTGCTTCGTTTTAATTAGAGTTTAATGAGGGGCTTTTTGGTCTTTTCACTTGAGGACGGATCTGAGAGCTTATCAGCTGGTTTGGATCTAATTTGGGATCACTTTCACATCCATTCAACACTCTCATCCATTCTTAGAGAGAGAGAGAGAGAGTTCTAGAGAGAGAATTGGGGTTTCGTAGAAGAAGAAGCTCGAATTGATCAAAAGCTTGAGTGTTAAAGTTGTTCGCCTCGTTCCTAGCTACGTTTTGGTTGTTGTGGTAAGTTCTAACTCCGAATTTCAATGTTTGATTTGATATTCAAAGTTAGGGTTTGAACTTGAATTGTAGAGAAACCCATTTAAACTCTTGAAGTGAGTTCATTGATGCTAGTAATCGGGTTTATTGTTGTTGTTGGTGGGTTTTGGGTTGGAAATCGACTTGGCCATGATTTAGGACTTGAAATTGGGTTTAATCACTAGGTTTGGTGATTATGGAAGTGTTGGAACCCATTTTAGTGTATTTGAAAGACTAATTTTGAATTGAGTCAAAATTAGGGTTTATGGGTGAGATTGTGAATGATAAGTGTTTAACACTTGTGTTTGGGTTTAATTGGCGTATTAGGACAATTTTCACTTGTGTTAGTGATTATTGGTTAGTTTGGGTGCGTTTTGTGCTTGAAAGTGCAATTGGTCGAAATTGCACTAAGTGTCATTTTGAGTTGGTTTGTAAATCCACTCTAAGTGTGTTACTTGTATTGTGATATTGGAATAGGTACATTCCATCGACGAGTTGCGGATTATTCGGTAGCATTCATTAAGACGACAAGGTGAGTGTTAATATCCTATGTGCCTATGTATGTGTAGGATGGGTGCGGGTCGGGTGAAGTGGTTCTCGGTTATAGAGCTAACTTCACATATAGGTGGATTTGATGGACTTGCGTATAGGTCCAATTGGCACGGTTGTGTGTTTTGGTTGACCACTTTTGGCGAGGTGCACATCTCGTGTGTACGTTATCACATGTGCTTGTGATGTGGATTATATAACCCCAATGGCGAAGGGTTGGTATTGAGTTGTGATTGGAGAAGTGGATCACGTGTGGATGCGAATTCATGATGACTCGTGTAGTTCGGTCATCTTATTGAGGTAGTGATCTCGTGTGGTTGCGGATTCACTAAGGCTCGTGTAGTTCGGCCAACTTCGATGTTGTTGTAGTAATGAAGATATTAGTCTCGTGTGGATGCAGATTTACTATGGCTCGTGTAGTTCAGCCAATCTTCATCGTGGTAATTGACTTTTGGTATTGGGTTAAGGGGTTAACCTTGGGCGTTGTACGCTTTATTGTTATATATATATATATATATATATATATATATATACATATATATATATATATATATATACATATATATATATATATACATATATATATATATATATATATATATATATATATCGTTGTATCGTTGTGATGTAGCTAACCCTCCGGGTGTAGCTTGTTGGTGTTGTTCATATCGTCGTTGGTGAACTTACTTTGTGGACTTTTTAGCTTGTGTATAGCGATCGTACGGTATGCTTAGTTTAGTTTGCCTTATACTTGGATGCAACGGTATGTGTTATTTGATTATTTGTGTGGCATGTCCATTTTATGAATATATATGTATGTAGTATATTCTCACCCAATAAGCTTTAGTTTACCCTCTCGTTGTTTACATTTTTATAGATTTGCATGGATGTGGTGGCTCGGGTAAGCGTGGGAACTAGTGGACTCGCGTAGTTGCTTTAGAAGATCTTGCTTTTGGGATTGATTAGGATTGGGTAGCGTATCCCCAATCACCATGCTCGGTCTTTAATTGTGTTAAAAATCATGTGGTTGAAAATTTGTATTTTGTGTGAAAGTCGTAAAACGGCCAATGTGGGCTCGGTGTCGTAAAACTCATTTTATTATTGGAACATGTTAGTTTTAACTAATATTAAATGTTGTGAAAACCGTTTCGTCTAAAAGTGTCGGGAAGTGGGAGATCTTTAATCGGAAATTGGAAATTTGAAATTTTGGACAGCAAGCTGCCAGGCTATGTGCGCCGCGCACATATGGGGTTGCGCGCCGCGCACCCCTTCTTCATAAAAAAAATATATTTGTTGCATATTCGGTTGGATAACGGGTTGGGTCGTTACATGATGTTTCCATGTAAGTTAAACTTTTGTAGTAGTTTTCGGATATTGTGTGCATTGCATGTTCCTGAATGCGTGCAAGTGTGTAATCGGTAAAGGGAATAATCTTCGAGTTTATGATAATTGTGGCAGAAGTCGTATTGGAACGTATGTTTGAGGACCATTGAGTGTGGGTCAGGTTGGTTACATGACGAGGATCACGAGGACGTGATCGATTCTAAGTGGGGGAGAGTTGTAAGACCCTAATATTTATTGTACATAGAGTATTATTGGTGTACATCAAGTGTGTGAAGCGTGGTATAAGTTTAAAAGCTGACAGACTGATTTGAACATCGTGCGCGCCGCGCACAGTTATGGGCGCGCGCCGCGTACACTGCCTGGCAACAGATTTCTGCTTTTTCCAATTAGAGTTAAATGTGGGGCTTTTTGGTCATTTCACTTGAGGCAGGATCTGAGGCCTTATCAGCTGAATTCGATCCAACTTTGGATCACTTTCACATCCACAAACACTCTCAACTATTTTAGAGAGAGAGAGAGTTTTAGAGAGAGATTTGGGGTTTTGGAGAAGAAGAAGCTCAAATTGATCAAAAGCTCGAGTGTTAAAGTTGTTCACCTCGTTCCTAGCTACGTTTTGGTTGTTGTGGTAAGTTCTAACTCCGAATTTCACTGTTTGATTTTGATATTCAAGTTAAGGTTTGAACTTAAATTGTTGAGAAACCCATTTAAACTCATGAAGTGAGTTTAGTGTTGCTATTAATCGGGTTTGTTGTTGTTGCTGGTGGGTTTTGGGTTGGAAACCGACTTGGTCAAAATTTAGGACTTGGAATTGGGTTAATCACTAGGTTTGGTGATTATGGAAGTGTTGGAACCCATTTTGGTGTATTTGAAAGACTAATTTTGAAATGAGTCAAAATTATAGTTTATGGGTGATTTTGAGAATGATAAGTGTTTAACATTTATGATTGGGTTAAATTGACATATTAGGACCATTGTCACTAGTGTTAGTGAATATTGGTTAGTTTGGGGGGCGTTTCGTGCTTGGAAGTGCAATTGGTTGAAATTGCACTAAGTATCAATTAGGTTGGTTTGTAAGTCCACCCTAATTGTGTTGTTTATATTGTGATAATGGAATAGGTACTTTCCATTGGCGATTTACGGATTATTCGGTAGCATTCATCAAGACGACAAGGTGAGTGTTAATATCCTATGTGCATATGTATGTGTAGGATGGGTGCGGGTCAGGTGAAGTGAATCTCGGCTATAAAGCTCACTTCACATATAGGTGGATTTGATGGACTTATGTAATAGGTCCAATTGGCACGGTTGTGCGCTTTGGTTGACCACCTTTGGGCGAGGTGCACAATTTGTGTGTACATTATCACATATGCTTGTGATGTGGATTATACAACCCCAATGGCGAAGGGTTGGTATTGAGTTGTGAATTGGATGACCCCGATGATGTAGATTTTATAATCCCGGGACCGTGGGTTTTGATTTGGGGAGTTAATCACGTGTGGATGCGAATTCACGATGACGCGTGTAGTTCGGTCATCTTATTGAGGTAGTGATCTCGTGTGGTTGTGGATTCACTACGGCTCGTGTAGTTCGGCCAACCTCGATGTTGTTGTGATATTGAAGATAGTAGTCTCGTGTGGTTGCGGATATACTAAGGCTCGTGTATTTCGGCCAATCTTCATTTGGTATTGGGTTAAGGTGTGACGCCCCGTACAAAACCATCGTGTACGATTCGTCAACAACAGGATCTTTACACGGTCAAATACTACATGCTGTTTGAAAACCAGTTTTGTATTCATAAAAAGATAGCGTTTACAAAAGATAACGTGACTCAAAGGTCATTACAAAGTCATTACTTGAAAATAACATAAGTTACGAATGCAAGATAAAAGTTTCATGATTGAGATATCTCTAAGTAATGCAGCGGAAATCTAACACAGCACGTCCATAACAGCAAGTCTATAACAGCAAGTCTAACAGCGAAAGCAACATCCTATAAGCAACCGAGAAATACACGCTTAAAAGTCAACACGAATGTTGGTGAGCTATAGTTTGTAATCAGTAAAGTAATGTAGACCACGAGATTTCAGTGCTTCAACCAGCAGTTTAAATCAGTATTTCAAATCAGTATGATAAAGTATATGCTTAACCGTGGGCACCCGGTAACTAACTTAACGTAATAGTAATACCCCCTAAAAGTACACTTGGCGAGTGCGTATGTCCTCGAAGTATCAAACACCTGTTAAATGCCAGCGCGACTAGCCCGAGTGGGGATGTCAAACCCTATGGATCCATATCTAATATTCGCGTTCACCGGTTCAAAACCAATGACTAAACGTTACCGTGCTAAGGGGAATGTTTATGCCGTTATATAACCCACACATATGTAAAGTTTAAGTTCTCGTGTCAAGTAAGTAAAACATAAAAAGCGCATGTATTCTCAGTCCCAAAAATAGTACAAGTAAAAAGGGAAGCTATAACTAAAAAGTCGATACGAAACGTATACAGGTAGTAAGTCGGTCCGAAAGGTCGTCAGCCTAGGTTAAAGGTCACTAGGTCAGTATGTTGTCCCAAAAGGTTAAAAGTGAATAAATTAAATTTAAGTGTCATCATCGACATCATCATTATCATCATCATTCATCAATACTAAGGTAAGTTTAACAAGAATAGAGATCGAAACAAAAGGCTGAATTCGGACAGCTGTTACGACCTCTATTAAAATCGAAAAGACGCGTAGTCAGTGGCTATGGCTCCGTATGTGATGCCTCTAACCGCTGACCAATTTTCAGAACCTAACTCGTCTTCGTTTGACCGTGGAGACGGTGTAAGTGCGAGTAGGTCAGAAATTTCAGCACAACGTTACAAAGGCGTAGTGACTTTCGGAAGGCTATAAATCCTAAACCGTATATCGGATTAAGTCGAGGCCTAAACAGAAAGTCATCTATTCGAAACAAACTATCTGAAAATCAATTTTCCAGAAGCCCAGGAGTCATATCAGACCGCGAAAAACAGCAAACAAGTGCTCCGGTGAGGTTCTTGATGCTTGATGCTCATCACGGTTCTCATCCTTGATGCTTGTAAGCTTCAAGTGTACAAATCTTTGATGTTTTAGCATCACTTTGACCAAGGTTCAACCATCAACACACAAATAAAAGTAAAATCTATCATTCTACAAGGTTTGAACATCAAGATTGCCTCTTTATTGCATGAATCCAATAAAGCTTCAACCTTTGTCCATTTTACACAAGTTCATGCATCTATATCATATGTGATGATGAAGACTTGATCTTTATCATCACAACAAACACAAAAAGGTTCCAAGTAAGTGAGATCTACAATAATAACTTAGATCTCAAGTATTAAGAAAACCCTAAGCTAGAAAGCTTGGATCTTTGCAAGATTAATGAGACCATAAGCTAGAAAGCTAATAATTGGGCTAATTAAATAGTCCATTAGCTAGAGTAGGGTGGGCTAAAGTCCAACAAGGTAGAAAGTCCAACAAGACTAACTAGTGTGTTCTAGTAAATTACTAAGCGTAATTAAGCATAAAAAAAACCCAAGTAATTGTTATTATAAAATAACAATTAGTATTACGTAGTCATAATATTCCGATTATGACTAAAGTTAAACGTGTACCAAGTACGTAGCTCGTTTCAAACGTCAAGTGACACCAACGGTCGTAAAAGCATTCGGGGATCAAGTTAAGTGATTACACACTTAATAGCATGTTGTAAGATATTAATGAAAGTAATTAATCATTAAATAAGATCCCAGAGCATAAACTTGCTCAGTACGCACATATACGCAATTTCGTGAAAGCACAAAGCACAAAAGCAAGTCGAAAAAGCCGGGTCGTTACATTACCCACCTGTTAAAGAAAATTTCGTCCCAAAATTTTGAGGAGTGACCAACAATGGTACCGTATTCGAATGAGAAGGAGCGTATCAAAGTTTCGTGAGACTTGTGGGCTCAGAAGTGAGTTATTTACCTTTAAAGGTACTTGGGCGTATAACAGTAAGAATAGGTATATGCCATTAATTAAGTCTCTTGTCCTAAGAGATCAACAAATTGATTTCGTTTCTTGTTAACATGAGTATGTCATCTGGATATATACCCGCAAAAGGAAAGATGACATTTTTAGCCCTACAGGCATCTTCAGTAAGCTGGATGCATGAAATGTATCACGAATGTTTTTAAACTCATCTAAAACATTGAGTGCTTATGTCGCAATACAAACCTGACAGATAGAGTGGAAAACATGGCGATTACAACCATGCGATTTGATGTCTGGATAGTGTTAGCCACAGATTTTTCTAACCCTTTAATTTCGGAAGGAGTCCATAGGTATAAAGAACCCGATATTTAAGAAACATTTCATTTGAATAAATGAATTGAAATTTTTAGTTGAAAGTGACTAATCAGACTTACATACAATGCAAGCCATAACTATTTATAGCGTCTTTAGGACGATCTGAACGAACAATGAAGGATATCACCCAGTTTTCCATGATGCATGTGATCTTATCCTTGAATGAAAGAACAGTTCCATAATGTAACTTTATCCTTTCAGTTACATGTTGAAGTTAGGGTTAACATTAACTAGAGCAACATATAGTTGCAACCAATGAAGGAAGGAATGTGTAAAGTAACCACATCAGTGTAATAGACGTCTTAAGCAGTCCCCTTCCAAGAGGATAACAAGTTTCATAGATTCTCAAAGTATCTTATATTACATTTCTGAAAGAAAATTGCACGAAAGGTGTGATCTTTGAATGAGAGTGAACTCTTCGAGCGGTTCGTTCTGAATTTATCCTTATACTTAAGGGGATGCGCGGATGAGAAGATACGTGAACTCTTGGTCCTAAAGAATGGTTTACTCCGAGTAAAAATAATCCCAAAAGTGATTTCTTGTACCTCAATATACTGATTCATAGAGATGATGTTTACGAGGGTGTTGCGATTAGTCGTGAAACATTGAGAGTAGAAACTCGCCTAGTGCCTTTCCTACGATAGGGTGACCACTGAGAGTACCCAGAAAACTGATTTATCGGCCCGCGTTTTTGCCATGTCTAACCTTAAAAGGAACATTTATGAGCGCAAAGACTTCTTAACAAATTTTATAAAATTGTCATCCAAGGTGGCTCAAGAGTTTTTAACAAAGATCTTAATAATAAGCTTCATCCCTAACGGAGGGCGAGAAAAAGTGTGATCCATACATGGTGTAGTCTAATACGAAAACCTTTAATAAAATCAACCAAGAAAGTTTTGAAAAACCTTTAAACGTTTGATGTGACAACATGAACGGAACGAAGTTCCTAGTAAATTTAGAAGTATGTACAACGTGTACCATTTTGCACAAAACTGTTTGACTTAAGTTAAACAACTCAATAAAAGAGCGATTTTTAAATAATTTTGGAGGTATAACTTGGTATGTACTAACCAAAAATAAGTAAAGGTAAATTTATTAACTTAAGTATATACATACATATATGATTTTATAAATCGCATAAGTGACAGGAAATTTTTATTATTTTCATTTGTCCATAAATCTCGCGAGGACCGCACAAATAAACAACGTGCAAAATTTTGATAAACATAGTTTTTCGTATTTCAAAGGTTACGAGTTGAAAAAAGATTTAATGAAAAATCTTTGAATCATCGGGTGACATGTCACTAAGTAATGAAAACTTAATGATTTAAATGTAGTTTTGATAATTTTCAGGGCATAAGTCTTTGGGCCAAAAATGTTCACGTGTGAAGCTGTTGTTAAAAAGTGAGGTATGAAGGATAGAGCATGAGGATGAGAAGTTAATCGCTTCTTGACTTTGCAAAATGCCAAACAGGTTATGACTAATACTAAAGTCGGAATATCGATGGTGTTAATATCACTAAATGAGAATCTCTCAGAATAAGTCAGGACTTAGAGTTATGCAAGAAAGAGCATCGTTCCAACAGGCGTGGCAAATAAGATCCTTGGGGTAACGTAATAGCTTTGAATGGTTTAAGTGTTAGTGGATGTCCGAAGGCTCTGCATGACGTGGTAGTAAGTGCCTTCATCACATACACACACACATGAATTTCTCAATTTCGATGGTTGTCATTCTTCATGATGACTTGGATACGAATAAGCAACGAAAAATTTTATATAATAAGCAACGAAAATTTTATAGAAATCGTTTAAGGTGACAACGTAAGAAAAGAAACGAAGTTCTTAGTAGACTGGGGTTATGTACAACACGTACCATTCAAAGTAAGATATCTTTTGAATAGAAGATTTGATTTGTAAAAGTGAAAGTAAAATTTCATATGTATTTGTCAAAAATAAGTAATCATTTACTTTATTTTATATAACATATACGATTTCAAAAATTTGCACGAATGGTAAATAAAATAAATTTACTTTTATAAAACCTTGAGAGGATCGTACTGTAAAATAGTGTGTGAAAAATTTTGGCAAATAAAATTTTCATATTTCGGAGGTTACAAGTTGAAAAAAGATTGATGATGATTGAGCAAAAGATTTTGAAAATTTCGGGTGATCTTTGAGGTACTAAAAACCATTGAGTTTAAATGTGGTTGATGACTATTGGTAGGGCATAAGTCTTTCGACCAAAAATGCTTAAGTGTAAAGTTGTTGCTTATAAGTGAGATACGAAAGGGAGAGTATGAGGATGAGAATTAACCACCCATTGATTTTGGAATATTTCAAACTGGTATGACTAATATCGAAGTAAGAAAGATGATGGTGTGATTATCATCGATTAAGTTTCTCTCGGAATAAGTTAGGATTCAGAGTCGCGTAAGAATGAGTATCAAATGAGATTCTTGGGTAGTCCTTAATATAGAATTCGAATCGCTGAAGCGACGGGATACAATTTCCTCTATGTATCGCTGTGCAGGTTGGTCCATTGTATCGGTTCCTTTCGTGGCTAAGCAGATTTGGTGAGATGGTCAACAATTACCCAGATAGTGTCCTAGCCGCCTACCGTTTTTGGTAGCCTCGTGATGAAATCCATTGTTATTCCTTCCCATTTTCATTGTGGGATTTCGGGTTGTTGTCATGCAACTAATAGGGTTCAACTTCGGGCTACTTCTCTCCCCGTAAACTATTAATGGCTCACCATGCTTGCGAGGTATACGAATGACCTTCTCACTATAAATAACTTTCACTTTCATCCTTGTAAGCCAGTCCGTTCCAACTATTTCATCAAAGCTTCCTAACTTGATGAGTATTAGGTTAATCCTAAAGTCCATTCCAACTTTTACATCAAGCTTCCTGACTTGATGAATATTAGGTTAATCTTAAGGTTCATTCCAACTAAATCTTATTATACTATCGCAAAAAATTCTATTAACCTTCTCAAATAACATTTGTTTGTGCATAGGTAACTAATCCTTTCCAACTACTTCATTAAAATTTCCAAGTTTGTTGGCATGCGGTCATCTCCAAATGACTCACCTGTTAATTTTAAGGTACTACCTTAAATCATTCCTCTATCTCTGCCAGCTTACCATTAGCTCGTCCTAGAGAATACTTAACTCTCATGGTTGTTAATGGCTTATTAGTCATAACACTAAGGTCCTTAGATATAAGGTTTCTATCGCTCTAGTACTAAACAACTCGGAGACAATAAAACGTTGTGACGAAACGTGCCCTAACTAAAATCAGGATCTATGCGGGTCTCCATAGCTGAGATAACGATTGCTCTACCGCAAGTAAGTCCAACGTTTTTCCTATTTGAGAACTTTTTCCTTAAGTTTCCAGGGTGTCTATATCATTAACAGATTTTTGGATTATCAATTCTGCAATCAAGGCCCTTCTTGTACAGTATCTGGGCTACCGGTTATTCTTTCCGTACCTCTAATAGACCATAATGCGTATACTCGAGTCGTTCCTACCAAAATTTTCTCTGAATCAGTTCATATTCCTTATATAGTAACATTGGGACTTCCGCATGATTTACTTCAATATAATCACGCTGGCCTGGCATCATTATATTGTACTAAATTGTACGTTCATTCCAATATCACCCCATACGGTCAATGTAACGTGATCACTTCAAGTTCTACTCAATTTCATCTAACGGTGCTTTATCTATGTGTGATGACCCGGAAATTTCTGATCAAATTTAAACTTAATCTTTGTATGATTAACATTTCTGACGCGATAAGCAAAGTCTGTAAAACTGAATCTAAAAATTTTTGAACTACTTTCATATATTCAAATACCTTTCGGTTGTTTTCGATGATTCGCGAACAATTATATGTAAATAGATACATATATACTATAACTTGAAAAGGTAACAATGTATTAATTGTTTGATACCGTACATTAAACTTATTGGTTTAAATATCTATTTGAATATATATGATAAGTTGAAATATTTATTATTAAAATTTATTTATAAATAACTTCCAATGTGTATTTAAAAACTGATTTATGTATATTAAAAAGATATATACATATATATAATTTCAAGTTATTTAGTAAACGATAGTAACATTCGTTTATTGATTCGTTTGATATTTAGATAAGTTAACTAAAGCATTTAAGATGAACCAGTAAAACACTAATTTGCTACAGTATTTTCAAATTGCTACAGTACCCAAAATGCTACAGTGTTTTCGAAAATCACTATTTGCTACAGTGAATTGCTACAGTAAAACACTATTTCAGAATGTAAATGTATATAATATATATATTAACAAATAGCGAGACGATGATTTATAAAAGTAAATGACCAAAACACTCAAATGTATAAGTTATACCTCGAGTGGTGTAGTTTATGGATGATTTAAGACTATATTTTGACAAAGGTACGATTCACGAAACGTAAAGTACAAGTTTTCTCAGTATACGAAAGGACGTTCGAAAAACCGGAACCGAGACATAAGTCGAGTGACGACGTACGACTTATTGGAACGGAAATTACAAGTCAACTATGCACGTGAATTTAATATAATATATAATTAATTATATAAATTATATATATTATATATAAATATAATATTATGTCAACAAAGATAAAAACAAACGAACCAGGCTGGTGACAGTTGGCCATGCGATCGCATGGCCGTATGCCTATGAAACCATGCGATCGCATGGTGGGTGATGGTGGCTCAAATCTATAAATTCGCCTGATTTTGTTTCAGTTCTTCATTTTCTTTTATATTTATCTCTGTATTATTATTATTATTATTATTATTATTATTATTATTATTATTATTATTATTATTATTATTATTATATTATTAAGATTATTATTATTATTAATCTTAATATTTTTAGTAATATTATACATAAAATATTACGACGAGGTTATGAGCGTGTCACTTTCAAAATGGTTTTCGAGCGGGATAGAGCTAAGAAAATTATGGGTTATTGCCAAGGAGGTTATGGGTAATGTTCGGGGGTATATTTATGAATCAAACATAGTGTTTATCATCTCCGTTGTGTCTACGTACTTTCCTACAATATTGAATCTCAATATTGATACGTTGAGATCTACGGTTATTTGGTAATCCGAGTTTCGATCACATTTTGGTGAACGACTTTATATGCTGCTAAGGTGAGTTTCATATGACCCCTTTTACCCTTTACATTTTTGGGCTGAGAATACATGCAAATGTTTATAAATACTGAAAATACTAGATTTATATGCGTGAGTTTCATATGATCCCTTTTACCCTTTACATTTTTGGGCTGAGAATACATGCAAATGCTTTAATAACTGTTTTACAATAATTATAAAGTGTGAGTTTATAGATCCCTTTTTAAATACTTTAAATATTTTTGGGCTGAGAATACATGCAATTTATTTTAAACGCAATAAGACACAAGTACATACTAAATTCTACACTGAGTTAAACCGAAAATCCCTTAGCTTTGGTAACTAGTAGCTGCCAGTACATAGGATATGGACTGGTGGGCGCAAATAATTGTATATGGATCCATAAGGCTTGACATCCCCGTCCGAGCTAGAGCGCTAGCCTTTTAACGGACGTGTGTTATTTGAGTTTAGGACACGTTGGTTTGCGTGTATTAAAACGAATGGGGTATTTATCATTATAACGTTAAAGCTTAGTTACCGGGGTGCTCTGTTACGTAGAATCTATTGACAAACTTTTGATAAACGTTTCTGGATTAAACAACTGAAATCTTGTGATCCACCTTTATATACAGATTATGCGAAACATACAAACTATGAACTCACCAACCTTTGTGTTGACACTTGTTAGCATGTTTATTCTCAGGTTTCCTAGAAGTCTTCCGCTGTTTGCTTATATGATAGACAAGCTATGTGCATGGAGTCTTACATGGCATATTTTTCAAGAAAACGTTGCATTCACCAAATCATCACCATGTATCTTATTTTGACTGCATTGTGAACGGAAGTACTGTTGTAAACTATTATTTACAGTGATTGTCTATATGTAGAAATCATCAGATGTCGAAAACCTTTGATTTAAATATTCATATTTGGTTTGCCTTTTCAAAAGAATGCAATGTTTATAAAACGTATCATATAGAGGTCAAATACCTCGCAATGAAATCGATGAATGACGTGTTCGTCCATATGGATTTGGAGCGATAGTCACACTATGCTATCTCAAAACAAATCTACATAATTAATCTCACAGTTTCTCGGTGTGGGTGCGTAGGTTCCGCATCAATGCCTAAATGTCCCGAAATTTCTTCAAAATGTTCGGGTTCAGGTAATGTCGTCAGGTTCCTTTCTAGGAATTCATGCTGGGTCTCGCGTCGAGTTGTACGTGTAGCAAGTAGTAATACGATATGTTTTGAGGCGGTTCCCAAGTCTTTAGGTATGGCTGAGCATCAGTGGAAGACACTATGACCTTGTGAAAGGAGATGTCCTCCCGACTTCTCCAATGGCTAAGATTGTTAGGGACCTAAGTCCAGAAGTGTCGTTAGATCATCGAGTAGTGGTGTAGAATGAAAGAGATAAGTGATGGTCAAGAAAGCGTACAGGATACGAGTCAACTTGCGGAAACTGAACATCCTTCTAATGTTCATACGTTGTATGTGGCTAATTAGGGTGAGCTCGGGGTGCGGTTACTCCGACAAGTCCACACATATCTCCTCTGAAATTTCCCGTTCTTATTGATTAAAAACGTTCCATATTAATTGATTTCGTTGCGAGGTTTTGACCTCTATATGAGACGTTTTTCAAAGACTGCATTCATTTTAAAACAAACCATAACCTTTATTTCATCAATAAAGGTTTAAAAAGCTTTACGTAGATTATCAAATAATGATAATCTAAAATATCCTGTTTACACACGACCATTACATAATGGTTTACAATACAAATATGTTACAACAAAATAAGTTTCTTGAATGCAGTTTTTACACAATATCATACAAGCATGGACTCCAAATCTCGTCCTTATTTAAGTATGCGACAGCGGAAGCTCTTAATAATCACCTGAGAATAAACATGCTTAAAACGTCAACAAAAATGTTGGTGAGTTATAGGTTTAACATATATATATCAAATCATAATAATAGACCACAAGATTTCATATTTCAATACACATCCCATACATAGAGATAAAAATTATTCATATGGTGAACACCTGGTAACCGACATTAACAAGATGCATATATAAGAATATCCCCATCATTCTGGGACACCCTTCTGATATGATATAAATTTCGAAGTACTAAAGCATCCGGTACTTTGGATGGGGTTTGTTAGGCCCAATAGATCTATCTTTAGGATTCGCGTCAATTAGGGTGTCTGTTCCCTAATTCTTAGATTACCAGACTTAATAAAAAGGGGCATATTCGATTTCGATAATTCAACCATAGAATGTAGTTTCACGTACTTGTGTCTATTTTGTAAATCATTTATAAAATCTGCATGTATTCTCATCCCAAAAATAATAGATTTTAAAAGTGGGACTGTAACTCACTTTCACAGATTTTTACTTCATCGGGAAGTAAGACTTGGCCACTGGTTGATTCACGAACCTATAACAATATATATATATATATATATATCAAAGTATGTTCAAAATATATTTACAACACTTTTAATATATTTTGATGTTTTAAGTTTATTAAGTCAGCTGTCCTCGTTAGTAACCTACAACTAGTTGTCCACAGTTAGATGTACAGAAATAAATCGATAAATATTATCTTGAATCAATCCACGACCCAGTGTATACATATCTCAGTATTGATCACAACTCAAACTATATATATTTTGGAATCAACCTCAACCCTGTATAGCTAACTCCAACATTCACATATAGAGTGTCTATGGTTGTTCCGAAATATATATAGATGTGTCGACATGATAGGTCGAAACATTGTATACGTGTCTATGGTATCTCAAGATTACATAATATACAATACAAGTTGATTAAGTTATGGTTGGAATAGATTTGTTACCAATTTTCACGTAGCTAAAATGAGAAAATTATCCAATCTTGTTTTACCCATAACTTCTTCATTTTAAATCCGTTTTGAGTGAATCAAATTGCTATGGTTTCATATTGAACTCTATTTTATGAATCTAAACAGAAAAAATATAGGTTTATAGTCGGAAAAATAAGTTACAAGTTGTTTTTATAAAGGTAGTCATTGCAGTCGAAAGAACGACGTCTAGATGATCATTTTAGAAAACATACTTCCACTTTGAGTTTAACCATAATTTTTGGATATAGTTTCATGTTCATAATAAAAATCATTTTCTCAGAATAACAACTTTTAAATCAAATTTTATCATAGTTTTTAATTAACTAACCCAAAACAGCCCGCGGTGTTACTACTACGGCGTAAATCCGGTTTTACGGTGTTTTTCGTGTTTCCAGGTTTTAAATCATTAAGTTAGCATATCATATAGATATAGAACATGTGTTTAGTTGATTTTAAAATTCAAGTTAGAAGGATTAACTTTTATTTTCGAACAAGTTTAGAATTAACTAAACTATGTTCTAGTGATTACAAGTTTAAACCTTCGAATAAGATAGCTTTATATGTATGAATCGAATGATGTTATGAACATCATTACTACCTCAAGTTCCTTGGATAAACCTACTGGAAATGAGAAAAATAGATCTAGCTTCAAAGGATCCTTGGATGGCTTGAAAGTTCTTGAAGCAGAATCATGACACGAAAACAAGTTCAAGTAAGATCATCACTTGAAATAAGATTGTTATAGTTATAGAAATTGAACCAAAGTTTGAATATGATTATTACCTTGTATTAGAATGATAACCTACTATAATAAACAAAGATTTCTTGAGGTTGGATGATCACCTTAAAAGATTGGAAGTGAGCTAGCAAACTTGAAAGTATTCTTGATTTTATGTAACTAGAACTTGTAGAATATATGAAGAACACCTAGAACTTGAAGATAGAACTTGAGAGAGATTAATTAGATGAATAAAATTGAAGAATGAAAGTGTTTGTAGGTGTTTTTGGTCGTTGGTGTATGGATTAGATATAAAGGATATGTAATTTTGTTTTCATGTAAATAAGTCATGAATGATTACTCATATTTTTGTAATTTTATGAGATATTTCATGCTAGTTGCCAAATGATGGTTCCCACATGTGTTAGGTGACTCACATGGGCTGCTAAGAGCTGATCATTGGAGTGTATATACCAATAGTACATACATCTAAAAGCTGTGTATTGTACGAGTACGAATACGGGTGCATACGAGTAGAATTATTGATGAAACTGAACGAGGATGTAATTGTAAGCATTTTTGTTAAGTAGAAGTATTTTGATAAGTGTATTGAAGTCTTTCAAAAGTGTATAAGTACATATTAAAACACTACATGTATATACATTTTAACTGAGTCGTTAAGTCATCGTTAGTCGTTACATGTAAGTGTTGTTTTGAAACCTTTAGGTTAACGATCTTGTTAAATGTTGTTAACCCAATGTTTATAATATCAAATGAGATTTTAAATTATTATATTATCATGATATTATCATGTATGAATATCTCTTAATATGATATATATACATTAAATGTCTTTACAACGATAATCGTTACATATATGTCTCGTTTAAAAATCATTAAGTTAGTAGTCTTGTTTTTACATATGTAGTTCATTGTTAATATACTTAATGATATGTTTACTTATCATAGTATCATGTTAACTATATATATATCCATATATATATCATCATATAGTTTTTACAAGTTTTAACGTTCGTGAATCACCGGTCAACTTGGGTGGTCAATTGTCTATATGAAACATATTTCAATTAATCAAGTCTTAACAAGTTTGATTGCTTAACATGTTGGAAACATTTAATCATGTAAATATCAATCTCAATTAATATATATAAACATGGAAAAGTTCGGGTCACTACAGTACCTACCCGTTAAATAAATTTCGTCCTGAAATTTTAAGCTGTTGAAGGTGTTGACGAATCTTCTGGAAATAGATGCGGGTATTTCTTCTTCATCTGATCTTCACGCTCCCAGGTGAACTCAGGTCCTCTACGAGCATTCCATCGAACCTTAACAATTGGTATCTTGTTTTGCTTAAGTCTTTTAACCTCACGATCCATTATTTCGACGGGTTCTTCGATGAATTGAAGTTTTTCGTTGATTTGGATTTCATCTAACAGAATAGTGAGATCTTCTTTAGCAAAACATTTCTTCAAATTCGAGACGTGGAAAGTGTTATGTACAGCCGTGAGTTGTTGAGGTAACTCAAGTCGGTAAGCTACTGGTCCGACACGATCAATAATCTTGAATGGTCCAATATACCTTGGATTTAATTTCCCTCGTTTACCAAATCGAACAACGCCTTTCCAAGGTGCAACTTTAAGCATGACCATCTCTCCAATTTCAAATTCTATATCTTTTCTTTTAATGTCAGCGTAGCTCTTTTGTCGACTTTGGACGGTTTTCAACCGTTGTTGAATTTGGATGATCTTCTCGGTAGTTTCTTGTATAATCTCTGGACCCGTAATCTGTCTATCCCCACTTCACTCCAACAAATCGGAGACTTGCACTTTCTACCATAAAGTGCTTCAAAGGCGCCATCTCAATGCTTGAATGGTAGCTGTTGTTGTAGGAAAATTCTGCTAACGGTAGATGTCGATCCCAACTGTTTCCGAAATCAATAACACATGCTCGTAGCATGTCTTCAAGCGTTTGTATCGTCCTTTCGCTCTGCCCATCAGTTTGTGGATGATAGACAGTACTCATGTCTAGACGAGTTCCTAATGCTTGCTGTAATATCTGCCAGAATCTTGAAATAAATCTGCCATCCCTATCAGAGATAATAGAGATTGGTATTCCATGTCTGGAGACGACTTCCTTCAAATACAGTCGTGCTAACTTCTCCATCTTGTCATCTTCTCTTATTGGCAGGAAGTGTGCTGATTTGGTGAGACGATCAACTATTACCCAAATAGTATCAAAACCACTTGCAGTCCTTGGCAATTTAGTGATGAAATCCATAGTAATGTTTTCCCATTTCCATTCCGGGATTTCGGGTTGTTGAAGTAGACCTGATGGTTTCTGATGCTCAGCTTTGACCTTAGAACACGTCAAACATTCTCCTACGTATTTAGCAACATCGGCTTTCATACCCGGCCACCAAAAATGTTTCTTGAGATCCTGGTACATCTTCCCCGTTCCAGGATGTATTGAGTATCTGGTTTTATGAGCTTCTCTAAGTACCATTTCTCTCATATTTCCAAATTTTGGTACCCAAATCCTTTCAGCACTATACCGGGTTCCGTCTTCCCGAATATTAAGATGCTTCTCCGATCCTTTGGGTATTTCATCCTTTAAATTTCCCTCTTTTAAAACTCCTTGTTGCGCCTCCTTTATTTGAGTAGTAAGGTTATTATGAATCATTATATTCATAGATTTTACTCGAATGGGTTCTCTGTCCTTCCTGCTCAAGGCATCGGCTACCACATTTGCCTTCCCCGGGTGGTAACGAATCTCAAAGTCGTAATCATTCAATAATTCAATCCACCTACACTGCCTCATATTCAGTTGTTTCTGATTAAATATGTGTTGAAGACTTTTGTGGTCGGTATATATAATACTTTTGGCCCCATATAAGTAGTGCCTCCAAGTCTTTAATGCAAAAACAACCGCGCCTAATTCCAAATCATGCGTCGTATAATTTTGTTCATGAATCTTCAATTGTCTAGACGCATAAGCAATCACCTTCGTTCGTTGCATTAATACACAACCGAGACCTTGCTTTGATGCGTCACAATAAATCACAAAATCATCATTCCCTTCAGGCAATGACAATATAGGTGCCGTAGTTAGCTTTTTCTTCAATAACTGAAACGCTTTCTCTTGTTCATCATTCCATTCAAATTTCTTCCCTTTATGCATTAATGCAGTCAAGGGTTTTGCTATTCTGGAAAAGTCTTGGATGAACCTTCTGTAGTAACCAGCTAGTCCTAAAAACTGGCGTATGTGTTTCGGAGTTTTCGGGATTTCCCACTTTTCAACAGTTACTATCTTTGCCGGATCCACCTTAATACCTTCTTTGTTCACTATGTGATCGAGGAATTAAACTTTTTCCAACCAAAATGCACACTTTGAAAACTTAGCGTACAATTGTTCCTTCCTCAATACTTCTAACACCTTTCTCAAATGTTCACCGTGTTCTTGGTCATTCTTTGAGTAAATAAGTATGTCATCAATGAAAATAATGACAAACTTGTCAAGGTATGGTCCACACACTCGGTTCATAAGGTCCATGAACACAGCTGGTACAATAGTTAAACCAAACGGCATGACCATAAACTCGTAATGACCGTAACGTGTTCTGAAAGCAGTCTTTGGAATATCATCTTCTTTCACCCGCATTTGATGATACCCGGAACGTAAGTCAATCTTTGAATAAACAGACGAGCCTTGTAGTTGATCAAATAAGTCGTCGATTCTCGGTAGTGGGTAGCGGTTCTTGATGGTAAGTTTTTTCAACTCTCGGTAGTCGATACACAACCTGAATGTACCATCTTTCTTCTTGACAAACAAAACAGGAGCTCCCCACGGTGATGTGCTTGGTCGAATGAAACCACGCTCTAAAAGTTCTTGTAATTGGCTTTGCAGTTCTTTCATCTCGCTGGGTGCGAGTCTGTAAGGAGCACAAGCTATTGGTGCAGCTCCTGGTACAAGATCTATTTGAAATTCAACGGATCGATGTGGGGGTAATCCCGGTAATTCTTTCAGAAATACATCGGGAAATTCTTTTGTAATGGGAACATCATTGATGCTCTTTTCTTCAGTTTGTACTTTCTCGACGTGTGCTAGAACAGCATAGCAACCTTTTCTTATTAGTTTTTGTGCCTTCAAATTACTAATAAGATGTAGCTTCGTGTTGCCCTTTTCTCCGTACACCATTAAGGGTTTTCCTTTTTCTCGTATAATACGAATTGCATTTTTGTAACAAACGATCTCTGCTTTCACTTCTTTCAACCAGTCTATACCGATTATCACATCAAAACTCCCTAACTCTACTGGTATCAAATCAATCTTAAATGTTTCGCTAACCAGTTTAATTTCCCGATTCCGACATATATTATCTGCTGAAATTAATTTACCATTTGCAAATTGGAGTAAAAATTTACTATCCAAAGGCGTCAATGGACAACTTAATTTAGCACAAAAATCTCTACTCATATAGCTTCTATCCGCACCCGAATCAAATAAAACGTATGCAGATTTATTGTCAATAAGAAACGTACCCGTAACAAGCTCCGGGTCTTCCTGTGCCTCTGCAACATTAATATTGAAAACTCTTCCGCGGCCTTGTCCATTCGTGTTCTCCTGGTTCAGGCAATTTCTAATAATGTGGCCCGGTTTTCCACATTTATAATAAACTACATTGGCATAACTTGCTCCGACACTACTTGCTCTACCATTACTCGTTCCGACACCATTTGTTCCTTTCGTTCTATTAACCCCTGGTCCGTAGACCTCACACTTCACCGCGCTATGACCATTTCTTTTACACTTGTTGCAAAATTTGGTGCAGAACCCCGAGTGATACTTTTCACACCTTTGGCATAGCTGCTTCTGATTGTTGTTGTTGTTGCGGTTATTATTGTTGTTGGGATGATTGTTTTAGTTGCTGTTGTTGTTGTTGTTGTTGTTGTTGTTGTTGTTGTTGTTGGGCCATTTGTTGTAGTTGCGATTGATGTTGTGATTGTTGGGATAATTGTTGCGATTATTGTTGTAATTGCTGCTGTTGTTGTATTGGTGATTCTTATCACCATTTTCCTCCCACTTTCTTTTGACTTGCTTCACATTGGCCTCTTCAGCAGTCTGTTCTTTAATTCTTTCTTCAATCTGGTTCACTAGTTTGTGAGCCATTCTACATGCCTGTTGTATGGAGGCGGGCTCGTGTGAACTTATATCTTCTTGGATTCTTTCCGGTAATCCTTTCACAAACGCGTCGATCTTCTCTTCCTCATCTTCGAATGCTCCCGGACAAAATAGGCACAATTCTATGAATCGTCTTTCGTACGTGGTAATATCAAATCCTTGGGTTCGTAACCCTCTAAGTTCTGTCTTGAGCTTATTGACCTCGGTTCTGGGACGGTACTTCTCGTTCATCAAGTGCTTGAATGCTGACCACGGTAGTGCGTATGCATCGTCTTGTCCCACTTGCTCTAGATAGGTATTCCACCATGTTAACGCAGAACCTGTGAAGGTATGCGTAGCGTACTTCACTTTGTCCTCTTCAGTACACTTACTTATGGCAAACACCGATTCGACCTTCTCGGTCCACCGTTTCAATCCGATCGGTCCTTCGGTTCCATCAAATTCCAAAGGTTTGCAGGCAGTGAATTCTTTGTAGGTGCATCCTACACAATTTCCTGTACTGCTAGATCCAAGGTTATTGTTGGTATGTAGTGCAGCCTGTACTGCGGCTATGTTTGAAGCTAGAAAAGTACGGAATTCCTCTTCATTCATATTCACGGTGTGTCGAGTAGTCGGTGCCATTTCCTTCAAAATAGTCAAATGGAACAAGTTAATCATACAGAATATTAAGAGTAGTTAATAGTATTTCGTAGCATAATATGAACTCATTTATAAAAGCTTTTTCTTCATATTAGCATTTTATAAGTTTAAATTCGGGTAGTACCTACCCGTTAAGTTCATACTTAGTAGCTAATATACAATTCAACTACTACAATTCTATATGAAAAACTGATTATAATAATATTTCGCGTTCAAACTTTTACACAATATTTTACAAACTTACAATACCGCTTATTTTACATATAGCATGAAATATAGCACACAATAAATTTGATACAAGATGGTTGTGAAGATAATTCTAGCTAGTACACAAGTCGTTTAGCAAAGGCAATAAAGACACGTAATTCATACGTCCAGAAACAAGTCATGCATTCTGGTTTTACTAGGATTACTTCCCATCCTTGGTCTTGTGGAACATAACCATTATGGCCGTTGATAAGACAGCGTGTTGTAACGTCGTCAAAGGGACGAGGGTTACGTAATGTCCAACAGTCCCGTAACAATCTAAAAACCTCATTTCTTACCCCAATTACCGACTCCGTCACTTGTGGGAACGTTTTGTTTAATAGTTGTAACCCGATGTTCTTGTTCTCACTTTGGTGAGAAGCGAACATTACTAATCCGTAAGCATAACATGCTTCTTTATGTTGCATGTTAGCCGCTTTTTCTAAATCACGAAGTCCAATATTCGGATATATTGAGTCAAAATAATTTCTTAACCCATTGCGTAAAATAGCATTTGGGTTCCCCGCAATATATGCGTCAAAGTAAACACATCGTAACTTATGGATTTCCCAATGTGATATCCCCCATCTTTCGAACGAAAGCCTTTTATAAACCAAGGCATTCTTGGAACGTTCTTCGAATGTCTTACAAACTGATCTCGCCTTAAATAGTTGTGCCGAAGAATTCTGACCGACTCTAGACAAGATTTCATCAATCATGTCTCCGGGTAGGTCTCTTAAAATATTGGGTTGTCTATCCATTTTGTGTTTTTATACTGTAAAATAGACAAGAACTAGATTCATAAAAAAAAATACTTATTAATACAAGCAATTTTTACATATATCATAAAGCATAAGCACACTATATTACATATATTACACCACACGAATACAACTATCTTATTCCGACTCGCTTGTTTCTTCTTGTTCAGTTTTGGTTCGTTTTGCCAAGTTTCTAGGGATATATGATGTTCCCCTAATACGAGTCGTCGTTTTCCACATTGGTTTATAAAAACCTGGTGGTTTAGAGGTTCCCGGGTCATTGTTACAACTTAAGGACTTCGGGGGTTGACGATACATATAAAGTTCATCGGGGTTGGAATTAGATTTCTCTATTTTTATGCCCTTTCCCTTATTATTTTCTTTTGCCTTTTTAAATTCAGTTGGGGTAATTTCTATAACATCATCGAAATTCTCGTCGAAATCCGATTCATCGGAGAATTGGTAATCCTCCCAATATTTTGCTTCCTTGGCGGAAACACCATTGACCATAATTAACCTTGGTCGGTTGGTTGAGGATTTTCTTTTACTTAACCGTTTTATTATTTCCCCCACCGGTTCTATTTCTTCATCCGGTTCCGATTCTTCTTTCGGTTCCGATTCTTCTTCCGGTTCCGACTCTTCTTCCGGTTCCTCTTCGGGAACTTGTGAATCAGTCCACGAATCATTCCAATTTACATTTGACTCTTCATCATTATTAGGTGAGTCAATGGGACTTGTTCTAGAGGTAGACATCTATCACATAATATCAAACGCGTTAAGAGATTAATATATCACATAATATTCACATGTTAAAAATATATAGTTTCCAACAAAATTTGTTAAGCAATCATTTTTCAAGTAAACACGGTCGAAGTCCAGACTCACTAATGCATCCTAACAAACTCGATAAGACACACTAATGCAAAATTCTGGTTCTCTAAGACCAACGCTCGGATACCAACTGAAATGTCCCGTTCTTATTGATTAAAAACGTTCCATATTAATTGATTTCGTTGCGAGGTTTTGACCTCTATATGAGACGTTTTTCAAAGACTGCATTCATTTTAAAACAAACCATAACCTTTATTTCATCAATAAAGGTTTAAAAAGCTTTACGTAGATTATTAAATAATGATAATCTAAAATATCCTGTTTACACACGGCCATTACATAATGGTTTACAATACAAATATGTTACAACAAAATAAGTTTCTTGAATGCAGTTTTTACACAATATCATACAAGCATGGACTCCAAATCTCGTCCTTATTTAAGTATGCGACAGCGGAAGCTCTTAATAATCACCTGAGAATAAACATGCTTAAAACGTCAACAAAAATGTTGGTGAGTTATAGGTTTAACCTATATATATCAAATCATAATAATAGACCACAAGATTTCATATTTCAATACACATCCCATACATAGAGATAAAAATCATTCATATGGTGAACACCTGGTAACCGACATTAACAAGATGCATATATAAGAATATCCCCATCATTCCGGGACACCCTTCGGATATGATATAAATTTTGAAGTACTAAAGCATCCTGTACTTTGGATGGGGTTTGTTAGGTCCAATAGATCTATCTTTAGGATTCGCGTCAATTAGGGTGTCTGTTCCCTAATTCTTAGATTACCAGACTTAATAAAAATGGGCATATTCGATTTCGATAATTCAACCATAGAATGTAGTTTCACGTACTTGTGTCTATTTTGTAAATCATTTATAAAACCTGCATGTATTCTCATCCCAAAAATAATAGATTTTAAAAGTGGGACTGTAACTCACTTTCACAGATTTTTACTTCGTCGGGAAGTAAGACTTGGCCACTGGTTGATTCATGAACCTATAACAATATATACATATATATCAAAGTATGTTCAAAATATATTTACAACACTTTTAATATATTTTGATGTTTTAAGTTTATTAAGTCAGCTGTCCTCGTTAGTAACCTACAACTAGTTGTCCACAGTTAGATGTACAGAAATAAATAGATAAATATTATCTTGAATCAATCCACGACCCAGTGTATACGTATCTCAGTATTGATCACAACTCAAACTATATATATTTTGGAATCAACCTCAACCCTGTATAGCTAACTCCAACATTCACATATAGAGTGTCTATGGTTGTTCCGAAATATATATAGATGTGTCGACATGATAGGTCGAAACATTGTATACGTGTCTATGGTATCTCAAGATTACATAATATACAATACAAGTTGATTAAGTTATGGTTGGAATAGATTTGTTACCAATTTTCACGTAGCTAAAATGAGAAAAATTATCCAATCTTGTTTTACCCATAACTTCTTCATTTTAAATCCGTTTTGAGTGAATCAAATTGCTATGGTTTCATATTGAACTCTATTTTATGAATCTAAACAGAAAAGGTATAGGTTTATAGTCGGAAAAATAAGTTACAAGTCATTTTTATAAAGGTAGTCATTTCAGTCGAAAGAACGACGTCTAGATGACCATTTTAGAAAACATACTTCCACTTTGAGTTTAACCATAATTTTTGGATATAGTTTCATGTTCATAATAAAAATAATTTTCTCAGAATAACAACTTTTAAATCAAAGTTTATCATAGTTTTTAATTAACTAACCCAAAACAGCCCGCGGTGTTACTACTACGGCGTAAATCCAGTTTTACGGTGTTTTTCGTGTTTCCAGGTTTTAAATCATTAGGTTAGCATATCATATAGATATATAACATGTGTTTAGTTGATTTTAAAAGTCAAGTTAGAAGGATTAACTTTTATTTGCTAACAAGTTTAGAATTAACTAAACTATGTTCTAGTGATTACAAGTTTAAACCTTCGAATAAGATAGCTTTATATGTATGAATCGAATGATGTTATGAACATCATTACTACCTCAAGTTCCTTGGATAAACCTACTGGAAATGAAAAAAATAGATCTAGCTTCAAAGGATCCTTGGATGGCTTGAAAGTTCTTGAAGCAGAATCATGACACGAAAACAAGTTCAAGTAAGATCATCACTTGAAATAAGATTGTTATAGTTATAGAAATTGAACCAAAGTTTGAATATGATTATTACCTTGTATTAGAATGATAACCTACTGTAAGAAACAAAGATTTCTTGAGGTTGGATGATCACCTTACAAGATTGGAAGTGAGCTAGCAAACTTGAAAGTATTCTTGATTTTATGTAACTAGAACTTGTAGAATATATGAAGAACACTTAGAACTTGAAGATAGAACTTGAGAGAGATCAATTAGATGAAGAAAATTGAAGAATGAAAGTGTTTGTAGGTGTTTTTGGTCGTTGGTGTATGGATTAGATATAAAGGATATGTAATTTTGTTTTCATGTAAATAAGTCATGAATGATTACTCATATTTTTGTAATTTTATGAGATATTTCATGCTAGTTGCCAAATGATGGTTCCCACATGTGTTAGGTGACTCACATGGGCTGCTAAGAGCTGATCATTGGAGTGTATATACCAATAGTACATACATCTAAAAGCTGTGTATTGTACGAGTACGAATACGGGTGCATACGAGTAGAATTGTTGATGAAACTGAACGAGGATGTAATTGTAAGCATTTTTGTTAAGCATTTTTGTTAAGTACATACATTTTTGTTAAGTATAAATACATATTAAAACACTACATGTATATACATTTTAACTGAGTCGTTAAGTCATCGTTAGTCGTTACATGTAAGTGTTGTTTTGAAACCTTTAGGTTAACGATCTTGTTAAATGTTGTTAACCCAATGTTTATAATATCAAATGAGATTTTAAATTATTATATTATCATGATATTATCATGTATGAATATTTCTTAATATGATATATATATATATATACATTAAATGTCTTTACAACGATAATCGTTACATATATGTCTCGTTTAAAAATCATTAAGTTAGTAGTCTTGTTTTTACATATGTAGTTCATTGTTAATATACTTAATGATATGTTTACTTATCATAGTATCATGTTAACTATATATATATCCATATATATATCATCATATAGTTTTTACAAGTTTTAACGTTCGTGAATCACCGGTCAACTTGGGTGGTCAATTGTCTATATGAAACATATTTCAATTAATCAAGTCTTAACAAGTTTGATTGCTTAACATGTTGGAAACATTTAATCATGTAAATATCAATCTCAATTAATATATATAAACATGGAAAAGTTCGGGTCACTACATCCTCCTCCGAGGATCAACTTTAGTGGGCGTGTAATCCGAGGGGTACTCCTTCTAGATTGCGTGAAGTAATGTTTCGATCTCTAGAACGGTGGAACAGTAGTAACAGGTGGATTACATTACTAGTTCTTAGGGTTAGACGAGTGGGAAAGTAGTTCAGAAAAACATTTGAACTGGGAAGGATAAGTTCTCCAAGTCGGTACAGCGAAAGGCAGACGGGCAGCAAGTACGAAATCAGGCACTACAGCAACCTAGATCGTCTACCGCAGTACATAACATGGCAGTAATAACAATATTGAGCATGCAATCAAAAGCAGATATTAGCATGCAGTAGCGAGAATAAGCAAAGCATACAGCGAGTTTACATAGCAGTAAAAGGAAACGGTAGCATGCAGCAAGTTCATACGGCAGTATAAGTAAGCAGTAACATGCATCAGTAGTAAGCAGTAACATGCAGTAATATAACACAGTAGCATGCAGCAGGTTCCGCAGAAACAGGTAAACAAGTAAGTTGTAGATTAGTCCTATTAGTGAATCCTACTAGGCCTGGTCTAGACTCACTAATGCAACCTAATTCCCTACAATCAATGCTCTGATACCAAATGTGATGCCCCGTACAAAACCATCGTGTACGATTCGTCAACAATAGGATGTTTACACGGTCAAATACTACATGCTATTTGAAAACCAGTTTTGCATTCATAAAAAAGATAGCGTTTACAAAAGATAACGTGACTCAAAGATCGTTACAAAGTCATTATTTGAAAATAACATAAGTTACGAATGCAAGATAAAAGTTTCATGATTGAGACATCTCTAAGTAATGCAGCGAAAATCTAACATAGCAGGTCCATAACAGCAAGTCTATAACACCAAGACAGCAAGTCTAACAGTGGAAGTAACATCGTCTAAGCACCTGAGAAATACACGCTTAAAAGTCAACACGAATGTTGGTGAGCTATAGTTTGTAATCAGTAAAGTAATGTAGACCACGAGATTTCAGTGCTTCAACCAGCAGTTTAAATCAGTATTTCAAATCAGTATGATAAAGTATATGCTTAACCGTGGGCACCCGGTAACTAACTTAACGTAATAGTAATACCCCCTAAAAGTACACTTGGCGAGTGCGTATGTCCTCGAAGTATCAAACACCCGTTAAATGCTAGCGCGACTAGCCCGAGTAGGGATGTCAAACCCTATGGATCCATATCTAATATTCGCGTTCACCGGTTCAAAACCAATGACTAAACGTTACCGTGCTAAGGGGAATGTTTATGCCGTTATATAACCCACACATATGTAAAGTTTAAGTTCTCGTGTCAAGTAAGTAAAACATAAAAAGAGCATGTATTCTTAGTCCTAAAAATAGTATAAGTAAAAAGGGAAGCTATAACTAACAGTGAATAAGCAGTAAAAGTCGATACGAAACGTATGCAGGTAGTAAGTCGGTCCGAAAGGTCGTCAACCTAGGTCAAAGGTCACTAGGTCAGTATGTTGTCACAAAAGGTTAAAAGTGAATAAATTAAGTTTAAGTGTCATCATCGACATCATCATTATCATCATCATCATTCATCAATACTAAGGTAAGTTTAACAAGAATAGAGATCGAAACAAAAGGCTGACTTCTGACAGCTGTTACGACCTCTATTCAAATCTAAAAGACGCGTAGTCAGTGGCTATGGCTCCGTATGTGAGTCCTATAACCGCTGACCAATTTTCAGAACCTAACTCGTCTTCGTTTGACCGTGGAGATAGTGTAAGTGTGAGTAGGTCAGAAATTTCAGCACAACGTTACAAAGGCGTAATGACTTTCGGAAGGCTATAAATCCTAAACCGTATATCGGATTAAGTCGAGGCCTAAACGGAAAGTCATCTACTCAAAACTAACTATCTGAAAATCGATTTTCCAGAAGCCCAGGAGTCAGATCAGACCCCGAAAAATGGCAAACAAGTGCTCCGGTGAGGTTCTTGGTGCTTGATGCTCATCACGGTTCTCATCCTTGATGCTTGTAAGCTTCAAGTGTACAACTCTTTGATGTTTTAGCATCAATTTGAGCAAGGTTCAACCATAAACACACAACTAAAAGTAAAATCTATCATTCTACAAGTTTTGAACATCAAGATTGCCTCTTTATTGCATGAATCCAATAAAGCTTCAACCTTTGTCCATTTTACACAAGTTATTGCATCTATATCATATGTAATGATGAAGACTTGATCTTTATCATCACAACAAATAAAAAAAGGTTCCAAGTAAGTGAGATCTACAATAATAACTTAGATCTCAAGTATTAAGAAAACCCTAAGCTAGAAAGCTTGGATCTTTGCAAGATTAATGAGACCATAAGCTAGAAAGCTAAGATCTTTAACAATATAATGAAAGTAATGAGACCATAAGCTAAAAGGCTAAGATCTTTAACATAATAATGAAACCCTAAGCTAAAAAGATTGGATCTTTAGTGTTCTTGAAGATCTTGAAGCATAAAGCTTGGATATTTAAGATACATGAAGATTACAAACACAAGTTTGAATCTTTATAACAAAATAACAAGATTAAAGCTAAAAAGATTTAGATCTACAAAATAAGTGAAGATTCAAAGCTAGAAAGCTTGAATCTTCCATGATCTTGAAGGATTCAAACCCAAGTTTGAATCTACAAGATGTAATCAAGATCAAAAGCTAAAAGCTAGATCCATAAAATGATGATGATGATGTCGTGTGGACGAAGGGGAGAAGAAGAAGAAATAAATCAAAAACTTACACTTTTTAGAGTGAGAAAGACTAGAGAGAGAATTAGAGAGTAACTGTGTGTAAATTGCAAATGAGATCAAGTGTAAAATGGGTGAAATAAGGCTTGTATTTATAGGAGGATGGGGAGGTGGCAAGATGATGGTGGCCGTGGGTTTCCAAGGGGACAAGGGGGACACCTTTTTCAATTTTTGGTTGGTGGTTGTCTAAAGTTGGTGCTTACGTTGGGATTCCATGCAACAATTGTGATTATGGTTAACAAAAATGCTAGTATGTTCCCTTTAATAAATGGGCATTTGTCTTACATATTATTGGGTCACTAGTTATTAATAATTGGGCTAATTAAATAGTCCATTGGCTAGAGTAGGGTGGGCTAAAGTCCAACAAGGTAGAAAGTCCAACAAGACTAACTAGTGTGTTCTAGTAAATTACTAAGCGTAATTAAGCATCCAAAAACCCAAGTAATTGTTATAATAAAATAACAATTAGTATTACGTAGTCATAATATTCCGATTATGACCAAAGTTAAACGTGTACCAAGTACGTAGCTCGTTTCAAACGTCAAGTGACACCAACGGTCGTAAAAGCATTCGGGGATCAAGTTAAGTGATTACACACTTAATAGCATGTTGTAAGATATTAATGAAAGTAATTAATCATTAAATAAGATCCCAGAGCATAAACCTGATCAGTACGCACATATACGCAGTTTCATGAAAGCACAAAGCACAAAAGCAAGTCGAAAAAGCCGGGTCGTTACATAAGGGGTTAACCTTGGGCGGTATTATGCTTAGGTATATATATATATATATATATATATATATATATATATATATATATATATATATATATATATATATATATATATATATATATATATATATATATATATTATTGTATCGTTGTGATGTAGCTTGTAGAGACCCGTCCTAATCCATCCGGACGAAGTCCATATCGATTATAAACGATTCACAACATTTGATTACATCGCGAGGTACTTGACCTCTATATGATACATTTTACAAAAATTGCATTCGTTTTTGAAAAGACAATCTTTCATTATATCGAAAGTTGACAGGTATGCATACCATTTCATAATATATCCAACCATAATTGACTTGATAATAATCTTGATGAACTCGACGACTCGAATGCAACGTCTTTTGAAATATGCTATGAATGACTCCAAGTAATATCTATAAAATGAACAAATGCACAGCGGAAGATTTCTTCGTACCTGAGAATAAACATGCTTTCAAGTGTCAACCAAAAGGTTAGTGAGTTCATTAGTTTAACATAAATAGTCATTTCATAATTTTAATAGACCACAAGATTTCATATTTCCATTTCTCATAAACATACGTCCCGTGCATAGAGACAAAAGTATCATTCATATGGATTGAACACCTGGTAACCGACATTCACAATATGCATATAAGAATATCTCCATCATTCCGGGATCCTCCTTCGGACATGATATAAATTTCGAAGTACTAAAGCATCCGGTACTTTAGATGGGGCTTGTTGGGCCCGATAGATCTATCTTTAGAGTTCGCGTCAATTATGGTGTCTGTTCCCTAATTCTTAGATTACCAGACTATATAAAAAGGGGCATATTCGATTTCGATAATTCAACCATATAATGTAGTTTCGAATACTTGTGTTTATTTCTTAAAACATTTATAAAAATTGCGCATGTATTCTCAGCCCAAAAATATAAAGAGTAAAAGGGGTTCAAATGAACTCACCTAATGTATTTTGTAGTAAAAATACATATAACGATATTGAACAACTAAACAATGCAAGGTTGGCCTCGGATTCACGAACCTAAATCAATTGTATATTCATTAATACATATAATTGTATTCGAACACATAAATATATAGTCTTATTAGTTATATTCTTTTATATTAATAATATATATATGTTTCATATATTCATTTTGTAAAATAAAAATATTAATTTTTGTTATGTTATATGTAATGGATATATTTATAGATATATATATATATATATATATATATATATATATATATATATATATATATATATATATATATATATATATATATATATATATATAAGTAAAAATATTTTCATTTGTTTGTTAAAACGATATTTTAGTAAATAAAGATAATAATTGAAGTGATAAAATAATATTAATGATAATACTGATATTAATGATAATAAGATTAATAATTTTATATACTTGATAATAATGGTAATTATAACAGTCTTATTACTAATGGTAATCTTAATAATAATAATAATTTTGTTAATAATAATAATAATAATAATAAATCTAAAGTGTTACTAATATTAATAGTTTGTATTATTTTCATAATGACAATGATAATAATCTTAATCATGATAATACCTATACCAACATTAATAATACTCATAATTACATTAATAATACTTATGATATTACTTAATAGCAAGAATGATAGTGATATAAATCGTAGTAATTATGTTCACATAACAAATATGATAATACATATACTAGTCGTTAAAAATAAATATGACAATAATAATAATAGTAGTAGTAATATCAATATATTTATTTATACTTTATTCATAATAATAATAATGATAGTTAATACTTAGATTACAAAAGTTATGATAATAAATACGTTAATAATCTTATTAACAAAAATAATTGTAATCATAATAATAATAACAATGATAATAATAATAATAATGATAATAATAATAATAATAATAATAACAATGATAATAATAATAATAATAATAATAATAATTATTATTATTATTATTATTATTATTATTATTATTATTATTATTATTATTATTATTATTATTATTATTATTATTATTATTATTATTTGAAAATGAAAACTACCTTAAAGAGCTTTCTAAAAAAAACGCATTGGATGAGTCTCGAACCCTCGACCACCCGTTAACCCGAAAACACCCATCACCACTCCTCTGTGCCTGTTTTTCTGAATAATTCCCATTCTATATCTTTATAACCCGATATTACAGTTCCCTCTTCTTCTCCAATATTTCACTCGACCCAAAATTCCATAGCAGCCATAACGGTTTCGTTTGGAATTCTTTTTGACATAGCAGACGACTAGTAATCGATTACTATATTTAAAACAGAATTAAAGTAAATTAAAAAGATAAAAAATAGAACTGGAACAGACCGTATATCCCGTTCATTAACTTGGAATCGATTTTTAATTTCTAAAACGTTTTAGATAAAATTTATAACATGAAAAAGGTAGTAAAACATTCATATAAACTTTATGTAACCTCAATTAGATCCAATACATTGATTTGAACTCGACTTTTAATATGAACAAAACTGTTGACTTTTTAAGAACAAACTTTGACTCGAGAATTCGTTTCGGTTTTGAAGAGTTGAAAGATGTGATTTTGCAGATAAGTTTACATAAGGAATCCTAACAACTCTGCATTGATGGATTTTGAAAAATGAAACGAATTCAAGCTTTTGAATTTTCTGAACAAGAACAGCGAATAACTTTTTTTTTTTTATAAAATTCTGTTTTTTTTATTCCATTACATAGTATGTAGGATATGTATACTGAACGATTTCTGTTTTACAGCTCGAATGAAAATGATTTTTAACAGCTCCAGACCATTACAAAAATTAGACACAGTTGGAAGTGGATTGATAACAGTATCATTCATTCTTTTCTTTATGTAATATTTATATAAGTAATATTTAATAATAATTAAATATATAATGTTTATATTAATTATAATAGTAAATAAATAATGCTACTAATAATTATAATAATATTGTTAATAACCTGTGTTATTTTCTAATAATTATAATAATATCTTTATTAATAATGATAACATCCAATCATAATACAATTAATAATAAAAATATTACAAACTACATGTTTCATTATTCATATCTATATAGTATATAGTAATATCAATAACTATATTTTAACTTATAATTACTTTTAATATATTAATGTTACAATTTATTTTTTTATGTAATGTTTTCTATTTATATAATATATAACAGAATATTTATACATTATATCTATTACAATGTACATATAATTATACATAGAATCATACCTATTCATTTATAGGTTATATATATATATATATATATATATATATATATATATATATATATATATATATATATATATATATATATATATATATATATATATATATATATATATATGCAATTATGTTTCAAATGTTAAATAGATAACTATATATATATCAAACAATTAACCCCAAATATAATATTATACTTTTATTATCTTGATAACATTGGCAATTTATGTTTGAACAATTTATATACAATATACTCTATATATTCAAAATAACAAGCTTTAGTTAATTAAAGTCATCTTTCATAATAATTAAATTACTTAATAGTTCACTAATATATTTAATATAATTATTTACATATATACTTATTTATATTTACATTTCTAGTTACAATTAAAGGTTCGTGAATCGTTGGGAATGGTCGAAGGTCAATTGAATGTATGAAACAGTTCAAAATTTTTAAGACTCAACATTAC
Organism: Rutidosis leptorrhynchoides; assembly: GCF_046630445.1. NCBI lineage: Eukaryota > Viridiplantae > Streptophyta > Magnoliopsida > Asterales > Asteraceae > Rutidosis > Rutidosis leptorrhynchoides. The sequence goes on along the minus strand of NC_092339.1, from coordinate 78,458,632 downwards.
AGACTTTGCTTATCATGTCGGAAACATATAAAGATTTAGTTTAAATTTAGTCGGAAATTCCCGGGTCATCACAGTACCTACCCGTTAAAGAAATTTCGTCCCGAAATTTGAGTGAGGTGGTCATGGCTAACACTAAAAATGTTTTCATGACGAATATAAGTTGATAAATAGAGTTTTATCATCATTGTATAATTTGGATAAAACGATTTGATTTCTCGAAGTGTATGAGTGAAGCTATCCCAAAAGAATGAAATGAGCAGTAAAGATTTGTTTTAATTTTTGACGTAGTCAGGTTTAAATTTAGAACATAAGGTGTGTCTTAACTTTTGACGTTGTCTTGGTTGAATTCCGGAATTCAAGGGATTTAGAGAAAATCTTCGAAATCGAAAAGATTTGATTCTTCGGTGAATAAGGAAATTAAGATCTCTATAATTAAATACCGTGATCTGCCTCGATTACTCTGTCTGATATTTCCATTATAAATCGAACTCTTCCGTTTCAGTATTCTCACCATTCCTATACTTTCTTTCTTAGTCCATACATTCAAAAAAAAAAAAAATATTTGAAATGCTTAATTCCGTTCTAATCCTTGATGTTTTCTTAATTATCATTTCTGTCATCCTTCTTTTCAATCTTCCTCCAGAAGAATCTGTTTACTCCTACTATTACCTTGGGGTAATACTATTCTTAATTATACCATGTCTTTATATTGTTATTCGTATTAATATCCACGGTTTGTAACCTCCGTGTTGTTATTGGGCTTTATATTTTCTCTTATATTTTGGAGCTTTGTCCCTTCATTTCTTCTTCTTGCAATCAAACACCGCTTGTAATGGTTCAGAATTCGTAGATATAAACTTCGGAATGAACATTGTTAATGTTCTAAGAAGGAAATCGTAATGGCATGATTTGATTTGTCAAATTACCAGAATCACTGAGAATAGAACTATCAAGAATATACTTCTCTTGATATGTTCGGAGGAAAAAAAAGGATGAACGAGTCGTGTAACATGGCACATGATGACATTATGATCTGTGAATCATCACGTTCCATTAGAAACTCAGCATGACTTACTGTAATATAATCACGTTGATCAAGTGTCATTATATTATACTAACTCATGCATCAGTTCCCAACATTACTTCAATAACATTCATATTTTAAGTTCGAAAGTTTACAGAATATAGAAACTAACAGTTTCTATATGATGTAATACTGATAGCACGAAGAGATTAATGATTTCAGATAAGAATAGTTATAAAAATATCTTCAGAAATATGGAGGATATTTATAATGAAAGATATGATAATATCTCGGAATATCTAAGATCAGGGGATGATAGAAACTATTGTCTGCAAGATTTTAGAGTAAGGAGCAAGATATTCACTAAAGACTTTAGCAGATATTGAATCATTTGGATTCTTTGAAGTCAAACTTATTCTTTGTGATTTGTCCACGGCTTTCTTCATAGTTTCGCATAATCTGCTTTTCGGTATTAAATTTTCTATTGAATGTTTCCAATATATGATACACAGGAAGCACGAAGAGGTATATAATTTCGGACGAGAATATTTATGAAAATATCCTCAGAAATATCGAAGATATTGATGATGATATTTTGGAATTTCTAAGTTCGATGGTTAATGGAGAAAGATTTTTCGCAAGATTTTAACATGACTTCGGAGCAAGATAATCTCTAAAGATTTCAACGGATCCAGAGTTACCTGGATTCTTTGAATATAGGGTATGGTCCTTGTATTTGTCCTTGGCCTCCTTCATGGTTAGCTCAATCCGTTTTCCAGTTCCAACTTTTATGAGCTTTTCCAACATACTATTCTTTATCATCAAATTTCCGATGATTAAGGTCGTTTACAGTTGCCTACGGTTTCTGCTGCTTCATTCAGCTTTTTAAACATTCAGAGTATTGATTTGTAGATTGAGTGCTTTTCAGAATTTCAGAATGAAAGATCATAATTCTAAGAGATAAATGTCATACATATAACTGTTGAAGTAGATATGCTGTAAGTTTTCATAGTACTGATCGCTGATTCCCGGTAATTGGTATGGCAGTTCTCGTTACAAGATGCGGATGAGTATATGATAGGGTTTCAATGAATAAATATAATGATTTGTCAGAGAGATTTAAGCCAAGAAGCAGCGAGGTTGCTGGTACGTCTGCTGATAATATGGTGGAATATAAAAGAATTCTCCGGTATCAAAAGGGTAATCGTATATATCAGGATTTATAGTAAGGCTACTTCGAATGAAAAGTCGAAGTTGACCTGCTGGAGCTGTGACAAAATTGGCTACTTTGAAAAGGGATCGCAAAGTTATTTTTGTTAATAAATGCCAAAGGATCTGACGCGGCTACGTGTTAAACTTTTACTTAATTGCCGAGAGTTTCTTAGGTGCATAACTATATGCATAAATCTTTTCTTCCGTAGATGAAGTGCGGTTGATTCATCCTATCGATTGAGGTGTTTTCAAGAATCATGAAAGGTTTGAACGCAGATTGTAATAGTCAAGATACTAATGAAGTTTAGAATGAAATCAAGTGGCAAACTTGAAGAATTGTTTAGTTTCATATGTTATAATCAATATTTTAATTCATTTTAATTGTCCAATGTTGATAGTCCTCAGTTGATAGTTCACAGTTAGCACTGTACAAATAATAATTCATATATAGTTTACTATATAATATTCAAATTAATTACTACGTATCGTGACCCGTGTACATGTCTCAGACTCGATCACAACTCAAATTATATATATTATTATAAAATCAACCTCAACCCTGTATAGAGAACTCGATCATTACTGCATATAGAGTGTCTATGGTTATTCCAAATAATATATATAGATGCGTCGATATGATATGTCAAAACCTTGTATACGTGTCCCGATATTTAAAGTGCGTAAAATAAATAAAAGAAATTAAATGACGATAAATAAAGTGCGTAAAATAAATAACAGAATGTAAATGACAATAAATAAAAATTGCGAGAATTAAATTGCGATAAAATAAATTGCGATAATTAAATGTACAATAAAGAATTAACAGTTAGCTAGGAACAGTTAGCTAGGATTTTGTTAGCGTGGATTCTTAACAAAATTTATCATAGTTAATTTGTTTGTTTCTAACAAATTTTATTTTTTCCAATGTTTTCTTCATTATGCCACTTGTCTGATTCTGATAGGTCAAAATCCAAATATGAAATTGAATGAAAATGGTTATTCTGTGGTGAACGGATACGTATGTCGATGGATGTAAGTAAGATCATAAATGACTGTTGAATCAGATTCGAAGAATGTACAGTATAACCTATTAAAGTGAAATCTAAATATTCCTCGGGTATTACCTACCCGTTAAAATATTTTCACCATTAACAGTTTATACGAAAGAATTTTTAATTACAATCTTTATGAAAATATACTTACATATATATTTTCTTCAGATGTACTCATAGATTTAATGAGTTAATATAATATTAATCTCATTTGATTTACCGTTAGAACTAGAATATATAATCTCTAAAACATTGAAGATTACATAATCGTCATGTCGAATGAAGATAAATGATGTAGAACGATTCGCAGATTTTTGATTAAGCTCGAGGTACATAATTAGATGTTGAGGTGTATGATGTGAACTTGAGTTGTTGGTGGTACTGGTATTGATGTTGGTGCTGGTAATGTTGCTGAAGCTGGTACATTTTGCACCATATTCTCCAAATTGATTACTAGCGCGCGAAATTCGTTGACTTCTTATATTATTCCGGGATGATTGTCGATCGGAACGAGCGGATGAATAAGGTTTAGAATCTGAGTTATGATATAGTCGTGGCGAGATATTTGGGAAATGAGGGTGAAATGGTGTTACGAACAGGTTCGCCGGTAAGTGCTTCAGGTTCTTCGCCAAAAGGTGAATTTGGTTAGTGGATGGGATCGCCTTCTGTGCGTCTCCGTTGATTAAGTCGACTATGAATCCATCAGATGAATTGGGGATGGATGATTGGTTGATTCATCCTGGTGTCGTTTCTTCCGGAGCTTAGATGACTATCCAATCTGAATAACTGTCGGGATAACTATCGGAATAGCTGTCGGAATCCGAGGGACTCGATCTAGTTGAGGGATTCATCTCGTACGATCAGATGAAGGATTTTCGATAAGAAATAGATTATAGGATGTAGATTAGTATCCTGCAATACATAATTTACATATACATATATAATACTAAAATCTCATAAGTTACGGAGGAATCTACGGAAGCTATCAGGCAAAGGTAACAATAACAGATACGCTAAGATATGAATTAGCAGATACGTTAAGATATGAATTTTGTCTATACACTTTTCATGCAGTCAATGCAATAAGATGTGTCTAGACTAAGAATAATGAGCAGATAATTTACTAAGGATGATAAGCAAATGATTTCCGACTAGAAATGATAAGCAAAACTTATGACATGCAGACACGGTCGAAGTCCAGACTCACTAATGCCTCCTAACGACTTATCAGTTAGACACACTAATGCAGACCTGGTTCGCTAAGACCTCTGCTCTGATACCAACTGTAGAGACCCGTCCTAATCCATCCGGACGAAGTCCATATCGATTATAAACGATTCACAACAGTTGATTACATCGCGAGGTACTTGACCTCTATATGATACATTTTACAAACATTGCATTCGTTTTTGAAAAGACAATCTTTCATTACATCGAAAGTTGACAGGTATGCATACCATTTCATAATATATCCAACTATAATTGACTTGATAATAATCTTGATGAACTCGATGACTCGAATGCAACGTCTTTTGAAATATGCTATGAATGACTCTAAGTAATATCTATAAAATGAGCAAATGCACAGCGGAAGATTTCTTCGTACCTGAGAATAAACATGCTTTCAAGTGTCAACCAAAAGGTTGGTGAGTTCATTAGTTTAACATAAATAGTAATTTCATAATTTTAATAGACCACAAGATTTCATATTTCCATTTCTCATAAACATACGTCCCGTGCATAGAGACAAAAGTATCATTCATATGGATTGAACATCTGGTAACCGACATTCACAATATGCATATAAGAATATCCCCATTATTCCGGGATCCTCCTTCGGACATGATATAAATTTCGAAGTACTAAAGCATCCGGTACTTTGGATGGGGCTTGTTTGGCCCGATAGATCTATCTTTAGAGTTCGCGTCAATTAGGGTGTCTGTTCCCTAATTCTTAGATTACCAGACTATATAAAAAGGGGCATATTCGATTTCGATAATTCAACCATATAATGTAGTTTCGAATACTTGTGTCTATTTCGTAAAACATTTATAAAAATTGCGCATGTATTCTCAGCCTAAAAATATAAAGAGTAAAAGGGGTTCAAATGAACTCACCTAATGTATTTTGTAGTAAAAATACATATAACGACATTGAACAACTAAACAATGCAAGGTTGGCCTCGGATTCACGAACCTAAATCAATTGTATATTCATTAATACATATAATTGTATTCGAACACATAAATATATAGTCTTATTAGTTATATTCTTTTATATTAATAATATATATATGTTTCATATATTCATTTTGTAAAATAAAAATATTAATTTTTGTTATGTTATATGTAATGGATATATTTATATATATATATATATATATATATATATATATATATATATATATATAAGTAAAAATATTTTCATTTGTTTGTTAAAACGATATTTTAGTAAATAAAGATAATAATTGAAGTGATAAAATAATATTAATGATAATACTGATATTAATGATAATAAGATTAATAATTTTATATACTTGATAATAATAGTAATTATAACAGTCTTATTACTAATGGTAATCTTAATAATAATAATAATAATTTTGTTAATAATAACAATAATAATAATAAATCTATAATGTTACTAATATTAATAGTTTGTATTATTTTCATAATGACAATGATAATAATCTTAATCATGATAATACCTATACAAACATTAATAATACTTATGATATTACTTAATAGCAAGAATGATAGTGATATAAATCGTAGTAATTATGTTCACATAACAAATATGATAATACATATACTAGTCGTTAAAAATAAATATGACAATAATAATAATAGTAGTAGTAATATCAATATATTTATTTATACTTTATTCATAATAATAATAATGATAGTTAATACTTAGATTACAAAAGTTATGATAATAAATACGTTAATAATCTTATTAACAATAATAATTGTAATCATAATAATAATAACAATGATAATAATAATAATAATAATAATAATAATAATAATAATAATAATAATAATAATAATAACAATAATAATAATAATAATAATAATAATAATAATAATAATAATTATTTGAAAATGAAAACTACCTTAAAGAGCTTTCTAAAAAAAGCGCATTGGACGAGTCTCGAACCCTCGACCACCCGTTAACCCGAAAACACCCATCACCACTCCTCTGTGCCTGTTTTTCTGAATAATTCCTATTCTATATCTTTATAACCCGATTTTACAGTTCCCTCTTCATCTCCAATATTTCACTCGACCCAAAATTCCATAGTAGCCATAACGGTTTTGTTTGGAATTCTTTTTGACACAGCAGACGACTAGTAATCGATTACTATATTTAAAACAGAATTAAAGTAAATTAAAAAGATAAAAAATAGAACTGGAACAGACCGTATATCCCGTTCATTAACTTGGAATCGATTTTTAATTTCTAAAACGTTTTAGATAAAATTTATAACATGAAAAAGGTAGTAAAACATTCATATAAACTTTATGTAACCTCAATTGGATCCAATACATTGATTTGAACTCGAATTTTAATATGAACAAAACTGTTGACTTTTTAAGAACAAACTTTGACTCGAGAATTCGTTTCGGTTTTGAAGAGTTGAAAGATGTGATTTTGCAGATAAGTTTACATAAGGAATCCTAACAACTCTGCATTGATGGATTTTGAAAAATGGAACGAATTCAAGCTTTTGAATTTTCTGAACAAGAACAGCGAATAACTTTTTTTTATTTTATAAAATTCTGTTTTTTTTATTCCATTACACAGTATGTAGGATATGTATACTGAACGATTTCTGTTTTACAGCTCGAATGAAAATGATTTTTAACAACTCCCGACCATTACAAAAATTAGACACAGTTGGAAGTGGATTGATAACAGTATCATTCATTCTTTTCTTTATGTAATATTTATATAAGTAATATTTAATAATAATTAAATATATAATGTTTATATTAATTATAATAGTAAATAAATAATGCTACTAATAATTATAATAATATTGTTAATAACCTGTATTATTTTCTAATAATTATAATAATATCTTTATTAATAATGATAACATCCAATCATAATACAATTAATAATAAAAATATTACAAACTACATGTTTCATTATTCATATCTATATAGTATATAGTAATATCAATAACTATATTTTAACTTATAATTACTTTTAATATATTAATGTTACAATTTATTTTTTTATGTAATGTTTTCTATTTATATAATATATAACAGAATATTTATACATTATATCTATTACAATGTACATATAATTATACATAGAATCATACCTATTCATATATAGGTTTATATATATATATATATATATATATATATATATATATATATATATATATATATATATATATATATATATATATATATATATATGTTTTCTATTTATATAATATATAACAGAATATTTATACATTATATCTATTACAATGTACATATAATTATACATAGAATCATACCTATTCATATATAGGTTTATATATATATATATATATATATATATATATATATATATATATATATATATATATATATATATATATATATATATATATATATATATGTATATATATATATGTATATGCAATTATGTTTCAAATGTTAAATAGATAACTATATATATATCAAACAATTAACCCCAAATATAATATTATACTTTTATTATCTTGATAACATTGGCAATTTATGTTTGAACAATTTATATACAATATACTCTATATATTCAAAATAACAAGCTTTAGTTAATTAAAGTCATCTTTCATAATAATTAAATTACTTAATAGTTCACTAATATATTTAATATAATTATTTACATATATACTTATTTATATTTACATTTCTAGTTACAATTAAAGGTTCGTGAATCGTTGGGAATGGTCGAAGGTCAATTGAATGTATGAAACAGTTCAAAATTTTTAAGACTCAACATTACAGACTTTGCTTATCATGTCGGAAACATATAACGATTTAGTTTAAATTTAGTCGGAAATTCCCGGGTCATCACATAGCTAACCCTCCGGGTGTAGCTTGTTGGTGTTGTTCATATCGTCGATGGTGAACTTACTCTGTTGACTTCTTAGCTTGTTGTATAGCGCTCGTACGGTATGCTTAGTTTAGTTCGCCTTATACTTGGATGCTCCGGCATGCGTTATTTGATTATTTGTGTGGCGTGTCCATTTTATGCATATATATATATATATATATATATATATATATATATATATATATATATATATATATATATATATATATATATATATATATATATATATATATATATATGTATGTAGTATATTCTCACTCACTAATCGTTAGCTTACTCTCTCGTTGTTTACATTTTTATAGATATGCATGGATGCGGTGGCTCGGGTAAGCGTGGGGACTAGTGGACTTGCGTAGTTGCTTAGAAGACGTGCTTTTGGATTTGATTAGGATTGGGTGGCGGATCCCCAATCACCATGCTCGATCTTTATTTTGTGTTAAAATCATGTGGTCGAAAACTTGTATTTTGTACGAAAGTCGTAAAACGGCCGATGTGGGCCCGGTGTCGTAAAACTCGTTTTATTATTGGAACGTGTTAGTTTTACCAAATATAAAATGTTGTGAAAAGCGTTTAGTCTAAAAGTGTCAGGAAGCGGAAGATCTTTAAACGAAAAATAAAAATTTCGGACAGAACCTGAAATGGCTTGTGCGCGCCGCGCACATAGGGGGGCCGCGCGCCCCTCTGTTATAAAAAAAAAATTCTTGCTGCGTGTTCGTTTGGATAACGGGTTGGGTCTTTACACTAAGTAGCTTTTAACAGACTCCATGATGGAATCTGCAGAGCTACCAGTCAAGAAAGACAAGATGACATTGATTGAATCTTGTAGTTCTAAGAGGTGCTAATTGTGTTGGCTAGAAAAAAGCTAGCGAGATTCGAGACCCTTGGGAGTAGTGACCCCAAGGCCCTCTCGCAATCGACCGACATGGCTCCATTCAGAAATGGGGACTTCAATCAAAGCTTCAGCTGAAAAGAAGTCTGAAAATGGTAGGAGTCATTTGCTTCCTAGCCTTACTGTGTATGTGTTGAACCGAGTATCCTTTAAGAACAACGAGCAAGATCAAAGACGGAAGAGACAATGAATTAAAGATAAATCAATAATATATAATAAATGTTGAAATTACATGAATTTAACAGAGAAATATTGGTTGGCTACAGGAAGATCAAGCATGATCTCCCCTACCCCTGGATCACCGAAAAACGACTCACCGGGTTTGAGTTTACACACATAACTCTTAAATCCTAATGAAACACACGAACTATATTTATAGGCTTGCACTAGTCATTCTTGTGAATGGAACGATGGACATTTTCATGAATGTCCCAACAGACACAGATGTTTATGTGATGTAACTGACCAATTTCACGCGTTTAGTACTTCTTAGGTGTAAAATATAATAATGAATGTGCATAATGTATTTAATCAACGACGACCAAATAAAATATGAATCAACAGTATACTTTCGAGTCCTATTATTTATAATCTTCGTTTTTTCGTTAAACAAAACAATTAGTTGACAATTATATGAAACCTACATAATAAATAAATAAATTTAAATAGTAAATTGTAAATCATAAATAAATAAATAAATAAATAAATAAATAAATAATAAATGATAAATAATACTGTATATGAAATGATAATCTCTAAGACTACTCTTATTCATAACACCTGTCATGGAACCACACTGCTGTCACATCAGCGCCACCTCAGCAGCTTCTTCCAACCACTTCAATAATATTCATCGCACCCACCACATTGACCCCACTTCCAATATTAATTATTCTATTATTTTTATTTATTATTAATATTATTATTATTTATATTTTTAAATTTAAAAAAAATTCAAAACCCAATGGCTATAAAATGAACGTTTTTTTTTTTTTTTTTTTTTTTTTTTTTTTTAAACGGTTACTTTTTTCCACCTCTATATAAACAACCCTTCACAACTAATTAAACACACACTTCTTCATCATCTATTTTCTCAAAATTAAACTACTCTTAAACCAAAAATGTTGACTACTCCCCCCATGATTGCTTCGTTCAATGTTTACTACGATGGTGGTTTCGATACAAAGTACAAAGTGTATGATTACACTAGTGGTAAAAAAAGTCACGTTTTCCGAAATCGACATTCGTGACTTCGGCTTAGAAAGTTTATTAGCTTTGTTGAAGCAAAACGTACCCTTCGAACACACGGATGTTCTATACTTTGAAGACGATTGTCTTCCCGAGGCGATGAGTCTTCGGACCGAAAAAACTTGGAACTTGATCAAAGAAACTCTCTCATGGCGTTCAAATGTAATATCTCTGTATTTGATTTATGAAGACTACTCTCTGCCATGCAGTTTCGCTTACTACAGTGATGGTCAATTCTGGTCGGATATTCCTGAATCGCAAGAAGATTAAGTATCATGTAACCGTTTGTGTTTGTGTTCGTGTTTGTGGTTGTCTTTTAAGTTTATTTTAATTATGTTGTATTTCAAAAAATGTAACCGTTTGAATTTGTGTTTTGAATAAAAGTGTTGTTTAAAAAAGAAACATTGCATTAAAGTTAAACATTACATAACATTACGATAAACATTAAATAAAAGTACATGAAAATTAAAAACATACAATAAGCATAAACTAGTCTTCGTCTTCATCTTCATACTCTTTTTTAACCTTGTCATCTTCATCTTCTTCATCAGCTTCTTCCTCATCTAGTTGTGGATCAGTCACATGTTCGGGAATGTTTAAAGGTCCCGAACTTGGATCATAGCGAATACGGTGGTTTGGTGGAAGATTCCAAATGTGTTCAATAAGAGTATCTCGAAGAAAATGATGACTGCCTTTATCCCTTAGTTCTTTATCCATTCGCATATGTAGTTCAACCAGTTCTTGGAAGTCTAAATGTCGAGGACGACGTGTTGGCTGATAATATAATCGGGTATAAGTTCTTGATTAAATTTGATTATACCTCGACATATACGGATGAACAAATACTTGCTCATACGAAAGCGTCGCCGAAACCTATCGAGCGGGAAAGTAGGGGTGTCGGAAAAATAATCGTTGAATAGTTGTCTAGCTTTTCCTTCTCGATCTCTAGGAAAGTGTCTTTTAGGAGCTCAGGTATCGGTACAACTTCACCTTCGGCTCCATCTTCTTCTTCTAAAAAATCGATAGCAATGAGTGCATGAATTGGATTATATGCATTTGCAATTGCTAACGCCTCTTCATAAGTTTCATCATCTCGAACCATTCTCAAATGGATATTTTTTAAGTGTTTTTATTAGTAATAGTTGAAATATATAATGTATCAAATGGGTACAACTATATATAGTGCTACATTGAAAAAAAATAAAATAAAAATACAAACGGCTATTTTTACAACGGATATATTGGATTTTGAGTCCCACTAGTGCGTTACCAAATGTTGTTGCACATCATAATCAAAGGCGGTGGATGCAAACGACGCCTCAACGGCTGCCGCTAGCATTGGCGTGAATCAACCGTGGAGTCAACGAAGCTCCAACCGCGCTCCGATGTGAGTTGTCTAAACGATAAGAGAAAGAGATTTATATTTTAAATTTTGATATTTTAATTTTATTATCTCCTCCTTCTCAAGCTTATTTTGATCACCAAAACAACACACACACACAGCTGAATATCACCGATACTTTTGAATCACAATTTCATCAACCTCTGAAAAACCCTAAAATCAAACCAAAAAAGTTACAATTTTTTCACAGGTAGTGCTAACACTCTTTCTAGTATTTATTCCATAGTCTGTCCATCTCTATTCAGTTATTAGGGTTTTTTTTCCTTCTTTTTTTCCTGCTATTTTGCTCTTACTCTCCGTACACTAGTTTCACTCTATCTTTGTTTTCTCCGTTTTAATGATGAATTAACCTAATTAATCAACAGTACACGTTAATTGCATCATATTATGTAACCGTTTTCGTTTATGTGCTGTATCACTCATTACAGGAAGCATATAAGTTGACTAAACACAGTCATAGTTAACTCTTATATGTAGAAATTAAGTAGAATACATATAATTTAACTGCTTATATTTTGTATATTTGTAGTTACTTATTAGAGATCACGTTAGCTTTCAACATATGTTGAACCGTTATACGTTAAAATATCGATAATAAGCGAGTAGAATACGTATTATTGAACTGTTTGTGATTTATATTACTCGTTGCAGAGATATATATCGAAGAATTTAGATGGAAGGAGTTAGGGGTGATGCAGCTGCAGCAATGGCACCGATAGCCAAATGGCGAAGTGAATTTTCGAAGGTGTTTCAGTTATATTTGGATAAATCGACACCTCTTCCGCTTCAGAGGTGGCTTGGGACACTTGTTGTTGCTGCAATATATGTGTTACGGGTTTATTATGTTCAAGGGTTTTATGTCATCTCTTATGGTCTTGGGATATATGTATTGAATCTGTTGATTGGATTTTTGTCACCAAAGGTTGATCCGGAGATCGAAGCTTTGGATGGGGCTTTTCTGCCTACAAAAGAGTCTGATGAATTTAAGCCTTTCATACGTCGACTACCAGAGTTTAAGTTTTGGTGAGTTTACTGTTTACCATCCGTTTCTGATGTTTTCATTGTGATTATTTTGTTTTACTTGGAAGAGTTTAATATGGTAGTTATAGACTATTTGATTCATATGTGTGGCCATAAAAAATTAGCAAATAACACGCAATACTTGGATCCTGTATGTACACAATATTTGAATCCTGTATGCAGTGGCGGAACTAGGATTTTTATCACCGGGGGCAAAAATTTTTTTTTTAACTTAGCAATTCTTTTGGACAAAATATGGAGGTTTTGGGGCAAAAAATTGAGGTTTTTAGGCAAATTATGAAGGTTTTTGGGCAAAATTTGAAAGTTTTGGGGCAATAGTTGGAGAATTTTGGGCAAAATTTGAAGGTTTTGGGGCAAAATATGTAGGTTTTTTGGCAAAAAAAAAAAAAAAAAATTCCACTGGGGGCAAAGTCGAAAAACCCAAAATTTTTACACTGAAAAAAAAAATCCACTGGGGGTGCCCCCACTCTGCCCCCAAGTAGTTTCGCCACTGCCTGTATGTACACGATCATGTTTTTGGTGTCTTTTGAAAGTTGAACAGTTAAACTTTATAATTCACTGAATTGTTAGAAGTAGCATACAGCGCAAATTGACCCATTTCTATAATAATGGGTTGGAATTGCCCCCTAAGTTTATGATAAGAGCAACAATTGCTCAAATTTTAATTTTATTCTCAACTGTTACAACACTTGGACATGGTTCAGACTTCAAATATGATCACATCATGATATTTAGTCTTATTTTTGAACAATGTGGCCCTTTTTCTTAACCGTAGATAGTTGATTGGTAACAAATTAGGCTCATCTATTTTTTTTGTTTGAGTTTTCAGGTATGCCATCACAAAGGCTTTTGCAGTAGCGTTTCTTCTGACATTCTTTTCAGTATTTGATGTCCCTGTTTTCTGGCCCGTACTCCTCTGCTATTGGATTGTTCTGTTCATCCTCACAATGAAGCGTCAAATCACACACATGATTAAATACAAATACGTCCCGTTTAACATCGGAAAGCAGGTAAGAATTTATATCTTCTCCAGATAAATAACTCTCACCTAACCAACCAATAATGCTGTTACGATTGTTAAAACTGATTTGTTGAATGCTTGACAGACGTATGGTGGTAAGAAGTCACATGTAGCAAGGCACTGAATTTGGAGGGTCGATTTTGAACAGGTTTGCAGGCAGAATAGGTTGATGTCGTATTATCTTAGTAGTTTTTTACTCAGCTCTACTATTTTTTAGCCCACTCAACTGTTTTTCTGTAATCAATTAGAAAGTGATTTATTATATTATAGATATGTTGATATGTTGATGTAGGTGTATATATATATTCTGTCTTTAAGTCAACCCAAGCTTGCTCTTGATATTTGAGACTTTTTTAGGTTAATTCGAAGAGTCGTAGTTCTTATTCTGCCTAGAAGTCAAGATGTAGTGTTTTCTAAATTTTTCTTGAAGTCACATGGAAAAAGTTCCTTCATGTTTGTGTGACCCTTTATCACTAAGACCACTCCTAGTGCAGCGTGATGGGTCATTTTTTTACCTCCATCACGCCTCCATAACGCCACTATGGGGCGTGATGGGAGGGAAATTATGTGGGCGTGATGGGAGCATCATGGAAGTAAAATTGGGGGTGATGGAGATATTAACCAATCACAATTTAGATAAATCCATTTATAATTTAATTAAATCAATAAAATTAATAAAATAACTCCATCACACAAATATCACCCCATACCACTACAAATTCCATCATGCCATCACATTTGCCAAATCAGCACTATACCCCTCAAAAACACTCCATCACACCCTGTCACCACTACAAATGGTCTAAAACTGTCTCACCAAAAATTGTGCTTCCTGACCTGAACTGAGGGTTTTGACATTTGGAACCTGAAAGTTTGAACCTTTTCATTTAGGCTGCAACAAGTTAGATTAACTCGAGCTCGACCCAGTATTATATATGAAACGTTTCACAACTTTCAGAAGTTAAAAGCACAAGAAAAGTTAATGCGTGCTAAGTCCTTGGTATGTTTATGAATGCAATTGAGAAGTGTATCGATGTGGTGTTTCTAATGCAATCACGGGTGGTTTGTTTAAAAATGCACGTATGTTAAACATGCATTTGTCGTTTAAAAGGCCACTAGCAACTATTCATATCCGTCTTTAACATGTTCATCCCGATACCAACCGCGCCATCTAGTTCTTGCCTGTCGTTATTTCTTATGAATTTTATATTCAAAACAGTAAAAGTAAGATTTACAAAAGTTTAGTTCATAGTTACTGTACAACACATGCAATAATTTCTTTTGATTGGTTGAAATACGAAATTTACACTTAATTCTATAACAAATTAGAATAGTAAGGTAGAGACTAGATGGACGGAGTAGCATACATAGTTTAATTGTTAATCGGTATACAATACTGTACATCTACATAGTTCCATAATTATTAGTATAACATATGAATAATTATGTGTTAATTTTATTTTAAATGTCTACATAAAATAAAATAATACTCCGCAAAACACTGCATTTACATCTAACTTGGCGCTATATGGCTTTATTTTTTCATGATAGAAAAAAATTTAAAAAATCTTTGAATAAAGCTGTATGCAAGTATTCTACAAAAGATATACAACAACAAAACTCAATACCACATGATTGGTGTATGGGGATGTGAGATGTAAACAATCTTTCCCCTATCCGAGAATAAAGACAAGTCATTTATCCACCCAGAGTAAAAACACTCTCAAAAAGTGGAGAAAGTCATCACTCTCTCTATTCGACGGATAGAGAGATTGCTTCCAAGTGGACCTCCGGCCAATTAGTAGATAAAAATAAAAATTAAGACGCCGTGAAAATGGTAAAATCAAATTTGCATGGGTTTTAAATTCTGTCTGAAAATTTACTTTAGGCTCTAAGAGTCAGTTAAGTCGTCAATAAATCAACGCTTACAAAAGATATACTCGCTTCCAATGTTTTCCATTTTGATTTTGGGTGTCATGTAGTAATTTTCTATGTATGGCTTTACTCATAATAAGGGGCGAAAGTGTTAAGGGGCAGGGGGGCGGCCGCCCCCGGTGGTTTTTTTTTCAGTGTAAAAATTTTGGGTTTTTCGACTTTGCCCCCGGTAGATTTTATTTTTTGCCCTCAAACCTACATATTTTGCCCCAAAACCTTCAAATTTTGCCCCAAATTCTTCAACTTTTGCCCCAAAATTTTCAAATTTTGCCCCAAAATATCCAACTTTTATCCTAAAATCTTCAAATTTTGTCCAAAAAAATTGCTACGATTAATTTTTTTTTTATTGCCTCCGGTGAAAGAAATCCTAGTTTCGCCACTGCTCATAATAATATATCATAACAATCCTAAGATAGCCGGTTGTTTGTGTACATATATCGTCACAAGAGGTCTAAAACACGAACATAACTAGCAACATATCGAGTGTGATCTGCGTACATCCAAATAAAAATTTTCATTTTTCCCAATAATCTGGGCATAAAAACTTTATCTGTTCAACCGTTGTATTATATTATATTATATATCAAATATATAACACATTAACTATAACAACTATAACTTTTTATTAAAATCAAGAAAGGATTAACCATTCCATTCGGATCATTACCCAACCTATCTGCCCCAGCCATGTTGCCAGCTCAACAAATATACATAAACGTATTGTTTTAGCATTAAATCTCTAAAACTAAGAAGTGATGCGCATCACCCTGGTTCCCTTCATAAAAGTTTCATATCCATGAATGCGCTTAGACAACGTAAGTCAACATTGTAACTCATCCATATTTTGGAGTGTTCAAATCTCCTCCACAAGCTTAATAATTTCATGAAAAGCCATCAAGAAACATACAAGTATACAGACATTTTATGCTCAGAGATATGGGAATAAGATACAAAAAGTTCACATCATAGCTGATATTGCGCTTCTAAGATAGACTAATATATTTCCTTACGGAGGAATCCATGGCAGACAATTACCGTGCCTGATATGAGGTCCAAATGCAAGTTATTGGTAGAGTGTGAAAACATTCAATGTAATATTCTCCTTGGCAGAAACCTGCAACTTAAGCAAATACAAAGCAAGTCAAATATAAAGACGCCCAACCGGTAATTCAAGTATACAAAGTCCTAGAGCCCTTTTAAATTATGAGATATTTCTTGCACCAATATAACTATCTTAACTAAACAAAACTCATTAACTATCTAAAATAATACTACAAAACATGAAGAAATGTATTCTCAGTTAGCCTTAGCTGCCCATTTTTCAAAGCCTACCGGATAGAACAACCTGACCCATACATATTACCACCTTTAATTAAAAGGGCTGGAAGATAAAACAATGGCAACTTGGCAAGTTTTACTGACAACTATAAGATAATGTTTTGAATATACCCCTAACTAAAAGAGCCCAACGGGTTTACTGTTCGCGATGGTAGTTTTGTGTTTACCCCCAACTTCGGGGGTATGGTAAATCGCCTTTTTTTGACTTATTTTTTCTAACCTTCTTTGAGACCTTTTTTTTCAACCTTTTTTCCCGGCAGCGAAGCGCAGGTACATGTTACTCGTTACAACCATCCATAAGTATCTCATGATTATTTATAACATACAGTCACGAAAACAGGATCAAAATAATATGCTTTAAACAGTAATAAACACCAAC
This sequence comes from Rutidosis leptorrhynchoides, assembly GCF_046630445.1. Lineage (NCBI taxonomy): Eukaryota > Viridiplantae > Streptophyta > Magnoliopsida > Asterales > Asteraceae > Rutidosis > Rutidosis leptorrhynchoides. The sequence continues at coordinate 78,440,988 of NC_092339.1, read as the reverse complement.
TCTCATGATTAACTTTATGTTGAAAACCGAATGGAGTGTAACATAACATTAGTCTTATCTGAATATAGCAAAAGCGCAAACAATGCAAGATCATGTAAACAACTTCAAACATAAAACTCTGATTATAACTAATAACAACAAACTTTTCTAGAGACATCACACCAATCTCAGTTCACGATGTTCGCACTGTTTGCAGTAGAAGAATCATGACAAAATCATCAACTTATATCATCTAAAATAACTTCCTTGATGGTTTCTTATTGTTGGAGTCGAACATTCGAGAAGCCTGTAAGCTCATATTCAGATCTACAGACGGTGTAAACCCCCGATCTATCATCAAATCACGTACTCGTTCAGCATCTTTCCAAAATTTACCCGCACCAAGAGATCTTATAACTTTTTCAAATTCATTCGAACTCAATTTCTCTTTATTAGCTTCAATAACACCAAGAGCTTGAAGGGCTTTCTTTTCTTGACCAACTCGAGAATACATATCACATAAACTTATATGAACATCAAGCGATGGAGAAATACCTTTTTCATTAAACTTTTTCATTAATCCCTCTACATCATCAATCAATTGCAACTTACCAAGCCAATCGATAAGTACCGAATAAGTGGCGGGACCATGCTCGATCCCGTCTTTTTCAAGTTGTAATAAAAGAGACAATCCCTGATCCAAATAATTCTTTTGAGCATACGCTTGAATCATTCTTGCAATACACTTATCATCAGGTTTATACCCCATTTTGATGATGTCATCAAAATGTTTTCTTGCATCATCCGGATGGCCTTTTCGACTATAAGCCTCGACTAGAAACGTCAAGGACTCACGGCTAGGTTGATAGCCCGCAAAAGACATTCGGTTCACAATTCTTTCAGCACCAGCAGGGTCACCTTGTTGAGCATATGCCTGAAGAACAGCTAAGTATATATCTTCTGATGATTTTGAATGGTTTGACTCTAGGATTCGCAACTCGGATTCAGCTGACTTATGATCACCAGCATTAACATATGCCATGATGATCGAGTTGTAAACGTTGCGATCAGGTTGGAACCCTTGGCTTCTTAAACTTTCAAAAGTCTGTTTTGCGAGAGCCAAGTTGCCTGATTTACTATACATATGAACCATAGTAGTTTTTGTTAGGATATCAGGTACTATGCCCTTTTCGTGCATCTTGTTAATGATTCTTTCAGCTGCATCAAACTGGTTCAGCTTGGCATTGGCAGCCACTAGTTGTGAATAATCTCTTACATCAGTTTCAAATGATTCTTCGTCAAGTAAAAGTTCAGCAACCTATAAAAAACAAAGTGTCACGGAGATTATAAAAAAATAAAATATTTTGATAGAAACTCTAGTTTGCTACCATCAAGACATGGGTCTAAACTTTCAGTAACAAAACTATAACTTTTCAAGTTTCATGGCAGATCACAAAAATCAAAATAGTGTACAGAGATAGAAAATAACAGGTGAATATAATGATGCTTGTTCCCAGGGGCGTAACTAGAAAGGGCAGGCGAGGGCACCCGCCCTCAGTGGATTTGTAATTTTTAATGCAAAAATTTTGGATTTTTTTCATTTTCCTCGATGGATTTATTTCTTGGCCAAAAGTTTTCATATTTTGCCCCTAAAGCCTACATATTTTGTCTAAAACCTCCGTATTTTACCCAAAAATCTCCATATTTTACCCAAAAACTTCCGTATTTTGCCCAAAAGCCTCCATATTTTATCTAAAAAAGTTGGTACGCTTTAGGAAAAAAATTCGCCCGCGGTGAAAAAAATTTCTGGTACCGCCACTGCTTGTTCCTACAGACTATGGAGAGGTAATTAAGCTTTCGCAATTTACTTCTATACTGCAATATAAAACAGAACTATGCTCCTGTCAATGTATTACCAATAATGAAGGGGGAATGCTAAATACCTTAAGATATAATTGATCATTCTTCTCTTTTAATCTTTCAAGAAGTCCAATCCAGTCAACCCTGGTAGGTTGTTGCAGTTCTTTCCATTCCGAAATCAGTGGGGCCGGGTCATCATCCCCTTGCAATGACAGTATATTCTCGGTAACAATCTTGCATTTCCCAGAAATAGGTTTCGGTTCCTTAGGCCAAATAGATTCACCCCTCTCATGAATTTGTTCAGCCACTTCAGACCATTTTGGCTTTGAAAGATCAAGACCATAAATATTGTACTTTATCTTTCCACTTCTTTTAGGTAAAGAAACTTCCTTATCATCATCATCATCAACATTTACTCCCTCCATACCACTTTCAGAAGCTTCAAGAATTTCAGTTTCAACTTCTGGTTCTTTACCCTCTTGTCGCATACGCTCCATTAACTCATAAAACTCACTATCCTCGAATTTCTCACGAGCCCATTTAAACCTAAGTTCTCTAAGCAAGTCCCCTCGGATTCCTATCTCACCAGCAAACCTAGCCATTTCTTTAACTTCTTCAGAATGAAGAAAACTCTTCATTTTCTCCTTCTTCATAGCCTTCTTCATATCCTCTAAAACCACATTACTAACCTCCCACACAGTGTTCCACAAATCCTCACTAAATTCATGTGACACCGAAGACTGGTCGAGACAACCCTGCATATTCATCTCAACAACCTTCCCAACGATTATACGAAGCATAGCATCAATTGCGTTCTTATCAGCATCTGTATAAACCTCAGTAAGTTTTCCTCTCATAATCCAAACAAATCGAGATAAAAACTCATTCATAACAGCATTATCATCATCCTCTGAGTCCCCAGATACACTCACTATGCCTTTACCACCACTCGAAACAGTTTCTTGACCGGCGTGAATGAATCTATAAAATAACGAATGTGCCATCGGCGTTATACTGTTTTTGACACTGGTATCTGCTGCGTAAAACACAGGGGTAACGCAACGAGTTGTGCTAATCTGTCTATAACTCCATGACACAACTCTACCGTTACGCCTAGACGCCTTGTTAATCGGTATCCGAAATAAAAAATTCCTCAAATTCATTTTTCGATAACTTCGATCTGCTTTCACAACAGCAACAACACAAATAGAAAAATCAAAATCAGCCTACCAGATATTCAATAACGTTATTATACATGCTGTAAAATGCAATTTCTAACAAACTGAAACACATTATTTATGTATTTATTATGTATCTAACAAAAGCCGTATTTACGAAACCCTAGAATTAACATTAACAAATTTACACTAAAATTAGCTGCAAACGATAGTAATAATCATAGAATAATCATAATATTCAATAGCAAATGCAAACAAGTAACATTATACGAATCTATAATATAAAAAATGTTTTGTGAATGAACGAATTTTAACCTGAAATCAATGGGGCTGAGAGTTCCGATTTCGTTGAGTACAGAAAACAGTGACCAAGCAGAGGCTTTTGCTAGGGCTTTTCATTTTACTCAACTTATAGAAAAATTACCTTTTTACCCCCTACACTTTAGTTTATCATACTTGAACTCAAAAGGCAAAATGTTTTTTCATGTTGACTAACATTCTTTAACGGTGATATAAATTAAATTTGGACGAAATTAATTTGACGTTGGAAGCATTGACTAATTAATTTACGGTATGATGTTCTTTAAAACCTCGTTTTATCGCGAATATGAACATGTAGATGTTAAAGTCACAAGAGTATACATATACAAATAATATATTAATTTTATATTTAACGATAACTTGTTATCGTAAAACTAGGTGCATAAATATATTATATGTTCAATAATCAATAACCGCCATAAAAAATCAATATTAATTGTTGCGAACAACACACTTAAGTTTGTTAATGATGGTTTTAAGGATTGTTGTTCAAAAGATTATTTTAGACAAAATTGCACCAACAGTCCCCGTAGTTTGCTAAAAATGTCCCAATAGACACTGATTTTTCTTGATATGACAATCCTTGTGGTTTGCAGTGTTGTTGCTGACAGTCCAATACACTAACGTCTGTTAAAATCTAACGTTAGATGGCAACATGTACTAGTCACGTGAGGTTATTCCAATCTTTCTGTCTAGTTCTTGTTATAATGCGTCGACTTACCTATCTTTATATCCACGATTCCATTCCTCAATTTAAATTAACAAAATTTATACGCAACATCACTAATTGCAAACCCTAATTAAAAAGATGAATTATTTTTGCGGAAGACGAGCAATACTTTGTACATCTAAAAACCCGGGTCGTTAATTTGGGGATGCTCAGATAAAGTATGTATGAACACTAGGTAGACTATTTAAATTTTTTTAATTTGTACGAAATTTATTATTCAAGACCTCTATTTCGACAGAGTCATCAGTTACCTCATGTTTTGATGAAGCAACATTACACATAAACTCATTATCCTCATCCACACTATACTTGAAATCTTTCATATCTATTTCATAATCGGCAATAGTTTTATTCTCATGCACAATGTAATCATCATCACTATCGTCCTTGTCCACATCATTTGATTCACTCTCCTTTAGTACAGTTCCGGTTAATATACTTTTTTCAGGTTCTTTCTTACACACAATTACTTCACCTTTATTCTCATCTTTAGGTAGCACATGAACATCATCATCATTGATTATGTTGTACTCATGTTCGGTGTAGACACACAACTCTTTATTTTCCTTTACATGAGATATTAAAAAGTAGATGTCACAATCATTACAGAGAGTTTGTAACCCATAATCAAGGTCAGTATATGATCTCAGAAAGTGATAATACGTTCCACTACTACCAATGGCAAATTCATGATGAATCTTCATGGGGTTCTAAATTTTTTTTTCAAAGTTAATTATATTTAAAGAATATTTTTAGTGGTTATTTACTTTTAAAAAATCATAAATTGTAAAAATATATGAAGTCTAGTAGTTAATTTCAGTAGTATTCTATACAATTTGATAAGTACTTTATATTAATTTTTATATTAATAGTGAAGTCATAGGACCCCACTTCACATGCTTTAGGCTCGCCATTGACTACTACCATCATAACCCAAATCGTCTAACATATCTTTCAACTATTAAAAACAAAAAGTGTTTGTATCTACTAAGACGACTTGTAACGGGAGCACGGCCACGCCGTGAGTGGTGATGTGGCAACCGGCCACGCAGGGAGGAAGGAGGTAGCGGGGCGTGGCTGGGGGCGGCGGTGGTGGCGTGGGTAGGCGGCGGGGGTGGTAACGGGAGTGGGTGAAATTGATTGGGACACTTGGCAATTTTTTTAATTAATTTTCAATGTATCCGTTGCAATTTGGGCAAATTAAAAAAAAAAAAAATTTAATCCAATATTATTTATCCTATATATACACACCCATTTTACTCATTCTATATACATTTCTTTCCTCCTTACTTTTCCTTTCTTATTTACAAATACTATAAAATTTCATAATGGATAAAACATTCAAAATGCTCGAATTTATTATTGATGACGATTCGGATGATGAAAAAATATATAATTTTATTAGTAGTTTGGCGGACGAAGATGTCGAGGGAGAAGCTTCAAGTTCACGAGTCCCTCGCCCCCGTACCTATATTCCAAGGGATCGTGAAGATGCGGCAGTGAGGTTATACAACGATTATTTTTCTGAAACTCCAAACTATACGGAAAAGAACTTTAGGCGACGTTATCGAATGAGTCGTGAATTATTTCTCCGTATCATCGAAGGTATATCTAACTTTAATAGTAGCGATATTCCCGATTATTTTATGTTTTTTAGGGAACGTCCCGATGCTACTGGTCGTCAAAGTTTGATGATACTACAAAAATGCACGGCGGCCATACGTCAAATGGCGTATGGAACTACACCTGATTTACATGACGAATACATAAAAATTGGTGAGAAAACAGCTGCTTTATGTTTAGATAATTTTTGTAAATGCGTGTTTCATTTGTTTGCTAGACAGTACTTGAGAAAACCAACAGCCGAAGATATTGCTCGGCTGTATAATTTTCATGCCCAAAAACATGGTTTACCGGGTATGCTTGGTAGTATTGATTGTATGCATTGGGAGTGGAAGAATTGTCCAATTGCGTGGCAAGGTCAATATACTAGAGGAGATAAAAAAGGCCCGTCCATTATGCTTGAAGCAGTCGCCTCGCAAGATTTGTGGATATGGCATGCATTCTTTGGTATGGCGGGTGCGAACAACGACATTAACGTTTTAAATTATTCACCATTGTTCAACACCATTAAAAATGGAACTGCTCCACCTTCACCATTCGATGTTAACGGCCATCACTACGAAAGAGCTTATTACCTAGGTGATGGTATATACCCCGATTGGGCAATGTTGGTCAAAGCTCCCCATTCTCCAACTGACGAACCGCGGAAAAAATTTAAAAGGTTTCAAGAAAGTGCGAGAAAAGATATTGAGCGTGCATTTGGAGTATTACAGGGTAGATTTCAAATGTTAAAAACTCCGGCGAGATCTTTGGACTTCAACAAAATAAGAAGACATATGTATGCGTGTATCGTATTACATAACATGATTCAAGAAAATAACGGGTTTGTTATTGGGAAGAAAGAAGAAAGAATGATACAACGGAACCCACCACGTCGGTTACTCAGGGATTTGAGGGATCGAGATGCAATGGTTAAGGAAATAAGAGATAGGCAAGTTCACAAACAGTTAGAGGCAGATTTAACCGAGCACGTTTGGAACTTATCACCTTACTTTCGTACCGCTAATATTATTGAGTAATTTGTTATGTATTTCTAGTTTCGTTTTTAAGATTTTTAAATTATGTAATTTTTAATTTCAGTATTTTTAATTAATGTTATTCGTGTTTACTTATTGAGTAATGTAATTTTATTTTTAAACATCACTTTTATTGAACACACCAACGGTTACATTTTTAAACAAGAACTAAATTAAACTGAAATACAACATAAGATCTTAAAACACAACACAAATTTTGATGAATTCAGTAGAGTTCATCAAAAAAACGACCATCTGTGTCGTACTCTGGAGCCACCGGTTCTTCTTTTTCTTCTTCGTTTGCTTCATCGATGTAACGCCAACCCAACGTTTCTTCATCTTCATTAACCACATACAGAGTAATGCGGTTACCACGATCTTCAATGGTATCTTTTATCCCGTACCATTGATCGTAGGTACGAAGATAGCTTGCCTCCATCTCATCATCATAATCGTCTTCAAAAAACATCACACCCGTGTATTCACACGGTACATTTGCCTTCAGAAAGGCTAGCAGATCGTCTAAACCAACATCACGGATATCGATTCCTTCGAATGAAATTTTTTTGCCAAACTTGTAGACCTTGTAATGATTACGGAAATCACCCCCGTAATGAACATCGTATGCAACAATCATTGGGGGAATTGTTTTCATTTTGACTGATTGAAAGTGGTTTGATTTTGAGTTGAGTAGTGAAGTGTGTGAAATGAGTTGGGTATGTGGGTGTATTTATAGGTGAAAAGTATCATTTAAAAAAAAAAAAAAAAAACGGTCGGATTTTTATAGCCGTTTATTTTGAATTTTAAATTTTAAATTTAAAAATATTAATACTAAATTCAAAAAAGAAATAAATAAAACAGAAAAAATTAAAAATAAAATGCCACATCAGCTTTCCACTAACCCACACCACAAACCCACACAACCACTACTTCACTCAAACCACTCACACGTCCTAGTCATCAAAAAGCAACCTACGCCCCCAACCCACGCCCCCTACCGTTACGAATGGTCTAAGACCGGTTGTAACGGGGGTGGGCTCACGCCGTGGGAGCCGACGTGGCAACCGGCCACGCTCACCCCGATGGAGTAGCGGCGCTTGGGGAAGGGGGCGGGAAGAGGGGCAGCAGTTTGGTGCGTGGCTTGGCAACGCGCAAAGAGACGGGTGTGGGAGGGTGGATAGTCTACGTGACGCGACCTGGATGGCTAATTTGGGCAGTGAGTGGGTCCCATGTCAATTCTAGCTACCATGAAATAAAAGAAGAAAATGGAAATTTAAGTTTCAGTGTCTCCATGGATATGGAGTTGAAGATAGATATTGGGGAGAGAAGATAAAGGTAGGTGAGTGTGTATGTAATAAATAAATAAAAATAAATACGGATATCAGCATACATATGCATATTGATTTTAATTTTAATGTTAACTTAGTTACGGAGTATTATATTACTCCCTAATTTTAACTTAGGCATAGAGTATTATTTATTACTCGTAGTAAGGTTTAATAAATAAATAAAACAGAAAAAATTAAAAATAAAATGTCACATCAGCTTTCCACTAACTCACACCACTAACCCACACCACAAACCCACACCACCACTACTTCACTCAAACAACTCACACGTTCTAGTCATCAAAAAGCAACTCACGCCCCCAACTCACGCCCCCTACCGTTACGAATGGTCTAAATCAAAATAAGTGATTTTACCACCAACATAGTCCTTTCTTGAAGGATCTCTAAACCTACCACCATGATTTAATCGTAAAACAATTCTCATATCTATCTACCAAAAAATATCATAAAACGTATTATTATCAATATTATCATAAAATGTAATATATTTCATATATATATTCTAATCTATAGAAGGAAACAATAAGACTATTGCTGATTACAAACAATAATAATAATGACATATATCTTTCATTATTTTCCTGAAACATAATATCTTTCATATATGACATATATATTGTAATTGACATCAGAAAACAATGACTAACCGTTTATATCAAAATATTTCTGATACGTCGCAGAATCATCACTATACTTCAAATAGTGTATAAGTTGTAAACATTGTAACGTCAATTGTTAGGGTTTACAGCGTAATAAGAAACTAATGGATATGAACAGTGACGGAGCTTGAAGTTATCATTTACGGGGGTCAAAATCGATCAACACCTACGTTTATTTTTTTTATCAGTAACATTAAAACATATATTACAACTATACATGATGTTATAACCTAGAGTATTAACATATTTTCGTTAAAGGATGACAAAAAATGCTTGTGAATTGCGCACAAATTTACTTAACTAATAAAAATAATGAAGTTAATTGTACAAACAGCAATAAAAAAAAAAATTTAATTCTGTATAACTAATTAAAGCATTAGATATGTAGAGAGATGTTAAACTTTGAATTGTTTATTATTATGAGATATAAATTGTTGTTATATGGAGGAGCAAAATTAGAAAACATTGTATAATAGTACGTAATACTTGGAATATACATATACTAGTTTTTTGAGCCCATCCACGGACGGACACGATAAATATACGTTTCAGGTAAAAATAGTGAATATTATGAGCCCGTCCGTAAACAATAATTTTTACTGTGAACACATGATCATTTATTAGACTCCTCGTCCTAAATCTATAGTCCACAATTCCATTTTAAGATGTCTCAAATTAATTATCCACGTTCATAAATGGAAAAGAATAATGTGATAAAACTCTTTTTGCCCCTACTTTATTTATGTATGACAAAAAAGTAGGTAAAAAGTAAAGAGTAAGACTGAAAAGTTAACAAAAAAGTATTGTGACAAGTACCTTTTCTTAAACTATGTGCTGTTTGTCTGGGAACAATAGATTTGGGAGAAGGGAGTAGAACTCTTGGCCAATCAAATGAAAACACCCCATATTCTCATTGCTTAATAAGACAATTCGTTTGTTTTATTTTTCAATATATTAATAAAATTAATTAAATTAAAAAATGAAAAAAGGAACGTGATCATAATATAAATATATTATTATTATTATTTTAATATAAATCATATCCATATAACATATTACTCGGGTTTTATTAAAGTGTCGTATCCATAAAATCCAGTATAATTATTATATTTATATATAGTAATATAATAAAATTAGAAGTTTATCCATAAAATCCGATATTATTAATATTATATAATTATATTAGATAATGAATAAAATAAAATTAGAAGTTTCATTCCTAAGCTGACACGTAGGATAAAATTAGAAGATTAATTGTCAAGCTGACACGTAGGATTTATTTACCGCGTTTTATAATATGTATAGATAGATAATAAGACTAGTTACACAAAGTTATGGGAGTTCACAATCTTCGATGGTACCGCCAAAGTTGTAAAACTCGCAATTTGGAGAAAACTCGGCCGGAGATTTTTAAAGAGTTCTCGGCGACTCGAGTAGATATCAGATGTTGACTTTTGTTGACTTTTGTTGACATTTTAATTTTTTAATATATATATATATATATATATATATATATATATATATATATATATATATATATATATATATATATATATATATATATATATATATATTGACATAAATATATTTTAGTATATAACTAAATTGAATATAAATAAATATAATTTAATAGAACCCATTTATTATTTTTAAAAGAGCCCATTATCAGCCCATTTATATTTATTTTTCATTAATAAGAAAATCATAGTTCATTTATTAATGAAGCTCACTTATCAATTTAAAAATCCCTACACTCTTTTAAGTTATTCTGTCGTTTTCTTTCGTTGTAGGGTGGATTTCAATATTTTAATTGAATTAAATATACACAGCGAGTTTCAAGGCACATTACATCTTCCTCTTCATCTTTTATTTAATGTAGATACTCATCTTTTACATCTGCATCTCATCTTTACACTTTAATCTTCAAAAAATGACAAGGTAAGTTCAGTTTTTGTTATCAATTCATCAATTTGTCACTGACCACCGTTTGACCGATCTTTGACCGACCGCTGACCACCGTTGACCGTCTGTTGACTGAGTTTTTAGCCGAGTTGGAGCTCGAGAACTCGGCCAGCTAGTGAAACCAAGAACCCCGCGAGTAATCGCCGAGTTATTCCGAGTTTTGCAACAATGGGTACTGCCAACATCGTCGCGAATTAGATTTCCTCCTAACGTGTGTGTGAGTGAGTGTCATATGATCGCGAAAGTGGTTAAGTCCCATCTGGATGATGCCGATATCGTCATTCGGAAAAGATAATTGTGAAGGTTATTTTGCTGTTCACATAGATAGGATTGTCTTTTTAATCATTTTGCCCATCACATTTTTAGTGGTTATATAATATGTTTTTGAATAATAAATAGAATGGTCATTTCGATTAGTTGGTAATTGTTGCCTCAAAATTTTCCCCTTTTATCCATCTCACCCTTCTAATTTTGCTTTTCAAATTTTCACCCTCTAATTTTTAATTTTTAATTTCTTCCATCGACTTTTAGTTGTTCATTTTATCTCCCTTAAATTTTTATCCTCTAATTATACTTTTGTTTTCGTTTTCCATGCCGAGCGTAGCGGAGCCCGACTAACCTCCCTTACCATACTACAGAGTATAATGTAAAAACTTAATTTTCGGTTAAACACTAATAACGAATGATTTTAGTCATATATTGGGGAATCACTCTAGTTTATGAATTATATACAGTAGGTGTTATTTATTCAAACATATTGATAAGTCTAATTTTAGATGCAATTTGTATAAGTCTTAGGAGTATAAATACCTCCACCTAGCTTAGTAATTAAGCTAACCTTGGTAACCCTCTCATTTTGTACCAATCCCTCACACCATCACCTTCACACACTTAGCAAAACTCTCTCAAGCTCACATTGTAACCAACACTCTCACACTAGTAATCTTAACTATTTGTTATGCTTAATTATGTGTTTATCATTCAGTTTTACATCATCGTTCATACATAAACATACTTGCATATACATACACATTGATATTTATACATATACGCATACAAACATACATACTGTTACATTCATATTAGCACAAAAGCATGAATTGATCTGAATTTACGTGTTTTCATTTGGTATCAGAGCATAAGTATCAATTACATCGATCCATAACTTGTTTGTGTGCTCAATTTGATTGAAATGCATAAACTGCTCTGTTTTTCTGATTGAAACAGGCACTTGAGATTAATTGATTGTAAATGAAAACTGTTAGTGTAGCTTGTTTCTAGATCATAGAGTGATCATTCTTTTGTAATTACTGGCCTTAATCAGTTAAATTCATTGCTTGATCAGAAATTTTTTGTTCAAAAAGTGTTTGGCCAACAATTCATTAAAACTGAAATTTCATGATGTTTATGTGCTTGTTTGTGATTGATATGTACTAATCGAGTAACTAGCAATCTATAAGGATTAATTTCATGTGTTTACCTGCAATTTGGTGCTAATTTGTGACTTTCAGGCAAACAACCACCGTAGACCATCGTAGCACCACCACCGGAATCTTCAAATCCTCAAGAACACCCACGAACAATTGTGTATCCATTGATTCAGACACCATCGGTTATACACAACCGATTTAGAAGACCATAATTAAATTGAAAATTTCATCCACTGATTATCACACCATCGTTTGATCCATCGACCGATTGAATATTTTACCAAATCATCAAAATTAGTCATTGTGCTGCCCAATTCCAGTTGAAATCATCTTTATAGTACACAACCGAAATCATTGTTTCAAGCAATCACAACTTTTTGAAGCAGATTGATCCAATTAAAAAAATTAGGTTTCATGCGCTCTGTGTTTAAGGGTTGGGAAGAAGAAAACGTTTCTGCTCCGATCTTAAGGAATTCATAGTGTTTAAGAAATTAGGGTTATTGTATTTGAGGGTTGAAGAAGGACTAAATTGATTTAGGGTGATGACGTTTGTTCTATTCGTTTATACTTTGAGAAAGAAGTAGATAAATGTTTCAGGGTTATAAGTATTTAGCTAGGTAATATTTCAAGTTAATAAAGTAGGGAGGGGTGGTTAAGCGTGAGTTTGTTGGAATCAGGTGATCAAGGATTCGAATCTAGGCTAAGGCATTTCATTTTTTTATCATTGCTGCAGCCCATTAATATTACAAGCCCAAGATCATAGCCCAATTGTTATAACTCTTGTTAACAAGCCCAACATGATATCAAGTGTTTCAAACAAGATATTAAAAGTTAAAGCCCATTGAGTGCAAATCCATAATCCAATTCATAATCACTTAGTTTATAATTGAAGCCCAATTTGCTAGCAAAAGTCAACTTTGACTCTGAAAGTCATTTCCTATTTGATATTCAATTTTTGTTTGTAGTTTTGGTATTTTAGGTGTTATTCAGGTGATTTGAATCATTCAAGTTTTAAATATGACGACCAAAGACCCATTAGCTCTCAGAGTGAATACGAGAGATTCGGACCTTAATAAGATACTTGCCTTGTTTACAGAAGCTGTAAATCACCAAATATCAAAAGTCAAATCCAAAAACAACCAACTACGAATTACATCTGCATCCTTATTTAATCAGAAGCCTGAGTTCAACGGTCACTTTGTTAGTCCCGTGAAAATGGATGAGAAATACTATCGGTGCATGATGTTATTGGCCAAACAGAAAGCTTCGACGTAAAATGAAAACATGATTCATCAAGCAAACTTCTGTTATATGGATCTGCAGACATCGTCAAAGGATTTCGAAGGATCTAATTCTCCTGAATTTGAAACAGAGGAAACCAACTTTGAGGTACTATCCCATAACGACTATATTGCACTAACTGAATTGTCAAAATGTTTGCCCAATAAACTTCGCAGCTTAAAAGGTGAATAAATATTTGAAAGAAAACTCGATTCTTTAAAATATGAATTGCAAGAAAAATCATCAACCATTTCCGAATTTGTTAAAGAAAATAAAGATTTTTCCGAAAAGGTAAATGTTTTAGAAAGTAAAAATGATAAACTCAAAGCTGATAACTTTACCTTAGCTGATTCCTCAAGTGTGCAACAGATGAATCCAATTCAAGTTCATGCTTCTGTCATTAAACTTGAAAAGGATATTGTGGAATTAAACATGACCATCAAGTCCTTGAAAATTGAAAGGACTGGGGAATCATTGAGAGCAAATGCCCTTTTGGAAGAATATGAAATTCAAAAAGCGAAACATAAACAATTTCAACTAGAGTAAGCGGTTAAATGATAAAATATGTGATTTAAATCATGAGATTGTCATGAAAAGTGGTGAAAATATCAAGCTTACAAAAGATATCGAGTCTTTCAAATAGCAAATGGTTTACTATAGAAAGAAGTTGTATCGACATAAACAATCTAAGCAAACTGATGTGTGCGAGGTGGGGTACGAAATACTATTATATTTTATTACGAAATAATATTAAATACGATATTTTTATTACAAAATACGATACAAATTACACAAGTTTTAATTTATTTATAGAATGGATATACCTAAACCTTGCTACAACACTTATAGGCAGTGTACCTAATCGTAGAGTAGTGTAGGTTTTAGTAAGTCCGGTTCGTTCCACAGGGATACAACTGAGTTTAACGCTATATTTTTATTAACTATATTTGTATATATATATATATATATATATATATATATATATATATATATATATATATATATATATATATATATATATGGGCACGATTCATGGATAAGCTTAAAAGGAGTACAAACGGGATAAGTAAAATAAAATTTTTTTTTTGAATTTTTTTTTACATTCATAAATCTGCATTAAAATGCACCTCTAATCAATTTTTTTCATAAAAAAAAAGTTCAAAATCTTTCAAAAATCGATGATGAATGGTAAAATTAACCATTCATCGGGTTAATTTATCATTCATCTTGTTTACGATGAATGATAAAATTAATCAATACTAAAAAAACCAGATGAATGGTTAAATTAACCATTCATCTGTTTTTTTATCATTCATCATAAACAGATGAATGGTTAAATTAATCATTCATCTGCTTTTTTTTAGCATTGATTAATTTTATCATTCATCGCGAACAAAAATGAATGATAATTAACCAGATGAATGGTTAATTTTACCATTCATCATCAATTTTTACCATTCATCATCAATGTTTACCATTCATCATCGATTTTCGAACGATTTTGTTAAAAAACTTTTTAAAATTTTTTCGTTTTCTTCTATTTGCATATTAAAGGATCGTTTTTAAAAAAAAAAAAAAATTGAAATTTTACTTATCCAGTTTGTGCCCCATTTAGTGCTTATCCATGGATTGGTCCAATATATATATATATATATATATATATATATATATATATATATATATATATATATATATATATATATATATATATAAGTAGTACTATTATTATTATAAAAGGGGGGTTTTACCGTTTAATGACCGGTTTGTCGATTTTAAGTCCTAATGCAAAATATTAAAAATAAATATAACTTAATGTAAAGTAAATGACGATAAATAAAAATGCGATAATTAAAAGTACGATAATTTAAAGTACGATAAATAAAATGGCGGTAAATAAAAGTACGATGAGATAAAAAATAAAGGAATTATACTTATTTAAACTTCCGTAATCATGATGTTTGACGTGTTGATTTTAATTTATTACCATGGGTTAATTGTCCTTTGTCCTGGTTTATTTGATACGTCCATCTGGTTTTTGTCCATAATAGTCCATCGGTCATAAATATAAAGTGCGAGTGTCCTCGTCAAATTACCCTTATACCCGAAGTCAAATATTCCAACTAATTGGGGATTTAAACTGTAACAAGGTCTTAATACTTTGTTAATGATTACACCAGGTTATCGACTGTGTGTAACCCAAGGTTTTAATACGTTGTTAACAATTACACCAATTTTTCTTGTATGTAATCCACCCCTGTTTTAATGAGTCCATTGACTATTAATTCATCCCCGTGTCCGGTCAAATGAACGATTATTAGTATTTATAAATATCCCGCCCATCGTATCCGATCGAGTGTATGTGGTTATTTATAGATACGTCAAATTGTAGATCTCTATATTAAATTAACGAACTATCATTCAGTTAAACAAATATAAAGCCCATTAATAGCCCATAGTCTAATTTCCACAAGTGTCGGTCTTTTGTTCAAACCCCAATTATGGTCCAAAGCCCAATAACCCCGTCTTTAATATTTAGTCCAACATCACGATTACTTCGGCTTAAATAAGCATAATAATAACTTAGCTACGAGACATTAATTTAAAAAGGTTGAACATAACTTACAATGAGTATTAATCGCGTAGTGTTACACGGACAGAATTTCGACTTACAAACTTAAAACATTTGATACTATAACCTTATTATTATTAACTTAATATTAAAATTAAAATTATAAATATAAATATAGATTGAGAGATTGAAGTAGAAAAAGGTGTACATAATTCGGCCAAAAATGTTGCTATTTATAGGACTTGGGTAGCTACAGGACTCCATACGATCGCATGGAGTTTGTTCTTCCAGGCCATGCGATCGCATGGCCAGCTGGATCACACCATATTGAGTTTAAAACGTGGGCGACTTGCTTTTATTTAATATATAATATAATATATATAATTTTATATAATTATATATATATTATATTATATTCTTGTGCATCGTTGACTTGTAATTTTAGCTCCGTTGACTCGCGCGTTGATAGTTGGTTCAGGTCTCCGTTCCGGATTTTCAAATGTCCTTTCGTACGCTGAGAAATCTTGTACTTTGCGTTTCACGGCTTGTACCCTTATAATTTTTTGACATTTCTTATCAATAAATTGAACCACTTAGATTGTACTTTGTACTTTTTAGCGTTTTGGTCGTTTGCGTCTTCAAATCATCGAATCTGTCTTTTGTCTTCACCTTTTATTATTTAAATGATAATTACTTGAAAATAGAACAATTGCAACTAAAAGCTTGTCATTCTTGAAGGATAATGCTATGAAATATGTGTTCGTTTTTAGCATTATCAAATATTCCCATACTTGAGCATTGCTTGTCCTCAAGCAATATAGAACTTGAATATAACTTTACTAGGATCACTTCTTTATTCTTCACACTTTGTACATCAGTGATTTTGATACAGCGGTATGAACAATGATAGTAACGATGTGGTTTACAGTCTCACATGGCTATGAAAATTTAGATCCTTTAAGGAAATTGGATCTTTATGAAAGTATTTGATATTTTGAAAATTCAATCTAGCTTTTACCCTAGATAAGTTTTCCGAAATAACCATTCACCGGTGTTTGCAAAATGTTTTTGTGGGTTTTGTGGGTTTCAGATTTTAAAATTTTAGCTCAAAACTTGCGGTTTTGTGTCACCCACTTGCTAACCTTGTATTAGGAAAGCAACATGATGTGTGCGAGGTGTAGTACGAAATAGATTATATTTTACTACGAAATACTATTAAATACGATACAATTTTACACAAGTTATTTATTTATTTATAGAATGAGATATACCTAAACCTTGCTACAACACTTATAGGCAGTGTACCTAATCTTAGAGTAGTGTAGTTTTTAGTAAGTCCAGTTCGTTCCACATGGAGCTAGCTGAGTTTAACACTATATTTATTTTAAACTATATATATATATATATATATATATATATATATATATATATATATATATATATATATATATATATATATAAGTAATATAGTAGTGTTATTATTATTATAAAAGGGGTTTTTTACCTTTTAGTGACCGGTTTGTCGATTTTACGTCTTAAATCATAATTAAAACCTAATGTAAAATATTAAATATAAATATAACTTAATTTAAAGCGTAAAGTAAATGACGATAAATAAAAATGCGATAAAATAAAAGTACGATAATTAAAAGTGCAATAAAATAAAAGTACAATAAATAAAATGACGATAAATAAAAGTGCGATGAGATATAAAATAATGGAATTATGCTTATTTAAACTTCCTTAATCATGATGTTTGACGTGTTGATTTTAATTTATTACCATGGGTTAATTGTCCTTTATCCTGAATTATTCGATATGTCCATCTGGTTTTGTCCATAATAGTCCATCGGTCATAATTATAAAGTGCGAAAGTCTTCGTCAAATTATCCTTATACCCGAAGTCAAATATTCCAACTAATTGGAGACTTAAATTGTAACAAGGTCTTAATACTTTGTTAACAATTACATCAATTACCCTTGAATGTAATCCACCCCTGTTTTAATGAGTCCAGGGACTATTAATTCATCCCCGTGTCCGGTCAAATGAATAATTATTAGTATTTATAGATATCTCGCCCATCGTACCCAATCAAGCGTATGTGGTTAAATATAAATACGTCAAATTATAAATCTCTATATTAAATCAACGAGATATCATGTAATTAATATAAAGCTCATTAATAGTCCATAGTCCAATTTCCACAAGTGTCGGTCTTTTATCCAAACCCCAATTATGGTCCAAAGCCCAATAACCCAGTCTTAATATTTAGTCTAACATCATGATTACTTCGGCTTAAATAAACATAATAATAACTTAGCTACGAGAAATTAATTTAAAAAGGTTGAACATAACTTACAATGAGTATTAATCGCGTAGTGTTACACGGATAGAGTTTCGACTTACAAACTTAAAACATTCGCTACTATAACCTTATTATTATTAACTTAATATTAAAATTATAATTATAAAATATAAATATAAATATATTGAGAGAGAGTGAATGTCAGTTGATGAAGGTGTAAATATTTCGTCGAATTACATCGCCTTTTATAGTGGGATTTGGGCCCTGGTGTGCTCCACGAGAGCTGAGGTTTTGTGCCTCACAGCTCTGCGAGTGCGGAGCTTCGATTTCCAGCTCACACATAAATTAGATCCTAGCTTGCCGACGTTTATTTATTTAATATATAAATATAATATATATATATATAATTTACATAATTAATTATATATTATATTATATTTATGTGCATAGTTAATTTGTAATTTTAGGTCCGTTACGTCGCGCGTTGATAGTGGGTTCATGTCTCGGTTCCGGATTTCCGAACGTCCTTACGTACGCTTAGATATCTTGTACTTTGCATTTCTCGGGTTGTACTCTTGTAATTTTTAGATGTTTCTCATCAATAAATTGAACCACTTGGATTGTACTTTGTACTTTTTAGCATTTTGCTCATTTGCGTCTTCAAATCGTCGAATCTGTCTTTTGTCTTCACCTTTTATTATTTAAACGAATATTACTTGGAATTAGAACAATTGCAACTAAAAGCTTGTCTTTCTGGAAGGATAATGCTATGAAATATATGTTCGTTTTTAGCATTATCAAATATTCCCACACTTGAGCGTTGCTTGTCCTCAAGCAATATAGAACTTGAATATAACTTTACTAGAATCACTTCTTTATTCTTCACACTTTGTACATCAGTGATTTTAATACGGTGGTATGAACAATGATAGTAACATTGTGGTTTACAGTCCCACATGACTATAAAAATTTAGATCCTTTAGGAAATTGGATCTTTATGAAAACATTTGATCTTGTGAAAATTCAATCTAGCTTTTACCCTAGATAAGTTTTCCAGAATAACCCTTCACCGGTGTTTGCAAAATATTTTTGTGGGTTTTGTGAGTTTCAGATTTAAAAATTTTAGCTCAAAACTTATGGTTTTGTGTCACCCACTTGCTAACCTTGTATTAGGAAAGCAACACGTCCAGTATACTTGCTCCGTATATTACCTTTCGGTAAACTACCGTCCGGTTGTAAAGGAAAGCGTTGAACAAGCAACTGTTAAGGCACTGTCTAATGACATGCTTTTGATTATGGTCTATATCGCGTCGGATGCAATTACTATCCTTTGTAGGAGCAATAGTAAAGATCACCCTATAGTTTTTCGGTCTGGCACAAGGTCCTGTCTTCGACCATGCTATGCAACCACCGTTCTTAAGGTTGACACCCGATTTGGTTCAGGTGACCTAATGAATTCCAGGTGAATTCCTAGGATTTTACGTTCAATGGTAATGAACACATTGAAAATAGGGTTTCAGAAAACAAATCGGTTTGTAATTTTGATCAAAATATTTTCTCGTTCAAGCTCGAGTTTAGATATCATTAAATTCCATGAGTTTGAATTCTCAATCTTTAAGGTCAATCTCAAGGATTGAGTAATATCAGTCTTAAAAGTCGATTTTTGATCTTTAAGGAGATTATCCTTTCTGGGGATCTGATTCATTAGTCTTATAAGCTAATTTACACGGTGCCCCCATTGTACGAGACAGATCCTCTCATAGTTAGGATAAGTCTGACCACATGGCGACCCTGTTTGATGCTGAGGTCTGTGGATTTCCAGCTGATTTTCGAGAAAACTTTACAAGGTTTTTTGTAGACTCTACAACTGGCCTGGACGACAACTTCCTGACCTAAATCAAGAAATGCGTTTCTTTTTCTCGGAAGACTTTACTTCCTTTTAAATTCCATTTATATTACAATAAAATGGATAAAATTGATTAATATTATCCAAAACAAAAGTATCTTCAATTATTTGTACAAAAATATGTGATATATGTTCTAAATAACTTGGTAAATTTTTCCCACACTTGATTTTTATTTTTTTCTTTCTTTGCCTTTTTATTCTCTTCTATTCCATTTTAAATGAATTCAAGCGTTTTTGGTTGTTTCTCAATTTATGCCCTTTTCGAGGTAACAATAATTTCGGTGTTAACACCTAGTTTTATCGTTCATAAATATGTATAAACATGATTTTGAATTCATTTAGGTGAAAAACTTTAAATTTTTTTACTAAAAGTGGGTAGTCAGTATATAAGACTAGGGCTGTTCTTTATTATCAGAGAGCACTAGATTCTAATACAACTACTGTGTTACTAGTAAAGTTTAACGGTAGCTATTAAACCAAGTGTATAAGTCAATTTTTTTTAAAACCGAAAGAATTTAATCCCTTCCCACACTTAAGATCTTGCAATGCCCTCATTTGCAAGCAATTAGTAACAATTTAAATTATTGAGGGTGATTAGCGTAAAAAGATGATTAAGATTTACCAAAGTTTCCAAATATATTGTTATTTTTTTGAATGATAAATGGTGCACTTCATTTGTTCATTCCTGCAGTTGTTATTTCACATATATTTTGTATCTTGTCGTCAAAATTAGTTGCTTTTGCCGAACTTAATGCCAGCCTTTGAAAGTGCGCTGTTTTACCCTGTTTTGTACATGAGATAAACTACAAACATATATATACATATTTTTGAAGTTTGGAATATCACCCCACATTCAAAAATTTATAAAAATCTAATAATTAAAACCTTAGAAAATTATATAAAAAAAACTATTACAAAACCAAAATAAGTATTAAAAGTAGTAACATTACAAATAATAAAATAAATAAGACTAAGAAAATTAGGGTTGATTCTGATTGTACCAGAAGGGGTTCCAAAGTTCGTGGTATATGTTTTGATACGCTTGGAATGGGTCATATGTAGGAAAAGGTGGTCGTGTATCGTCGGTCCATGGAGGAAAATAGGACGGCTCAGTAGGAATGTAGTTCCTACCTTGGGAGGCTAAATAGGCTTTGATATATTCTTGATGATATTGCCAAGCCTGAAACTCACATTGCATAGCCTGATTGTATGCACTTTGGGCCATTATTCTTTGTATATCTGTCATTTGGTTTCCTCCACCCGCATTACCTTGCTCCTGATCTCGTTCTACATGTGGATGCGCGCCATCATATGGTACTGCAGCGTTATGTCGTTTCTTTAAAACCTTTGCACCATGATACACGCGTAAATCAATTCTATCACTGGGTTCTGGTAGTACAACTAATAATCCCCCATGACTTCTATCCACATTGAGATACTCAGCAATTAAAGTAATGAAAATTCCACCTCCTATTATACTATTATTTCGCATACCCCTTACCATTACCGATAAGTAATAACCCACACAATAAGGTATGTTTACAACGCTCTGTGGGTCTCGAATACACATGAGGTAAAATAGATCATTTTCACTCACCTTTTCTTTATTCCTACCTCGCTGTGTAATCGAGTTTGCTAAATACCTATGGATCACTCTAAGCTCAGCTCTATTAATATCGGTATAAGAGTAAGACCCCCCACGAAATCGGTTATGGCTAGTCATTCTACTCCATATTCCATTCATATCAAAATTTTCATCAACCTTTCTACCATTAATTATTAACCTTTAACAATCAGCAGATACTAATTCCTCAGGCGTATATATACACCAAGCCTGAGCCATATCTAATAGAGACATATGGCGCATCACACCTCCTAACAAAAATCTAATAAAACTCCGATCGGTTAAGCTAGCTACCCGATCATTTATTTCAACACTACATAATAATTCCACACACAATTCCCTATATACAGGCCTACGTTAAAAGTAGAATTACCATACCTTTGATAAAGTAAAATTACCATACCTTTGGTAAAGTAATTCTCTGATTGGTTCGGCCAATCCTACTGTTTCTAACGGTTCTCAATCTATCACCCTGGGCACTTCAACATCCTTAGACTGAAGAATGTGTAAGTTCCTCTGATATTTTGGATAATCTATCCAATGTCTGTCAAATCTTAAATTAGGGTGTAAATCTGCCACTTGTATATTTGAATATGAAATGAATTGATGCGGTAGATTTTGTCTGTATTGGTCGTTAATCTCCTGTTCGTCTGCATTCTCAGGAGGAGCATTGTGAGCCTGGGACGCGGATGAAGATTCACCCCTTTCATTCTGCAAAACACATTAAACACATTTTTTGTGCATCCAAATATGCGTTAGTGTTAGCAAAATCATAGATTGAAACAATCATAATGACATGTTTAATTCAAATTAAACTTTATACGCATTTTCATAATATTAAGAATTCTACATTTTTTCAATAAGTATATATGAAAATGTATACAAAGTTCATAAGCATTCTACTCAAATAACATGTCAAAATAACCATTACTAGCAATTAAACAAGTTTCAAATGATATTCATATCAAAATAATCAAGTTCATGAATTTTAGACTTAAAAAGTCCACTTTAATGCTCAAAAATCATGTTTAGGATCAAAGTTTTGATCATTTAGCAACCTAAACATGTTACACTACTTAATTTAGGAACAATTCATAACAAAAATTGGCCATAACCTGTTTATATCAAAAAGCCCCAATTTTGCTCAAGAACACAAACCCTAGATTGTTAAAAATTTGAAGTTTAAGGCTTCTAATCATGTTAAATAGCATCAATCTAGGTTATACAAGATTAATATACAAACAATTTAAGCACAATTAAGCTAGAATTCATCAAAATCAAATTAGGTTAAAATATGCTCAAGAACACTTAAAATCCGAATTAAAGAGTGTTTGTGTGTAGAAATTACCGATCTCCTTGAAAAACTTCTTGGTAGGATTCTTCTCAACATGTTTTTAGCAAGAAATTTGATGATTAACGGTGAAAAATTACGAATTTGGGAGTGTTTTGTGTGTGTTTTTCGCAAAAAAAAAAAATGAGATGGGTGTGTGTGGACTGGTCTGGGTTTTGGAAACTCCGCGACTGCGGATGTTTCTCTACTCAGAAGCTCTGCGAGTGCGGTGGCTTTTTTTTAACTTATAAAACAAATAAGTGATTAATTTAAAATTTTGTTTTCCTTGATATTTAGAATGAGGCTGTTTCGGTACGTTCACCTAGTTCGTCCCTTGACAAAATTTAAAACTTTTCATTTTAAAGCGTTGTTTTAAAAGCAAAGATTTTTGGTTTTTTGTTTTGTTTTTGGCATACTTTAAATCAATAAAATTAAAAATAATGATAAAAAAATTTGTTGCCCCGCCCTCGGGTAAAGCAATTTCGGTTCAACGACCTAGTCTTCAACTCACGATGAATTTTAGAAATCATTTTTTTAACTTAATGAAGTAAAGTAAATTTTATTTTTAAATTCACACTAAACTTAAATTTAAAATGCATAAAATTTCATATAAATATTATTAATATTTACATTATTTTTACACAACTTACATTTAAAAATAATATAGTTATATATTAAATTTAAAAATAGGGTAAAAATAAAATAAAAATCTTTTTGGTCTTTTATCCCACTTTAATCAATCAAATAATAACAAAAATATACGTCCCTCTTTTGGGTAAAGTAATTTCGTCTATATTTCCTAGTTTTACTCTTGACGAATTTTTGAAATATTTTGGATTGATTGATTAAAGATATTTATACCTTATGAATAAACGGTAAATTTCGCAGTGATGCAATAAATTTTTGTATGATATCAATAATTTCATTTTATTATACCTAATTTTATTGAATATCAATTTAATACTTTATAGCGAATGATTCAGCGTTTATTATCAAAAGGTTAAAAGCAATAAATAAAAATAAAAATTGTACATACTTACCTATGAAATAGAATTCTGAGAGACCTGCTTTAGTCGACTCATAGGATAGTCGTTCGATTTGGTTTTCCATAGCTATGTAAGCGTAACCCCGAATTTTCAATAACTTTTCTTCCAAACATATGAACGGTTGATAGTGCTCCAAATGAACATATATTTAGGCACAATATCCTTCCAATATGTAAAGCTTTTAGTTGCAATTGTTCTATTTTATGTAATATTCGTTTAAATAAATAAGTGCGAAGACAAAAGAAGAAAACGACGATTTAAAGACACAAATGATTAAAAAGCTCAAATGAACAAGATATAATTCAAGTAGTTCCATTTATTGATAAGAAATGTCTAAAAATGACAAGAGTACTAGCCACAGAACGCAAAGTACAAGATATCTCCGCGTACGAAATGGCGTTCGAAAATCCGGAACCGGGACTAGAGTCAACTATCAACGCGTGACACAACGGAGCTAAAATGATAAGTCAACTATGCATATGAATATAATATAATATATAAATAATTCTTAAAATTATATATATATTATATTATATATCATAAAACGTCGGCAAACTAGAAAACAAAGACATGTGAGCTGGGACAGGCGGCCATGCAATCACATGGCTAGAAGGAACAAATCCCATGCAATCGCATGGCTTCAGAATGCTGGTCAGGTTCTATAAAAGGCCAGCGAATTGGACGAATTTTACACATCTTTTTCTATCTCTTACTCTCAAAATATATATTTATATTTATATTATAATTTTAATATTAAAGTTTAATAATAATAAGGTTATGTTAGCGAATGTTGTAAGTTTGTAAGTCGAAATTCTGTCCGTGTAACGCTACGCGATAAATAATCACTGTAAGCTATGTTCTTCCTTTTTAAATTAATGTCTCGTAACTAAGTTATTATTATGATTATTTGAGCCAAAGTAATCGTGATGTTAGACTAAATATTAAGACGGGGTTATTAGATTTTGTACCATAATTAAGGTTTGGACAAAAGACCGACACTTGTGGACATTGGACTATTGACTATTAATAGATAGGGGGTATTGTCTAATCAAATGATAACTCATTAGAATCTGTCGAACCTATCTTCAAATTAGTTAATCTAATAATTATTAAAATGATTATATATGTTCTATTTAGTGACGTTTATACGACATCTTTTACGATCATTTAATTAATTATTCGGGTTGTGTAATTGATTATTCATTCTGATCAAGTGGGTAAATTAATATTCATATCTCATTAAAACAGGGGTAGATTACATACAAAGATAATTGGTGTAATTGTTAACAAAGTATTAAAACCTTGGATTACACGCAGTTGATAACCTGGTGTAATCATTAAACAAAGTATTAAAACCTTGTTACAGTTCGAATCCCTAATTAGTTGGAATATTTGACTTCGGGAATAAGGTTAATTTGACGAGCATTTTATAATTATGACTGATGGACTATTATGGACAAAAACCAAATAGGTATCAAATAATCCAGGACAAAGGACAATTAACCCGGGTAACAATTAATCAAAACGTCAAACATCATGATTACAGAAGTTTAAATAAGCATAATACTTTTACTTCATATTTCATCGTACCTTTATTTACTGTCATTTTAATTACTGCAATTTACTTTATCGCAATTTAAATTCTGTCATTTATATTATCGTCATTTATCTTTACGCTTAAAACATAAAATCGACAAACCGGTCATTAAACTGTAAAAACCCCCTTTTATAATAATATTACTATATATTATTATATATATTTTATATAAATATAGTTATTAAAAATATAGCGTTAAACTCAGCTAGCTCCCTGTGGAATGAACCGGACTTACTAAAAACTACACTACTCTACGATTAGGTACACTGCCTATAAGTGTTGTAGCAAGGTTTAAGTATATCTCATCTATATAAATAAATAAAACTTGTGTAAATTGTATCGTATTTCGTAATAAAAATAATAGTATTTCGTACTACACCTCACACACATCAAGTTTTTGGCGCCGCTGCCGGGGAACCGAAAGCGAAACGCTATAAAAAAAAGATTTTTATTAAGCTTTAATTCATTTTTATAAAAATACGTTTTATATAATACAATCAAAAATATAAAAAGAAAAATAAAATATATATATTTTTAAGAGTTGTTCAAAATATATAAAATTATAAAGTATTTTTATTTCTATTTTAGTTTTTAAATATAAGTTTTATTTAATTTATATAAATATTTTATATAAATATAAAAATAAAAAAAAAAAAATTAATATATATATGTATTCGGGCCTGGTACTGTAGGAGCCCAAGACCTGGCCTGTTATCCTAAACCATGCGATCGCATGGCCCAGCCATATAAAACTCATGCGATCGCATGAGGCTGTCTGACAAGTCTAATCTCAGCAATTATTACGCAGTAGGGTTTTATTATTAATTATTATTATTTATTAACCCTAATTAGGGTTTATTTAATTAATTAGTTTTTATTAATTAGTTTTAGTTTTATTAATTAATTTGTATTTTAAGTTTTAATTAGTTTTAAAATTAATACTTTTATAAAATAATAATATAAAAATAATATTTTTATAAAATTGTAATTTATTACTTTTTATTTCTTTTTATAAATAGTATGTTTTAATCGTTTTTTCGTAATATTTGTATTTTTATCGTTCGTAATTAGTTCGTAACTTGGTATTTTACCGTAGTTATTTTATATTTCTAGATTTTTTAGGCTTTGCCGTAAAATCCCTTAAGTGCTTTTTCTTTAGACTAAGATTTAGGTGCTTTAGAATTTTGCGACGCCGTTTTAAGATTTTAGTACTTTTTAAGTTACTGCCGTTTTGGGTATAGATTTCCTTTTAAGCTTTAATACCTTTAGGCGTAACTTTTTAGATTTAGTTTTTAGACTTTTAAGTTTCGACGTTTTTCTTTCTTATTTTTATTTTTCGACCTTTTATTTTTCGACGTTTTTCGACGTTTTTCGTCGCGCTCTTTTTCTTTCTTATTTCTCGACGCTCTAGTTTTTAGGACATAGAATTTTCTATTTCTTCTCTAAAATTTCAAAACGAAAAAATTATTTTAAGCAGTTAAATTGATAGACATCCAAAATTTTCTGGTTCGTAGTAATAGTTGGATTTGTTAGTGGCGAGTTGTGGGCTTCCGATTTAAAGGGTCCTGGCTACCTGCTGCATCTATTGGCTATTTAAAACGTGGGCAAAATCAGAAAAGTCTATTAATTTGATAACTTATATAATTTTTATCTTTTATAACTAATAGGATATTCAGTGAATGCACCGAGCAAAAGTTCACCACCTTTCATACGTTCACCACCTGTAACTCGATCAAGACATCTAGCCAATATTGTCGTTGATTTTTCTTTAGAATCGTCATCTAGTCAACCAAGTACTCCAATTCAAATTTTCAATAATCCATTTTTTGAACCCGACTTCAAAATTGAAAACCCGGAGGATATTCAACGACAATTCCAAGATCCTGAACCACTAATCATTCATCCGGAACCACAAATTACTCATCCAGAAATTGTCGAGGAAGAAACCATTAAGTCAGAATCCTCTAGTGATTCAGATTCAACAATTTCAATCATGGAAAATCTGGAACCTCTAAGTATGGAAGACCGAATGAGAGCTAAACGCACTGGCCAAGGTCACGCCATTATTAAGCCAGACATTAATGTGCCAGATTATGAAATCAAGGGACAAATTCTACACATGGTAATTAATCAATGGCAATATAGTGGTACGCCAAAAGAAGATCCAAACTAACATCTTCGAACCTTTAATAGGATCTGTACTCTATTCAAAATCAGAGAAGTTGAGGATGAACAGATCTATCTCATGTTATTTCCCTGAACTTTAAAGGGAGAAGCCAAAGATTGGTTAGAATCGTTACCTGAAGGGGCGATTGATACATGGGATGTTTTAGTTGAAAATTTTCTTAAACAATTCTTTCCGGCATCTAAAGCCGTGAGACTTCAAGGAGAAATTGTTACGTTCGCGCAAAATCCAAATGAAATATTATATGAGGCGTGGACAATATTTGGAAAGTTGTTGAGAGGATGTCCGCAACTTGGTTTAGACACTTATCAAATAGTACAAATATTCTACCAAGGATGCGACATTGCTACACGAAAAGACATCGACATAACAGCTGGTGGTTCCATTATGAAGAAAACCGCAACCGAAGCTCACAAAATCATTGATAACACAGCCTCCCACTCGCATGAGTGGCACCAGGAAAAAGATATTTTTCGTTCATCTAAAGTGGCTAGAGCCGATTCCAGCCATGACTTTGATTCCGTTTCCGCAAAAATAGATGCTTTCGAGAGACGAATGGAAAAGATGAATAAAGATATTCACACAATACGAATCGGTTGTGAGCAATGCGGTGGACCACACTTAATGAAAAATTGTCACATTGAGCAAACGATGGAACAACGTGAGAATGTTTCCTACATGAACCAAAGGCCGGGAAATAATTATCAAAATAATTATCAACCGCCAAGGCCAAACTTCAATCGAAATTAAAACATTCTTTACAATCCAAATGGACCAAACAATAACTCGTACAACCAACAAGGTTTAAATAACCAACCAACTCAAAACAACACTTTCAATCAACAAAGACCTAGCTTATATAAACCATCACAACAAACCGAAGAGAAAAATTCAAATCTGGAAGAAATGATGGCAAAGCTAATGGAATCTCAGACATAATTTATTACATCTCAAACCCAAACAAATGAGAGGTTTGATCAATCACTAAGAACTAAACAAGCTTCCATTTTGAATCTAGAAAAACACGTAGGTACTCTTGCTAGCATGATGAGTAAGAGGGAACAAGGAAAGCTACCGAGTAATACTGAAGTAAATCCTCGGAATGAGAATGTTAATATGGTTTCAACGAATTCTGAAAAACCAGCATCAGAAGATGGAAAGGTTTTAGATGTGAGTAACAATGAAGAAGTTACACCACCACCACCACCCGAGTATGTAAAATCAGTGGTGGTACCATACAGACCACCCATCCCATTTCTAAGAAAAGGAGTTGAGTATGAGCAAGTGATAGGTAATAAAGTTTGTAATACCTCTGGAAAGAAGAAGAAGAATAAGAAAGTGCAAGAAACAAAAATCGTAAAAATAAACCCGGTGAAGACAGTTCCACCAAAACCTCCACCCAGGATGGGTGATCCGGGTGAATTTATTATTCCTTGTCTGCTTAGTGATTGTGTTATGTATGATGCACTAGCAGATTTAGGTGCAATTGTGAGTGTTATGCCTCTTTCATTATATAAGAGATTAGGTGTAGGTGAGTTAAGTCCAACGGAAATGAGTGTTCGACTCTTTGATCAAACCATTAGGCACCCAGTTGGAATTGCTGACAACCTACCCGTTCAAGTGGGTAATTTAACCTTTCTAGTCGAATTCATTGTCATTGACATAGAAGAGGACTCAAACATTCCTCTAATTTTAGGTCGACCATTCTTAGCGTCCACCGGGGCATTATTTGATGTAAGAGAGGGTATAATGACACTTAGTGATGGTGACAAATCGGTCACCTTTGTGATTCGAAAGTCTAAATCTCCACCAACTAAAATTGTTGAACCAACAAAAACGATTGGTAAGAACCATGTTGTTTTACCAACTCCAACGGTAGTGCTTAACAATAATAAAACGCCTAAGTGTGGGGAAAATGAAGTAACACCTAATGATAACCTGATAACAAAGAACCCCGTTGTTGATATGAAATTAAATGACCCCGTTATTAATAGTTCAATGAAGAAACTTATCAAACGAATTCGCGATGCTAGAACCAAGGGGAACTTTAAGTTATGTAACCGGTTAGTATCCAATCTATCGCCTAAAGAAAAGGCGAAACTAGTTGAATTTGTGGATGTTACACAGGAATCAGACCAATGGCTTAAAGCAAAAGTCACAGATATGCAAGTTGATTATGGTCCAAAAGAAATTGACAATGAAGTTAATCACAATTTCGACACCACAACTACCTAAGTGTGGGGAGATTCAAATGTTCTAAAAAGAAAATACTGTCTAGAGTTAGTTGTTCTCTTCTCGTGTAGTTCCGAGAATGGAATCCGATTGGTCTTTTTCACTAGCAGACACTAAAGAACTAGTTTTCTTCCCCCATTCTAAATTTTTGTTCTGTAGATTTTGTATGAAATTAAAATGCATTTTTAAATTTAAGTTTTGTGTGAATTTAAAAACAAAATTTACTTTATTTCATTAAGTTAAAAAAAATGATTTCTAAAATTCATCGTAAGTTGAAGACTAGGTCATGGAACCGAAATTGCTTTACCCAAGGACGGGGCGAAAATTTTTGTTATCATTATTTTAATATTATTGATCTAAAGTATGCCATAAAAATTTAAAAAAAAAACCAAAAATCTTTGCTTTTAAAACAATCGCTTTAAAAACGACAAATTTTAAATTTTGTCGAGGGACGGACTAGGTAAACATACCGAAACTACCTAAAGTAAAAGGAAACAAAATTTTAAAAAAAAATTATTCATTAAAATTGTTTTAATAAATAAAGGTTTTATAAAATAAATATATATATATATATATATATATATATATATATATATATATATATATATATATATATATATATATATATATATATATATATATATATATATATATATATAT
The DNA here is from genome assembly GCF_046630445.1 of Rutidosis leptorrhynchoides. Taxonomy (NCBI): domain Eukaryota; kingdom Viridiplantae; phylum Streptophyta; class Magnoliopsida; order Asterales; family Asteraceae; genus Rutidosis; species Rutidosis leptorrhynchoides. The sequence continues at coordinate 78,410,145 of NC_092339.1, read as the reverse complement.
ATATATATATATATTATATGTTTGTAGTTTATCTTATGTACAAAACAGGGTAAAACAACGCATTTTCAAAGATTGACATTAAAGTTCAGCAAAAGCTACTAATTTTGACGACAAGACGCAAAATATCAAATGAAATATAAAATAATATGTTTGCAAACTCGATATTTTTAATCACTTTTCTACACTAATCACCCTCATGAATTTATAATTATAGTCTGATTTCATGCAAATGAGGGCATTGCATGATCTCAAGTGTGGGGAAGGGTTATAAATTCTCTCGGGTTTACACTTAGTTTAATTGCCAAATTTTGTGAAAATTTAAAAAATTTTCAACTAATTGAATTCAAAATCATGTCTATACATATTTATGAACGATAAAACTAGGCGTTAATGCCGAAATTATTGTTACCTCGGAGAGAACATAAATGGAGAAACAACCCAAAACGTTAGAATTCATTTAAAATGGAATAAAGGAGAATAAAAAGGCAAAGAAATAAAATAAAAAGCTAAGTGTGGGAAGAATTTACCAATTTCTTTAAAACACATATCACATATTTGGTACAGATTATTGCAGGTACTTTTGCTTTGGACTAAACTAATCCGTTTTACCCGATTTACTGTAATATATTTGAAAGAAAGATGGATCTACAAGATGAATCAATTCCAGCATTAAAAGGGAGTAAAGTCTTCTGAAAAAGACACGCGCTTCTTGATTTAGATCAGGAAGTTGTCGTCCAGACCAGTTGTAGAGTCTACGAAAAACCTTGAAAAGTTTTCTCGAAAATCAGCTGGAAATCCACGGACCTCAACATCAAATACGGTCGCCAAGTGGTCAGACTTATCCTAACCATGAGAGGATCTGTCTCGTAAAATGGGGAGGACGCCGTACAAATTAGCTTGATAAGACTAATGAATCAGACCCCAGAAAGGATAATCTCCTTAAAGATTAAAAATCAGCTTTTAAGCCTGATATTATTCAATCCTTGAGATTGACTTTAAAGATTGAGAATTACAAACTCATGGAATTCAATGATATCTAAACTCGAGCTTGAACAAGAAAATATTTTGATCAAATTACAAACCGATTTGTTTTCTGAAAACCCTATTTTTAATGTGTTCATTACCATTGAATGTAAAATCCTAGGAATTCACCTGGAATTCATTAGGTCACCTGAACCAAATCGGGTGTCAACCGTAAGAACGGTGGTTACATAGCATGATCGAAGATAGGACCTTGTGCCAGACCGAAAAACTATAGGGTGATCTTTACTATTGCTCCTACAAAGGATAGTAATTGCATCCTACACGATATAGACCATAATCAAAAGCATGTCACGGACATTGCCTTAACAGTTGCTTGTTCAACGTTTTCCTTTACAACCAGATGGTAGTTTACCGAAAGGTAATATACGGAACAAGTATACTGGACGTGTTGCTTTCCTAATACAAGGTTAGCAAGTGGGTGACACAAAACCGCAAGTTTTGAGCTAAAATTTTCAAATCTGAAACCCCAAAACCCACAAAAACATTTTGCAAACACCGGTGAAGGGTTATTTTGGAAAACTTATCTAGGGTAAAAGGTAGATTGAATTTTCAAAAGATCAAATGTTTTCATAAAGATCCAATTTCCTTAAAGGATCTAAATTTTTATAAGTCATGTGGGACTGTAAACCACATCGTTACTATCATTGTTTATACCGCTGTATTAAAATCACTGATGTATAAAATGTGAGAATAAAAAAAAGTGATTCGAGTGAAGTGTGATTTTATTTCAAGTTATGTATTGCTTGAGGACAAGCAACGCTCAAGTGTGGGAATACTTGATAGTGCTCTAAATGAACATATATTTAGGCACAATATCCTTCCAATATGTAAAGCTTTTAGTTGCAATTGTTCTATTTTTATGTAATATTCGTTTAAATAAATAAGTGCGAAGACAAAAGAAGAAAACGACGATTTAAAGACGCAAATGACCAAAAAGCTCAAATGAACAAGATATAATTCAAGTAGTTCCATTTATTGATAAGAAATGTCTAAAAATGACAAGAGTACGAGCCACGGAACGCAAAGTACAAGATATCTCCGCGTACGAAAAGGCGTTCAAAAATCCAGAATCGGGACCAGAGTCAACTATCAACGCGCGATACAATGGAGCTAAAATGACAAGTCAACTATGCATATGAATATAATATAATATATAAATAATTCTTAAAATTATATATATATTATATTATATATTATAAAATGTCGGAAAACTAGAAAATAAAGACATGTGAGCTGGGACAGGTGGCCATGCGATCGCATGGCCAGAAGGAACAAATCCCATGCGATCACATGGCTTCAGAATGCTGGTCAGGTTCTATAAAAGGCCAGCGAATTGGACGAATTTTACACATCTTTTTCTATCTCTTACTCTCAAAATATATATTTATATTTATATTATAATTTTAATATTAAAGTTTAATAATAATAAGGTTATGTTAGTAAATGTTGTAAGTTTGTAAGTCAAAATTCTGTCCGTGTAACGCTACGCGATAAATAATCACTGTAAGCTATGTTCTTCCTTTTTAAATTAATGTCTCGTAACTAAGTTATTATTATGCTTATTTGAGCCAAAGTAATCGTGATGTTAGACTAAATATTAAGATGGGGTTATTAGATTTTGTACCATAATTAAGGTTTGGACAAAAGACCGACACTTGTGGACATTGGACTATTGACTATTAATAGATAGGGGGTATTGTCTAATCGAATGACAACTCATTAGAATCTGTCGAACTTATCTTCAAATTAGTTAATCAAATAATTATTAAAATGATTATGTATGCTCTATTTAGTGACGTTCATACGACATCTTTTACGATTATTTAATTAATTATTCGGGTTGGGTAATTGATTATTCATTCTGATCAGGTGGGTAAATTAATATTCATATCTCATTAAAACAGGGGTGGATTACATACAAAGATAATTGGTGTAATTATTAACAAAGTATTAAAACCTTGGATTACACATAGTCGATAACCTGGTGTAATCATTAAACAAAGTATTAAAACCTTGTTACAGTTCGAATCCCTAATTAGTTGGAATATTTAACTTCGGGAATAAGGTTAATTTGATGAGCATTTTATAATTATGACCGATGGACTATTATGGACAAAAACCAAATAGGTATCAAATAATCTAGGACAAAGGGCAATTAACCTGGGTAACAATTAATCAAAACGTCAAACATCATGATTACGGAAGTTTAAATAAGCATAATACTTTTATTTCATATTTCATCGTACCTTTATTTACTGTCATTTTAATTACTGCAATTTACTTTATTGCAATTTAAATTCTGTCATTTATATTATCGTCATTTATCTTTACGCTTAAAATATAAAATCGACAAACCGGTCATTAAATGGTAAAAACCGCCTTTTATAATAATATTACTATATATTATTATATATATTTTATATAAATATAGTTGTTAAAAATATTGCGTTAAACTCAGCTAGCTCCCTGTGGAATGAACCAGACTTACTAAAAACTACACTACTCTACGATTAGGCTACACTACTCTACGATTAGGTACACTGCCTATAATTGTTGTAGCAAGGTTTAAGTATATCCCATCTATATAAATAAATAAAACTTGTGTAAATTGTATCGTATTTCGTAATAAAAATAATAGTATTTCGTACTACACCTCGCACACATCAACGGTCCTTTTCTGCATAAAGTAACGAATTCAGAATTGGAATGTGTTTGATTGTTCGAACATTTACTTTCGTGTGACTATTTTCTGCATTTATGACATCTTTCAAGGTGTCGTGCTCTTCTTTTTGTTGCGAATTTTGATTTTCCTTTACCAAAATGTGTCTTATTATGATTCTTCCTGAGTTCTTTCCTTACTTCGTCCATTTTTCCTCTTATGAATGATACCAGTTCACTCGGGAAAGTGTTATTATTACGTTTAGTGATCATAGCATGTAGTAGTAGACCATGGTTCAAATCAAAGGAATTCTTCATCTCGTAAAACCTAAAAGAAATAAAAATTCAGAATGGAGGGAGAAGACTAGTTCTTTAGGGTCTGCTAGGGAAAGACCATTCGGATTCCATTTTCGAGAACTACACGAAAACAGAAAATCTAACTCTAGACAGTATTATATTATCCTTTAAAACATTTGAATCTCCCCACACTTAGTTAGTTGTGGTATCGAAATTGTGATTAACTTCATTATTAACTTCAATTGGACCATCATCAGCTTTCATATCTCTGACTTTTGCTTCAAGCCATTTGTTGATTTCCTCTGTAACATTCACAAATTCAATTAACATCGCCTTTTTTAGGCGAAAAATTGGATACTAATCTGTTACATAACTTAAAGTTCCCCTTAATCCTAGCATCTTGAATCTGTTTATAAAGTTTCTTCATTGAACTGTTAAAAATGGGTTCATCTAATTTTGTATCAATAACGGGGTTCTTTGTTATCGGGTCATCATTAGGTGTTTCTTCATCTTCCCCACACTTGGGCGTTTTTATTGATTCAATAGTTTTTGTTGGTGAAGATTGAAACTTTCGACTCACAAAAGTGACCGATTTATCACCATGCCTAAGTGTCATTCTACCTTCTCTTACATCAAAGAATGCCTCGGTGGTTGCTAAAAATGGGCGACCTAGAATTAGAGGAATATCAAGGTCTTCCTCCATATTAATAACTATGAAATTTGCAGAAAAGGTCAAACTTCCCACTTTAACAAGTAAACTGTTGGCTATTCCAACCGGGTGTTTAATGGTTTGGTCAAATAATTGAACATCTATTTTGCTTGGTCTTAATTTACCTACACCTAATCTTTTGTATAAGGAAAGAGGCATAACATTTTCACTTGCTCCTAAATCTGCGAGCCCATTATACATAGCACCATCATTAAGCAAGCAAGAAATGATAAATTCACCTGGGTCTCCTACTTTAGTAAGTAGAGTTGGTTTATTAACCTTTTTCGGGTGCTTTTTCTTGGTTCTTTCACTTCTGCTTGAACTTTTTGTTCACATTTTACCCCTTTTCTTGGAATGGGAGGTTTATATAGAAATTCTTCTTCATCGCTCCAATTTGAAGCCTCTCTATCACTGAGCGAAATGTGACTTAATATCAAACAAACCAACATATTATAATATACGAGAACAATACTAAATGATAAAATAAACTTTATTGAGTACGCAGCGGAATAAATGAAATGTCGTTACAATGACAGAAATAGCAACATAGTAAATGTTCAAATGAAATAGTAATAAATGCGATATCTCTTGATCCTATGTCCAAGTAGCATCACATAAGCAGTAAGAAAGAAAGCTTGAATCAATCAGCACCTGAGACAAAACATGCTAAAGTGTCAACCAAAATGGTTGAGTGAAATCATAGGTTTAAGAAATAAGTTTGACCGTTGTTTTAGACCACAAGATTTAGTTTGTAAAGTTGATCTCGTAGATCAAAAAGTTATGCCAGTGCGTGATATTTAGACTAAACGTTCAAGTTTGCCCCAAAGACAAGTTGTAGTTTATACTTGTCGGTTTTATTTCATTATTAAGTAATACAATGACTTGGTCAAATGTATCGGGGACGTTACTCCCGATAGGCCTACCCCCAATAATTAAGCATGCATTCTGAACAATTAAAAATATCACTGTAGGGACTTAGTCGGACATAGCCGGGTATAACATAGTTTAGCAGTTTGGCACTTGTGTCTAAATTGTAAAATGTAAAAACAGCATGTGTCTCACCCCAATAAAAGTAAGTAAGTTTGCTAGCAATAAAGAGTGGGGCTATGAATTCACCTTAGTAAGTAGAGAGAGCTAGTTATTCCTCGGAATAGAAAGTTGGATGAGTGAGCAGAAAAGTCAACCTATTGACATTTAAGAGTAATAAGTGTTTTGCCCAAGTTTAAGTTTAAGTATGTAAGTGTTTAAGTATAGTTTGTTTTACTAAGTTTCCATTCTTAGTAAGTTTCTACTTTTAGAAAGTTTCCATTTTAAGAAAGTTTCTATTTTTAGTAAGTTTCTATTTTTAGTAAGTTTCCCATTTTAGTAAGTTTATAATTAGAAAGCTTCTATTTTAAAAGTGTTTTCATTTTAGGATACTTGCCATATTAGATATACTTCCAATCACCCCTTTCCCTTCGAATGGCCATTTCAGGTCTAGGGGCTTGAGCTATAGGATCCTTTAAATCGGAAAATCCAAACCTTTCCGCCTAGAGTTTCGTAGAAACCATTCGTCAAGAAAGTTTGAAGATCTATATATATCTAATATATATCCCAAAATGTTTTTATGCGTTATAATATAGGTAGTATAGTATATGTGTTAATAATAGTATAAGTGTAAGTGTTAAATATTAGTATAAGTATTATTAGGGTTTTATTAATTAATTAGGTTTAATTAATTAAAGTAGTATTTTAATGATTAGGGTTTGTAATAAATGTCTAGGGTTTAATTAATGTCCTAGGGTTTAATAAATTAGGGTTTTAATAAATTAGGGTTTAGTAAATTAGGGTTTAAGTAATTAGGATTAGGTTTAGGGTTTTATTTAATGTAGTAATGATTAGGTAATGATTAGGGTTTTAATAATTAAAGTAGTATTAGGGTTTTAGGGCTTTAATTAATGTAGTATAGTTTAGGTGTAATTAGGGTTTAATATATATATATATACATATATATATATATATATATATATATATATATATATATATATATATATATATATATATATATGTATGTATATATATATATATATGTATATATTTTCGTGTATATGTATATATATAGTATTTATATATATATATATTTTTTATATATATGTATATACTCGTGTATATATATGTTTTATATATTTTTATTTTACAAATAGGCATAGTGTATGTATTTATGGTATGTACATATCTAGTTACCCTTTTAAACATTAACAAATCGTCTAACAACCTTTAGGGTTTGGAAGATCAAACTAAAAATCTTTTTTTTAAATAACCGTATGTGTATGTATGTATATATATTTATATTTTTTTTACTAGTAGATATATATATATATATATGTAATGTGTATATACCTTCCAATTATAACCACCTTAACATAATCTTTATTAGGTTTTAGGTTTCCAAAGATCAAACATAAAATTCTTTCTTTTATATATACCGTAGGTATATGTATATGTATGTATGTATATATATATATATATATATATATATATATATATATATATATATACATTTTACAAGAACAATATATATGTATATGAACTAGTATGAATACGATTATGATTATAACATGAATTGAAAGTAAACTTTAAGAGTTTTGGATCTAGGGTTTGTTACCTTGATGAAGATGGATGAAGATTAACAAGAAAAGTTGATGAACACTTGAAGATGATGATCAAAAACCTTGAAGATTTGAAGAACACCTTTAAGATCTACGAAGAACGCGAAGAACACTTGAAGATGACTTGGGAAACCCTTGAAGGTGGTGATGGATTTCAATGGTGATGGTGGTGGTGGTTTCGGTTTTGCCGAAACTAGGGAGAGAGGGAGAGAGATTTTGAGAGAGATTTGTAATTGTGATTTGGTACATAGAATGGGTTAGCTTAGGCCTCTATTTATTGGAGTGTTAGGAGGATTCTAGAATCAAGGTTTAATTAGGAATTACTTAGGGAACAAGTTGGCTTGAAGAGGGGGTTAAAAGGGATGATGGGTGGCGAAAATTAGAGGGGTATTTTAGGCAATTCACTTATTTTTTTTTAAATTTCGGCTAGGGTATTTTTAAGGAGGGTTTTGGGACTTTTCACTTTAAACCTTTTACTTTAGATTAGTTTAAATGATTCCTTAATTATCCCATTTAATTATTTTAAGTACACAATATTTATTTGTTCATGAAAGTTAATTAACGTATTATTTTTTATTAACTTGTCAATTAATGTACAAAGTTAATTTGTATATTTTATAATTCTTAACGCTTAATCATTATCGATTAAAGTTTAATTATTAAGTTTAATTATATTATTGGGCATTTAATATGGAAAAATATAGAATGGAAAAATGAGGGTCGTTATAGTACCTCCCCGTTATTGAAAACTTCGTCCCGAAGTTTTAGGTAGATTCCTCGTTTGCATCAGCAGTTGAGAAGATATGGGGATAGTTCCGTATCATGTGGTCTTTGCGTTCCCAGGTATATTCGGGGCCTCTACGCGAATTCCAACTGACTTTAACGATAGGTATGTTGCTTTTACGTGTTTATTTGACCTCTCCTTCCATGATTTCTATAGGTTCTTCAACGAAATGCATTTTCTCATCAATGCGGACATCATCCAGAGGAATAACCAGTGTGTCATCAGCAAGACACCGTTTAAGATTTGAGACATGAAACACATCATGTACTTGGCTAAGTTCAGTTGGTAGTTCTAATCGGTACGCCACGGGACTGAATCTTTGGGTAACTATGAAAGGTCCGACATATCGTGGACTGAGTTTGCTTCATTTACCAAAACGGACAACACCTTTCCAAGGGGATACTTTCAACATGACTTTATCTCCAACTTGGAATTCTATGTCTTTTCGTTTCTTATCGGCTTAGCTCTTTTGTCGGCTACGGGCAGTTTCTAATCGTTGCTTAATCTGAACGATCTTTTCGGTAGTTTCGTGAATGATTTCAGGACCAGTTAAGTATCTGTCCTCGTGTTCGTCCCAACACAAAGGGGATCTACACTTCCGGCCATATAAAGCTTTAAAGGGTGCAGCTTTAATGATAGAGTGATAACTGTTGTTGTAAGAAAATTCAACTAAAGGTAGATGTATATCCCATCCTTTGCCGAAATCGATTGCACAAGCACGTAGCATATCTTCCATGGTTTGGATAGTTCATTCACTTTGACCATCAGTTTGTGGATGATAGGCTGTACTCATGTCGAGTTGAGTTCCAAGAGCAGATTGTAAAGTTTTCCAAAATCTGGAAACGAATTGACTGTCGCGATCAGAAATAATCGAGATAGGAACACCATGATGTGAGACAATTTCTTTAATATAAAGCTGTGATAATTTCTCCATCTTATCTGTTTCTTTGATCGGTATGAAATGCGCAGATTTAGTAAGACGATCAACTACGACCCAAATAGTATCGTTATCGTTCGAAGTCTTAGGTAACTTAGTAATGTAGTCCATAGTGATACATTCCCATTTCCATTGCGGAATATCGGGTTGTGTCAACAGACCAGAAGGCTTTTGATGTTCGGCCTTGACTTTCAAAAAAGTGAGACATTTGCTAACATAAGTAGCAATGTCGGCTTTCATGTTAGGCCACCAGTAGAATTCCTTCACATCGTGATACATCTAACTGGAACCGGGATGAATAGAATACTTAGTCTTATGAGCTTCATCCAAGACTAGTTCACAGAGATTACCGAAGCGAGGAACCCAAATTCTGTTGCCAAAGTACCGTGTACCATTAGCTTTCACTTGAAGTTAGTTCTCGAAACCAATAGGTCCTTCACCTTCGATAAGTGTCGGTTTAATAGCTTCCGATTGAGCTTCACAGATTTACGAGATAAGATTTGATTTGATCTTCAGGTTTAGAGCACGAACACGTTTAACATCGTCTTTTCGACTAAGGGCATTGGCAACTACATTCGCCTTGCCAGGATGATATTTCAGCTCACAGTGATAATCGTTCAATGTCTCGAGCCATCGGCTTTGCCTCATGTTCAGCTGTTTTTGATCAAATATGTGTCGAAGACTTTTATGGTCAGTGTACACTGTAAAATGGGTACCATACAGATAATGTCTCCATATCTTTAATGCAAATACCACGGCAGCTAACTCAAGGTCATGTGTGGTATAGTTCTCTTCATGTTTCTTCAACTGCCTAGATGCGTAGGCAATAACCTTTTTACGTTGCATTAAAACACAACCAAAGCCTTGCTTCGAAGCATCGCAGTAAACAACAAAGTCGCCAGTACCTTCGGGTAAGGATAGAATTGGGGCTGTTGAAATGTCCCGTTCTTATTGATTAAAAACGTTCCATATTAATTGATTTCGTTGCGAGGTTTTGACCTCTATATGAGACGTTTTTCAAAGACTGCATTCATTTTTAAAACAAACCATAACCTTTATTTCATAGATAAAGGTTTTAAAAAACTTTACGTAGATTATCAAATAATGATAATCTAAAATATCCTGTTTACACACGACCATTACATAATGGTTTACAATACAAATATGTTACAACAAAATAAGTTTCTTGAATGCAGTTTTTACACAATATCATACAAGCATGGACTCCAAATCTAGTCCTTATTTAACTATGCGACAGCGGAAGCTCTTAATAATCACCTGAGAATAAACATGCTTAAAACGTCAACAAAAATGTTGGTGAGTTATAGGTTTAACCTATATATATCAAATCATAATAATAGACCACAAGATTTCATATTTCAATACACATCCCATACATAGAGATAAAAATCATTCATATGGTGAACACCTGGTAACCGACATTAACAAGATGCATATATAAGAATATCCCCATCATTCCGGGACACCCTTCGGATATGATATAAATTTCGAAGTACTAAAGCATCCGGTACTTTGGATGGGGCTTGTTGGGCCCGATAGATCTATATTTAGGATTCGCGTCAATTAGGGTGTCTGTTCCCTAATTCTTAGATTACCAGACTTAATAAAAAGGGGCATATTCGATTTCGATAATTCAACCATAGAATGTAGTTTCACGTACTTGTGTCTATTTTGTAAATCATTTATAAAACCTGCATGTATTCTCATCCCAAAAATATTAGATTTTAAAAGTGGGACTATAACTCACTTTCACAGATTTTTACTTCGTCGGGAAGTAAGACTTGGCCACTGGTTAATTCACGAACCTATAACAATATATACATATATATCAAAGTATGTTCAAAATATATTTACAACACTTTTAATATATTTTGATGTTTTAAGTTTATTAAGTCAGCTGTCCTCGTTAGTAACCTACAACTAGTTGTCCACAGTTAGATGTACAGAAATAAATAGATAAATATTATCTTGAATCAATCCACGACCCAGTGTATACGTATCTCAGTATTGATCACAACTCAAACTATATATATTTTGGAATCAACCTCAACCCTGTATAGCTAACTCCAACATTCACATATAGAGTGTCTATGGTTGTTCCGAAATATATATAGATGTGTCGACATGATAGGTCGAAACATTGTATACGTGTCTATGGTATCTCAAGATTACATAATATACAATACAAGTTGATTAAGTTATGGTTGGAATAGATTTGTTACCAATTTTCACGTAGCTAAAATGAGAAAAATTATCCAATCTTGTTTTACCCATAACTTCTTCATTTTAAATCCGTTTTGAGTGAATCAAATTGCTATGGTTTCATATTGAACTCTATTTTATGAATCTAAACAGAAAAGTATAGGTTTATAGTCGGAAAAATAAGTTACAAGTCGTTTTTGTAAAGGTAGTCATTTCAGTCGAAAGAACGACGTCTAGATGACCATTTTAGAAAACATACTTCCACTTTGAGTTTAACCATAATTTTTGGATATAGTTTCATGTTCATAATAAAAATCATTTTCTCTGAATAACAACTTTTAAATCAAAGTTTATCATAGTTTTTAATTAACTAACCCAAAACAGCCCGCGGTGTTACTACGACGGCGTAAATCCAGTTTTACGGTGTTTTTCGTGTTTCCAGGTTTTAAATCATTAAGTTAGCATATCATATAGATATAGAACATGTGTTTAGTTGATTTTAAAAGTCAAGTTAGAAGGATTAACTTTTGTTTGCGAACAAGTTTAGAATTAACTAAACTATGTTCTAGTGATTACAAGTTTAAACCTTCGAATAAGATAGCTTTATATGTATGAATCGAATGATGTTATGAACATCATTACTACCTTAAGTTCCTTGGATAAACCTACTGGAAAAGAGAAAAATGGATCTAGCTTCAATGGATCCTTGGATGGCTCGAAGTTCTTGAAGCAGAATCATGACACGAAAACAAGTTCAAGTAAGATCATCACTTGAAATAAGATTGTTATAGTTATAGAAATTGAACCAAAGTTTGAATATGATTATTACCTTGTATTAGAATGATAACCTACTGTAAGAAAATAAGATTTCTTGAGGTTGGATGATCACCTTACAAGATTGGAAGTGAGCTAGCAAACTTGAAAGTATTCTTGATTTTATGAAACTAGAACTTTTGGAATTTATGAAGAACACTTAGAACTTGAAGATAGAACTTGAGAGAGATCAATTAGATGAAGAAAATTGAAGAATGAAAGTGTTTGTAGGTGTTTTTGGTCGTTGGTGTATGGATTAGATATAAAGGATATGTAATTTTGTTTTCATGTAAATAAGTCATGAATGATTACTCATATTTTTGTAATTTTATGAGATATTTCATGCTAGTTGCCAAATGATGGTTCCCACATGTGTTAGGTGACTCACATGGGCTGCTAAGAGCTGATCATTGGAGTGTATATACCAATAGTACATACATCTAAAAGCTGTGTATTGTACGAGTACGAATACGGGTGCATACGAGTAGAATTGTTGATGAAACTGAACGAGGATGTAATTGTAAGCATTTTTGTTAAGTAGAAGTATTTTGATAAGTGTATTGAAGTCTTTCAAAAGTGTATAAATACATATTAAAACACTACATGTATATACATTTTAACTGAGTCGTTAAGTCATCGTTAGTCGTTACATGTAAGTGTTGTTTTGAAACCTTTAGGTTAACGATCTTGTTAAATGTTGTTAACCCAATGTTTATAATATCAAATGAGATTTTAAATTATTATATTATCATGATATTATCATGTATGAATATCTCTTAATATGATATATATACATTAAATGTCTTTACAACGATAATCGTTACATATATGTCTCGTTTAAAAATCATTAAGTTAGTAGTCTTGTTTTTACATATGTAGTTCATTGTTAATATACTTAATGATATGTTTACTTATCATAGTATCATGTTAACTATATATATATCCATATATATGTCATCATATAGTTTTTACAAGTTTTAACGTTCGTGAATCACCGGTCAACTTGGGTGGTCAATTGTCTATATGAAACATATTTCAATTAATCAAGTCTTAACAAGTTTGATTGCTTAACATGTTGGAAACGTTTAATCATGTAAATATCAATCTCAATTAATATATATAAACATGGAAAAGTTCGGGTCACTACAGTACCTACCCGTTAAATAAATTTCGTCCCAAAATTTTAAGCTGTTGAAGGTGTTGACGAATCTTCTGGAAATAGATGCGGGTATTTCTTCTTCATCTGATCTTCACGCTCCCAGGTGAACTCGGGTCCTCTACGAGCATTCCATCGAACCTTAACAATTGGTATCTTGTTTTGCTTAAGTCTTTTAACCTCACGATCCATTATTTCGACGGGTTCTTCGATGAATTGAAGTTTTTCGTTGATTTGGATTTCATCTAACGGAATAGTGAGATCTTCTTTAGCAAAACATTTCTTCAAATTCGAGACGTGGAAAGTGTTATGTACAGCCGCGAGTTGTTGAGGTAACTCAAGTCGGTAAGCTACTGGTCCGACACGATCAATAATCTTGAATGGTCCAATATACCTTGGATTTAATTTCCCTCGTTTACCAAATCGAACAACGCCTTTCCAAGGTGCAACTTTAAGCATGACCATCTCTCCAATTTCAAATTCTATATCTTTTCTTTTAATGTCAGCGTAGCTCTTTTGTCGACTTTGGGCGGTTTTCAACCGTTGTTGAATTTGGATGATCTTCTCGGTAGTTTCTTGTATAATCTCCGGACCCGTAATCTGTCTATCCCCCACTTCACTCCAACAAATCGGAGACCTGCACTTTCTACCATAAAGTGCTTCAAACGGCGCCATCTCAATGCTTGAATGGTAACTGTTGTTGTAGGAAAATTCTGCTAACGGTAGATGTCGATCCCAACTGTTTCCGAAATCAATAACACATGCTCGTAGCATGTCTTCAAGCGTTTGTATCGTCCTTTCGCTCTGCCCATCAGTTTGTGGATGATAGGCAGTACTCATGTCTAGACGAGTTCCTAATGCTTGCTGTAATGTCTGCCAGAATCTTGAAATAAATCTGCCATCCCTATCAGAGATAATAGAGATTGGTATTCCATGTCTGGATATGACTTCCTTCAAATACAGTCGTGCTAACTTCTTCATCTTGTCATCTTCTCTTATTCTCAGGAAGTGTGCTGATTTGGTGAGACGATCAACTATTACCCAAATAGTATCAAAACCACTTGCAGTCCTTGGCAATTTAGTGATGAAATCCATGGTAATGTTTTCCCATTTCCATTCTGGGATTTCGGGTTATTGAAGTAGACCTGATGGTTTCTGATGCTCAGCTTTGACCTTAGAACACGTCAAACATTCTCCTACGTATTTAGCAACATCGGCTTTCATACCCGGCCACCAAAAATATTTCCTGAGATCCTTGTACATCTTCCCCGTTCCAGGATGTATTGAGTATCTGGTTTTATGAGCTTCTCTAAGTACCATTTCTCTCATATCTCCAAATTTTGGTACCCAAATCCTTTCAGCCCTATACCGGGTTCCGTCTTCCCGAATATTAAGATGCTTCTCCGATCCTTTGGGTATTTCATCCTTTAAATTTCCCTCTTTTAAAACTCCTTGTTGCGCCTCCTTTATTTGAGTAGTAAGGTTATTATGAATCATTATATTCATAGATTTTACTCGAATGGGTTCTCTGTCCTTCCTGCTCAAGGCATCGGCTACCACATTTGCCTTTCCCGGGTGGTAACGAATCTCAAAGTCATAATCATTCAATAATTCAATCCACCTACGCTGCCTCATATTCCGTTGTTTCTGGTTAAATATGTGTTGAAGACTTTTGTGGTCGGTATATATAATACTTTTGACCCCATATAAGTAGTGCCTCCAAGTCTTTAATGCAAAAACAACCGCGCCTAATTCCAAATCATGCGTCGTATAATTTTGTTCGTGAATCTTCAATTATCTAGACGCATAAGCAATCACCTTCGTTCGTTGCATTAATACACAACCGAGACCTTGCTTTGATGCATCACAATAAATCACAAAATCATCATTCCCTTCAGGCAATGACAATATAGGTGCCGTAGTTAGCTTTTTCTTCAATAACTGAAACGCTTTCTCTTGTTCATCATTCCATTCAAATTTCTTCCCTTTATGCGTTAATGCAGTCAAGGGTTTTGTTATTCTAGAAAAGTCTTGGATGAACCTTCTGTAGTAACCAGCTAGTCCTAAAAACTGGCGTATGTGTTTCGGAGTTTTTGGGGTTTCCCACTTTTCAACAGTTTCTATCTTTTCCGGATCCACCTTAATACCTTCTTTGTTCACTATGTGACCGAGGAATTGAACTTCTTCCAACCAAAATGCACACTTTGAAAACTTAGCGTACAATTCTTCCTTCCTCAATACTTCTAACACCTTTCTCAAATGTTCACCGTGTTCTTGGTCATTCTTTGAGTAAATAAGTATGTCATCAATGAAAACAATGACAAACTTGTCAAGGTATGGTCCACACACTCGGTTCATAAGGTCCATGAACACAGCTGGTGCATTAGTTAAACCAAACGGCATGACCATAAACTCGTAATGACCGTAACGTGTTCTGAAAGCAGTCTTTGGAATATCATCTTCTTTCACCCGCATTTGATGATACCCGGAACGTAAGTCAATCTTTGAATAAACAGACGAGCCTTGTAGTTGATCAAATAAGTCATCGATTCTCGGTAGTGGGTAGCGGTTCTTGATGGTAAGTTTGTTCAACTCTCGGTAGTCGATACACAACCTGAATGTACCATCTTTCTTCTTGACAAACAAAACAGGAGCTCCCCATGGTGATGTGCTTGGTCGAATGAAACCACGCTCTAAAAGTTCTTGTAATTGGCTTTGCAGTTCTTTCATCTTGCTGGGTGCAAGTCTGTAAGGAGCACGAGCTATTGGTGCAGCTCCTGGTACAAGATCTATTTGAAATTCAACGGATCGATGTGGGGGTAATCCCGGTAATTCTTTCGGAAATACATCGGGAAATTCTTTTGCAATGGGAACATCATTGATGCTCTTTTCTTCAGTTTGTACTTTCTCGACGTGTGCTAGAACAGCATAGCAACCTTTTCTTATTAGTTTTTGTGCCTTCAAATTACTAATAAGATGTAGCTTCGTGTTGCCCTTTTCTCCGTACACCATTAAGGGTTTTCCTTTTTCTCGTATAATGCGAATTGCATTTTTGTAACAAACGATCTCCGCTTTCACTTCTTTCAACCAGTCCATACCGATTATCACATCAAAACTCCCTAACTCTACTGGTATCAAATCAATCTTAAATGTTTCGCTAACCAGTTTAATTTCTCGATTCCGACATATATTATCTGCTGAAATTAATTTACCATTTGCTAATTCGAGTAAAAATTTACTATCCAAAGGCGTCAATGGACAACTTAATTTAGCACAAAAATCTCTACTCATATAGCTTCTATCCGCACCCGAATCAAATAAAACGTAAGCAGATTTATTGTCAATAAGAAACGTACCCGTAACAAGCTCCGGGTCTTCCTGTGCCTCTGCGGCATTAATATTGAAAACTCTTCCACGGCCTTGTCCATTCGTGTTCTCCTGGTTCGGGCAATTTCTAATAATGTGGCCCGGTTTTCCACATTTATAACAAACTACATTGGCATAACTTGCTCCGACACTACTTGCTCCGCCATTACTCGTTCCACACCATTTGTTCCTTTCGTTCTATTAACCCCTGGTCCGTAGACCTCACACTTCACCGCGCTATGACCATTTCTTTTACACTTGTTGCAAAATTTGGTGCAGAACCCCGAGTGATACTTTTCACACCTTTGGCATAGCTGCTTCTGATTGTTGTTGTTGTTGCGGTTATTATTGTTGTTGGGATGATTGTTGTAGTTGCTGTTGCTGTTGTTGTTGTTGTAATTGTTGGGCCGTTTGTTGTAGTTGCGATTGATGTTGCGATTGTTGGGATAATTGTTGCGATTATTGTTGTAATTGCTGTTGTTGTTGTATTGGTGATTCTTATCACCGTTTTCCTCCCACTTTCTTTTGACTTGCTTCACATTGGCCTCTTCAGCAGTCTGTTCTTTAATTCTTTCTTCAATCTGGTTCACTAGTTTGTGAGCCATTCTACATGCCTGTTGTATAGAGGCGGGCTCATGTGAACTTATATCTTCTTGGATTCTTTCCGGTAATCCTTTCACAAATGCGTCGATCTTCTCTTCCTCATCTTCGAATGCTCCCGGACACAATAGGCACAATTCTGTTAATCGTCTTTCGTACGTGGTAATATCAAATCCTTGGGTTCGTAACCCTCTAAGTTCTGTCTTGAGCTTATTGACCTCGGTTCTGGGACGGTACTTCTCGTTCATCAAGTGCTTGAATGCTGACCACGGTAGTGCGTACGCATCGTCTTGTCCCACTTGCTCTAGATAGGTATTCCACCATGTTAAGGCAGAACCTGTGAAGGTATGCGTAGCATACTTCACTTTGTCCTCTTCAGTACACTTACTTATGGCAAACACCGATTCGACCTTCTCGGTCCACCGTTTCAATCCGATCGGTCCTTCGGTTCCATTAAATTCCAAAGGTTTGCAGGCAGTGAATTCTTTGTAGGTGCATCCTACACGATTTCCTGTACTGCTAGATCCAAGGTTATTGTTGGTATGTAGCGCAGCCTGTACTGCGGCTATGTTTGAAGCTAGAAAAGTACGGAATTCCTCTTCATTCATATTCACGGTGTGTCGAGTAGTCGGTGCCATTTCCTTCAAAATAGTCAAATGGAACAAGTTAATCATACAGAATATTAAGAGTAGTTAATAGTATTTCGTAGCATAATATGAACTCATTTATAAAAGCTTTTTCTTCATATTAGCATTTTATAAGTTTAAATTCGGGTAGTACCTACCCGTTAAGTTCATACTTAGTAGCTAATATACAATTCAACTACTACAATTCTATATGAAAAACTGATTATAATAATATTTCGCGTTCAAACTTTTATACAATATTTTACAAACTTACAATACCGCTTATTTTACATAAAGCATGAAATATAGCACACAATAACTTTGATACAAGATAGATGTGAAGATAATTCTAGCTAGTACACAAGTCGTTCAGCAAAGGCAATAAAGACACGTAATTCATACGTCCAGAAACAAGTCATGCATTCTGGTTTTACTAGGACTACTTCCCATCCTTGGCCTTGTGCAACATAACCGTTATGGCCGTTGATAAGACAGCGTGTTGTAACGTCGTCAAAGGGACGAGGGTTACGTAATGTCCAACAGTCCCGTAATAATCTAAAAACCTCATTTCTTACCCCAATTACCGACTCCGTCACTTGTGGAAACGTTTTGTTTAATAGTTGTAGCCCGATGTTCTTGTTCTCACTTTGGTGAGAAGCGAACATTACTAATCCGTAAGCATAACATGCTTCTTTATGTTGCATGCTAGCCGCTTTTTCTAAATCACGAAGTCCAATATTCGGATATATTGAGTCAAAATAATTTCTTAACCCGTTGCGTAAAATAGCATTTGGGTTCCCCGCAATATATGCGTCAAAGTAAACACATCGTAACTTATGGGTTTCCCAATGTGATATCCCCCATCTTTCAAACGAAAGTCTCTTATAAACCAAGACATTCTTGGAACGTTCTTCGAATGTCTTACAAACTGATCTCGCCTTAAATAGTTGTGCCGAGGAATTCTGGCCGACTCTAGACAAGATTTCATCAATCATGTCTCCGGGTAGGTCTCTTAAAATATTGGGTTGTCTATCCATTTTGTGTTTTTAAACTGTAAAATAGACAAGAGTTAGATTCATAAAAAAATACTTATTAATACAAGCAATTTTTACATATATCATAAAGCATAAGAACACTATATTACATATATTACACCACACGAATACAACTATCTTATTCCGACTCGCTCGTTTCTTCTTCTTCGGTTTTGGTTCGTTTTGCCAAGTTTCTAGGGATATATGATGTTCCCCTAATACGAGCCGTCATTGTCCACATTGGTTTAGAAAAACCTGGTGGTTTAGAGGTTCCCGGGTCATTGTTACAACTTAAGAACTTCGGGGGTTGACGATACATATAAAGTTCATCGAGGTTGGAATTAGATTTCTCTATTTTTATACCCTTTCCCTTATTATTTTCTTTTGCCTTTTTAAATTTAGTTGGGGTAATTTCTATAACATCATTGGAATTCTCGTCGGAATCCGATTCATCGGAGAATTGGTAATCCTCCCAATATTTTGCTTCCTTGGCGGAAACACCATTGACCATAATTAACCTTGGTCGGTTGGTTGAGGATTCTCTTTTACTTAACCGTTTTATTATTTCCCCCACCGGTTCCGATTCTTCTTCCGGTTCCGATTCTTCGTCCGGTTCCGATTCTTCTTCCGGTTCCGACTCTTCTTCCGGTTCCTCTTCGGGAACTTGTGAATCAGTCCATGAATCATTCCAATTTACATTTGACTCTTCATTATTATTAGGTGAGTCAATGGGACTTGTTCTAGAGGTAGACATCTATCACATAATATCAAACACGTTAAGAGATTAATATATCACATAATATTCATATGTTAAAAATATATAGTTTCCAACAAAAATGTTAAGCAATCATTTTTAAAGAAAACACGGTCGAAGTCCAGAATCACTAATGCATCCTAACAAACTCGATAAGACACACTAATGCAAATTTTCTGGTTCTCTAAGACCAACGCTCGGATACCAACTGAAATGTCCCGTTCTTATTGATTAAAAACGTTCCATATTAATTGATTTCGTTGCGAGGTTTTGACCTCTATATGAGACGTTTTTCAAAGACTGCATTCATTTTTAAAACAAACCATAACCTTTATTTCATAGATAAAGGTTTTAAAAAAACTTTACGTAGATTATCAAATAATGATAATCTAAAATATCCTGTTTACACACGACCATTACATAATGGTTTACAATACAAATATGTTACAACAAAATAAGTTTCTTGAATGCAGTTTTTACACAATATCATACAAGCATGGACTCCAAATCTCGTCCTTATTTAACTATGCGACAGCGGAAGCTCTTAATAATCACCTGAGAATAAACATGCTTAAAACGTCAATAAAAATGTTGGTGAGTTATAGGTTTAACCTATATATATCAAATCATAATAATAGACCACAAGATTTCATATTTCAATACACATCCCATACATAGAGATAAAAATCATTCATATGGTGAACACCTGGTAACCGACATTAACAAGATGCATATATAAGAATATCCCCATCATTCCGGGACACCCTTCGGATATGATATAAATTTCGAAGTACTAAAGCATCCGGTACTTTGGATGGGGCTTGTTGGACCCGATAGATCTATCTTTAGGATTCGCGTCAATTAGGGTGTCTGTTCCCTAATTCTTAGATTACCAGACTTAATAAAAAGGGGCATATTCGATTTCGATAATTCAACCATAGAATGTAGTTTCACGTACTTGTGTCTATTTTGTAAATCATTTATAAAACCTGCATGTATTCTCATGCCAAAAATATTAGATTTTAAAAGTGGGACTATAACTCACTTTCACAGATTTTTACTTCGTCGGGAAGTAAGACTTGGCCACTGGTTAATTCACGAACCTATAATAATATATACATATATATCAAAGTATGTTCAAAATATATTTACAACACTTTTAATATATTTTGATGTTTTAAGTTTATTAAGTCAGCTGTCCTCGTTAGTAACCTACAACTAGTTGTCCACAGTTAGATGTACAGAAATAAATCGATAAATATTATCTTGAATCAATCCACGACCCAGTGTATACGTATCTCAGTATTGATCACAACTCAAACTATATATATTTTGGAATCAACCTCAACCCTGTATAGCTAACTCCAACATTCACATATAGAGTGTCTATGGTTGTTCCGAAATATATATAGATGTGTCGACATGATAGGTCGAAACATTGTATACGTGTCTATGGTATCTCAAGATTACATAATATACAATACAAGTTGATTAAGTTATGGTTGGAATAGATTTGTTACCAATTTTCACGTAGCTAAAATGAGAAAAATTATCCAATCTTGTTTTACCCATAACTTCTTCATTTTAAATCCGTTTTGAGTGAATCAAATTGCTATGGTTTCATATTGAACTCTATTTTATGAATCTAAACAGAAAAGTATAGGTTTATAGTCGGAAAAATAAGTTACAAGTCGTTTTTGTAAAGGTAGTCATTTCAGTCGAAAGAACGACGTCTAGATGACCATTTTAGAAAACATACTTCCACTTTGAGTTTAACCATAATTTTTGGATATAGTTTCATGTTCATAATAAAAATCATTTTCTCTGAATAACAACTTTTAAATCAAAGTTTATCATAGTTTTTAATTAACTAACCCAAAACAGCCCGCGGTGTTACTACGACGGCGTAAATCCGGTTTTACGGTGTTTTTCGTGTTTCCAGGTTTTAAATCATTAAGTTAGCATATCATATAGATATAGAACATGTGTTTAGTTGATTTTAAAAGTCAAGTTAGAAGGATTAACTTTTGTTTGCGAACAAGTTTAGAATTAACTAAACTATGTTCTAGTGATTACAAGTTTAAACCTTCGAATAAGATAGCTTTATATGTATGAATCGAATGATGTTATGAACATCATTACTACCTTAAGTTCCTTGGATAAACCTACTGGAAAAGAGAAAAATGGATCTAGCTTCAATGGATCCTTGGATGGCTCGAAGTTCTTGAAGCAGAATCATGACACGAAAACAAGTTCAAGTAAGATCATCACTTGAAATAAGATTGTTATAGTTATAGAAATTGAACCAAAGTTTGAATATGATTATTACCTTGTATTAGAATGATAACCTACTGTAAGAAACAAACATTTCTTGAGGTTGGATGATCACCTTACAAGATTGGAAGTGAGCTAGCAAACTTGAAAGTATTCTTGATTTTATGAAACTAGAACTTTTGGAATTTATGAAGAACACTTAGAACTTGAAGATAGAACTTGAGAGAGATCAATTAGATGAAGAAAATTGAAGAATGAAAGTGTTTGTAGGTGTTTTTGGTCGTTGGTGTATGGATTAGATATAAAGGATATGTAATTTTGTTTTCATGTAAATAAGTCATGAATGATTACTCATATTTTTGTAATTTTATGAGATATTTCATGCTAGTTGCCAAATGATGGTTCCCACATGTGTTAGGTGACTCACATGGGCTACTAAGAGCTGATCATTGGAGTGTATATACCAATAGTACATACATCTAAAAGCTGTGTATTGTACGAGTACGAATACGGGTGCATACGAGTAGAATTGTTGATGAAACTGAACGAGGATGTAATTGTAAGCATTTTTGTTAAGTAGAAGTATTTTGATAAGTGTATTGAAGTCTTTCAAAAGTGTATAAATACATATTAAAACACTACATGTATATACATTTTAACTGAGTCGTTAAGTCATCGTTAGTCGTTACATGTAAGTGTTGTTTTGAAACCTTTAGGTTAACGATCTTGTTAAATGTTGTTAACCCAATGTTTATAATATCAAATGAGATTTTAAATTATTATATTATCATGATATTATCATGTATGAATATCTCTTAATATGATATATATACATTAAATGTCTTTACAACGATAATCGTTACATATATGTCTCGTTTAAAAATCATTAAGTTAGTAGTCTTGTTTTTACATATGTAGTTCATTGTTAATATACTTAATGATATGTTTACTTATCATAGTATCATGTTAACTATATATATATATCCATATATATGTCATCATATAGTTTTTACAAGTTTTAACGTTCGTGAATCACCGGTCAACTTGGGTGGTCAATTGTCTATATGAAACATATTTCAATTAATCAAGTCTTAACAAGTTTGATTGCTTAACATGTTGGAAACATTTAATCATGTAAATATCAATCTCAATTAATATATATAAACATGGAAAAGTTCGGGTCACTACAGCTGTGGTCAATTTCTCCTTTAGAATCTTGAAAGCAGATTCCTGTTCTTCAGACCACTCAAACTTCTTCCCTTTTTGAGTTAGCTTTGTAAGAGGTTTAGCAAGTAGGGAAAAATCTTTAATAAACCTTCGATAGTAACCGGAAAGTCCCAAAAATTGACGAATATGCTTCGCAATCTTTGGTATCTCCCAGTTCTGAATAGCAGTAATCTTGGCTGGATCGACATGTATTCCATTTCCATCAACAACATGTCCAAGGAATTGTACAATTTTGAGCCAAAACTCGCACTTAGAAAATTTAGCATAAAGTTATTCCTTTCGTAAGAGTTCAAGAATCATGCGCAAATGTTGCTCATGTTCTTCCTCACTCTTGGAGTAGATCAAAATGTCATCAATGAAAACAATGACGAATTTGTCGAGATAAGGTTTGCAAACATGGTTCATAAGATCCATGAACACAGTAGGTGCGTTGGTCAAACCAAAAGGCATGACACAAAATTCATAGTGCCCATAGCGAGTGCGAAAAGCAGTCTTAGGAATATCGGATTCCTTGACTCTGAGTTGGTGATAACCGGATCTCAAATCAATCTTTAAATAGACGCTTGACCCTTGGAGTTGGTCGAATAAATCATCAATACGTGGCAACAGATTACGGTTCTTGATAGTAAGCTTGTTAAGTTTGCGGTAATCAATGCACATCCTTAACGTACCATCCTTCTTCTTAACAAGCAGAATAGGAGCTCCCCATGGGGATGAGCTTGGACGAATGAAACCTTTATCCAATAGTTCGTGGAGTTGGTTGGATAATTCCTTCATCTCGGAGGGTGCTAATCGGTATGGAGCTTTAGAAATAGGTGCAGCACCGGGAGTTAAATCAATTTGAAATTCAACTTGTCGAGGAGGTGGAAGACTAGAAAGATCTTCGGGGAACACATCGGGATAGTCTTTAACGACTGGTACATCGTCAATACTCTTCTCTTTTGATTCAATCATCTTAACGTGGGCTAGAATAGCTGGATAACCTTTCATAAGGTATTTGACGGTTTTGATACATGAGATAATATTGATATTGGAACCACTCTTTTCACCTTGGATGATGAGAGTCTCTCCATTTCCCAATGGAATTTGAACAGTTTTATCGTAACACATGATAGCAGCATGTAATGGATGTAACCAATCCATTCCAACTACGATGTCAAAACTTCCGAGCTCGACCGACAAAAGGTCTATCTTAAATTATTTATTGGCTAAGATTAGGTTGCAGTTTTTATAGATTTTATTGACTTGCATGATCTTTCCATTGGCTACTTCTACTAATCGTTTAGTTTCTAAGGGTTGAGGCTTTTCCATAAATAGGGTACAAAATTCACTAGACACGTAACTTCTGTCAGCACCAGTATCGAATAAAATAGTGGCATAACAATTATTGATAAGATATGTACCCGTGATGACCTCATCCTCATCTCGAGCTTCAGCAGCAGTGATAACAAACGCACGACCCTTCGCAGCAGTAGTATTAGTTCCAGGAGCGGGATTATCCTTCTTCTTAGGGCAATTTGGACTAATGTGTCCCTTTTCTCCGCAAGTATAACATGTAGGAGGAGCTTTAGCTGGAACAATAGCCTTATCAGAGTCTTACACATCTTAGCAACGTGTCCCACTTTCTTACACAACGAACAAGTAGCAGTACACTTCCCCGGGTGATGCCTATCACAACGAACACAGAAAGGATAGGTACCCTTATAATTCGACCTTGTACCTTCCACAGGCTTCTTACTAGCATTTTGAGTAGAATCTTGAGATGACTCAAACTTCCTCTTACCATCATTACCCTTGGTCTCAACCTGCTTACTAGCCGACACTCTTCTTCTCTTGGCCAACATCAAATTTTGTGCCATAAGAATCACAGCATCAAGAGTAACCTTCTCGGCAGCAATAACATTCCCCTGAACATCCTCGGGGATACCTTCAATATATCGTTCAATCCTTCTAGCTTCGGTAGGAAACATCTCGGGACATAGAGTAGAAAGCTTAAGATAACGGTTGGTGTAGCTTTCAATATCAGTTCCCTTCACCTTGAGTTCCCAGAACTCGGCTTCAAGTTTTTGAACTTGACTTCGAGGGCAGAATTTATTAATCATCATGCTTTTGAGTTCGTCCCATGGAATTGCATTAGCATTGTCAATTCCTACGGACTTGGCATGAGCAGACCACCAAGCTAAAACATTGCCACCTAATAAGCTAGTGGCATACTTTACTCGATCGTCATCACCACAGTTGCAAATATGGAAAATGGACTCCATCTTCTCGAACCAACGAACTAGTTCGACAGCTTCTTCATTTCCCTTGAATGCGGGAGGATGACAGTTTGTAAAGTCCTTGTATGAACAAGGTTTCGGTTGAGGATTAACATTATTAACTTGAACGTTGCCTTGGGTGGCAGTGAGTAACTGTTGGAATTGCTCGGTAGTCAATACGATATTGTTAACAGTAGGTGCAGCTGGGCGAACCATGATGTTGCTACATAGAAGTGAACATAAGTCAGATAAGTTAACAAGTTATAGGGTTGAGCAATTACAAGTATGAATAAGATAAAGCATTGATATCACATGATATTAATAAAACACTTTATATTATTAAGGAACGAGGCGTTAAATAAGCCTTTTAATACACGATTCGTAAATAGAAAATAGTTTAAGGCATAGCCTTTACATCGATGGAAAATGGAAAAATAACTAAGAAATATTAAGATTGAAGTAGTCTTCATATTTCTTCTTCTCGTCCTCAAACTGCTTCATCACTTTTTCCATGTTATCCTTCACAAGTTTCTCTAGACTTTCGGTTTGAGAGTCGAGAGAATCTTTCATAAACTTCTCATATCGCTTGTTCTTTTCTTTTTGCTTTTCGTAGAGGTACTCGAGATTGTCGTAAAGGTTGGTAACACGACTAATGACGGTATTGGTGTCGTATTCCTTTAGTGCCAACTGCTTGTCAACACGACTTCTCTCTATATTCATCCGGATATCAACTTCCTCTTTGAGATGAGCAAGTGATTGCTTTCCGCAACGGGTGTTGCGCTCTTCCTCATACCTTAGCAGCATTAACTCCTTTCTTAGCTTCATGTTTTCTTCCACCAATTTCTTAATTTCGCGATCTCTCTCATCCATATAGACCTCCACTCTCGCCATGTGGCAAAGCAAACCCTCAATGTTCCTCTCGGTATCTTTTCGTAGGTTCAAGATCTCATACTTAGCAGCATCATTATAAGAAGGAGATCGGGCTCTCTTCCTTGACGGACCAGCTTCTTCATGACGTTTTCCTTTATCCTCGATTCTCGGAGTTGGATAGTATTGAGGAGACCCATGTCCTGAATAGTATTTGGGCTATAATTTGGTGACGGTGAGGCAGGATTGTAGGAAGGACTTCGAACAGGTCTCGAAGTTGCAGAGTGTCCAACACCTACCTCGGTGGTAGGGTTGAGAGTGTCTTTGTTAGGCTTGTTAATGCTTGAGCTTGACATCCTAACATTAGGAAAGAGACTTTGATTAGAATCTTTAAGTCAAGTTTAGTAAAGCATAAGTGTTGGGCAATCCTAAGTGCTTTAAAGTCTAAGGCAGGAAAGGTTATAGTTTCCTAGATTGCTAAGGCACCCTAGCTAGAAAATAAGGCATGCATAAAAATGTAATCCTGGTTCTCTATAACAGCCTGGTTATGCTCTGATACCAATCTATCACACCCCCAGTTAGGGCCTGGGCGAAATGTGACTTAATATCAAACAAACCAACATATTATAATATACGAGAACAATACTAAATGATAAAATAAACTTTATTGAGCACGCAGTGGAATAAATGAAATGTCGTTACAATGACGGAAATAGCAACATAGTAAATGTTCAAATGCAATAGTAATAAATGCGATATCTCTTGATCCTATGTCCAAGTAGCATCGCATAAGCAGTAAGTAAGAAAGCTTGAATCAATCAGCACCTTAGACAAAACATGCTAAAGTGTCAACCAAAATGGTTGAGTGAAATCATAGGTTTAACAAATAAGTTAGACCCTTGTTTTAGACCACAAGATTTAGTTTGTAAATTTGATCTCGCAGATCAAAAAGTTATGCCAGTGCGTGATATTTAGACTAAATGTTCAAGTTTGCCCCAAAGACAAGTTGTAGTTTATACTTGCCGGTTTAATTTCATTAGTAAGTAATACAATGACTTGGTCAAATGTATCGGGGACGTTACTCCCGATAGGCCTACCCCCAATAATTAAGCATACATTCTGAGCAATTAAAAATATCACTGTAGGGACTTAGTCGGACATAGCCGGGCATAGCATAGTTTAGCAGTTTGGCACTTGTGTCTAAATTGTAAAATGTAAAAACAGCATGTGTCTCACCCCAATAAAAGTAAGTTTGCTAGCAATAAAGAGTGGGGCTATGAATTCACCTTAGTAAGTAGAGAGAGCTAGTTATTCCTCGGAATAGAAAGTTGGATGAGTGAGCAGAAAAGTCAACCTATTGACATTTAAGAGTAGTAAGTGTTTTGCCCAAGTTTAAGTTTAAGTATGTAAGTGTTTAAGTATAGTTTGTTTTACTAAGTTTCCATTCCTAGTAAGTTTCTACTTTTAGAAAGTTTCTATTTTTAGAAAGTTTCTATTTTTAGTAAGTTTCTATTTTTAGTAAGTTTCCCATTTTAGTAAGTTTATAATTAGAAAGTTTCTATTTTAAAAGTGTTTCCATTTTAGGATACTTGCCATATTAGATATACTTCCAATCACCCCTTTCCCTTCGAATGGCCATTTCAGGTCTAGGGGCTTGAGCTATAGGATCATTTAAATCATAAAATCCAAACTCTTCCGCCTAGAGTTTCGTAGAAACCATTCGTCAAGAAAGTTCGAAGATCTATATATATCTAATATATATCCCAAAATGTTTTTATGCGTTATAATATAAGTAGTATAGTATATGTGTTAATAATAGTATAAGTGTAAGTGTTAAATATTAGTATAAGTATTATTAGGGTTTCATTAATTAATTAATCAGGTTTAATTAATTAAAGTAGTATTTTAATGATTATGGTTTGTAATAAATGTCTAGGGTTTAATTAATGTCCTAGAGTTTAATAAATTAGGGTTTTAATAAATTAGGGTTTAGTAAATTAGGGTTTAAGTAATTAGGGTTAGGTTTAGGGTTTTATTTAATGTAGTAATGATTAGGTAATGATTAGGGTTTTAATAATTAAAGTAGTATTAGGGTTTTAGGGTTTTAATTAATGTAGTATAGTTTAGATGTAATTAGGGTTTAATATATATATATATATATATATATATATATATATATATATATATATATATATATATATATATATATATATATATTTTCATGTATATGTATATATATATATATATATATATATATATATAGTATTTATATATATATATATATTTTATATATATGCATATACTCGTGTATATATATGTATATATATGTTTTATATATTTTTATTTTACAAATAGGCATAGTGTATCTATTTATGGTATGTACATATCTAGTTACCCTTTTAAACATTAACAAATCTTCTAACAATCTTTAGGGTTTGGAAGATCAAACTAAAAATCTTTTTTTTTTAAATAACCGTATGTGTATGTATGTATATATATTTATATTTTTTTTACTAGTAGATATATATATGTAATGTGTATATAACCTTCCAATTATAACCACCTTAACATAATCTTTATTAGGTTTTAGGTTTCTAAAGATCAAACATAAAATTCTTTTTTTTTATATATACCGTAGGTATATGTATATGTATATATATATATATATATATATATATATATATATATATATATATATATATATATATATATATATATATATTTACAAGAACAATATATATGTATATGAACTAGTATGAATACGATTAATATTATAACATGAATTGAAAGTAAACTTTAAGAGTTTTGGATCTAGGGTTTGTTACCTTGATGAAGATGGATGAAGATTAACAAGAAAAGTTGATGAACACTTGAAGATGATGAACAAAAACTTTGAAGATTTGAAGAACACCTTTAAGATCCACGAAGAACGCGAAGAACACTTGAAGATGACTTGGAAAACCCTTAAAGGTGGTGATGGATTTCGATGGTGATGGTGGTGGTGGTTTCAGTTTTGGCCGAAACTAGGGAGAGAGGGAGAGAGATTTTGAGAGAGAGTTGTAATTGTGATTTGGTAGATAGAATGGGTTAGCTTAGGCCTCTATTTATAGGAGTGTTAGGAGGATTCTAGAATTAGGGTTTAATTAGGAATTACTTAGGGAACAAATTGGCTTGAAGAGGGGGTTAAAAGGGATGATGGGTGCCAAAAATTATAGGGGTATTTTAGGCAATTCACTTATTATTTTTTTTAAATTTCGGGTAGGGCATTTTTAAGGAGGGTTTTGGGACTTTTCACTTTAAACCTTATACTTTAGATTAGCTTAAATGATTCCTTAATTATCTCAGTTTAATTATTTTAAGTACACAATATTTATTTGTTCATGAAAGTTAATTAACTTATTATTTTTATTAACTTGTCAATTAATGTACAAAGTTAATTAGTATATTTTATAATTCTTAACGCTTAACCATTATCGATTAAAGTTTAATTATTAAGTTTAATTATATTATTGGGTATTTAATATGGAAAAATATAGAATGGAAAAATGAGGGTCGTTATACTCTCCGTCTTCCAATTTTGGTTTTTCATATGTCGTTGACAACATATTTATGTTTTCATTCTGAGAGTTTTCTTTGGTGGTGAAATTATGATTGACTTCATTGTCAACTTCCATCGGACCATGTATGCAATGTTTAACTCTGTGACCATTAACTTTAAATTCAATCCCATTTGAATTTATTAACTCTATTGTTCCGTATGGGAAAACTCTTTTAACTATAAATGGTCCAGACCATCTTGATTTCAATTTTCCAGGAAATAGCTTGAATCGTGAATTGAAAAGAAGAACTCTGTCTCCTTCCTTAAATTCTTTTGAACTTCTGATTCTTTTATCATGCCATTTCTTCGTTCTTTCCTTATAGATTAACGAATTTTCATATGCATCATGTCTTAATTCTTCTAATTCGTTTAGTTGACTTAACCGTAAACGGCCAGCTTCATGCAAATCAAGATTACATGTCTTCAATGCCCAAAATCTTTTGTGCTCAATTTCTACTGGAAGGTGACATGCTTTTCCGTAAACAAGTTTAAAAGGCGTGGTTCCAATTGGAGTTTTGTAGGCTATTCTAAAAGCCTAGAGTGCATCCTCCAATTTCATGGACCATTCCTTCGGATTTGATCCTACAGTTTTTTCTAGAATACGTTTTAAAGCGCGATTAGTGTTTTCAACTTGTCCACTCGTTTGTGGATGATAAGCGGTTGAGATTTTATGAGTTACTCCATATCTTTTGAGAACTTTCTCAAGTTGATTATTATAAAAATGAGTACCCCGATCACTTATTAAAGCTTTCAGTGTTTCGAACCTTGCAAAAAGACATTTTACGAAGTTGACTACAACTCTTGCATCGTTAGTTGGGAGAGCTTGTGCTTCCGCCCAGTTAGATAGATAATCAATGGCAACGAGAATGTAGAGATTATTATGAGATTTTGGAAATGGACCCATAAAGTCAATACCCCAAACGTCAAATACTTCACATTCTTGAATGATATTTTGTGGCATTTCATCACGTTGACTTATTTTTCTGGCCCTTTGACAAGCATCACAGGATTTAGAAAGAAGGTGTGCGTCTTTGAAAATTGTAGGCCAATAGAATCCAGCATCGTAGACTTTTCTTGCTGTGAGTTGAGGCCCATAATGCCCTCCTGTTGTTCCTGTGTGACAATGGTTTAAGATTTGACTAGCTTCATCTCCGAATACTCATCGGCGTATTATTCCATCGGGGAAACTTTTAAACAAATGTGGATCTTCCCAAAAATAGTGTTTTATATCACTAAAGAATTTCTTTCGTTTTTGGTACGACAACCCTTTTTCAAGGAATCCACATACTAAGTAGTTTGCATAGTCTGCAAACCATGGAATTTCATTATAATCGATTTTCAAGAGATATTCATCAGGAAAGTTATCTTGTATGGCCGATTCATTTAGAACTTCTAATTCAGGATTTTCAAGGCGAGAAAGATGATCAGCGGCGAGATTTTCTGCTCCCTTTTTATCTCGGATTTCAATATCGAACTCTTGTAAGAGTAAGATCCAACGGATTAATCTTGGTTTGGCATCTTGTTTTGAAAATAGGTATCTAAGAGCATAATGGTCGGTATAGACCACCGTTTTAGCTAGAACGAGATATGAACGAAATTTGTCAAAAGTAAAGACAATAGCAAGGAGTTCTTTTTCAGTAGTTGTGTAATTCGTTTGTGCTCCTTGCAACGTCTTACTAGCGTAATAAATAGGTTGAAATCGTTTTTCAATTCCTTGTCCTAAAACGGCTCCTATTGCAAAATCACTTGCATCGCACATGAGTTCAAATGGTACATTCCAATTTGGAGTTATCATGATCGACGCATTAGTAAGTTTTTCTTTAAGAATATTAAAAGATTTGATGCATTCATCTGAAAAGATGAATGGAGCATCTTTTTCTAGGAGTTTGTTCATAGGAGTGGCAATTTTAGAAAAATCTTTTATGAAACGTCGGTAAAAACCGGCATGCCCTAGAAAACTCCTAACTCCTCTAACATTGGTGGGATGTGAAAGTTTAGGAATTACATCTACTTTAGCTCTATCCACTTCAATTCCTTCCTTTGAAATTTTATGACCAAGAACGATGCCTTCTTTAACCATGAAATGGAATTTCTTCCAATTAAGTACTAGATTTGATTGCTCGCATCTAATAAGCATTCGTTCAAGATTAACTAGACATGTTTCAAAAGTATCACCGAAGACTGAAAAGTCATCCATGAAAACTTCCATGCATTCTTCTATCATGTAGTGAAAAATTGCCATCATGCACCTTTGAAAGGTTGCAGGGGCGTTGCAAACTCCAAATGGCATGGGTTTGTAAGCAAAAGTACCATAAGGGCACGTGAAGGTGGTTTTCTCTTGGTCCTCGGGTGCGATTGGAATTTGAAAGTATCCGGAGAAACTGTCAAGAAAACAATAGTAACTATTTCTAGCTAACCTTTTCAACATTTAATCAATGAAAGGTAAGGGAAAGTGATCTTTTCTGGTGGCGTCATTTAATTTTCAATAATCAATACAGACACGCCATCCTGTTACAGTCCTAGTAGGAATAAGCTCATCTTTTTCATTTGTGATGAAGGTCATGCCACCCTTCTTAGGTACGCATTGAACTGGGCTTACCCATGGACTGTCAGAGATTGGATAAATTAAACCTGCATCGAGCAGTTTAATAATTTCTTTCTTAACAATATCTTGCATATTTGGATTTAGTCTTCGTTGGCGTTGCACATAGGTTTTATGATTTTCTTCCATAAGGATTTTATGTGTGCAATACGAAGGACTTATGCCTTTAATGTCATGAATCTTCCATGCAATAGCCGGTTTATGAGCTTTTAGCACAGAGATAAGTTAAGATTTTTCATTTTTCGTAAGAGAAGACGAGATTATTAAAGGTAATTCAGATTCACCATGTAAATAAGCGTATTCCAAATGGTTTAGAAGTGGCTTTAATTCTAATGTCGGTGGTTCTTATATTGATGATTTGTATCGATATCTGTCTTCCTCTTTTAGCATTTGAAGTTCTTCTATTATTGGTTCGTATTCATTAGCCATGAGTGCGGCTAACATTTCAGCTTCATCAATTGGTTCAGTTCCTTCTCCTAAAGAACATTCTCCTGTTACTTGTAATTCTAGAAATTCTTGTAACAATTCTGTATGTGAATCTATAGTTTGAATATAATAACATGTATCATCTGCAGATTGCGGTTGTTGCATGGCTCTATCAACAGAAAAGGTAACACTCTCGTCCTCTATACTTAGGGTCAGTTTATTACCAAACACTTCTATTATTGCTTTAGCAGTGTTTAAGAATGGTCTTCCTAATATAAGAGGAACTCGAGAATCTTCTTCCATATCCAGAATAACAAAGTCTACTGGAAATACTAAAGTACCAACTTTAACTAGCATGTTTCCCATTATCCCTCTAGGATATTTTACTGATCGATCTGCAAGTTGTATGCTTATTCGTGTTGGTTTCAATTCTCCGAGGTCTAGTTTAGCGTATAATGAATATGACATTAAATTTATACTAGCACCTAAGTCTGCTAATGCTTCTATTGAATTAACACTACCCAGAAAATATGAAATTGTGAAACTTCCTGGATCAGAGAATTTTTCTGGTATCTTATTCAACAGCACTGCAGAACAATTAGCATTCATTGTAACAGCCGAGAGTTCTTTCATTTTATTTCTATTTGTGATTAGATCTTTCAGGAATTTAGCATATCTTGGCATTCCTGAAATCACATCAATGAAAGGAAAATTTACATTTATTTGTTTAAACATATCCAAGAATTTGGATAGCTCGGCTTCAAGTCTTTCTTTTCTCATTTTACTCGGGTAAGGAAGCGGTGGTTGGTATGGTTTAACATAAGGTTTTGCCTTAACCGTGTTATCTTCATTAACCTTTTCAACTACCGGTTCTGATTCTTTCTTTTGCTCAGGCTGTGGTGCCTGTGTAATGGGAATAGCGTCATCAGAAATTACAGGTATTTCAGGTGGTTTGAGTGTAATACCACTTCTTGTGGTAATGGCTTTAGCTGTTTCATTTCGGGGGTTAGCATTTGTATCGCTAGGTAGACTCCCCGGTTTTCTTTCACCTATCAACCTTGCTAGGTTGCTCACTTCTTGTTCTAGATTTTGAATAGAAGCTTGTTGATTTCTAAATGTTTGAGCATTTTGTTCATTAGTTTGTTTCTGAGATGTGAAAAACTGCGTTTGAGATTCAACTAGCTTCGACATCATACCTTCTAAATTTGGCTTTTTATCATCGGTTTGTGGTGGTTTATTTGCAAAAATAGGTCTTTGCTGGTTGTAAGTATTATTAGATACTTGTTGATTGCTAGGACCTTGTTGGTTGTTGTAAGAAACATTTCTGTTATAATTCTGATTTTGATTGTAGTTTGGTCTTGGCAGTTGATAATTATTTTGATAATTATTTCCAGGCCTTTGGTTCATGTATGAAACATTCTCTCTTTGTTCCATTGTTTGTTCAACACTGAGACAATCTTTTGTCAAATGTGGTCCTCCACACTGCTCACAACTAATTCGTATTGCGTGAATATCTTTAGTCATTTTTTCCATTCGTCTTTCGAAAGCATCTAACTTTGCGGAAATGGAATCAAAGTCATGGCTAGAATCGGCTCTAGCCGCTTTAGATGATCTAACGATGTCTTTTTCTTGATGCCACTCATGTGAGTGGGAGGCTGTGTTATCAATAATTTTGTAAGCTTCAGTTGCGGTTTTCTTCATAATGAAACCACCAGCTGCTATTTGGATGTCTTTTCGTGTAGTAATGTCGCATCCTTGGTAGAATATTTGTACTATTTGATAAGTGTCTAAACCATGTTGAGGACATCCTCTCAACAACTTTCCAAATCTTGTCCATGCTTCATATAAAGTTTCATTTGGCTTTTGTGTGAACGTAACAATTTCTCCTTGAAGTCTCACGACTTTAGATGCCGGAAAGAATCTTTTAAGAAATTTCTCAACTAAAACATCCCATGTATCAATCGCCCCTTCAGGTAACGATTCTAACCAATCTTTGGCTTCTCCCTTTAAAGTCCAGGGAAACAACATGAGATAGATCTGTTCATCCTCAACTTCTCTGATTTTGAATAGAGTACAGATCCTATTAAAGGTTCGAAGATGTTCGTTTGGATATTCTTTTGGCATACCACTAAATTGGCATTGATTAGTTACCATGTGTAAGATTTGTCCCTTGATTTCATAATCTGGCGCATTAATGTCTGGTTGAGTAATGGCATGACCTTGGCCAGTGCGTGTGGCTCTCATTCGATCTTCCATACTTAGAGGTTCCTGATTTTCTATGATTGAGTTTTTGAATCTGAATCACTAGGGGATTCTGATTTAATGGTTTCTTCCTTGACAATCTCTGGATGAGTAATTTGTGGTTCAGGAGGAATAATTAGTGGTTCAGGATCTCTGAATTGTCCTTGAATATCCTCCGGGTTCTCAATTGTGAGGTCGGGTTCAAAAAATAGATTATCGGAAATTTGAATTGGAGTACTTGGTCGACTTGATGATGATTCTAAAGAAAAATCAACGGCGACAATATTGGCTAGATGTCTTGATCGAGTTACAGGTGGTGAACGTATGAAAGGTGGTGAACGTTTTGCTCGGTGCATTCACTGAATATCCTATTAGTTATAAAGATAAAAATTATATAAGTTATCAAATTAATAGACTTTTCTGATTTGGCCCACGTTTCGAATAGCCAATAGATGCAGCAGGTAGCCAGGACCCTTTAAATCAGAAGCCCACAACTCGCCACTAACAAATCCAACTATTACTACGAACCAGAAAATTTTGGATGTCTATTAATTTAACCACTTAAAATAATTTTTCATCAAAATTTAAAGAAAACTTTGAAAATTCTATGTCCTAAAAACTAGAGCGCAGAAATGAGAAAGAAAAAGCGCGTCGAAAAACAAGAATCGAAAAACAAACGTCGAAAAATAATAAGCGTCGAAACTTAAAAGGCTAAAAACTAAATATTAAAAGTTGTGTCTAAAGAAATTAAAGCTTAAAAGGAATTCTATATCCAAAACGGCAATAACTTAATTAAGAACTAAAATCTATTTAAAACTAAAGCGATAAGTGACGTCGTAAAATTCTAAAGCGCCTAAATCTTAATCTAAAGAAAAAGCACTTAAGAGATTTTATGGCAAAGCCTAAGAGTTTAGAAATATAAAATAACTACAGAAAAAACTAAGTTTAAAACTAATTATGAACGATAAATATACAAATTACGAATTAAACGATTAAAAATATATAATTTATAAAAAGAAACAATAATGTTAAAATTACTTATTTTTATAAAAATATTATTTTTATATTATTTTATAAAAGTATTAATTTTATATATTGATAAAACTACTTAAAACTTAAAAATACAAAATTAATTTAAAACTAAAATAAATATTAATTTAATTAAACCCTAATTAGGTTTAATAATAATAATAATTAATAATAAAACCCTAATCTGCAATTAATGTGGTCAAAAGTTGCAGTCTGAGACTGCTCCGTGACTGCGGTATTACGCAAGAGACTAGCTCCGCGACTGCGGAGATCTGCAGGCTCAGATGATGGCAGGTTCAAATTCGTGCAGGTTCAGTTTTCTTTTTTTTATTTTGATTTTTATTTTCTGTTTTTAATTTATAGAAATTATAATTTAAATAAAACTTATAAAAAAATACTTATTAGTTTTTGTAACTAAAAAAATAAAAACTTTTTAATTTAAACACTTAAAAATATAGAAATATATATTTTTTTATGTTTTTATATTTTAAAACTTATATAAAATTATATTTTTACAAAAATAGCTTAAAAACTAATTTTTTTTAGAATATAGCGTTTCGCTTCGGTGTACTGTCCCCGGCAGCGGCGCCAAAAATACTTGATGTGTGCGAGGTGTAGTACGAAATAGATTATATTTTACTACGAAATACTATTAAATACGATACAATTTTACACAAGTTATTTATTTATTTATAGAATGGGATATACCTAAACCTTGCTACAACACTTATAGGCAGTGTACCTAATCGTAGAGTAGTGTAGTTTTTAGTAAGTCCCGTTCGTTCCACAGGGAGCTAGCTGAGTTTAACGCTATATTTATTTTAAACTATATTATATATATATATATATATATATATATATATATATATATATATATATATATATATATATATATATATAAGTAATATAGTAGTGTTATTATTATTATAAAAGGGGGTTTTTACCGTTTAGTTACCGGTTTGTCGATTTTACGTCTTAAATCACAATTAAAACCTAATGTAAAATATAAATATAACTTAATTTAAAGCGTAAAGTAAATGCCGATAAATAAAAATGCGGTAAAA
This sequence comes from Rutidosis leptorrhynchoides, assembly GCF_046630445.1. NCBI lineage: Eukaryota > Viridiplantae > Streptophyta > Magnoliopsida > Asterales > Asteraceae > Rutidosis > Rutidosis leptorrhynchoides. Next base: position 78,372,910 of record NC_092339.1, on the reverse strand, counting down.
TAAAAGTACGATAATTAAAAGTGCAATAAAATAAAAGTACGATAAATAAAATGACGATAAATAAAAGTGCGATGAGATATAAAATAAAGAAATTATGCTTATTTAAACTTCCGTAATCATGATGTTTGACGTGTTGATTTTAATTTATTACCATGGGTTAATTGTCCTTTGTCCTGGATTATTCGATATGTCCATCTGGTTTTGTCCATAATAGTCCATCGGTCATAAGTATAAAGTACGAAAGTCTTCGTCAAATTATCCTTATACCCGAAGTCAAATATTCCAACTAATTAGGGACTTAAATTGTAACAAGGTCTTAATACTTTGTTAACAATTACACCAATTACCCTTGAATGTAATCCACCCCTGTTTTAATGAGTCCAGTGACTATTAATTCATCCCCGTATCCGGTCAAATGAATAATTATTAGTATTTATAGATATCCCGCCCACCGTACCCAGTCAAGCGTATGTGGTTAAATATAAATACGTCAAATTATAAATCTCTATATTAAATCAACGAGATATCATTTAATTAATATAAAGCCCATTAATAGTCCATAGTCCAATTTCCACAAGTGTCGGTCTTTTATCTAAACCCCAATTATGGTCCAAAGCCCAATAACTCAGTCTTAATATTTAGTCTAACATCACGATTACTTCGGATTAAATAAATATAATAATAACTTAGCTACGAGACATTAATTTAAAAAGGTTGAACATAACTTACAATGAGTATTGATCGCGTAGTGTTACACGGATAGAGTTTTGACTTACAAACTTAAAACATTCGCTACTTGATAGTGCTCCAAATGAACATATATTTAGATACAATATCCTTCCAATATGTAAAACTTTTAGTTGCAATTGTTCTATTTTTATGTAATATTCGTTTAAATAAATAAGTGCGAAGACAAAAGAAGAAAACGACGATTTGAAGATGCAAATGACCAAAAAGCTCAAATGTACAAGATATAATTCAAGTGGTTCAATTTATTGATGAGAAACGTCCAAAAATGATAAGAGTACAAGCCGCAAAACGCAAAGTACAAGATATTAAATAGTACGCAAGGACGTTCGAAAAATCGGAACCGGGACCTGAGCCAACTATCAACGCGCGATGCAACGGAGCTAAAATTACAAGTCAACTATGTACAAAAATATAATATAATGTTTAAATAATTATATAAATTATTTATATATTATATATTATATTAAATAACGTCGACAAACTAGCAAACAAAAAATATGTGAGCTGGATCTGACGGCCATGCGATCGCATGAGAAATAGGCATAAAACTCATGCGAGTGCATGAGCCCATGCGAGTGCATGAGATTTGCGCTAAAATCTCATGCGACCGCATGAGTTACTGTAGCAGGCCACATTCTATAAATTCAGCATTTTTCGGACGAGTTATACACCTTTTTTTAATCTCTCTTTATCTCTATGTAATATATAATTATAATTATAATTTTAATTATAATTAAGATTAATAATAAATTATGGTTTAGTTGGGTTAATGTAAGAAATGTTTTACGGGTTTTAAAGTCGGAACTCTGTCCGTGCAACGCTACGCGATTAATCACCACTGTAAGCTATGTTCTTCCTTTTTAAATTAATGTCTCGTAACTAAGTTATTATTATGCTTATTCGAGCCAAAGTAATCATGATGTTAGACTAAATATTAAGACGGGGTTATTAGATTTTGTACCATAATTAAGGTTTGGACAAAAGACCGACACTTGTGGATATTGGACTATTGACTATTAATAGATAGGGGGTATTGTCTAATCGAATGACAACTCATTAGAATCTGTCGAACCTATCTTCAAATTAGTTAATCTAATAATTATTAAAATGATTATGTATGTTCTATTTAGTGACGTTTATACGACATCTTTTACGATCATTTAATTAATTATTCTGGTTGGGTAATTGATTATTCATTTTGATTAAGTGGGTAAATTAATATTCATATCTCATTAAAACAGGGGTGGATTACATACAAGGATAATTGGTGTAATTGTTAACAAAGTAATAAAACCTTGGATTATACGCAGTCGATAACCTGGTGTAATTATTAAACAAAGTATTAAAACCTTGTTACAGTTCGAATCCCTAATTAGTTAGAATATTTAACTTCGGGAATAAGGTTAATTTGACGAGCATTTTATAATTATGACCGATGGACTATTATGGACAAAAACCAGATAGGTATCAAATAAACCAGGATAAAGGACAATTAACCCGGGTAATAAATTATAATCAACACGTCGAACATCATGATTACGGAAGTTTAAATAAACATAATACTTTTATTTCATATTTCATCGTATCTTTATTTACTGTCATTTTAATTACTGCAATTTACTTTATCGAAATTTAAATTCTGTCATTTATATTATCGTCATTTATCTTTACGCTTTATTTAAAATCGACAAACCGGTCATTAAACGGTAAAACCTCCTTTTATAATAATATTACTATATATAATTATATATATTATAGTTGTTAAAATATAGCGTTAAACTCAGCTAGCTCCCCGTGGAACGAACCGGACTTACTAAAAATTACACTACTCTACGATTAGGTACACTACCTATAAGTGTTGTAGCAAGGTTTAGGTTTATCCCATCTATATAAATAAAAAAAAACTTGTGTAAATTATATCGTATTTAGTAGTAAAAATATAACTATTTCGTATACGCCGCTGCACACATCAAGTTTTTGGCACCGCTGATGGGGACTCGGCGAAACGCTATATTTTTACGCTATATTTTAGTAAAACTATATTTTTGTAAAAATATATTATTTCTTATTTCATAATAATATTTTGTATTTATAATAAGTGTTAAAAATAATAAAAAGAAAAAAATATAAAAATATAAATATTTTTAAGATTTCGTTTAAAATATATAAAATTAAAAAGTATTTTTATTTTATTTTTAGTTTTTTTTAAATATAAGTTTGTTTTTATTATTTTGTAAAAATTAAAATCTGAAAAAAAAATATATATAATTAAAACGAACTGGGCCGAACACTGTAGCAGCCCAACTTATGGCCTGGATCCACAGTCCATGCGACTGCATGGCCTCATAACAGAAGACTCATGCGATTGCATGAGCCTGTCTAACAGGTCTGATCCCAGAGTTGGTACGGTTTAGGGTTTAAATTATTTATTATTATTATTATTAACCTAATTATTGTTAATTATTTTATTAATTAGTTTTAGTTTTATTTAATTTGTATTTTTAAGTTATAATTAGTTTTATTAAATATATAAACTTAACTTTTATAAAATAATAATATAAAAATAATATTTTTATAAAAATAAGTAATATTATCATTTTTATTTCTTTTTATAAATTGTATATTTTAATCGTTTATTTCGTAATTTGTATATTTATCGTTCGTACCTAGTTTTAAACTTAGTATTTTGCCATAGTAGCTCTAGATTTTTAGGCTTTGCCGTAAAATCTCTTAAGTGCTTTTTCTTTAGACTAAGATTTAGGTGCTTTAGAATTTTGCTACGCCGTTTTAAGATTTTAGTACTTTCTAAGTTATTGCCGTTTTGGATATAGAATTCCTTTTAAGCTTTAATACCTTTAGACGTAAGTTTTAATTTTTAGAATTCTAAGTTTCGACGTTTTATTTTCTTATTTTTATTTTTCGACTGTTTGTTTTTCAACATTTGTTTTTCGATTTTTATTTTTGGACGTTTTTCGACGCACTTTTTTTCTTTCTCATTTCTACGCTCTAGTTTTTAGGACATAGAATTTTCTATTTCTTCTCTAAAAATTCAAAACGAAAAATTATTTTAAGCGGTTAAATTGATAGACATCCAAAATTTTCTGGTTCGTAGTAATAGTTGGATTTGTTAGTGGCGAGTTGTGGGCTTCCGATTTAAAGGGTCCTGGCTACCTGCTGCATCTAATGGCTATTCGAAATGTGGGCAAAATCAAAAAAGTCTATTAATTTAATAACTTATATAATTTTTATCTTTTATAACTAATAGGATATTCTGTGAATGCACCGAGCAAAATGTTCACCACCTGTAACTCGATCAAGACATCTAGCCAACATTGTCGCCGTTGATTTTTCTTTAGAATCGTCATCTAGTCGAACAAGTACTACAACTCAAAATCCCGATAATCCATTTTTTGAACCCGACTTCACTACCGAGAATCCGAAGGATATTCAAGGATAATTCCAAGATCCTGAACCACTAATCATTCCTCCTGAACCACAAACCGTTAAATTAGAATTCTCTAGTGATTAGTATTCAACAAATACAATTATGGAAGTAACTGAACCTCTAAGTATGGAAGACCGAATGAGAGCCACACGCACTGGCCAAGGTCACGCCATTATTAAGCCAGACATTAATGTGCCAGATTATGAAATCAAAGGACAAATCCTACACATGGTAACTAATCAATGCCAATATAGTGGTACGCCAAAAGAAGATCCAAATGAACATCCTCGAACCTTTAATAGGATATGTACTCTATTCAAAATCAGAGAAGTTGAGGATGAACAGATCTATCTCATGTTGTTTCCCTGGACTTTAAAGGTAGAAGCCAAAGATTGGTTAGAATCGTTACCTGAAGGGGCGATTGATACATGGGATGTTTTAGTTGAAAAATTTCTTAAACAATTCTTTCCGGCATCTAAAGCCGTGAGACTTCAAGGAGAAATTGTTACGTTCACACAAAAGCCAAATGAAACTTTATATGAGGCGTGGACAAGATTTGGAAAGTTGTTAAGAGGATGTCCGCAACATGGTTTAGATACTTATCAAATAGTACAAATATTCTACCAAGGATGCGACATCACTACACGAAAAGACATCGACATAACAGTTGGTGGTTCCATTATGAAGAAAATCGCAACTGAAGCTTACAAGATTATTGATAACACTACCTCCCACTCACATGAGTGGCACCAAGAAAAAGATATCTCTCGTTCATCTAAAGCAGCTATAGCCGATTCTAGCCATGACTTTGATTCCGTTTCCGCAAAAATAGATGCTTTCGAGAGACGAATGGAAAAGATGACTAAAGATATTCACGCAATACAAATCAGTTGTGAGCAATGCGGTGGACCACACTTAATGAAAGATTGTCACATTGAGTAAACAATGGAACAACGCGAGAAAGTTTCCTACATGAACCAAAGTCCGGGAAATAATTATCAACCGCCAAGGCCAAACTTCAATCGAAATCAAAACATTCTTTACAATCTAAATGGACCCAACAACAACTCGTACAACCAACAAGGTCTGAATAACCAACCAACTCAAAACAACACTTTCAATCAATAAAGACCTGGCTTGTATAAACCACCACAACAAACTGAAGAGAAAAAACCAAATCTGGAAGAAATGATGGCAAAGCTAATGGAATCTCAAACACAATTTATTACATCTCAAACCCAAACGAATGAGAGGTTTGATCGGTCATTAAGAACTCAAAAAGCTTCCATTTTGAATCTAGAAAAACACGTAGGTACTCTTGCTAGCAGATGAGTAAGAGGGAACAAGTAAAACTACCGAGTGATACTGAAGTAAATCCTCGGAATGAGAATGTTAATATGGTATCAACAAATTCTGAAAAATCAGCACCAGAAGATGGGAAGGTTTTAGATGTGAGTAACAATGAAGAAGTTACACCACCACTACCACCCGAGTATGTAAAGCCAGTGGTGGCACCATATAGACCAACCATCCCGTTTCCAAGAAAAAGAGTTGAGTATGAGCAAGTAATAGGTAATAAAGTTTGTGATACCTCTGGAAAGAAGAAGAGGAATAAGAAAGTGCAAGAAACAAAAACCGTAAAGATAAACCCGGTGAAGACAGTTCCACCAAAACTTCCACCTAGGTTGGGTGATCCGGGTGAATTTATTGTTCCTTGTCTACTTAGTGATTGTGATTTTAATTTCAAATTCTGTATTGCTTGAGGACAAGCAACGCTCAAGTGTGGGGATATTTAATAGTGCTCCAAATGAACATATATTTAGGCACAATATCCTTCCAATATGTAAAGCTTTTAGTTGCAATTGTTCTATTTTTATGTAATATTCATTTAAATAAATAAGTGCGAAGACAAAAGAAGAAAACGATGATTTGAAGACGCAAATGACCAAAAAGCTCAAATGTACAAGATATAATTCAAGTGGTTCAATTTATTGATGAGAAACGTCCAAAAATGATAAGAGTACAAGTCGCAAAACGAAAAGTACAAGATATTAAATAGTACGCAAGGACGTTCAAAAAAACGGAACCGGGACCTGAGCCAACTATCAACGCGTGACGCAACGGAGCAAAAATTACAAGTCAACTATGCACAAGAAGATAATATAATATTTAAATAATTATATAAATTATTTACATATTATATATTATATTAAATAACGTCGACAAACTAGCAAACAAAAAATATGTGAGCTGGATCTGATGGCTATGCGATCGCATGGGAAATAGGCATAAAACTCATGCGAGTGCATGAGCCCATGCGAGTGCATGAGATTTGCACTAAAATCTCATGCGACCGCATGAGTTACTGTAGCAGGCCACATTCTATAAATTCAGCATTTTTCGGACGAGTTATACACCTTTTTTTAATCTATCTTTATCTCTATGTAATATATAATTATAATTATAATTTTAATTATAATTAAGATTAATAATAAATTATGGTTTAGTTGGGTTAATGTAAGAAATATTTTACGGGTTTTAAAGTCGGAATTCTGTCCGTGCAACGCTACGCGATTAATCACCACTGTAAGCTATGTTCTTCCTTTTTAAATTAATATCTCGTAACTAAGTTATTATTGTGCATATTTGAGCCAAAGTAATTATGATGTAAGACTACATATTAAGACGGGGTTATTAGATTTTGTACCATAATTAAGGTTTGGACAAAAGACCGACACTTGTGGACATTGGAATATTGACTATTAATAGATAGGGGGTATTGTCTAATCGAATGACAACTCATTAGAATCTGTCGAACCTATCTTCAAATTAGTTAATCTAATAATTATTAAAATGATTATGTATGTTCTATTTAGTGACGTTTATACGACATCTTTTACGATCATTTAATTAATTATTCGGGTTGGGTAATTGATTATTCATTCTGATCAAGTGGGTAAATTAATATTCATATCTCATTAAAACAGGGGTGGATTACATACAAGGATAATTGGTGTAATTGTTAACAAAGTAATAAAACCTTGGATTATACGCAGTCGATAACCTGGTGTAATCATTAAACAAAGTATTAAAACCTTGTTACAGTTCGAATCCCTAATTAGTTGGAATATTTAACTTGGGGAATAAGGTTAATTTGACGAGCATTTTATAATTATGACCGATGGACTATTATGGACAAAAACCAGATAGGTACCAAATAAACCAGGACAAAGGACAATTAACCCGGGTAATAAATTAAAATCAACACGTCGAACATCATGATTACGGAAGTTTAAATAAGCATAATACTTTTATTTCTTATGTCATCGTACCTTTATTTACTGTCATTTTAATTACTGCAATTTACTTTATCAAAATTTAAATTCCGTCATTTATATTATCGTCATTTATCTTTACGCTTTATTTAAAATCGACAAACCGGTCATTAAACGGTAAAACCCCCTTTTATAATAATATTACTATATATAATTATATATATTATAGTTGTTAAAATATAGCGTTAAACTCAGCTAGCTCCTTGTGGAACGAACCAGACTTACTAAAAACTACACTACTCTACGATTAGGTACACTGCCTATAAGTGTTGTAGCAAGGTTTAGGTTTATCCCATCTATATAAGTAAAAAAAAACTTGTGTAAATTATATCGTATTTAGTAGTAAAAATATAAATATTTCGTATACGCCGCTGCACACATCACTACTATAACCTTATTATTATTAACTTAATATTAAAATTAAAATTATAAAATATAAATATAAATATAAATATATTGAGAGAGAGTGAATATCAGTTGATGAAGGTGTAAATATTTCGTCGAATTGCATCGCCTTTTATAGTGGGATGTGAGCCCTGGTGTGCTCCGTGAGTGCTGAGGTTTTGTGCCTCACAGCACCGCTAGTGCGGAGCTTCGATTTCCAGCTCACACATAAATTGGATCCTAGATTGCCGACCGTTTATTTATTTAATATATAAACTATATATATATATATATATATATATATATATATATATATATATATATATATATATATATATATATATATATATATATATATAATTTACATAATTAATTATGTATTATATTATATTTATGTGCATAGTTAATTTGTAATTTTAGGTCCATTGCGTCGCGCGTTGATAGTAGGTTCATGTCTCGGTTCTGGATTTTCGAACGTCCTTTCGTACGCTTAGATATCTTGTACTTTGCGTTTCCCGGCTTGTACTCTTGTAATTTTTAGACGTTTCTCATCAATAAATTGAACCACTTGGATTGTACTTTGTACTTTGTACTTTTTAGCGTTTTGGTCATTTGAGTCTTCAAATCGTCGAATCTGTCTTTTTTCTTCACCTTTTATTATTTAAACGAATATTACTTGGAATTAGAACAATTGCAACTAAAAGCTTGTCTTTCTGGAAGGATAATGCTATGAAATATATGTTCGTTTTTAGCATTATCACAACACGTCCAGTATACTTGCTCCGTATATTACCTTTTGGTATACTACCGTCTGGTTGTAAAGGAAAGCGTTGAACAAGAAACTGTTAAGGCAATGTCTAATGACATGCTTTTGATTATGGTCCACAACGTGTCGGATGCAATTACTATCCTTTGTAGGAGCAATAGTAAAGCTCACCCTATAGTTTTTCGGTCTGGCACAAGGTCCTGTCTTCGACCATGCTATGCAACCACCGTTCTTACGGTTGACACCCGATTTGGTTCAGGTGACCTAATGAATTCCGGTGAATTCTTAGGATTTTACGTTCAATGGTAATGAATGCATTGAAAATAGGTTTTTCAGAAAACAAATCGGTTTTAATTTTGATCAAAATATTTTCTCGTTCAAGCTCGAGTTTAGATATCATTGAATTTCATGAGTTTGAATTCTCAATCTTTAAGGTCAATCTTAAGGATTGAGTAATATCAGTCTTAAAAGCTGATTTTTGATCTTTATGAAGATTATCCTTTCTGGGGATCTGATTCATTAGTCTTATAAGCTAATTTGCATGGTGCCCCCCATTGTACGAGACAGATCCTCTCATGGTTAGGATAAGTCTGACCACTTGGCGACCCTGTTTGATGCTGAGGTTCGTGGATTTCCAGCTGATTTTTGAGAAAACTTTTCAAGGTTTTTCGTAGACTCTACAACTGGTCTGGAAGACAACTTCCTGACCGAAATCAAGAAGCGCGTTTCTTTTTCTCGGAAGACTTTACTTCCTTTTATCTTCCATTTATATTACAATAAACTAGGTAAAACTGATTAATATCGTCCAAAACAAAAGTATCTTCAATTATTTGTACAAAAATATGTGATATATGTTCTAAATAACTTGGTAAATATTTCCCACACTTGGCTTTTATTTTTCTTTCTTTGTCTTTTTATTCTTTTCTATTCCATTTTAAATGAATTTAAGCATTTTTGGTTGTTTCTCAATTTATGTCCTTTCCGAGGCAACAATAATTTCGGTGTTAATACCTAGTTTTATCGTTCATAAATATGTATAAACATGATTTTGAGTTCATTTATTTAAAAAAAATTTTAAAAATTTTACTAGAAGTGGGTAGTCAGTATATAAGACTAGGGCTGTTCTTTATTATCAGAGAGCACTAAATCCTAATACAACTACTGCGTTACTAGTAATTTTTAACGGTGGCTATTAAACCAAGTGTATAAGTCAAATGTTTAATACCGAAAGAATTTAATCCCTTCCCACACTTTAGATCTTGCAATGCCCTCATTTGCAAGAAATCAGTAACAATTTAAATTATTGAGGGTGATTAGCGTAAAAAAATGATTAAATTTTACCAAAGTTTCCAAACATATTGTTGTTTGTTTGAATGATAAATGGTGCACATCATTTGTTCATTCCTGCAGTTGTTATTTCACATATATTTTGTATCTTGTCGTCAAAATTAGTTGCTTTTGCTGAACTTAATGCCAGTCTTTGAAAGTGTGCTGTTTTACCCTGTTGTGTAGAATTCACAATATACATATAATACAATTATAAACATGCATGGTAATTTGAAATGGGACTTAATATCCCACTTTCAAATTATAAATATGAAATATTAGTAACACAATAATAAAAAAAATGTTAAAAATTACATAAAAGTATCAATGTTTAAATATAATTAGATAAAAGTGATAAAAGATAAGAAATCACCAATAGAACTGTATCAATCTGGATATGGATTCCAGTTCATGTCATCGCTCGGGTTCAATTTATTGAAGAGTAAAAAAAATGCCTCCTCCTATTATTCCCCCCTCCTGTATACCTTCCACCATTTTGGACAGATAATAACCAACACGGTAGGGGATGTTAACAAAGCTTCTGGTGTTTCAAATGCACTTGAGGTAGAATAAATCGTTTAGCGTCATTTTCTCCTTCTTTCTACCTCTTTTTGTAATCGAGTTCGCTAAAAACCTATGAATTACGCGAAGCTCTGCTTTGTTAATATCTAAATAGGAGTGTCTTCCACCCTGCCTAAACTCATTAAAGTTTCACATACGCCTCCATATGGCATTAGCGTCAAAATCTCTATCTACCCTCTCACCTTCATGGATCAAAGCTGTACAATTAGGTGATAATAATTCAGCGAGGGTGTAAATCTGTAAAGCCCTAGCCATGTCCAGCATGGACATCCTGTACATCCTACCTCCAAGTAAAAATCTAAGAAAACTCCTAGCTTCTATGTTATCTACATCCTTATTTAATGCTATAGTACTCATTAATTCAACACACCACTCCTTATATACAGGCTGGCGCGTTTGTTAACCCAAATGCCATAACTAAAAACTCATAATGCCCATATCTAGTCCTAAATGCTGTTTTCGGTATATCGTTCTCTGCAACACGTACCTGATGATACCCTAAACGTAAATCAATCATTGAAAAGTAGGAAGCACCCTGTAACTTATCAAATAAGTCATCTATTCTTGGTAACGGATACTTATTCTTGATTGTTCTCTTATTCAAATCACGGTAATCTATACACATACGAAGCGACCCATCTTTCTTTTTCACAAACAACACAGGAGCACCCCATGGTGAAGAACATGGTCGAATAAACCCCTTATCTAACAGTTCCTGAATCTGAGACATCATTTCTCGAATTTCTGACGGAGCTAATCTGTAAGGAGCTTTTGCAACTGGCGTAGCACCTGGAACCAAATCAATTTTATACTCTACTTCACGTACTGGAGGTAACCCTGGTAAATCATCTGGAAATACTTCGGGAAATTCTGACACAACGGGAATATCAATCACCTGCTTCTTCTCTTTCTTAATATCAATCACGCAGGCTAAGAATGAATCACACCCTTTCGTTATTGCCTTCTGAGCTTTCATTAGGGAAACCATAGGAAAGTTAAATCCACTGCGCTCTCCCCTAGCTATCACTCGGGATCCGTCGGCCAAACAGAAAGAAATCATCTTCTTATCACACTTAATATTAGCCCTATTAGCTCTTAACCAATTCATGCCTATGACTACATCAAAGCTAGGTATAGGCATCAACAAACAAGTTAAAGGGGAGGAATGGCCGTCGATTTCGATGGTAATTCCAGACACATATGATGTGCATGGAACCATTTTACCATCAGCTACTTCTATTCCCAAAGGCTCATCTAACATCCTAACAGGCAACTTCAACTTATCCCAGAAGTCTAAGGACATAAAAGATCAATTCGCTCCAGAATCAAATAGCACACGAGCTGGCAAGGAATTAACAAAGGACATACCAGTAATGACGTCATCGGTAGTGGTTGCAGCATCTACCGTCATCTGAAACGCCCTTGTCTCTGCTGTTGAAGGATTCTTTCTCTTCTGCCCGACGGTAGAAGCAGAAGATCCCCCAGAAGTTGCTGACCTCACCCCTGACCCTGCCCAGAACCGGCTCTCGACGCACATGGACAATTCGCTGATCTATGACCTACCTGATGACAAGTCCAACACACATCGGACTTAAAGGAACAAGTTGTTGTTTCATGACCTAGTACTCCACATCTCAAACATCTTCGGATTATTGGAGAACATGGACCGGCATGAGTCGACTTACAAACATTACACCAACCAGACTGACTAGAACCCAATCCACTCATACCAGACTTACTTTTCTGTTTAAACCCACCTGACTTCTTACCACAAAAACCTGATTGCTTACTTGACTGTTGAGTAGACTGACCACCAGTTTGACTTTCTAATTTTCCCCCAAAAGATCCACCTTTTGAACTTTCTCTTTTCGCTGCCATTATATCACCTTCAGTAACTTTAGCCATCTCATGAGCCTGTGCCAATGTGGTTGCAAATCTCGCAACTGTTCTATATTCTGGCTTAATCACTAGCAGAAAATGCTGAATCTTATCCTTTTCAGTCAGTACCCACTGTTGAACAAACCTTAACTTCGATGTAAAATCTATGAAAACCTCATCAATCGTCATGTTTTCGGTCATTTTCATACTCAGAAACTCAGTTTTCAATCTTTCCATCTCATACTCAGAACAATACTACTCATGAACCTTAGCAGCGAACTGTTCCTAAGTTATCTGACTGATCTGTTCTTTAGGTAAATATGCAGTGATAGAGTCCCACTATTCCATTGCTTCACCTTTGAGAAGCCTACTAGCAAATAACACCATGGATTCTGGCTCACAAAAACATACTTCTAATGCTCTTTCCATTTCTCTCAGCCAATTAAGGGTCATTGTAGTGTTTGTGTGACCACTGTACTCAGGAGGTTTGCAGTCCATAAACTGTTTATAGGTACACTTCCTTCTTGTCTCAGGGACTTGAAATGGGTACATCATTTGATTAGGAAAAGTCTGGTTAAACGGAAATGGCATTTGATAGTTTTGATAGGTATTTTGTGGAAGCTGTGATTGGGAACTGCCGCCGGCTTGATTATAAAAGTTTGACGAAAAAGTTGTGTTTAACGCAGTGGTATTTGGGTTCCATTGCGCCCGTTCTTGTTCCAATTCCTTAATTTTCTCCTGAGCTTCTAGTAACCGACTTTGAAGTTCTATTACTTCTTGAGAAGTTTCTTCTTCTGAAGACACATGTCCATCTTCGTCAGGGGCTCTGAATGTACCAGTTCCAGGGGCAGCAGGGCCAGTAACGTTAGCTTTGTTATCTGCCATTACTACACTACCACAACACTCACACCAAAGCTTAGTATAAACTCTGTTAGTACTAACAACTAACACATAACCTGTCCTAGTACTCACTTAACCCATCCCCAGCATGTTATGTTTGACATGACTCTACTAAGTTTGGGAACATGACATGTAGATCACAATGCACATGCTGCCAAACTCAGCTCTGATACCAACTTGTGACACCGCTAATTTTTTTTTTAAATACGTGGCGGAAGCATAATATTAATTAAATACGATATCAACATTTATACAAATCGGTGTCGCGTGTCAATAAAACAAATTACATATTAACATGAAAAGACGTAAATACATTCTGTTTTCAAAAGTACACGGTTAATATTCTAAAAGACCACATCAGAGTTAACCCTGTCAAACATAACATCATCATGCGCGTCTTCTCCCAAAAGCACTATCTACAAAAGCTAACAACCTGCAGGGAGGAGATGGAGGGGAATTAGCACGAAGCTAAGTGAGTACGACTAACTACAGGCCATAGCATACATAAGTGTTATACTAATCATGTCACAATAGTCTAACACACAAATATGACCCAAGTGCCGTCAACAGAGACTCTGGCGGCTCGGCCAAACCATTAACCACCAGCTGATCGGACTGGGGCTTACCAGAAGTTCCTCCACCACCGTATGTATATACATAATCCACACACGACTGATGCGTCATTCACATATATATACACCACGATTGTCTAGGCCACCACATGAGGAACCCAACCCGCAGGTTGATCTCTCCTACCGAGGCCACCACACAATAGGGACGCACTGGGCTCCAGCAGACAAGCATCAACCAACATGCAGTCATCACAATGTACTAACTATCCACAACAATAAGTATATCTAACAAGCATGATAGTAATAATATAACATGCTACTATATACTATATTCTCCAATTAGTCCCACTCACCAATTACCAGCAAACGAGAAGGTATTCAGCTATCTAATCACTGAACCTTCTCTTTCTCCTTTTCTCCTGAGAAAAACATATCCACAAGTTAGTTTCTGTTCGTTAACATCAAATAACACAATATATAAATTTTTGTATCAAAAACTGTCCGCTAAAATTTTTTGCTTAACACTTATGCACTTTCAAAATTTACATCATAAACATCAAAATACAAACGGGCAGCATAACGGCTAAAAATCAACACTTAGGTAAAATATTCTGCCGTGGACACTCAGTCGGTCGACTGACTCTTACAGTCGGTTGACTGTCTATACAGTCGGTCGACTGACTTTCCCAGTCGATCAACTTATTTGGTATTTCCACAATCGGCAGAAAGTCAAACTCAATCGGTCGGTTCACTCGCCAGTCGGTCGGTTGTCTGTCAATCGGTCGGTTCAACCCTAGGTCGATCGACTGTCGACCGACAGTTGGCCGACTGTGTTCATCTTCATCAGAAACTGAACAAAGGCTACGGACTTCACGATGAAATCCTCAAATCTCGATCTAGAGCTCGTTTTAAACACCAAAATCGACCACAACTTGTTCACTACTTGTTATAGACTCAAAACCCACAACAATTTGACCATAACAATACCTAAATCACTTGTTTTGACACAAATTTACACTTTTATGAAAACTAACACAAAACCTTAAATTTCTCAAAGATTAGAGCATGGAAGCTTGTGATCCTTACCTTAAATGAATCAGTGAATCACAAGGAATACAAAGATATGAACAATTTGAGCTCTAGCTAAAGATTAAGGATTATGGTTTGATTGTAGGTGAGGAAGATGAAGAACGGGTGTGTTTGGGAATTTTCTAGAAATGGGAAGAAGAATACACAGACTAGTCACTTAATTTAGGTTAATTTCCCACACTGTGCAACACACGGGTATTTATCAGTTATCTGATATCTTTCGTAGATCATTTGGCAACCCAAACGGAGTCCAAATTAAATAAACAAACCTGTTCTGTGACCCTTGTCACAAACTGGTCCTAACCACATCATTATTTAATAATAAATATTAAATAACAATAAAAGCATATAGTAACACAATACAAACTTAAGGGCAATCTAGTAATCTTACAGCTAGGCCCGATTGAGGATGTTACAAATCTACCCCCTTAAGAAGATTCCGTCCTCGGAATCTGGTCAATGTCAAACAAATGGGGATATCGTGCCCTCATTAACTCCTCGGTTTCCCACGTCAAGTTAGAACCTAAACTGTGCCGCCATTCCACTAACACCATAGGAATCTATTTCTTTCTTAGCTTTGTGACTTTCTTGTCCACTATTCTAACCGGCTCTTCTACTAACTTCTTAGTTAAATCAACTTTCAAATCCTTCAATGGAAGAATCTGACTTTCATCGTCTACTTTACACTTTCTTAAATAACAAACATTGAACGTGTTGTGTATTCCTGCTTACTCTGATGGAAGATCTAAAACAACAGTCTGATCATTCAAAATTTCCTTGATCGGAAATGGCCCAACAAATCTCGGTGCTAGTTTACCACGTTTACCAAATCTGATCACCCCTTTCCACGGTGAAACTTTCAGATAAACACGATCACCTACATTAAATGTCACCGGACGTCTGCGCAAATCAACATACATCTTTTGTCGGTCTCTAGCTTCCTTTAACTTCTCTCGTGCAATTTCAACTTTTTCTGCGGTTATCTGAACGATTTCGGGACCTGCAAATTGTTTCTCACCTGCTTCTAACCAACAAGTAGGAGTTCTGCACTTGCGACCATACAACATTTTATACGGCGGCATTCCGATACTCGAATGATATGAATTATTGTAAGCAAACTCTATTAATGGAAGATGCGAATCCCAAGAACCACCATATGCTAAGACACACGCTCTCAACATGTCTTCTAACGTTTGAATCGTTCGTTCACTCTGACCGTCTGTCTGTGGATGATATGCTGTACTCAGATTTACACGTGTACCCAAATTCTGTTGTAAACTGTTCCAGAAGTTCGATACAAACCTAGTATCTCTGTCGGAAACTATAGACAACGGTACACCATGTCGACTAACGATCTCTTTCAAGTACAATTCTGCCAAATCACTTAACGACGTTGTTTCATGAGTAGCTAAAAAGTGAGCACTCTTTGTTAAACGATCCACAATCACCCAGATCATGTCATGTCCTTTCTGGGTTCGGGGTAACTTGGTTACAAAATCCATCGTTATATGATCCCATTTCCACTGAGGAATTTCTAACTGTCTTAGAGATCCATAGGGTTTCTAATTTCCACTGAGGAATTTCTAACTGTCTTAGATTGAGGTCGTTTCGGTACGTTCACGTAGTTCGTCCCTCGACAAAATTTTAAAATTTGCCAATTTTAAAGCGATTGTTTTAAAAACAAAGATTTTTGGGTTTTTTAATGTTTTTGGCATACTTTAGATCAATAAAATTAAAAATAATGATAACAAAATTTCTCGTCCCGCCCTTGGGTAAAGCAATTTCAGTTCAACGACCTAGTCTTCAACTCACGACGAATTTTAGAAATCAATTTTTTTTAACTTAATGAAATAAAGTAATTTTTTTGTTTTTAAATTCACACCAAACTTAAATTTTAAAAGTGCATATTAATAAAAGTTCATATAAATATTATTAACATTTATATACATTAGTTTTACAAACTTATATTTAAAATAATATAATTATATATTACTTTAGAAAACAAGGTAAAAATAAAAATCTTTTTGGTCTTTTATCCCACTTTAATCAATCAAATATTAACAAAAATATACGTCCCTCTTTTGGGTAAAGTAATTTCAGCTATATTACCTAGTTTTACTCCTGACGAATTTCTGAAATATTTTGGATTGATTGATTAAAGATATTTATACCTTATGAATAAACGGTAAATTTCGCAGTGATGAATTAAATTTTTGTATGATATCAATAATTTCGGTTTATTATACCTAATTTTATTGAATATCAATTTAATACTTTATAGCGAACGATTCAGTGTTTATTATTAAAAGGTTAAAAGCAATAAATAAAAATAAAAACTGTACATACTTACCTGTGAGATAGAATTCTCAGAGACCTGCTTTAGTCAACTCATAGGAGAGTCGTTCGATTTGGTTCTCCATTGCTACATAAGCGTAACCTCAATTCTTCAATAACTTTTCTTCTAAACATATGAACAGTCCTTCTCTGCATAAAGTAATGAACTCGGTATTGGAATGTGTTTGATTGTTCGAACATTTCCCTTCGCGTGACCATTTTCCGCATTTATGACATCTTTCAAGGTATCGTGCTCTTCTTTTTACTGCGAATTTTGATTTTCCTTTACCAAAATTTGTCTTATTATGATCTTTTCTGAGTTCTTTCCTTACTTCGTCCATTTTGCCTCTTATGAATGATACCAGCTCACTCGGGAAAGTGTTATAATTACGTTTAGTAATCATAGCGTGTAGTAGTAGACCATGGTTCAAATCAAAGAAATTCTTCATCTCGTAAAACCTAAAAACACAAAAATTCAGAATGGAGGGAGAAGACTAGTTCTTTAAGGTCTGCTAGGGAAAGACCATTCGGATTTCATTCTCGGAAACTACATGAAAACAGAACATCTAACTCTAACAAAAATTCATAATCTTAAAATATTCAAATCTTCCCACATTTAGTTAGCTGTGTTGTCAAAATTGTGATTAACTTCATCTTCAACTTCCATTGGATTATCTATGTAATGTTTAATTCTGTGACCATTAACTTAAAAATTCAATCCCGTTTGAATTTATTAATTCTACTGTTCCGTACGGGAAAAATCTTTTGACTATAAATGGTCCAGACCATCTTGATTTCAATTTTCCAGGAAATAGCTTGAATCGTGAATTAAAAAGAAGAACTATGTCTCCTTCCTTAAATTCTTTTGAACTTCTGATCCTTTTATCATGCCATTTCTTCGTTCTTTCCTTATAGATTAACGAATTTTCATATGCATCATGTCTTAATTCTTCTAATTCGTTTAGTTGACTTAATCGTAGACGTCCGGCTTCATGCAAATCAAGATTACATGTCTTCAAAGCCCAAAATGCTTTGTGCTCAATTTCTACTGGAAGGTGACATGCTTTTTCGTAAACGAGTTTAAAAGGTGTGGTGCCAATTGGAGTTTTGTAGGCTGTTCTAAAATCCCAGAGTGCATCCTCCAATTTCATGGACCATTTCTTCGGATTTGATCCCACAGTTTTCTCTAGAATACGTTTTAAAGCTTGGTTGGTATTTTCAACTTGTCCACTTGTTTGTGGATGATAAGCGGTTGAGATTTTATGAGTTACTCCATATCTTTTGAGAACTTTCTCAAGTTGATTATTACAGAAATGAGCACCCCGATCACTTATTAAAGCTTTCGGTGTTCTGAACCTTGCAAAAAGAAATTTTAAGAAGTTGACTACAACTCGTGCATCATTAGTTGGGAGAGCTTGTGCTTCCGCCCATTTCGATACATAATCAATGGCAACGAGAATGTATAGATTATTATGAGATTTTGGAAATGGAACCATAAAGTCAATACCCCAAACTTCAAAAACTTCACATACTTGAAAGACATTTTGTGGCATTTTATCACGTTGACTTATTTTTTCGGCCCTTTGACATGTATAACAGCATTTACAAAGAAGGTGTGCATCTTTGAAAATTGTAGGCCAATAGAATCCAGCGTCGTAGACTTTTCTTGCTGTGAGTTGAGGCCCATAATGCCCTCCCGTTGGTCCTGTGTGACAATGGTTTAATAATTGACTAGCTTCATCCCCGAATATGCATCAGCGTATTATTCCATCGGGACAACTTTTAAACAAATATGGATCTTCCCAAAAATAGTGTTTTATATCACTAAAGAATTTCTTTCGTTTTTGGTACGACAACCCTTTTTCAAGGAATCCACATACTAAGTAGTTTGCAAAGTCTGCAAACAATGAAATTTCATTATAGTCAATTTTCAAGAGATATTCATCAGGAAATTTGTCTTGTATAGCCGATTCTTTTAGAACTTCTAATTCAGGATTTTCAAGACGAGAAAGATGATCAGCGGCGAGATTTTCTGCTCCCTTTTTGTCTCGGATTTCTATATCGAATTCTTGTAAGAGTAAGATCTAACGGATTAATCGTGGTTTGGCATCTTGTTTTGAGAAAAGGTATCTAAGAGCAGAATGGTCAGTATAGACCACTGTTTTAGCTAGAACGAGATATGAACGAAATTTCTCAAAAGCAAAGACAATAGCAAGGAGTTCTTTTTCAGTAGTTGTGTAATTCTTTTGTGCTCCTTGTAACGTCTTACTAGTGTAATAAATAGGTTGAAATCTTTTTTCAATCCTTTGTCCTAAAACGGCTCTCATTGTAAAATCACTTGCATCGCACATGAGTTCAAATGGTAGATTCCAAATTGGAGTTATCATGATCGGCGCATTAGTGAGTTTTTCTTTAAGAATATTAAAAGATTTGATGCATTCATCTGAAAAGATGAATGAAGCATCCTTTTCAAGGAGTTTATTCATAGGAGTGGCAATTTTAGAAAAATCGTTTATGAAACGTCGATAAAAACTGGCATGCCCTAGAAAACTCCTAACTCCTCTAACATTGGTGGGATGTGGGAGTTTAGCAATTACATCTACTTTAGCTCTATCCACTTCAATTCCTTCCTTTGAAATTTTATGACCAAGAACGATGCCTTCTCTAACCATGAAATGGCATTTCTCCCAATTAAGTACTAGATTTGATTGTTCGCATCTAATAAGCATTCGTTCAAGATTAATTAGACATGTTTCAAAAGTATCACCGAAGACTGAAAAGTCATCCATGAAAACTTTCATGCATTCCTCTATTATGTCGTGAAAAATCGCCATCATGCACCTTTGAAAGGTTGCAGGGGCGTTACATAGTCCAAATGGCATGCGTTTGTAAGCAAAAGTACCATAAGGGCACTTGAAGGTGGTTTTCTCTTAGTCCTCGGGTGCTATTGGAATTTGAAAATATCTGGAGAAACCGTCAAGAAAACAATAGTAACTATTCCCAGCTAACCTTTCCAACATTTGATCAATGAAAGGTAAGGGAAAGTGATCTTTTCTAGTGGCGCCATTTAATTTTCTATAATCAATACAAACACGCCATCCTGTTACAGTCCTAGTAGGAATAAGCTCATCTTTTTCATTTGTGATGACAGTAATGCCACCCTTCTTAGGTACACATTGAACTGGGCTTACCCATGGACTATCAGAGATTGGATAAATTAAACCTGCATCGAGCAGTTTAATAATTTCTTTCTTAACAACATCTTGCATATTAGGATTTAGTTATCGTTGGCGTTGCACATATATTTTATGACCTTCTTCCATAAGGATTTTAAGTGTACAATACGAAGGACTTATTCCTTTAATGTCATGAATTTTCCATGCAATAGTTGGTTTATGAGCTTTTAGCACAGAAATGAGTTGAGATTTTTCATTTTCCGTAAGAGAAGACGATATTATTACATGTAATTCAGATTCACCATGTAAATAAGCTGATGTTATGCGAGGTGTATACGAAATAGTTATATTTTTACTACGAAATACCATAAAATACGATACAATTTTATACAAGTTATTTATTTATTTTTAGAGTGGAAATACCTAAACCTTACTACAACACTATAGGCAGTGTATTTAATCGTAAAGTAGTGTAGTTTTTAGTAAGTCCGGTTCGTTCCGCAGGGAGCTAGTCAAGTTTAACGCTATATTTTATTTTAAACTATATTTGTATATAAATATATGTATAAGTAGTATTATTATCATAAAAAGGGAGTTTTACCATTTAATGACCGGTTTGTCGATTTTATGTCTTAAGTCACAATTAA
Source organism: Rutidosis leptorrhynchoides (assembly GCF_046630445.1). NCBI lineage: Eukaryota > Viridiplantae > Streptophyta > Magnoliopsida > Asterales > Asteraceae > Rutidosis > Rutidosis leptorrhynchoides. Next base: position 78,351,726 of record NC_092339.1, on the reverse strand, counting down.
AACCTAATGTAAAATATTAAATATAAATATAACTTAATTTAAAGCGTAAAGTAAATAACGATAATTAAAGTGCGATAAATTAAAGTGCGATAAATAAAATGATGGTAAATAAAATTACGATAATTAAAAGTACGATAATTAAAAAGACGATAAATAAAATTGCGATAATTAAAAAGTACGATAATTAAAAGTGCGATAAGATATAAAATAAAGGAATTATGCTTATTTAAACTTCCGTAATGAATGATGTTTGACGTGTTGATTTTAATTTATTACCATGGGTTAATTGTCCTTTGTCCTGGATTATTCGATATGTCCATCTAGTTTTTGTCCATAACAGTCCATCAGTCATAAATATAAAGTGCGAGTGTCCTCGTCAAATTATTCTTATACCCGAAGTCAAATATTCCAACTAATTGGGGACTTAAACTGTAATAAGGTTTAATACATTATTAATGATTACACCAGGTTATCGACTGTGTGCAATCCAAGGTTTTAATACTTTATTATCAATTACATCAAGTGTCCTTGTATGTAATCCACCCCTATTTTAATGATTCTATTAACTATTAATCCATTCTCGTGTCCGGTTAAATGAACGATTATTAGTACTTATAAATATCCCGCCCATCGTGTCTGATCGAGTGTATGTGGTTATTTATAGATACGTCAAATTGTAAATCTCTATATTAAATTAACGAATTATCATTCAGTTAAATAAATATAAAGCCCATTAATAGTCTATAGTCCAATTTTCACAAGTGTCGATCTTTTGTCCAAACCCCAATTATGGTACAAAGTCCAATTACCCCGTCTTTAATATTTAGCCCAACATCACGATTACTTCGATTTAAATAAGCATAATAATAACTTAGCTACGAGACATTAATTTAAAAAGGTTGAACATAACTTACAATGAGTATTAATCGCGTAGTGTTACACGGACAGAATTTCGACTTTAAAACCCGTAAAACATTCCTTACAATAACCCAATTATTATTAAACTTAATTTAAAATTAAAATTATAATTAAAAATATAATTATGATTACAGAGGAAAAAGAAGAAAAAGGTGTAATTCATTCGTCCGAATTCGTTGCTTTTTATAGCACGTGGGCAGCTACAGGACTCCATGCGATCGCATGGAGTTTATGCCTCCAGGCCATGCGATCGCATGGCACCATTTTACAGCTCAGGATCTTTTGTTTGCAAGCTTGCCGACACTTATTATATATATATATATATATATATATATATATATATATATATATATATATATAATTTTATATAATTATATATATATTATATTATATTTATATGCATAGTTGACTTGTCATTTTAGCTCCGTTGCGTCGCGCGTTGAGAGTTGACTCTGGTCCCTGTTCCAGATTTTCGAACGTCCTTTCGTACTATTTAATATCTTGTACTTTGCATTTTGCTGCTCGTACTCTTGAAAATTTTAGACGTTTCTTATCAATAAATTGAACCACTTGGATTGTACTTTGTACTTTTTAGCGTTTTGGTCATTTGTATCTTCAAATCATCGAATCTGTCTTTTGTCTTCACCTTTTATTTTTTAAACGAATATCACTTGTAATTAGAACAATTGCAACTAAAAGCTTGTCTTTCTTGAAGGATAATGCTATGTAATATATGTTCGTTTTTAGCATTATCAAATATTCCCACACTTGAGCGTTGCTTGTCCTCAAGCAATATAGAACTTGAATATAACTTTACTAGAATCACTTCTTTATTCTTCATACTTTGTACATCAGTGATTTTAATACGGCGGTATGAACAATGGTAGTAACGATGTGGTTTACAGTCCCACATGACTATAAAAATTTAGATCCTTTAGGAAATTGGATCTTTATGAAAACATTTGATCTTTATAAAAATTTAATCTAGCTTTTACCCTAGATAAGTTTTCCGGAATAACCCTTCACCGGTGTTTGCAAATTGTTTTTGTGGGTTTTGTGGGTTTCAGATTTGAAAATTTTAGCTCAAAACTTATGGTTTTGTGTCACCCACTTGCTAACCTTGTATTGGAAAAGCAACACGTCCAGTATACTTGCTCAGTATATTACCTTTCGGTAAACTACCGTCCGGTTGTAAAGGAAACGTTGAACAAGCAACTGTTAAGGCAATGTCCCGTGACATGCTTTTGATTATGGTCTATATCGTGTCGGATGCAATTACTATTCTTTGTAGGAGCAATAGTAAAGATCACCCTATAGTTTTTCGGTCTGGCACAAGATCCTGTCTTCGACCATGCTATGCAACCACCATTCTTACGGTTGACACCCGATTTGGTTCAGGTGACCTAATGAATTCCAAATGAATTCCTAGAATTTTACGTTCAATGGTAATGAACGCATTGAAAATAAGGTTTTCGGAAAACAAATTGGTTTGTAATTTGATCAAAATATTTTCTCGTTCAAGCTCGAGTTTAGATATCAACGAATTCCATGAGTTTGTAATTCTCAATCTTTAAGGTCAATCCCAAGGATTGAGTAATATCAGTCTTAAAAGCTGATTTTTGATCTTTTATGGAGATTATCCTTTCTGGGGATCTGATTCATTAGTCTTATAAGCTAATTTGCACGGTGCCCCCCATTGTACGAGACAGATCCTCTCATGGTTAGGATAAATCTGACCACTTGGTGACCCTGTTTGATGCTGAGGTCCGTAGATTTCCAGCTGATTTTTGAGAAAACTTTTCAAGGTTTTTCGTAGTCTCTACAACTGGTCTGGACGACAACTTCCTGACCTAAATCAAGAAGCGCGTGTCTTTTTTTTTTCTCGGAAGACTTTACTTCCTTTTGAATTCCATTTATATTACAATAAACTGGGTAAAACTGATTAATATCATTCAAAACAAAAGTATTTTCAATTATTTGTACAAAAATATGTGATATATGTTCTAAATAACTTGGTAAATTTTTCCCACACTTGGCTTTTATTTTATTTTATTTTCTTTGCCTTTTTATTCTCTTCTATTCCATTTTAAATGAATTCTAACATTTTGGGTTATTTCTCAATTTATGTCCTTTACGAGGTAACAATAATTTCGGTGTTAACACCTAGTTTTATCGTTCATAAATATGTATAAGCATGATTTTGAATTCATTTATTTGAAAATTTTAAAAAAAAATTCTAGAATTGGGTAGTCAGTATATAAGACTAGGGCTGTTCTTTATTATCAGAGAGCACTAGATTCTAATACAACTACTGCGTTACTAGTATTTTTAATGGTAACCAAGTGTTAAAATTTTAAAACCCGAAAGAATTTAACTCCTTCCCACACTTAAGATCTTACAATGCCCTCATTTGTAAGAAATCAGTAACAATTTAAATTATTGAGGGTGATTAGCGTAGAAAAATGATTAAATTTTACCAAAGTTTCCAAACATATTGTTGTTTGTGTTGAATGATAAATAGTGCACATCATTTGTTCATTCCGTCTGTTGTTACATCACACTTGTTTTTCGTTTTGTCGTCAAAATTAATAGCTATTGCTGAACTTAATGACAGTCTTTGAAAATGCGCTGTTTTACCCTGTTGTGTACATGAGATAAAATACATACAATACAAATATAAACATGCATGGTAATTTGAAATGGGACTTAATATCCCACTTTCAAATTACAAAAATGAAATATTAGTACAAAATAATAAAAATATTAAACATTACATTAAAGTATCAAAATGTTAAATGTTTAGCATAAATAAAAATAATAAAAGAGAGGACATCACCAATGGAACACTGTTGATTTGGATAGGGGTTCCAGTTCATATCGTCGTTCGGGTTCCATGGTTGGTGATAGGTGTTCTGGTATGCTTGATTGGGGTCGTACAAGTCATAGGGTGGTCGCATATCGGGCTGATGTGGAGGATAAAAAGCAGGCCGAGTCAGATGTAGTTATTTGATACCTGATATGATAGCTGGCTCATGATTTGGTGCTGATGAACTTGCCAGCTATCGTGTTGGCATCGCCTGGAAGTTTCATACTCATTCGCGGCTTGCCACTGCTCATACCGACGATGCCTATCCTCATTAGTCATTTCTACCTCATCTATATGCTGGAAAACGTCAGTAGCACTATCCCTAATGACATCCCTAATGTCATCCGCATCCTCCATCTCATCATCCGAACCCCTCTCTACCTATAGATGGCGGCCCTGATATTGTACTGCCTGATTGCGTCTCCTAGTCAATACATTTGCCCCTTGATAGACTTGCAAACCTAAAGTCTCTTCCTGTTCCCTACATACCATCATCGGACCCCCTTGATCCCTATCTACACCTAAGTACTCTCCAATGAGAGTAACAAAAATACCTCCTCCTATTATTCCCCCTTCCTGTATTCCTTCCACCATTTTGGACAGATAAAAACCAACACAGTAGGGGATATTAACAAAGCTTCTAGTGTTTCGAATGCACTTAAGGTAAAATAAATCGTGTAAGGTCATTTTCTCCTTATTGTTACCTCTTTGTGTAATCAAATTTGCTAAGAATCTATGTATTATACGAAGCTTGGCTTTATTAATATCTAAATAGGAGTGTCTTCCTCCCCGCGTAAACACATTAAAATTTGACATACGCCTCCAGATGGCGTTAGCGTCAAAATTTCTATCTACTCGCTCACCATGATAAATCAAATTTGTACAATCAGGTGATAGTAATTCAGTGGGAGTGTAAATCTGTAAAGCCCTGGCCATGTCCAGCATGTACATCCTGTACATCCTACGTCCAAATAAAAATCTAAGAAAACTCTTATCATCTAACCTATCTACATCCTTATTAAAAGCTATAGAACTCATAAGCTCAACACACCATTCTTTATATACAGGCTTACGAGTGGTAAATAAACGTTCCCAATCGGGAAAAGAAGAGTTGCCATACCTTTGGATTAGATGCTGCCTAACTGGGTTAGCTAGGCGGACCCTTTCCAAAGGCTCCCAATCTATTACCCTTGGTACTTCTACATTTTTGGTACAAAGCTTAAATTTGTTACTTTGGTACGTCGGGTAATCTCTCCAACTTCTATCAATCCTTAAATTGGGATGCAACTGTTCTTCATGAATTGTTGGGTGTTCTACTATATGGTGAGCGGGAAATACTATGTAAGCAATAAAAAATTGTGGATCCGGCTCATAGTATGGTACGTGTTGATCATCATGTTGTTGTTGTTGTTGTTCCTGTTGTTGCTTCGGTTCGTGATATTGCATCTCTGGCTGTGGTTCCGGAGCAGGTTACCTAGATGATGATGATGCACCATCAGTATCGGTATTTCTCTGCAAAACACATTAAACACAAAATTTGTGCATCCAAATATGCATTAGTGTTAGCAAAATAACAAATTAAAACAATTACAATAACATGTTTAATCCATATTAAACTTATACTCATTTTCATATTTGTATCAATTCTACACTTTTTCAAATAAGCATACATTAAAATGTTTACAAAGTTCATAAGCATTCAACTCAAATAACATGTCAAAATAATCATTACTAGCAATTAAACAAGTTTTAAATGGCATTTATATCAAATTAATCAAATTCATGAATTTTAGACTTAAAAAGTCCACTTTAATTCTCAAAAATCATGTTTAGGATCAATGTTTGGATCATTTAGCTACCTAAACATGTTACACTACTTAATTTAGCACTAATTCATAATAAAAATTGGCCATAACCTGTTTATATCAAAAAGCCCCAAATTGCTCAAGAACACAAACCCTAGATTTCTAAAATTTTTGAAGTTTTTGGCTTCAAATCATGTTAAATAGCATCAATCTAGGTTATACATGCATAATATACTAACAATTTAACTCTAATTACACTAGAAATTAACAAAATTAAATTAGGTAAAATTTAGCTCAAGAACACTAAAATTCAAATTTAAAGAGTTTTAGGGTGAAATCTTTACCTTCTTTAAAAAACTTCTGAACAATTTCATGATTAAAGCGGATTATAGCAAGAAATTTGGTTGATTTTGATGAAAAATTTATGATTTTAGGTGATGTTTGGGAGTAAATTGCGTTTGTGTGTGTGTTGTTGGTGAGAATACAGAACTAGCTCGCTGGCCTTTTGTTTCTGCCTAGATTTAGGGGGTCATGCGACCGCATGAGTTTAGTGAGGAAACCCCATGCGATCGCATGGGGTCTGATTCTTTTTTTTTCTTTTTTTTTTATAAAACCTTTGACTAATAAAACAAAAATTAAATTAATTAAAATTTTGTTTCTTTTAAGAATGAGGGCATTTTGGATCGTTGTCCTAGTTCGTCTCTCAACAAAATTTTAAAATTTGTTGTTTTAAAGCGATGTTTTAAAAGCAAAGATTTTTGGATTTTTTTTAATGTTTTTGGCATACTTTAAATCAATAAGACTAAAAATAATGATAATAAAATTTCTCGTCCCGCCTTCGGGTAAAGCAATTTCGGTTCAACGACCTAGTCTTCAACTCACGATAAATTTTAAATATTAAAATTTTAACTTAATGAAATAAAGTAAATTTTGTTTTTAAATTCACACCAAACATAAATTTAAAATGCATAAAATTAAAAATTTATATAAATATCATTAATATATTTATACATTAATTTTACAAACTTATATTGAAAATATTAATTGTTAAAATATTTAAAAACTTAAATATATTGATTTAAAAAGATTTACAATAATAATTTAATATTAATTTAAAATTAAGGTAAAAATTAAAATTAAAAATCTTTTTGGTCTTTTATCCAACTTTAATCAATCAAATATTAACAAAAATATACGCCCCTCTTTTGGGTAAAGTAATTTCGGTTCCATAACCTAGTTTTACTCTTGACGAATTTTTGAAATATTTTGGGTTGATTGATTAAAGATATTTATACCTTAAGAATAAACGGTAAATTTCGCAGTGATGTAATAAATTTTTGTATGATATCAATAATTTCGGTTTCGCGAACCTAATTTTATTGAATATCAATTTAATACTTTATAGCGAACGATTCAGCGTTTATTATCAAAAGGTTAAAAGCAATAAATAAAATAAAAACTGTACATACTTACCATTGAGAAAGAATTCTCAGAGACCTGCTTTAGTCGACTCATAGGAGAGTTGTGTGATTTGATTTTCCATAGCTACATAAGCGTAACCTGGATTCTTCAATAACTTTTTTTCTAAACATATGAACGGTCCTTCTCTGCATAGAGTAGCAAATTCGGTATTTGAATATGTTTGATTGTTCGAACATTTACCTTCGTGTGACCATTTTCCGCATTTATGACATCTTTCAAGGTGTCGTGCTCTTCTTTTTGTTGCGGATTTTGATTTTCCTTTACTAAAATGTGTCTTATGATGATCTTTCCTGAGTTCTTTCCTTACTTCATCCATTTTTTCTCTTATGAATGATACCAGTTCACTCGGGAAGCTATTATTATTACGTTTAGTAATCATAACGTGTAGTAGTAGACCATGGTTCAGATTAAAGGAATTCTTCATCTCGTAAAACCTAAAAGAAATAAAAATTCAGAATGGAGGGAGAAGACTAGTTCTTTATGGTCTGCTAGGGAAAGACCATTCGGATTCTATTCTCGAGAACTACACGAAAACAGAATATCTAACTTTAACAGAAAAACATATTACCCTTAAAAGATTCGAATCTTCCCACACTTAGTTAGCTGTGGTATTGAAATTGTGATTAACTTCATCTTCAACTTCCATTGGATTATCTATGTAATGTTTAACTCTGTGACCATTAACTTTAAATTCAATCCCATTTGAATTTATTAATTCTACTGTTCCGTATGGGAAAACTTTTTTGACTATGAATGGTCCAGACCATCTTGATTTCAATTTTCCAGGAAATAGCTTGAATCGTGAATTGAAAAGAAGAACTCTGTCTCCTTCTTTAAATTCTTTTGAACTTCTGATTCTTTTATCATGCCATTTCTTCATTCTTTCTTTATAGATTAACGAATTTTTGTATGCTTCATGTCTCAATTCTTCTAATTCGTTTAATTAACTTAATCGTAGACGTCCAGCTTCATGCAAATCAAGATTACATGTCTTCAAAGCCCAAAATGTTTTGTGCTCAATTTCTACTGGAAGATGACATGATTTTCCGTAAACTAGTCTAAAAGGTGTGGTACCAATTGGAGTTTTGTAGGCTGTTCTAAAAGCCCAGAGTGCATCCTCCAATTTATTGGACCATTCCTTCGGATTTGATCCTACGGTTTTCTCTAGAATACCTTTTAATGCTCGGTTGGTATTTTCAACTTGTCCACTTGTTTGTGGATGATAAGCGGTTAAGATTTTATGAGTTACTCCATATCTTTTAAGAACTTTCTCAAGTTGATAATTACAAAAATGAGTATCCCGGTCACTTATTAAAGCTTTCAGTGTTCCAAACCTTGCAAAAAGACGTTTTAAGAAGTTGACTACAACTCGTGCATCGTTAGTTGGGAGAGCTTGTGCTTCCGTCTATTTAGATACATAATCAATGGCAACGAGATTGTAGAGATTATTATGAGATTTTGGAAATGGACCCATAAAGTCAATACCCCAAACGTCAAATACTTCACATACTTGAATGACATTTTGTGGCATTTCATCACGTTAACTTATTTTTCCGGCCCTTTGACAAGCATCACAGGATTTACAAAGAAGGTGCGAGTCTTTGAAAATTGTAGGCCAATAGAATCCAGCGTCGTAGACTTTTCTTGCTGTAAGTTGAGGCCCATAATGCCCTCCTGTTGGTCCTGTGTGACAATGGTTTAAGATTTGACTGGCTTCATCCCCGAATATGCATCGGCGTATTATTCCATCGGGACAACTTTTAAACAAATATGGATCTTCCCAAAAATAGTGTTTTATATCACTAAAGAATTTCTTTCATTTTTGGTACGACAACTCTTTTTCAAGGAATCCACATACTAAGTAGTTTACATAGTCTGCAAACCATGGAATTTCATTATAATCGATCTTCAAAAGATATTCACCAGGAAAGTTATCTTGTATGGCTGATTCATTTAGAACTTCTAATTCGGGATTTTCAAGACAAGAAAGATGATCAGCGGCGAGATTCTCTACTCTTTTTTTGTCTCGGATACAACGGATTAATCGTGGTTTGGCATCTTTTTTTGAAAATAGATATCTAAGAGCAGAATGGTCGGTATAGACCACCGTTTTAGCTAGAATGAGATATGAACTAAATTTGTCAAAAGCAAAGACAATAGCAAGGAGTTCTTTTTCAGTAGTTATGTAATTCGTTTGTGCTCCTTGTAACGTCTTACTAGCGTAATAAATAGGTTGAAATCTTTTTTCAATCCTTTGACCTAAAACGGCTCCCATTGCAAAATCACTTGCATCGCACATGAGTTCAAATGGTAGATTCCAATTTGGAGTTATCATGATCGGCACATTAGTGAGTTTTTCTTTAAGAATATTAAAAGATTTGATACATTCATCCAAAAAGATGAATGGAGTATCCTTTTCTAGGAGTTTATTCATAGGAGTGGCAATTTTAGAAATTTTTTTTATGAAACGTCGGTAAAAACCGGCATGCCCTAGAAAACTCCTAACTCCTCTAACATTGGTGGGATGTTGAAGTTTAGCAATTACATCTACTTTAGCTCCATCCACTTCAATTCCTTCCTTTGAAATTTTATGACCAAGAACGATGCCTTCTTTAACCATGAAATGGTATTTCTCCCAGTTAAGTACTAGATTTGATTTCTTGCATCTAATAAGCATTCGTTCAAGATTAACTAGACATGATTCAAATGTATCACCGAAGACTGAAAAGTCATCCATGAAAACTTCCATGCATTCTTCTATCATGTCATGAAAAATCGCCATCATGCACCTTTGAAAAGTTGTAGGGGCGTTGCAAAGTCCAAGGGCACGTGAATGTGGTTTTCTCTTGGTCCTCGGGTGCTATTGGAATTTGAAAGTATCCGGAGAAGCCGTCAAGAAAACAATAGTAACTATTTTCGGCTAATCTTTCCAACATTTGATCAATGAACGGTAAGGGAAAGTGATCTTTTTTGGTGGCGTCATTTAATTTTCTATAATTAATACAAACACGCCATCCTGTTACAGTCCTAGTAGGAATAAGCTCATTTTTTTCATTTGTGATGACAGTCATGCCACCCTTCTTAGGTACGCATTGAACTGGGCTTACCCATGGACTATCAGAGATTGAATAAATTAAACATGCATCTAGCAGTTTAATAATTTATTTCTTAACAACATCTTGCATATTAGGATTTAGTCTTCGTTGGCGTTACACATAGGTTTTATGACTTTCTTCCATAAGGATTTTATGTTTGCAATAAGAAGGACTTATGCCTTTAATGTCATGAAGCTTCCATGCAATAGCTGGTTTATGAGCTTTTAGCACAGAAATGAGTTGAGATTTTTCATTTTCCGTAAGAGAAGACGATATTATTACAGGTAATTCAGATTTACCATGTAAATAAGCGTATTCCAAATGGGTTGGAAGTGGCTTTAACTCTAATGTCGGTGGTTCTTCTATCGATGATTTGTATCGATATCTGTCTTCCTCTTTTAGCATTTGAAGTTCTTCTGTTGTTTGTTCGTATTCATTAGCCATAAGTACGGTTAACATTTCAGCTTCATCAATTGGTTCAGTTCCTTCTCCTAAAGAACATTCTCCTGTTCCTTGTAATTCTGGAAATTCTTCTAACAATTCTGCATGTGAATCTATAGTTTGAATATAATAACATGTATCATCTGCAGATTGCGGTTGTTGCATGGCTCTATCAACAGAAAAGTTAACACTCTCGTCCTCTATACTTAGGGTCAATTTTTTTACCGAACACGTCTATTATTGCTTTAGCCGTGTTTAAGAATGGTCTTCCTAATATGAGAGGAACTCGAGAATCTTCTTCCATGTCTAGAATAACAAAATCTACTGGAAATACTAAAGTACCAACTTTAACTAGCATGTTCTCCATTATCCATCTAGGATATTTTATTGATCGATCGGCTAGTTGTATGCTTATTCGTGTTGGTTTCAGTTCTCCGAGGTCTAGTTTAGTGTATAGTGAATACGGCATTAAATTTATACTAGCACCTAAGTCTGCCATTGCTTCTATTGAACTAAGACTACCCAGAAAACATGGAATTGTGAAACTTCCTGGATCAGATAATTTTTCTGGTATCTTATTCAACAACACTGCAAAACAATTAGCATTCATAGTAACAGCCGAGAGTTCTTCCATTTTCTTTCTATTTGTGATTAGATCTTTCAGAAATTTAGCATATCTTGGCATTCCTGAAATCACATCAATGAAAGGAAGATTGACGTTTATTTGTTTAAACATATCCAATAATTTGGATTGCTCGGCTTCAAGTATTTCTTTTCTCATTTTACTTGGGTAAGGAAGCAGTGGTTGGTATGGTTTAACATAAGGCTTTGTCTTAACTGTGCTATCTTCATTAACCTTTTCAACTACCGGTTCTTTTTCCTTTTCTTGCTCAAATTGTGGTTCTTGTGGAGTAGGAGTAGAGTCATCAGAAATTACAGGTATTTTAGGTGGTTTAAGTGTAATACCACTTCTTGTTGTAATGGCTTTAGATGTTTCATTCCGAGGGTTAGCATTTGTATCGCTAGGTAGACTTCCCGATTTTCTTTCACCTATCAATTTTGCTAGGTTGCTTACTTCTTGTTCCAGATTCTGAATCGAAGCTTGTTTATTTCTAAATGCTTGAGCATTTTGTTCATTCGTTTGTTTCTGAGATGTGAAAAATTGAGTTTGAGATTCAACTAGCTTCGACATCATATCTTCTAAATTTGGCATTTTATCATCGGTTTGTGGTGGTTTATTTGGAAAAATAGGCCTTTGCTGGTTGTAAGTATTATTAGATACTTGTTGATTGCTAGGACCTTGTTGGTTGTTGTGTGGAACATTTCGGTTATAATTCTGGTTTTGAATGTAGTTTCGTCTTGGCGGTTGATAATTATTCTGATAATTATTTCCAGGCCTTTGGTTCATGTATGAAACATTCTCTCTTTGATCCATTGTTTGTTCAATACTATGACAATCTTTTGTCAAATGTGGTCCTCCACACTGCTCACAACTAATTCGTATAACGTGAATATCTTTAGTCATCTTTTCCATTCGTCTCTCGAAAGCATCTATCTTTGCGGAAATGGAATCAAAGTCATGGCTAGAATCGGCTCTAGCCGCTTTAGATGATCTAACGATATCTTTTTCTTGATGCCACTCATGTGAGTGGGAAGTAGTGTTATCAATAAATTTGTGAGCTTCAGTTGCGGTTTTCTTCATAATGGAACCACCAGCTGTTGTGTCGATGTCTTTTCGTGTAGCAACGTCGCATCCTTGGTAGAATATTTGCACTATTTGATAAGTATCTAAACCGTGTTGAGGACATCCTCTCAACAACTTTCCGAATCTTGTCCACGCCTCATATAGAGTTTCATTTAGCTTTTGTGTGAACGTAACAATTTCTCCTTAAAGTCTCACGGCTTTAGATGCCGGAAAGAATTGTTTAAGAAATTTCTCAACTAAGACATCCCATGTATCAATAGCTCCTTCAGGTAACGATTCTAACCAATCTTTGGCTTCTCTCTTTAAAGTCCAGGGAAACAACATGAGATAGATCTGTTCATCCTCAACTTCTCTGATCTTAAATAGAGTACAAATCCTATTAAAGGTTCGAAGATGTTCGTTTGGATCTTCCTTCGGCGTACCACTAAATTGGCATTGATTAGTTACCATGTGTAGAATTTGTCCTTTGATTTCATAATCTGGCGCATTAATTTCTGGTTGAGTAATTGCGTGACCTTGGCCAGTGCGTTTAGCTCTCATTCAGTCTTCCATACTTAGAGGTTCCAGATTTTGCATGATTGAAATTGTTGAATCTGAATCACTAGAGGATTCTGATTTAATGATTTCTTCCTCGACAATCTCTGGATGAGTGATTTATGGTTCAGGAGAAATGATTAGTGGTTCAGGGTCTCTGAATTGTCCCTGAATATCCTCCGGATTCTCAATTGTGAGGTCGGGTTTTAAAAAAATGGATTATCGGAAATTTGAATTGGAGTACTTGGTCGACTAGATGACGATTCTAAAGAAAAATCAACGGCGACAATATTGGCTAGATGTCTTGATCGAGTTATAGGTGGTGAACGCATGAAAGGTGGTGAACGTTTTGCTCGGTGCATTCACTGAATATCATATTAGTTATAAAAGATAAAAATTATATAAGCTATCAAATTAATAGACTTTTCTGATTTTGCCTACGTTTCGAATAGCCAATAGATGCAGCAGGTAGCCAGGACCCTTTAAATCGGAAGCCCACAACTCGCCACTAACAAATCCAACTATTACTACGAACCAGAAAATTTAGGATGTCTATCAATTTAACAGCTTAAAATAATTTTCCGTTTTGAAATTTTAGAGAAGAAATAGAAAATTCTATGTCCTAAAAACTAGAGCGTCGAGAAATAAGAAAGAAAAAGAGTGCGTCGAAAAATAAGAGGTCGAAAAATAAGAGGTCGAAAAATAAAAGGTTGAAAAATAAAAATAAGAAAGAAAAGCGCCGAAACTCAAAAGTCTAAAAGCTAAATATTAAAAGTTGCGTCTAAAAGTATTAAAGCTTAAAAGGAATTCTATATCCAAAACGGCAATAACTTAAAAGGTACCAAAATCTATAAAATATTAACGCGATAAACGACGTCGTAAAATTTTAAAGCACCTAAATCTTAATCTAAAGAAAAAGTATTTAAGGGATTTTACGGCAAAGCCTAAAAATCTAGAAATATAGTAACTACGGCAAAAACTAAGTTTAAAACTAGTTACGAACGATAAAAATACAAATATTACGAATAAACGATTAAAATATACAATTTATAAAAAGAAATAAAAAGTACTAAAATTACAATTTTATAAAAATATTATTTTTATATTATTATTTTATAAAAGTATTAATTTTATGAATAATAAAACTAATTGAAACTTAAAAATACAAACTAAAATAAACTAAAACTTAATTATTAAATAACTAAACCCTAATTAGGGTTTTTAATAATAATAATAATTAATAATACTCCGTAATTAATTCTGTACGAGGAGTAGGTGTTGCGTGTCAGGATACCTCATGCGGTCGCATGGGTTTCAAGCACCCATCTCATGAGATCGCATGAGATGCAGGTTCAGTTTTGAGGCAGGCCAAAAATATGCAGGTTCAACCGAGTATTATTATTTTTTAACTTTTTTACTTTTTTTTTTACTTTTTAATCTTTACAAATTAATACAAGTAAAATTTATTAAAGTAAACTTAAATTTTTAAAAACTAAAGAAAAATACTTGTATACTTTATAAAAATATATTATCTTTTTATCTAAACACTTAAATAGATATATATACTTTTTTTTTATATTTTTGTATTTAAATATTTATATGAAAAATATTTTTACAAAAATAACTTAAAACTAAATTTTTTTTTATAGCGTTTCGCTTTCTGGTCCCCGACAGCGGCGCCAAAAATACTTGATGTTTTGCGAGGTGTATACGAAATAGTTATATTTTTACTACGAAACACTATTAAATACGATACAATTTTACACAAGTTATTTATTTATTTATAGAGTGGAAATACCTAAACCTTGCTACAACACTATAAGCAGTGTACCTAATCGTACAGTAGTGTAGTTTTTAGTAAGTCCGGTTCGTTCCGCCGGGAGCTAGCCAAGTTTAACTCTATATTTTATTTTAAACTATATTTGTATATATATATATATATATATATATATATATATATATATATATATATATATATATATATATATATATATATATATATATATATAAGTAGTATTATTATTATAAAAAGGGAGTTTTACCATTTAATGACCGGTTTGTCAATTTTATGTCTTAAGTCACAATTAAAACCTAATGTAAAATATTAAATATAAATATAACTTAATTTAAAGCGTAAAGTAAATAACAATAATTAAAGTGCAATAAATTAAAGTGCGATAAATAAAATGACGGTAAATAAAATTGCGATAATTAAAAGTACGATAATTAAAATGACGATAAATAAAATTGCGATAATTAAAAGTACGATAATTAAAAGTGCGATAAGATATAAAATAAAGGAATTATGCTTATTTAAACTTCTGTAATCATGATATTTGACGTGTTGATTTTAATTTATTACCATGGGTTAATTGTCCTTTTGTCCTGGATTATTCGATATGTCTATCTGGTTTTTGTCCATAACAGTCCATCAGTCATAAATATAAAGTGCGAGTGTCCTCGTCAAATTATTCTTATACCCGAAGTCAAATATTCCAACTATTTGGGGACTTAAACTGTAATAAGGTTTAATACATTGTTAATGATTACACCAGGTTATTGACTGTGTGCAATCCAAGGTTTTAATACTTTATTATCAATTACACCAAGTGTCCTTGTATGTAATCCACCCCTATTTTAATGAGTCCATTGACTATTAATCCATTCCCGTGTCCGGTTAAATGAACGATTATTAGTACTTATAAATATCCCGCCCATCGTGTCCGATCGAGTGTATGTGGTTATTTATAGATACGTCAAATTGTAAATCTCTATATTAAATTAACGAATTATCATTCAGTTAAACAAATATAAAGCCCATTAATAGTCTATAGTCCAATTTCCACAAGTTTCGATCTTTTGTCCAAACCCCAATTATGGTACAAATCCCAATTACCCCGTCTTTAATATTTAGTCCAACATCACGATTACTTCGATTTAAATAAGCATAATAATAACTTAGCTACGAGACATTAATTTAAAAAGGTTGAACATAACTTACAATGAGTATTAATCGTGTAGTGTTACACGGACAGAATTTTGACTTTAAAACCCGTAAAACATTCCTTTAAATAACCCAATTATTATTAAACTTAATTTAAAATTAAAATTATAATTAAAAATATAATTATGATTATAGAGGAAGAAGAAGAAAAAGGTGTAATTCATTCGTCCGAATTCGTTGCTTTTTATAGCACTTGGGCAGCTACAGGACTCCATGCGATCGCATGGAGTTTATGCCTTCAGGCCATGCGATTGCATGGCACCATTTTACAGCTCAGGATCTTTTGTTTGTAAGCTTGCCGACACTTATTTATATATATATATAATATATATATATATATATATATATATATATATATATATATATATATAATATATATATATAATTTTATATAATTATATATATATTATATTATATTTATATGCATAGTTGACTTGTCATTTTAGCTCCGTTGCGTCACGCGTTGAGAGTTGACTCTGGTCCCGGTTCCAGATTTTCGAACATCCTTTCGTACTATTTAATATCTTGTACTTTGCGTTTTGCGGCTCGTACTCTTGTAAATTTTAGATGTTTCTTATCAATAAATTGAACCACTTGGATTGTACTTTGTACTTTTTAGCATTTTGGTCGTTTGCGTCTTCAAATCGTCGAATTTGTCTTTTGTCTTCACCTTTTATTTTTTAAACGAATATCACTTGTAAATAGTATAATTGCAACTAAAAGCTTTTCTTTCTTGAAGGATAATGCTATGAAATATATGTTCGTTTTTAGCATTATCATAAGCGTATTCCAAATGGTTTGGAAGTGGCTTTAACTCTAATATCGGTGGTTCTTCTATCGATGATTTGTATCGATATCTGTCTTCTTCTTTCAGCATTTGAAGTTCTTCTATTGTTGGTTCGTAATCATTAGCCATGAGTGTAGCTAACATTTCAGCTTCATCAATTGGTTCAGTTCCTTCTCCTAAGGAACATTCTCCTGTTCCTTGTAATTCTGAAAATTCTTCTAACAATTCTGCTTGTGAATCAATAGTTTGAATATAATAACATGTATCGTCTGCAGATTGCGGTTGTTGCATGGCTCTATCAACAGAAAAGGTAACACTCTCGTCCTCTATACTTAGGGTCAGTTTCTTACCAAACACGTCTATTATTACTTTAGCTGTGTTTAAGAATGGTCTTCCTAATATGAGAGGAACTAGAGAATCTTCTTCCATATCCAGAATAACAAAGTCTACTAGAAATACTAAAGTACCAACTTTAACTAGCATGTTCTCCATTATCCCTCTAGGATATTTTACTGATCGGTCGGCTAGTTGTATGGTTATTCTTTTTGGTTTTAATTCTCCAAGGTCTAGTTTAGTGTATAATGAATATGACATTAAATTTATACTAGCACCTAAGTCTGCCAATGCTTCTATTGAACTAAGACTACCCAGAAAACATGGAATTGTGAAACTTCCTAGATCTGATAATTTTTCTGGTAGTTTATTCAACAGCAATGTAGAACAATTAGCATTCATTGTAACAGCCGAGAGTTCTTCCATTTTCTTTCTATTTGTGATTAGATCTTTCAGGAATTTAGCATATCTTGGCATTCCTGAAATCACATCAATGAAAGGAAGATTGACATTTATTTGTTTAAACATGTTCAAGAATTTGGATTGCTCGGCTTCAAGTCTTTCTTTTCTCATTTTACTCGGGTAAGGAAGCGGTGGTTGGTATGGTTTAACATAAGGCTTTGCCTTAACTGTGTTATCTTCATTAACCTTTTCAATTACCGGTTCCGTTTCCTTCTCTTGCTCAGGCTGTGGTGCCTATGTAGTAGGAATAGAGTCATCACAAATTACAGGCATTTCAGGTGGTTTAAGTGTAATACCACATCTTGTGGTAATGGTTTTATCTGTTTCATTTCGGGGGTTAGCATTTGTATCGCTAGGTAGACTCTACGGTTTTCTTTCACCTATCAACCTTGCTAGGTTGCTTACTTCTTGTTCCAGATTTTGGATAGAAGCTTGTTGATTTCTAAATGCTTGAGCATTTTGTTCATTAGTTTGTTTCTGAGATGTGAAAAACTGCGTTTGAGATTCAACTAGCTTTGACATCATATCTTCTAAATTTGGCTTTTTATCATCAGTTTGTGGTGGTTTATTTGGAAAAATAGGTCTTTGTTGGTTGTAAGTATTATTAGATACTTGTTGATTGCTAGGACCTTGTTGGTTGTTGTATGGAACATTTCAGTTATAATTATGATTTTGATTTGATTGTAGTTTGGTCTTGGCGGTTGATAATTATTTTGATAATTATTTTCAGGCCTTTGATTCATGTATGAAACATTCTCTCTTTGTTCCATTGTTTGTTCAATACTGAGACAATCTTTTGTCAAATGTGGTCCTCCACACTGCTCACAACTAATTCGTATTGCGTGAATATCTTTAGTCATCTTTTCCATTCGTCTCTCGAAAGCATCTAACTTTGCGGAAATGGAATCAAAGTCATGGCTAGAGTCGGCTCTAGCCGCTTTAGATGAACGAAGAATATCTTTTTATTGGTGCCACTCATGTGAGTGGGAGGTTGTGTTATCAATAATTTTGTGAGCTTCAGTTACGGTTTTCTTCATAATGGAATCAACAACTGTTGTGTCGATGTTTTTTCGTGTAGCAACGTCGCATCCTTGGTAGAATATTTGCACTATTTGATAAGTATCTAAACCGTGTTGAGGACATCCTCTCAACAACTTTCCAAATCTTGTCCACGCCTCATATAGAGTTTCATTTGGCTTTTGTGTGAACGTAACAATTTCTCCTTGAAGTCTCACGGCTTTAGATGCCGGAAAGAATTTTTTAAGAAATTTCTCAACTAAGACATCCCATGTATCAATCGCTCCTTCAGGTAACGATTCTAACCAATCTTTAGCTTCTCCCTTTAAAGTCCAGGGAAACAACATGAGATAGATCTGTTCATCCTCAACTTCTCTGATCTTAAATAGAGTACAAAACCTATTAAAGGTTCGAAGATGTTCGTTTGGATCTTCCTTCGGCGTACCACTAAATTGGCATTGATTAGTTACCATGTGTAGAATTTGTCCTTTGATTTCATAATCTGGTGCATTAATGTCTGGTTGAGTAATTGCGTGACCTTGGCCAGTGCGTTTAGCTCTCATTCAGTCTTCCATACTTAGAGGTTCCAGATTTTCCATGATTGAAATTGTTGAATCTGAATCACTAGAGGATTCTGATTTAATGGTTTCTTCCTCGACAATCTCTGGATGAGTGATTTGTGGTTCAGGAGGAATGATTAGTGGTTCAGGATCTCTGAATTATCCCTGAATATCCTCTGGATTCTCAATTATGAGGTCGGGTTCAAAAAATGGATTATCGAAAATTTGAATTGGAGTACTTGGTCGACTAGATGATGATTCTAAAGAAAAATCAACGGCGACAATATTGGCTAGATGTCTTGATCGAGTTATAGGTGGTGAACGTATGAAAGGTGGTGAACGTTTTGCTCGGTGCATTCACTGAATATCCTATTAGTTATAAAAGATAAAAATTATATAAGCTATCAAATTAATAGACTTTTCTGATTTTGCCCACGTTTCGAATAGCCAATAGATGCAGCAGGTAGCCAGGACCTTTTAAATCGGAAGCCCACAACTCGCCACTAACAAATCCAACTATTACTACGAACTAGAGAATTTAGGATGTCTATCAATTTAACCGCTTAAAATAATTTTTCGTTTTGAAATTTTAGAGAAGAAATAGAAAATTTTATGTCCTAAAAACTAGAGCATCGAGAAATAAGAAAGAAAAAGAGTGCGTCGAAAAATAAGAGGTCGAAAAATAAAAGGTTGAAAAATAAAAATAAGAAAGAAAAGCGTAGAAACTCAAAAGTCTAAAAACTAAATATTAAAAGTTGCGTCTAAAAGTATTAAAGCTTAAAAGGAATTCTATATCCAAAACGGCAATAACTTAAAAGGTACTAAAATCTATAAAATATTAACGCGATAAGCGACGTCGTAAAATTTTAAAGCACCTAAATCTTAATCTAAAGAAAAAGTACTTAAGGGATTTTACGGCAAAGCCTAAAAATCTAGAAATATTGTAACTACGGCAAAAACTAAGTTTAAAACTAGTTACGAACGATAAAAATACAAATTTTACGAATAAACGATTAAAATATACAATTTATAAAAAGAAATAAAAAGTACTAAAATTACAATTTTATAAAAATATTATTTTTATATTATTATTTTATAAAAGTATTAATTTTAAGAATAATAAAACTAATTGAAACTTAAAAATACAAACTAAAGTAAACTAAAACTTAATTATTAAATAACTAAACCCTAATTAGGGTTTTTAATAATAATAATAATTAATAATACTCCGTAATTAATTCTGTACGAGGAGCAGGTGTTGCGTGTCAGGATACCTCATGCGGTCTCATGGGTTTCAAGCACCCATCTCATGCGATCGCATGAGATGCAGGTTCAGTTTTGAGGCAGGCCAAAAATATGCAGGTTCAACCGAGTATTTTTTTTATTTTTTTTAATTTTTTTTACTTTTTAATCTTTACAAATTAATACAAGTAAAATTTATTAAAGTAAACTTAAATTTTTAAAAACTAAAGAAAAATACTTGTATACTTTATAAAAATATATTATCTTTTTATCTAAACACTTAAATAGTTATATATACTTTTTTTTATATTTTTGTATTTAAATATTTATATGAAAAATATTTTTACAAAAATAACTTAAAAACTAATTTTTTTTATAGCGTTTCGCTTTCGGGTCCCCAGCAGTGGCGCCAAAAATACTTGATGTTATGCGAGGTGTATATGAAATAGTTATATTTTTACTACGAAATACTATTAAATACGATACAATTTTACACAAGTTATTTATTTATTTATAGAGTGGAAATACCTAAACCTTGCTACAACATTATAGGCAGTGTACCTAATCGTACAGTAGTGTAGTTTTTAGTAAGTCCGGTTCGTTCCATAGGGAGCTAACCAAGTTTAACGCTATATTTTATTTTAAACTATATTTGTATATAAATATATATACAAGTAGTATTATTATTATAAAAAGGGAGTTTTACCATTTAATGACCGGTTTGTCGATTTTATGTCTTAAGTCACAATTAAAACCTAATGTAAAATATTAAATATAAATATAACTTAATTTAAAGCGTAAAGTAAATAACGATTATTAAAGTGCTATAAATTAAAGTGCGATAAATAAAATGACGGTAAATAAAATTGTAATATATAAAAGTACGATAATTAAAATGACGATAAATAAAATTGCGATAATTAAAAAGTACGATAATTAAAAGTGCGATAAGATATAAAATAAAGGAATTATGCTTATTTAAACTTCCATAATCATGATGTTTGACGTGTTGATTTTAATTTATTACCATGGGTTAATTGTCCTTTGTCATGGATTATTCGATATGTTCATCTGGTTTTTGTCCATAACAGTCCATCAGTCATAAATATAAAGTGCGAGTGTCTTCGTCAAATTATTCTTATACCCGAAGTCAAATATTCCAACTAATTGGGGACTTAAACTGTAATAAGGTTTAATACATTGTTAATGATTATACCAGGTTATCGACTGTGTGCAATCCAAGGTTTTAATACTTTATTATCAATTACACCAAGTGTCCTTGTATGTAATCTACCCCTATTTTAATGAGTCCATTGACTATTAATCCATTCCCGTGTCCGGTTAAATGAACGATTATTAGTACTTAGAAATATCCCGCCCATCGTGTCCGATCGAGTGTATGTGGTTATTTATAGATACGTCAAATTGTAAATCTCTATATTAAATTAACGAATTATCATTCAGTTAAACAAATATAAAGCCCATTAATAGTCCATAGTACAATTTCCACAAGTGTCGATCTTTTGTCCAAACCCCAATTATGGTACAAATCCCAATTACCCCGTCTTTAATATTTAGCCCAACATCACGATTACTTCGATTTAAATAAGCATAATAATAACTTAGCTACGAGACATTAATTTAAAAAGGTTGAACATAACTTACAATGAGTATTAATCACGTAGTGTTACACGGACAGAATTTCGACTTTAAAACCCGTAAAACATTCCTTACAATAACTCAATTATTATTAAACTTAATTTAAAATTAAAATTATAATTAAAAATATAATTATGATTACAGAGGAAGAAGAAGAAAAAGGTGTAATTCATTCGTCCGAATTCGTTGCTTTTTATAGCACTTGGGCAGCTACAGGACTCCATGCGATCTATATATATATATATATATATATATATATATATATATATATATATATATATATATATATATATATATATATATATATATATATATATATATATATATATATATATATATATATATATATATATATATATATGCATAGTTGACTTGTCATTTTAGCTCCGTTGCGTCGCGTTGAGAGTTGACTCTGGTCCCGGTTCCAGATTTTCGAACGTCATTTCGTACTATTTAATATCTTGTACTTTGCGTTTTGCGGCTCGTACTCTTGTAAATTTTAGACGTTTCTTATCAATAAATTGAACCACTTGGATTGTACTTTGTACTTTTTAGCGTTTTGGTCGTTTGCGTCTTCAAATCGTCGAATCTGTCTTTTATCTTCACCTTTTATTTTTTAAATGAATATCACTTGTAAATAGTACAATTGCAACTAAAAGCTTGTCTTTCTTGAAGGATAATGCTATGAAATATATGTTCGTTTTTAGCATTATCATAAGCGTATTCCAAATGGTTTGGAAGTGGCTTTAACTCTAATATCGGTGGTTCTTCTATCGATGATTTGTATCGATATCTGTCTTCTTCTTTCAGCATTTGAAGTTCTTCTATTGTTGGTTTGTAATCATTAGCCATGAGTGTAGCTAACATTTCAGCTTCATCAATTGGTTCAGTTCCTTCTCCTAAGGAACATTCTCCAGTTCCTTGTAATTCTGAAAATTCTTCTAACAATTCTGCTTGTGAATCTATAGTTTGAATATAATAACATGTATCGTCTGCAGATTGCTGTTGTTTCATGGCTCTATCAACAGAAAAGGTAACACTCTCGTCTTCTATACTTAGGGTGAGTTTCTTACCAAACACGTCTATTATTGCTTTAGCTATGTTTAAGAATGGTCTTCCTAATATGAGAGGAACTAGAGAATCTTCTTCCATGTCCAGAATAACAAAGTCTACTGGAAATACTAAAGTACCAACTTTAACTAGCATGTTCTCCATTATCCCTGTAGGATATTTTACTGATCGGTCGACTAGTTGTATGCTTATTCGTGTTGGTTTTAATTCACCAAGGTCTAGTTTAGTGTATAATGAATATGACATTAAATTTATACTAGCACCTAAGTCTGCCAATGCTTCTATTGAACTAAGACTACCCAGAAAACATGGAATTGTGAAACTTCCTGGATCTGATAATTTTTCTGGTAGTTTATTCAACAGCACTGCAGAACAATTAGCATTCATTGTAACAGCCGAGAGTTCTTCCATTTTTTTTCTATTTGTGATTAGATCTTTCAGGAATTTAGCATATCTTGGCATTCCTGAAATCACATCAATGAAAGGAAGATTGACATTTATTTGTTTAAACATGTCCAAGAATTTGGATTGCTCAGCTTCAAGTCTTTCTTTTCTCATTTTACTCGGGTAAGGAAGCGGTGGTTGGTATGGTTTAACATAAGGCTTTGCCTTAACTGTGTTATCTTCATTAACCTTTTCAACTACCGGTTCTGTTTCCTTCTCTTGCTCAGGCTGTGGTGCATGTGTAGTAGGAATAGAGTCATCAGAAATTACAGGCATTTCAGGTGGTTTAAGTGTAATACCACTTTTTGTGGTAATGGTTTTATCTGTTTCATTTTGGGGGTTAGCATTTGTATCACTAGGTAGACTCCCCGGTTTTCTTTCACCTATCAACCTTGCTAGGTTGCTTACTTCTTGTTCCAGATTTTGGATAGAAGCTTGTTGATTTCTAAATGCCTGAGCATTTTGTTCATTAGTTTGTTTCTGAGATGTGAAAAACTGCGTTTGAGATTCAACTAGCTTTGACATCATATCTTCTAAATTTGACTTTTTATCATCGGTTTGTGGTGGTTTATTTGGAAAAATAGGTCTTTGTTGGTTGTAAGTATTATTAGATACTTGTTGATTGCTAGGACCTTGTTGGTTGTTGTATGGAACATTTCGGTTATAATTATGATTTTGATTGTAGTTTGGTCTTGGCGGTTGATAATTATTTTGATAATTATTTTCAGACCTTTGATTCATGTATGAAACATTCTCTCTTTGTCCCATTGTTTGTTCAATACTGAGACAATCTTTTGTCAAATGTGGTCCTCCACACTGCTCACAACTAATTCGTATTGCGTGAATATCTTTAGTCATATTTTCCATTCGTCTCTCAAAAGCATCTAACTTTGCGGAAATAGAATCAAAGTCATGGCTAGAATCGGCTCTAGCCGCTTTAGATGAACGAAGAATATCTTTTTTTTTGGTGCCACTCATGTGAGTGGGAGGCTGTGTTTTCAATAATTTTGTGATCTTCAGTTGCGGTTTTCTTCATAATGGAACCACCAGCTGTTGTGTCGATGTCTTTTCGTGTAGCAACGTCGCATCCTTGGTAGAATATTTGCACTATTTGATAAGTATCTAAACCGTGCTGAGGACATCCTCTGAACAACTTTCCGAATCTTGTCCACGCCTCATATAGAGTTTCATTTGGCTTTTGCGCGAACATAACAATTTCTCCTTGAAGTCTCACGGCTTTAGATGCCAGAAAGAATCTTTTAAGAAATTTCTCAACTAAGACATCCCATGTATCAATCGCTCCTTCAGGTAACGATTCTAACCAATCTTTGGCTTCTCCCTTTTAAGTCCAGGGAAACAACATGAGATAGATCTGTTCATCCTCAACTTCTCTGATTTTAAATAGTGTACAGATCCTATTAAAGGTTCGAAGATGTTCGTTTGGATCTTCTCTTGGCGTACCACTAAATTGGCATTGATTAGTTACCATGTGTAGGATTTGTCCCTTGATTTCATAACCTGGCGCATTAATGTCTGGTTGAGTACTGGAATGACCTTGGCTAGTGCGTGTGGCTCTCATTTGGTCATCCATACTTAGAGGTTCCTGATTATCCATGATTGAATTTGTTGAATCTGAATCACTAGAGGATTCTGATTTAATGGTTTCTTCCTCGACAATTTCTGGTTGTATGATTTGTGGTTCCGGAGGAATGATTAGTGGTTCAGGATCTCTGAATTGTCCTTGAATATCCTCCGAGTTCTCAATTGTGAGGTCGGATTCAAAAAATGGATTATCGGAAATTTGAATTGGAGTACTTGGTCGACTAGATGATGATTCTAAAGAAAAATCAATGGCAACAATATTGGCTAGATGTCTTGATCGAGTTACATGTGGTGAACGTATGAAAGGTGGTGAACGTTTTGCTCGGTGCATTCACCGAATATCCTATTAGTTATAAAGATAAAAATGATATAAGTTATCAAATTAATAGACTTTTCTGATTTTGCCCACGTTTTGAATAGCCAATAGATGCAGCAGGTAGCCAGGACCCTTTAAATCGGAAGCCCGCAACTCGCCACTAACAAATTCAACTATTACTACGAACCAGAAAATTTGGATGTCTATCAATTTAACCGTTTAAAATAATTTTTCATCGAAAGTTAAAGAAAATAACAAGTCTATGTCCTAAAAACTAGAGCGTAGAAATGAGAAAGAAAAAGCGCGTCGAAAAATAAGAGGTCGAAAAATAAGAAAGTAAAGCGTCGAAACTTAAAAGCCTAAAAACTAAAAATTAAAACTTGCGTCTAAAGGTATTAAAGCTTAAAAGGAATTCTAAACGGAAAACGGAAATTACTTAAAAGACACTAAAATTTATTAAAACTAAAGCGATAAGCGACGTCGTAAAATTCTAAAGCGCCTAAATCTTAATCTAAAGAAAAAGCTCTTAAGAAATTTTACGGCAAACCTAAAAATCTAGAAATAACTACGGCAAAAACTATAACTTAAAACTAATTATGAACGATAAATATACAAATTGCGAATTAAACGAATAAAAAGATACAAAATATAAAACTTAAAGTTATAAAAATACAATTTTTATAAAAATATTATTTTTATATTATTATTTTATAAAAGTATTAATTTATAATTAATAAAACTAATTAAAACTTAAAAAATACCAATTTAATTAAAAACTAAAATTAAATATTAAATAACTAAACCCTAATTAGGTTTAATAATAATAATAATTAATAATAAAACCCTAGTCTGCGTAATTAACGATGTACGAGGTATCTGGCGTGTCAGAACATCTCATGCGAATGCATGAGTTCTATGTACTGCAGCCATGCGATCGCATGGCTTGCAGGTTCAGTTTATATGCAGGCCAAAATCGTGCAGGCTCAGATTTCTATTTTCTGTTTTTATTTTATAGAAAATACAATTTAATTAAAACTTAAAAAAAATTACTTATTAGTTTTTTGTAACTAAAAAAAATAAAAACTTTTTAATTTAAACACTTAAAAATATAGATATATATTTTTCTTTTTTTCTTTTTTACGTTTTTGTATTTTAATATTTAAAACTTCCTATATTTTTTTACAAAAATAGATTAAAAATAAATAAATAAATATATATATTTTAGAATATAGCGTTTCGCTTCAGCGTTGTCCCCGGCAGCGGTGCCAAAAATACTTAATGTGTGCGAGGTGTGGTACGAAATACTATTATATTTTATTACGAAATAATATTAAATACGATATTTTTATTACAAAATACGATACAAATTACACAAGTTTTAATTTATTTATAGAATGGATATACCTAAACCTTGCTACAACACTTATAGGCAGTGTACCTAATCGTAGAGTAGTGTAGTTTTTAGTAAGTCCGGTTCGTTCCACAGGGATACAACTGAGTTTTACGCTATATTTTTATTAACTATATTTGTGTGTGTATATATATATATATATATATATATATATATATATATATATATATATATATAGTACTATTATTATTATAAAAGGGGGGTTTTACCATTTAATGACCGGTTTGTCGATTTTAAGTCCTAATGCAAAATATTAAAAATAAATATAACTTAATGTAAAGTAAATGACGATAAATAAAAATGCGACAATTAAAAGTGCGATAATTTAAAGTACGATAAATAAAATGGCGGTAAATAAAAGTACGATGAGATAAAAAATAAAGGAATTATGCTTATTTAAACTTCCGTAATCATGATGTTTGACGTGTTGATTTTAATTTATTACCATGGGTTAATTGTCCTTTGTCCTGGTTTATTTGATATGTCTATCTGGTTTTTGTCCATAATAGTCCATCGGTCATAAATATAAAGTGCGAGTATCCTCGTCAAATTACCCTTATACCCGAAGTCAAATATTCCAACTAATTGGGGATTTAAACTGTAACAAGGTCTTAATACGTTGTTAATGATTACACCAGGTTATCAACTGTGTGTAACCCAAGGTTTTAATATGTTGTTAACAATTACACCAATTTTTCTTGTATGTAATCCACCCCTGTTTTAATGAGTCCATTGACTATTAATTCATCCCCGTGTCCGGTCAAATGAACGATTATTAGTATTTATAAATATCCCGCCCATCGTATCCGATCGAGTGTATGTGGTTATTTATAGATACGTCAAATTGTAAATCTCTATATTAAATTAACGAACTATCATTCAGTTAAACAAATATAAAGCCCATTAATAGCCCATAGTCCAATTTCCACAAGTGTCGGTCTTTTGTTCAAACCCCAATTATGGTCCAAAGCCCAATAACCCCGTCTTTAATATTTAGTCCAACATCACGATTACTTCGGCTTAAATAAGCATAATAATAACTTAGCTATGAGACATTAATTTAAAAAGGTTGAACATAACTTACAATGAGTATTAATCGCGTAGTGTTACACGAACATAATTTCAACTTACAAACTTAAAACATTCGATACTATAACCTTATTATTATTAACTTAATATTAAAATTATAAATATAAATTTAGATTGAGAGATTGAAGTAGAAAAAGGTGTACATAATTCGGCCGAAAACGTTGCTATTTATAGGACTTGGGCAGCTACAGGACTCCATGCGATCACATGGAGTTTGTTCTTCCAGGCCATGCGATCGCATGGCCAGCTGGATCACACCATATTGAGTTTAAAACATGGGCGACTTGCTTTTATTTAATATATAATATAATATATATAATTTTATATAATTATATATATATTATATTATATTCTTGTGCATCGTTGACTTGTAATTTTAGCTCCGCTGACTCGCGCATTGATAGTTGGTTCACGTCTCGGTTCCGAATTTTCGAATGTCCTTTCGTACGCTAAGAAATCTTGTACTTTGCATTTCACGGCTTGTACTCTTGTAATTTTTAGACGTTTCTTATCAATAAATTGAACCACTTGGATTGTACTTTGTACTTTTTAGCGTTTTGGTCGTTTGCGTCTTCAAATTGTCGAATCTGTCTTTTATCTTCACCTTTTATTATTTAAACGATAATTACTTGAAAATAGAACAATTGCAACTAAAAGCATGTCTTTCTTGAAGGATAATGCTATGAAATATGTGTTCGTTTTTAGCATTATGACAAACCATTTGCATGCATCAACCACAATATTTTGAAGCTATTCTTAAAGAAGAGCACTACAATACCAATGATAAATCTGGGTTGGGTTTTGATAGTCCGGGAACTTTGCTCTGAATCAAATCTGAAGTACCACCATGGGGTATGGTCTTGTGATGAATTTTGTTCGTCTTTCGAATGAAGACCTAAATGATGAAATCTATAGAGCCAAACAAATTTATTCTGAAGTTGATTTGACCAATGACCAGTTAAACAATTCTTATGAAACAGGAGAATCAACGTTTCTTACATGAGTCTGAGAAAATCATATATCAATTAACTTCAACATCATTGAATGATTCTTCATCATTTTCTTTTGAGTCAAGTTCAACTTCATATATTCCTTCATATAGTGTGGATACGTGTAAAACTCTCTTCAATTTGAAGCAAGACTTGAAATTACACAAAATAATGTCCTTTCAAAATGAAGGCCGTTTAATGAAGATCATTTTGGCTCTTAGGCATCATTCTAATGTTCTTGATAAGAAATTTTCCTCATATAAGGCATAACATGAGAATAATAAATGTGCATCGTATCTCTTGAAACCGAAAAACCACCTTGTCACAAGGTTGACATGACATCAGTTAAAACCCAAAATGATGACTACCCTGATAAATTAGAAGTTCAACACCAGGTCAACACAACATCAGTTAGTACCCATACTGATGATTCACTTGATATTCCAGATATGAAAACCAGTGATGAGGATTTCGATTTGTCAAATGTTGTTTATGGCACTGATAGAAAATTGAATGATTCTTATCCAAGCGAATTTGATGAGATCAAATTACGATTAGAAACACTCAAATCTACATGTTCAAAATCGTTAAATTCAATTGATCAATTTGATGACGATTTATGTTCCGTAGATAGTGATATTCCACCAACACGTAACTTTGATAAAAGATTTAAACAACCAACACTAGTTTTGTTAATCAATAGAACTGATCAAGATTTATCAAATGTTGATTTTCACACGGATAAAGATTATGTTGTGGTGGAATTCACTTCTGAATTTCCATTATCCTCGGTATATGACAAGGACACTAAAAAGGCCCACAAAGTATCCAAAACCAACAACGACTTGATTCTGGATGATCAATTTTTGGCTGACTTAAATAAACATCTTGAACTACGTCGCAACGAATTAGAAAATGAAGTTACGGCCAAAACGTCTATTTTTAATGTTCAACGTAAAACATATCAATCTCAAATTGATAAGATTGAAAAAGAAAACAAATGTTTACTTTCACCAAAGCTACCTAATTTCAAGCTCTCAACTCCAATTCCATGAAGCTCCATTTCCATCATTCATTCTCCATTTTAGTGTTTCTTTTCAATTTTGGTAGTAGCTTTTCTCCATTTTAGTTGTAATAATGAATGATTGTTATTTCTTTGATTTATTTCTTGTTTATGCAATGATTATAGCTTAGATTACTTGTGTTCATTTGATTTGTAAACTTGATGCTTGGATTTGCCCTAATTTATGAATTGGGTGTTTGAATGAGTTGATGATTATTGTGCTTGGTTGAAGATCAATTACTTTGATTATTGAAAGCTTTACTTTGATTATATAAGTTGCCTAGCTTTTATTAAGGATTTGATTAGTGAAGCAATTTGTACTTCAACACCTTTGGTGATGTAGATAAACAAATTGAGGATTTCAAGGGATTGAGTTCTTGGTTTGGTTTGGTTTTCAATTGGCTTTTATTCAACATGGTAGTGTTTGATTATCTTATGGGATTTTGATAATTAAAGGATTTTAAGGGATTTTAATCCAAAATCGAGTCTCAATGATTTTACTCAAAACATAGTTCGATCTTTCGAAATGAGTCTACGGGAGTTAACGAATTTCATTTAATTGAGGTTTTATGGATGTTGACGAATGAAAATGAAACTATTTGTTTAAACATTGTTGTGTAATGAATGAATTGAGTGAACCATGGCAAAAGGTGGAATAATCAAGTGGACACGTTTTTATCTTATTTGTTAATCTCTTTTAGTTTAAGTTTAGCTTAATCTACACTTGAACAAAACCCCCAACCAACTTAGGATAATTACTAGTGTTTTGAGATTCATGTAAATTGCTCCCTGTGGAATGAACCTTGCTTGAATACTTTCTAGTTGTTATAATGATCGGGTTATTGTTGCCCGGGCATTTGTATTAATTAGTTAAGTTACTTGATTAATGTTTTTATATTATTATAAGTTGGGAACACAAAATGACCACCATCAACTTTTTGGCGCCGCTGTCGGGGAGTGGTTTTTAATTGGATTTTGAAATATTTTCTAGTAGTTGTTCGATCCTTTTGTAAGAATATTCTTGCAAAAGTTACTTTTTGTTTATACTTGCTTGTATTCGAAAAACACTTGCTTGTTTTTGGTGTGATTAAGCTAGATGGCGGAGTATGATGCTTTGTGTGACTACTTGATGTCAAGAATCGCGAATTATGATCAACAATTAATGGGAGACTCAAGTCACATAGGTTTGGATAATGGTTATTTGGGCATGAATGATGACAATGGTTATATGGGCATGAATAATGAGTATGAAGGCATGAACGATGATAATGGTTATTTGGGCAACAATGGTGATTATTTAGGTATGAATGATGGTTATGGGTATATGAATGATGATTACATGTGATGGGTATGAATGATAATGGGTATATGGATTTGGCTCAAGCTAATGGTGAGACGGATGGTTATTGTGGTGCTTATGATGGTTGTTATCGAGACAGGGGTTATGATGATAGTTACATGAATGATTTCGCCCCCATTGATCAACCTTGTAATAATGGTCCTATTTCCAATTTTGACTTTATGAGTTAACCAATGGACTATTGTTATGAGGGGGATGACTCAACGTGGGATTCTTCTCAATTTCAATTTCAAAATCAACAATAAGAGAGAATAGATTTGAGGGAAATGTTAGAAATCCAACAAGCTTCAATTCAAATCTTAGAGAAAACCGTGAGTTCCATTCTCCCTTTAGTTGAAGATTTTGTATCCACTACCATTTCACTACCCACTTCACCCATAGTCTCTACTTCTCGGTCAAGAAATTGGGTCTTTTATGATGACGATGATGATGATGTAAGTTTTTATGCCAAGACCGAAGTAGTAGAGATTGCACAAGTACTAGAATCTTCGATAATCAATGATGAACAAAAGAATGAAGATGATGATAAGGATAATGATGAAGGTGAAAATGATGGTAAAGAGTATGATGAAGAAGTTAGCGAGAGTGACGAGGAAGATGTTGAAGTGAGTGAAACTTTTACAACATCCAACGGTTTTACAATCCATGACAATCCACTTGGTGATGGCAAGTATGATAGTGATGATGAAGGAAGTGAGGTTGAGAATATCATACCTAAAACTTTTAAAGTGTATAACAATCCTCTCGGGTATGGTATAGATGATTTTTAGGAGGTTTTACAACCCGAGGTTGATGATTCATGTTTGTGTGAGCCGATTAAGAAAGCGAACCTTGTGTTCAAAACTGTTTTTTGGAAGAGAGTCAATTGTTGACTCTTGAGTTGGTTCAATCTTCTTCATGCTAACAAATAAGATCCTCTTAGATTTCATATACACCACCCTAGGGGTTAATGATTGGCTCACTCTCTCGATTCATGGAACTTTTTCCACCGATTTCACATGCCGTCCGATAAAGTGTGGGGGAGAACCACCCTGATGAGGAAATTGAGAAGACGGGGACGAGTCAAGATATAGACACGTTAATTAAAATCAAGAATCAAGAAGGAAGTTTGACAATGCGAATATGTCAAGAAAATTTCATGCAATTTGATGAATACTTGTGGAAATGACTTTTTTTTATCGGGTATCTCTATTTCTCTTCCACTTTTTTATTTTGTCCTCTCGAATTTATTATGTTATTTCGATTCCATGTAATGAGGGCATTACATGATCTCAAGTGTAGGGGGAGAGATAAATTCTCGTAGACTTATTCTTAAATAAAATTATGACCTAATTTTAAAATTTTTCTAAGTGTTTTGTTGAAAAGCTTTGCTCAAAATTAAGCCATAACTTACCTTGTTTTGAATGGTTAAAGTTCCATTCAATTATGGTACCAAGTTTCAACTTGAACGGTTAAAGTTCCATTCAAGTGTGGAGGAAGTAAGTCTTCCATGTTTGTTTCAAAAACCCAAGTGTTTAAAGCCTCAAGCATTAACACTTCCTGTGACGCCCCGTACAAAATCAACGTGTACGGATCATCAATAACAGGATCATTACACGGTTACAACACTATATGCTGTTTTAAAACAAGTTTTACATTCATGAAAAGATAACGTTTTTACCAACGTCAAATGTTTTACAAAAGATAACGTGCTTCTATGAATAGAAAGCATTAACATAAGTACGTGACACAAAGGTCATTAAAAAACCATTGTTCAAATGTAACATAAGTTTTGAATGCAAAGTAAAAGTTCCATGATTGAGACATCTCTAAACAATGCAACAGAAGTCTAACACAGCGAGTCTATAACAGCGGAAGCAATCATCTAAGCACCTGAGAAATAACATGCTTTAAAATGTCAACACGAATGTTGGTGAGCTATAGTTTGATTGTAATCAGCAATGTAATGTAGACCACGAGATTTCAGTGCTTCAAATCAGCATTTCAAATCAGTATGATAAAGTATATGCTTATCCGTGGGCACCTGGTAACTAACTTAACAAGTAATATAAATATCACCCCCTAAAAGTACACTTGGCGAGTGCGTAAGCTTACGAATTATTAAACACCCGTTAAATGTTAGCGCTACTAGCCCGAGTGGGATGTCAAACCCTATGGATCTATATCTAAGATTCGCGTCTACCGGTTCAAAAACCAATAGTTAAACGTTACCGAGCTAAAGGGAATGTTTGTGCCGTTATATTACCCACACATATATAAAGTTTAAGTACTCGTGTCTAGTATGTAAAACATAAAAAGCGCATGTATTCTCAGTCCCAAAAATAGTTAAAGTAAAAAGGGAGCTATAACTCACAGTGAATGTGCGGTAAAATCGATACAAAAATGTAAGCAAGTAGTAAGTCGGTCCAAACAAGTAAGTTAGTCGATCCCAAAGGTCCTCAACCTAAGTCAATGGTTACTAAGTCAGTAAATCGTCCCCAAAAGTTTAAAAGTAAATAAGTTAAGTCTTAAGTATCATCATCATCATCATTCGTAGAAGATAAAGTAAGTTTTCAATAAGAATGGAAGTCTAAACGAAAGGCTGAATTTGATCAGCTGCTACGACCTCTATATAAACTGAAAAGATACGCGGATAGTGGCCAAGGCTCCGTATGTGAGTCCTCTTACCGCTGTCAAATTTTCAGATCCTAACTCGATTTTGTTTGACCGTGGCGGCGGTTCAAGCGCGAGTAGGTCAGAAATTTCAGCACGTCGCTATAAAGGCGTAGTGATTTTCGGAAGGCTATAAATCCTAAACCGTATATCGGATTTAGGCGAGTCTTAAAAGAAAAGTCATCTACTCGAACTGAACTATCTGGAAAGTCCCAGGAGTCTGATCAGACCCTAGAAAATAGAAAACAAGTGCTCCAGTGGGTTTCTTGGTGTTTGATGCTCATCACGGTTCTCATCCTTGATGCGTATAAGCCTCAAGTGTACAACTCTTGATGTTTTAGCATCACTTTAACCAAGGTTTAACCACCAAAACACAAGGTCAAGACTAAGAAATGAAATACAACTCACTTAAGAGTTTTAGATGGATGATGAACCAATGTTACAACATGTTCTTAGTCTCAACACAAATACAAGTTCTATTCAAAATTCAAAGCTACAAACTTTGATTCAAATCAAACAAGCAAGAACTTAAGTTACATAAATTAGGTCAAACAAAGTAATGAAACCCTAAGCTAGAAAGTTTGGATCCCTTAACAATAATTATGAGATTTCAAAGCTAGAAAGCTTGAATCTTTTATGTCTTTGAAGATCTTTAAAGCAAGAAGCTAGATCTTCAAGTTTCATGAAGATCATAAACACAAGTTTTGATCTTTTAGCAAAAACAAAGTGATCTTAAGCTATAAAGCTTAGATCCATCAAAGTAATGAAGATCCAAAGCTATAAAGCTTGAATCTTTTATGTTCTTGAGGATCTTTAAAGCAAAAGGTTAGATCTTCAAGTTTCATGAAGATCATAAACACAAGTTTTGATCTTTTAACAAAAATAAAGAGATCATAAGCTAGAAAACTTAGATCCAACAAAGTAATGAAGATTCAAAGCTAGAAATCTTGAATCTTTTATGTTCTTGAAGGATTCAAATCAAAGTTTGAATCTACAAGATTGACAAGATCAAAAAGCTAAAAAGCTTGATCTTTATGATGATGATGATGTCATGATTAAGAAGAAAAAAAAAAGAAGAAGAAGAAAATTTAAAACTTACAATTTTAGTGTGAGAAAGACTAGAGAGAAAATTAGAGAGTAAGTGTGTGTAAAATGAGAATGAAATCAAGTGTGAAATGAAGGATCAAGTGTGATATATATAGTGGTGGTGGGGGTGGTATGGCCGATGGCCTAGGGGGGACAAGGGGGGGACAAACTTTGCTTTTTGCATGGTGGTGGTCTAAAAGTGGTGCTTATTGTTGGGATCTCATGCAACATATGTAGTAATGATTAACAAAAATGCTAGTATGTTGGCTTACATTAATGGTTTTTGTCCTACTTCTTAATGGATCATAAATCCATTAAAGTTGGGCTAATTCAATGGTCCATTAACTAGAGTAGGGTGGGCTTAAGTCCATTAAGCTAAAAAGTCCATTAAGACTAACTAGTGTGCATTAGTAAATTACTAAGCGAAATTAAGCAACCAATAAGCCAAGTAATTGTCATTAGAAAATAACAATTAGTTTTACGTAGTCATAATATTCCGATTATGACAAAAGTTAAACGTGTACCAAGTACGTAGCTCGATTTAAACGACAAGTGACACTAACGGTCATAAAAGCATTCGGGGATCAAGTAAAGTAACTAAGTACTTACTAACACGTTTTAAAATATAAACGAAGGTAATCAACATGAATTAAGATCCCAAAATATAATATAGCTCAGTACGCACAAATACACAGTTTCGTGAAAATATAAGGTACAAATATAAGTCGAAAAATTCAGGTCATTACATTACTCACCTGTTAAAGAAAATTTCGTCTTGAAATTTTAAGCTGAGGTAGATGGTAGAATTGTGAAGAGGTGAGGATATGTTCTGCTTCATCTAATCCTCTCGCTCCCAAGTAAACTCGGGTCCTCGTTTAGCATTCCAACAGACTCGGACGATTGGAAACTTGTTGCGTTTCAAGGTTTTGACCTCACGGTCCATGATCTCAACAGGTTCTTCCACGAAGTGGAGTTTGTCATCAATCGTAAGCTCATCAAGAGGTATGACAAGTTCTGGTTTAGCAAGGCACTTCTTTAGATTCGATACGTGGAAAGTGGGATGAACTGAGCTCAATTGAGTCGGAATATCCAAACGGTAAGCAACGGGTCCAACACGCTCCAAGATTTTAAAAGGACCAATATATCGCGGATTTAGCTTCCCACGCTTTCCAAAACAGATTATACCTTTCCAAGGTGTGACTTTCAACATCACGCGGTCACCTACTTGGAATTCGAGATCTTTACGTTTAAGGTCAGCATAGCTCTTCTGACGATCACGGGCCGTCTTGAGCCTTGCTTGGATTTGGAAAATCTTCTCGGTTGTTTCATGGACGAGTTCGGGTCCGGTGAGTTGCTTTTCACCTACTTCAGCCCAACAAATAGGAGAACGGTACTTGCGGCCATATAAAGCTTCGAAAGGTGCGGCATTAATGCTCGAATGGTAACTATTGTTGTAAGAGAATTCTGCCAGAGGCAAATGCTTTTCCCAAGCTTTTCCAAAATCAATAACACAAGCTCGTAACATGTCCTCCAAGGTTTGAATCTTGCGTTCACTTTGTCCGTCGGTTTGCGGGTGATATGCGGTACTCATGTCTAAACGTGTTCCCAAAGCTTCTTGCAAGGAACGCCAAAATCTAGAAGTGAAACGGCCATCTCGGTCTGAAATAATCGATAAGGGTACACCGTGACGAGATACAATTTCCTTTATGTATAGCTGTGCGAGTTTGTCCATTGTATCAGTTTCCTTCATGGCTAGGAAGTGAGCAGATTTGGTAAGACGATCAATAATAACCCAGATGGTATCATATCCGCCTACCGTCTTTGGTAGTTTCATGATGAAGTCCATCGTTATTCCTTTCCACTTCCATTGCGGGATTTCGATTTGCTGAAGTAATCCGGATGGCCTCTGATGTTCGGCTTTGATCTTGGAACAAGTTAAACACTTTCCAACATAAGTAGCAACATCCTTCTTATGGTTTAGCCACCAATATTGCTCCTTGAGATCGTGGTACATCTTACCAGCTCCTGGATGAATTGAATACCTTGGCTTGTGGGCTTCATCTAGAATAAGGCTTCGTAAATCCCCATAACTAGGCACCCAAATTCTTTCGGCAAAATATCGGAGTCCAGTCTCCTTAACCTCAAATCGAGAAACGAGAATGTTCAAACATTCTTGAGAAATATTCCCATTCTTGAGAGCCTCCTCTTGGGCTACACGGATCTGACTATTGAGATTTGTGTGAATGGTGATGTTTAAGGCTCGGACATGAAGAGGTACCATTCTTTCCTTTCGGCTCAAGGCATCGGATACAACATTTGTCTTGCCAGGATGATAACAAAGTTCACAATCATAATCGTTTAACGTCTCGATCCACCGTCGCTGTCTCATGTTCAGCTACTTCTGATCGAATATGTGTTGGAGGCTTTTGTGGTCGGTGAAGATGGTACTTTTGGTTCCGTAAAGATAGTGTCTCCACAGTTTGAGTGCAAAGACAACGGCTCCAAGTTCGAGATTGTGAGTCGTGTAGTTTCGCTCGTGAATCTTCAGTTGTCGAGAGGCATAAGCAATAACCTTCTTCTGTTGCATCAATACACACCCAAAACCATGTTTCGAGGCATCGCAATATACAACGAAGTCATCACTGCCTTCGGGAAGGGATAAGATAGGTGTAGTGGTTAACTTCTGCTTCAGGGTTTGGAATGCTGACTCTTGCTCGGTTGCCCAAACAAACTTCTTCCCCTTGTGAGTTAACGAGGTCAAAGGACGTGCAATCAGAGAGAAACCTTCGATGAATCTACGATAATAATCGGCGAGGCCTAAAAATTAGCGGATATGAGTAGGAGTAGTGGGGGTTTCTCACTTGCTAATGGCTTCAATTTTCGCGGGATCGACTTTGATACCTTGGCTACTAACAACGTGGCCAAGAAATTGAACTTCCTTCAACCAAAATTCACACTTGGAGAATTTGGCATATAGTTGCTCTTGTCTTAAGAGTTCAAGCACGAGTCGAAGATGTTGCTCATGTCCTTCACTTTTGGAATAGATTAGGATATCATCTATGAAGACGATAACGAATTTTTCTAGGTACGGCTTGCATACACGATTCATGAGATCCATAAACATGGCAGATGCGTTAGTTAAACCAAATGACATTAAAAGAAACTCATAATGACCATAATGAGTTCGGAATGCAGTCTTAAGTACATCGCTCTCCTTCACCCTCAACTGGTGATAACCTGATCGCAAATCAATCTTGGAGTAAACGCTTGATCCTTGCAGCTGATCGAATAGATCGTCAATCCTGGGAAGGGGATACCGATTATTGATCGTCAACTTGTTCAATTCACGATAATCGATACACATGCGGAAAGATCCATCCTTCTTCTTCACGAACAAAACAGGTGCGCCCCAAGGCGATGAACTTGGTCGAATAAATCCACGGTCTAGCAATTTCTGTAGTTGACTCTGCAACTCTTACAGTTCGGAAGGCGCAAGTCGATAAGGTACGCGAGCTACAGGTGCAGCTCCTGGCACTAGATCAATCTGAAACTCCACTGATCGCGGCGGGGGAAATCCCGGCAACTCTTCTGGAAAGACTTCAGGAAATTCGTTCACAATTGGTACATCCTTCACGCTTTCTCCTCAGTTTATAACTTCTTCACATGCGCCAAAATAGCAAAACGCCCTTTTTCATGACCTTTTGTGCCTTCATGCAACTAATAAGGTTCAGCTCTGGGCTACATCTCTCTCCGTAAACAATTAGTGGCTCACCATCTTCGCGAGGTATACGAAGAATCTTCTCACCACAGATAACTTCTTCCTTTACCTTAGACAGCCGGTCCATTCTGACTATCACATCAAAGCTCCCCAACTTAATGGGTATCAAATCAATCTCAAAATCCCCACCAGCTAAGTTTATTATACCTCCTCGGCCAATTTGGTCAACTCTCTCAAGTTTTCCATTGGCTACCTCAACAAGATGACTCTCCTCCAAAGGAACTAATGACCAATCTATCTTAGAGCAAAAGTGTCTACATACATAACTCCTAGCGGCACTAGTGTTAAACAAGAGATAAGCTAATAGTTTATTGATAGTGAATGTACCTGTAACCAAGTCAGGATCCTCACGGGCATCTCTGGCATTCATGTTGAAGACTCTCCCACGTGCAGGCCCGCCATCCTTCTTCTTGTTAGGACATTCATTCTTGAAGTGGCCCTGCTGACCGCACTCAAAATACTTCCTTGGCCCATTCGGATTTGTCCTCACAG
Source organism: Rutidosis leptorrhynchoides (assembly GCF_046630445.1). Classification (NCBI taxonomy): domain Eukaryota; kingdom Viridiplantae; phylum Streptophyta; class Magnoliopsida; order Asterales; family Asteraceae; genus Rutidosis; species Rutidosis leptorrhynchoides. The sequence goes on along the minus strand of NC_092339.1, from coordinate 78,312,463 downwards.
ATGGGGGGTCGATCTTACAATCTCTTCCGATGTGTTCAGTCCTTTTACACTTCTCACATATCACATTGCAGTACCTAGTATGATGCTTATATCATCTCCTGCACTGCGGTATGCTACCTTTGTAGTTAGGGTTAGGGCTTCTCCCCTCATTGCTTCCCCTAAAGTGCTCATTCCTCTTGACTAGATTCTGATTAATACCGTTACCCTTATTTCCATCCCATTTACGCTTCCCATCACTTGCTCCGGATTCTTATTGCACCTTCTCTGGCTTTTGGCGGGTAATTTGATTCATTAGGGTGTGCGCCATGCACATAGCTTCCAGGACGTTTGTTGGTTTCGAAGAAGTGACATTTCTCTGAATGTCCTTGGGGAGTCCCCACATATACTGTTCCATCCATTTGTACTCGGGAGTAACCATTGTGGGGCACATCAAAGATAACTCCAAGTACCTTCGGTTATAGCCATCAAGGTCAGTTCCTACAACCTTCAGTTCCCAAAACTCCGCTTCCATTTTCTGAATTCGATTCTGGGGCAGTATTCCTCGATCATAGCCCTCTTAAACTCCTCCCAGGGTGTTGCATAAGCTTCATCAATTCCCTGAGCCTGGGAAAACGTATTCCACCAAGTCAAAGCGCTATCCGACAGCGTGTATGAGGCGAACTTAGTCTTGTTCACTTCAGAGCAGTTACTAACACGAAACACCGATTCCAACTTCTCAAACCATCTTATTAAGCCAACTGGCCCTTCCATTCCACTAAAATTGTATGGCTTACAACTCTAAAATTCCTTGTAAGTGCACCCATTCTGTATGTTCTGGTTAGCCGGTGGAGCTTGTGGGTTGGCATTTGCCATAGCTGCGGCTACTCGAGCAGCCATCATTTCCTCGATCTGTGCTGATGTGGGCATTTCCCTTGGACCTCTTCCATTTGCCATTGATCTTCCAATCCAAAATTTTGACTCGAGTCAAAATTCGTTACCCAATAAGTAATAATGATATAATAATATAGCAATCAATTACTTATTCCATGTCAGTAAGACATATGGCAAGCATGTAATCAGGCATAGTAACTACAGCAGCCTAGATCATCTACAGCAGTACATAGCATGGCAATAATAACAGTATCATACCAAAGTAACATGCAATTAAAAGCAGATAGTAGCATGAGTAGCGTGAATAAGCAATAGCATACAGCAAGTTCATATAGCAGTAAAAGTAAGCAGTAGCATGCAGCAGTTCTGCAGAAACAAATAAACGAGCAAGTTGTAGATTAGTCCTATTAGTGAATCCTACTCGACTCGGTCAAGACACACTAATGCAACCTAATTCCCTACAACCAATGCTCTGATACCAAATGTGATGCCCCGTACAAAATCAACGTGTACGGATCATCAACAACAGGATCATTACACGGTTACAACACTATATGCTGTTTTAAAAAAAGTTTTGCATTTATGAAAAAATAACGTTTTTACCAACGTCAAATGTTTTACAAAAGATAACGTGCTTCTATGAATAGAAAGCATTAACATAAGTACGTGACACAAAGGTCATTACAAAACCATTGTTCAAATGTAACATAAGTTGTGAATGCAACGTAAAAGTTCCATTATTGAGACATCTCTAAACAACGCAACAGAAGTCTAACACAGCGAGTCTATAACAGCGGAAGCAATCGTCTAAGCACTTGAGAAATAACATGCTTTAAAATGTCAACACGAATGTTAGAGAGCTATAGTTTGATTGTAATCAGCAATGTTATATAGACCACGAGATTTCAGTGCTTCAAATCAGTATTTCAAATCAGTATGATAAAGTATATGCTTATCCGTGGGCACCCGATAAATAACTTAACAAGTAATATAAATATCACCCCCTAAAAGTACACTTGGCGAGTGCGTAAGCTTACGAAGTATTAAACACTCGTTAAATGCTAGCGCGACTAGCCCGAGTAGGGATGTCAAACCCTATGGATCCATATCTAAGATTCGCGTCTACCGGTTCAAAAACCAATAGTTAAATGTTACCGAGCTAAGGGGAATGTTTGTGCCGTTATATCACCCCACACATATATAAAGTTTAAGTACTCATGTATAGTATGTAAAACATAAAAAGCGCATGTATTCTCAGTCCCAAAAATAGTTAAAGTAAAAAGGGGCCTATAACTCACAGTGAATGTGCGGTAAAATCGATACGAAAATGTAAGCAAGTAGTAAGTCGGTCCAAACAAGTAAGTTAGTCGATCCAAAAGGTCCTTAACCTAAGTCAATGGTTACTAAGTCAGTAAATCGTCCCCAAAAGTTTAAAAGTAAATAAGTTAAGTCTTAAGTATTATCATCATCATCATCATTCGTAGAAGATAAAGTAAGTTTTCAATAAGAATGGAAGTCTAAACGAAAGTCTGAATTCGATCAGCTGTTACGACCTCTATACAAAATGAAAAGACGCGCGGACAGTGGCCAAGGCTCCATATGTGAGTCCTCTTACCGTTGTAAAATTTTCAGATCCTAACTCGATGTGGTTTGACCGTGGCGGCGGTTCAAGCGCGAGTAGGTCAGAAATTTCAGCACGTCGTTACAAAGGCGTAGTGATTTTCGGAAGGCTATAAATCCTAAATCGTATATCGGATTTAGGCTAGTCTTAAATGAAAAGTCATCTACTCAAACCGAACTATCTGAAAATCGACTTTCCATAAGTCCCAGGAGTCGGATCAGACCCTAAAAAATATAAAATAAGTGCTCTGGTGGGTTGTTGGTGTTTGATGCTCATCACGGTTCTCATCCTTGATGCGTATAAGCCTCAAGTGTACAACTCTTGATGTTTTAGCATCACTTTAACCAAGGTTTAACCATCAACACACAAGATCAAGACTAAGAAATGAAATACAACTCACTTAAGAGTTTTAGATGGATGATAACCAAGGTTACATCATGTTCTTAGTCTCAACACAAATACAAGTTATATTCAAAATTCAAAGCTACAAACTTTGATTCAAATCAAACAAGCAAGTCCTTCAGTTACATAAATTAGGTCAAACAAAGTAATGAAACCCTAAGCTAGAAAGTTTGGATCCCTTAACAATAATTATGAGATTTCAAAGCTAGAAAGTGTAAGACCCAAATAATTGTTGTGTACATAAAGTGTACATAAGATGCTTGAAGTGGGGGTTTCGTTGTACATTTTAAAATGAAAAAGAATCTGATCTGGCGGAGTGGCACACCGCGCGGCCTTTTGGCGCGCCGCGCCGTTTGTCTGTGACAGATTCCTTCTTTCTTTTAAATTAGATATTTTGAGGGCAATTTGGTAAATTCATAAATGGGCCGACTTTAAGGCCTTAGATCAGTTTATGGAGCCTCATTAACTCCATTTCCATCACCTTCAACCTCATCCATTCAATTCTAGAGAGAGAGTGATAACCTAGTGTGAGAAAACTCATTTTGGAGAAGAAGAAAGAGGATTCTTGCTTAAGCTCAAGTTCTAAAGTTGTTCATCTACTTCCTAGCTACGTTTTGGTGGTAGTGGTATGCTCTAATCTTGATTTCTTGATTCAATTTTGTGTAAGGGTTAGAGTTAGGGTTTATGGTGAACTTAAAACCCACTTTGTTAGTAAATTGGGTGTTTTGGGTGAATTTGGGTTATGTTGACTCAAAGAGGACTAACTAGGGTTTTTCAAGTATTAATTGTTGTTAATGAACCTTAAGTAGTTAGTAAATTGCTAGCACACCTACATATATGTAAGTGGGCGTTGTGTGGGTTAATGGGTGACCCAAAATGGGTGTGTTGACCTTAAATTGGTCAAACGGGTCAAAATAGACCTAGGTTGGTTAATGTTTGTGATTAATGCATAAACTTAGTGTTAAAAGGTGTTTTAAGACCTAACTTGGCTAATGTTAGGGTTTTGGTGAAAGATGACCCAATTTTAGGGTTAAGTGTTCAAATGGGTCAAAATGACCTAGTAGTAGTGATTGTTGTGGGTTTAACCAACTTGAATGGTTGATTGATTATGTGTATATTACAATAGGTGCGTTACCTTGAAGATTCAAGCTTGGTTTATTGATTCACCAAAGGCGTAAGGTGAGTGGAATGATTATATGCGTAGGTATATGTGACGATCGCTCTAAATCCATATGGACAATACGTCATTCATTGATTTCATTGCGAGGTATTTGACCTCTATATGATACGTTTTATAAACATTGCATTCTTTTGAAACGGCACACCATAAATGAATATTTAAATCAAAGGTTTTCGACATCTGATGATTTCTACATATAGACAATCACCGTAAATAATAGTTTACAATAGTACTTCAGTTGACAATGCAGTCAAAATAAGATACATGGTGATGATTTGGTGAATGCAATGTTTCCTTGAAAAGTATGTCATGTAAGACTCCATGCACATAGCTTGTCTAACATATAAGCAACAGCGGAAGACTTCTAGTAAACCTGAGAATAAACATGCTAACAAGTGTCAACACAAAGGTTGGTGAGTTCATAGTTTTATTGTTTCGTATAATCTGTATGTAAAAGTGAATCACAAGATTTTAGTTGTTTCATCCAGAAACGTTTATTAATAGATTATATAAAAATGGATCACAAGATTTCATTTGTTTCATCCAGAAACGTTTATCAATAGATTCTACATAACAGAGCACCCTGGTAACTAAACTTTAACATTATAATGATAAATACCCCATTCGTTTTAATACACGCAAACCAACGTATCCTAAACTCAAATAACACATGTCCGTTAAAAGGCTAGCGCTCTAGCTCAGACGGGGATGTCAAGCCCTATGGATCCATATACTATTATTCGCGCCCACCAGTCCACATCCTATGTACTGGCAGTTACTAGTTACCAAAGCTAAGGGATTTTCGGTTTAAACTCAGTGTAGAATTAAGTATGTACTTGTATCCATTGCGTTTAAAATAAATTGCATGTATTCTCAGCCCAAAAATATATATTGCAAAAGCAATTAAAAAGGGAGCAATGAAACTCACGCATATAAATATTGTATATCGGTTAACAAAGCATTTGCATGTATTCTCAGCCCAAAAATGTAGAGAGTAAAAGGGATCATATGAAACTCACACAAAATCAGTTTTAGTATTTGTATCCATTTAGTAAAACAGATATAAAAGCATTGCATGTATTCTCAGCCCAAAAATGTAAAGAGAAAAAGGGATCATATGAAACTCACCTTAGCAGCGTATAAAGTCGTTCACCAAAATGTGATCGAAACTCGGATTACCAAATAACCGTAGATCTCAACGTATCAGTATTGTGATTCAATATTGTAGAAAAGTACGTAGACGTAACGGAGATGATAAACACTAGGTTTGATTCATAAATATACCCCCCGAACATTACCCATAACCTCCTTGGCAATAACCCATAATTTCCTTAGCTCTAGCTTGCTTGTAAATTTATTTTAAAAGTGACACGATCATAACCTCGTCGTAGTATTTTATGTATAATACTAATAATATTACTAATAATAATTAGATTAATAATAATATTAATCTTAATAATAATAATAATAATAATAATAATAATAATAATAATAATAATAATATTAAATAAAATAAATAAATATCTACGGAGTAATTAAAATAAGATCAGAAACAGAAATGATCGGGTATTTATAGTTGTGGCCTGTCCCTGGTGTCCATGCGATCGCATGGCTGGGAAGGCTATATCCCATGCGATCGCATGGGCCGGCTGTCCAGCACACAATCCTTTTGTTTTCTTGCTTGTCGACATATTTTAATATTAATATAATATATATAATTTATATAATTAATTATATATTATATTAAATTCATGTGCATAGTTGATTTGTAATTTTTGTCCCGAAAAGTCATACGTCGTCACTCGACTTACGTCCCGGTTCCGGTTTTTCGAACGCCCTTTCGTACGCTGAGAAAACTAGTTCTTTTCGTTTCGTGACTCTTACGTTTGTCAAAATATAGTCTTAAATCATTCATAAACTATACTACTGTAGCAATTCACTGTAGCAAAGTCAATTTTTACTGTAGCAATTTCATTGTAGCAAATAGTGATTTTCGAAAACACTGTAGCATTTTGGGTACTGTAGCAATTTGAAAATACTGTAGTAAATTAGTGTTTTACTGGTTCATCTTAAACGCTTTAGTTAACTTATCTAAATATCAATCGAATCAATAAACGAATGTTACTATCGTTTACTAAATAACTTGAAATTATATATATGTATATATCTTTTTAATATACATAAATCAATTTTTAAATACACATTGGAAGTTATTTATAAATAAATTTTAATAATAAATATTTCAACTTATCATATATATTCAAATAGATATTTAAACCAATAAGTTTAATGTACGATATCAAATAATTAATACATTGTTACCTTTTCAAGTTATAGTATATATGTATCTATTTACATATAATTGTTCGCGAATCATCAAAAACAACCGAAGGGTATTTAAATATATAAAAGTAGTTCAAAAATTTTGAGATTTAGTTTTACAGACTTTGCTTATCGTGTCGGAAATGTTAATCATACAAAGATTAAGTTTAAATTTGGTCAGAAATTTCCGGGTCATCACAGTATATAATGTATTTATTTGGTGTAGCGTGAGATGTGAAGTGTCGATGTGCTAAGACACCACATTTCACGTGATGAGTGAAGTGTCGATGTGCTAAGACAACACTTAAAGTAATATGACCGGGTGAAGTGTCGATGTGTTAAGACACCACCTGGAGTGAAGTATTGATGTGCTAAGATGCCACTCCAAGTAAGTTGAAGGGTGAAGTGCCGATGTGTTAAGGCGCCACTCGAGGTGAAGTATCGACGTGTTAAGATGCCACCCGTGGGGTTAGTGTACAAAGTGTTAAGTGCACTAATGGTAGTTATGAACTCCGACGGTCTTTAAACACCGTTCCTTATTCGATTGGTTAACCATGGTTATTGTGTTGTAGTGTAAGCATATTATACTTGTTCAAGTTAAATATGCTATTGTTATGCTAGTTGGTTATTGGAGGTTATAGCTTGTATTTATGACGATAAGCTAATTGTGTTTGCTAGCATGTATACGGTATGCGTGTAAGTGTTTGCAAATAGATATATTATATATGTATGTGTGTAATTATTGCATTCACTAAGCGTTAGCTTACCCTCTCGTTGTTTACCATTTTATAGGTTCCAGCGTGGATAAGAGTAAGGGCATACGGTTGGATTAGAGATCCCGCTTGTTAGGGGACGCCTTTTGGATGTGTTAGCTTTTGGAGTTTGACCATGACTTGGGTAGTTTAATCCCAAACACCATGCTCATTGCGTCGTTTGGTACTTAAACTTTTTGGTGGTCGAAACTCACGTTATGTATTAAACTCGTAAAACGGCCAAAGTGGGCCCCGCTTTGTAAAACTTATTTTATGTTTGAATTGTGTTAGTTTTACATGTTTGAATATGTTGTTAAAAGCGTTTTGTCTAATTATATCGGGAAATGGCCGATCTTTTTCGCGTTTCATGACTTTTGGGACAGACCAGTTTGGCGCGCCGCGCCATATGCTGTTCCAGCAAAAAAAATTATTTGTTATTTTTACGCGGGTTGTTCGTGGTTTGGTTTGGGGTATTACAAGTGGTATCAGAGCATGGTCTAAGGGATTTAGGCGACTTGAGATAGGTGCCTAGACTTAGACTTTACTGTGTGTACGCTTTATGCGGGACTTGTAGGACTTTGGGTCTAATCGGGAATTGTTAGTGCTTTGATTTATGTGAACTAACATTGTGCAAATTGATTTGTGTTGTGTTTAGCAATCATCAAGCGAGATGGACGTTGTACTAGCGAGTTAATGCGATGTGTTCGCGTAACAATGATTAGTTACCATTGTTACGGGTTCAAATCGTGTCAGACAAGTGATGTACGATGATTGTTGAGCAAGATGGGGTAGTGTGGTGTATATGTATATACATATGTATTACGTCCCTTTGTTTCGTTGTTTAATCTTTTCCGTTTTATAGAATGAAGATGAGAAATAGACACGACACCAATGATGGAAGTACGAGTGAGGACGTTGAGTTCACGGCCAATGTTGAGGCCATCTTTAAACGTCAAAAGGCGGAGTTCCTCGAGGATGTTAAGAAAATGTTTCAAGATACGATTGAAAAGCAATTAGTCAATGTAGTCAAGGAGCAAGTGAAGGCTATTCTTCACGAAGATAATGTGGGAAGACGGGACTTTCTCTATAAGAACTTCAAGGATTCTCAACCTCCCAACTTTGAAGGTGAACGAGACCCTCTAAAATGTGCCCTTTGGATCTCCGATATGGAGGGGGCCTTCCGTACTTGCGAATGTCCTCACGATAAGAAGACAAGGTACGGGTGTGGTATGTTGAGGGGAGAAGCTAAGTTGTGGTGGGACGCAAAGCTCCAAGTTTATGGTGAAGAGCAATGCATGGAATTCACGTGGGATGAATTCAAGTTTGAATTTTTTAAGGAATACCGAACTTCGACCGATCTTACTAGGCTAAAGGACGGGTTACATTCCTTGAGGCAAGGGTCAATGGATTTGAACACTCTCAAATCTGTGTTTTTGTCCAAGACCCAATTTTGCTCAGAGTATGTCGTGAATGATAAGATATTGAAGGAAGACTTTTACCGAACATTGAATGATTGTTATCAAGATAAGATTAGTGTAACGGTGGTGAAAACTTTTGCTGAGTTATTCGATAGGGCCAAGGGTTTTGAGGCGCTCGTATTGAGGAAGAGCAGCTTTACTTTTGGCAAGAGAAAGAGTGAAGGTTTGAACCATTCGAACTTTTCGAGCAAAAAGAACAAAAAGGGTTTTGGTAATACTAGTGGTGGAAAGAAAGGTGCTTCCGGGGATTTTTCTTATTCGTGTTACAATTGTGGACAAAAGGACCACATGGCTCGTGAATGTCCAAGTTTATCCTCCGCAACCAAAATCACTTGTTTCAATTGTGGTAAGGAGGGGCACAAAAGGCCCGAGTGTCCCGAGTTGCGCAATGATAATGTTAAGCGGTTAGATAAGGCGGCGGGTACGGCTAGGGGTCACAATTATTTGATGACCAATGATGAAGCCAAGCAATCCAACGAAGTTGTCTCAGGTACTTTCATGGTTAATTCTCATCCGACAAGGATATTTTTCGATAGTGGTGCTAACTTGTCGTTCGTGTCACCAAAATTTGTGCCTAAACTTAATAAACCATTAGCTAAGTTAAGTCGTCCGGTAGAAGTCGAAATAGCGAACGGCAAGATGGTGCTAGTGGTTGATGTGTGTAAAAATTGTGATGTTGTATTTGGTGCCGAAAGTTTTAAAATCGATCTCATACCGATGACTTTGGGCGATTTTGATATCGTTGTGGGTATGGATTGGCTCGATCGAAATAGAGCCGACATTGCATGCCATGGTAAGTTTATTCATGTAAAGACCCCAAGTGGGGGAGAGTTAATTATTCATGGTGATAAGCGAAGAAGACTTGTACCGATATGTTCTTTTGCACGGGCACATCGTTTCCTTGTTAGTGGTGGCATGGCTTTTCTTGCCCATGTTGTTGATACTCGTGATGAACCACCACCCATTCGTGAAATTCCGGTGGTTAGTGAATTCGAAGACGTTTTTCCGGACAAATTACCGGGTGTTCCGGCGGAAAGGTAAGTTGAATTTCGCATTGAGTTGGTTCCGGGGGCTACCCCCATTGCTAAAACTCCTTATCGTTTAGCACCGATGGAAATGCAAGAGTTGTTAAATCAAACCCAAGAGTTACTTGAGAAGGGTTTTATTCGACCGAGTGCTTCGCCATGGGGCGCTCCGGTTTTATTCGTGAAAAAGAATGATGGTAGTATGAGGATGTGCATCAATTACCGGGAGTTGAATAAAGAGACGATCAAGAATCGTTATCCTTTGCCTAGGATTGACGATTTGTTTGACCAACTCCAAGGTGCAACGTATTTCTCTAAAATCGACCTACGGTCCGGCTATCACCAAATGCGGGTCCGTGAGGAAGATATCGAGAAAACGGCTTTTCTAACGCGTTATGGGCATTTTGAGTTTGTGGTTATGCCTTTTGGTCTTACGAATGCACCGGCGGCATTCATGGACCTTATGAACCGAGTGTGCCAACCTATGTTGGACAATTCGGTAATTGTGTTCATCGACGATATACTTGTTTATTCGAAAAGTATGAACGAACATGAACGCCATTTGCGCGAAGTATTGAAGACGCTACGAAAGGAGAAGTTGTATGCTAAGTTCTCCAAATGTGAAATTTGGCTAAGGGAGGTTCAATTCCTTGGCCATATTGTGAACAAAGACGGTATTCAAGTAGATCTGGGGAAGATAGAGACGGTGAAGAGTTGGAGACAACCGACTACGCCTACAGAGGTCCGAAGTTTTCTCGGATTGGCTGGTTATTATCGTCGGTTTATCCAAGACTTTTCTAAGATCGCTTCTTCGTTGACGAAATTGATGAGGAAGAACGCGAGATTTACTTGGGAGAACGAGCAAGAAATTGCTTTTCAATTGCTAAAAGAGAAATTGTGTCAAGCTCCGGTGTTAGTGCTGCCGGAAGGAGTGGAAGACATGACGGTCTATTGTGATGCTTCGTTAAATGGGCTCGGGTGTGTTCTAATGCAAAGAGGTAAAGTCATCGCTTATGCCTCTCGACAACTAAAGGAACACGAAACGAGATATCCAACTCATGATCTTGAGTTAGCGGCGGTTGTGCATGCGTTGAAAATTTGGCGCCATTACTTGTATGGTGTTAAGAGTACGATTTATTCGGATCATAAGAGCTTGAAACATCTCTTTAATCAACGAGATTTGAATTATCATCAACGTAGGTGGATGGATATGGTAAAAGATTATGATTGTGAAATACTTTATCATCCGGGCAAGGTGAATGTGGTCGCGGATGCGTTAAGTCGAAAGAGTCACCACCCGGCGTTGCAATTGGGATTGTTACGTATGATTATTACTAACGATTTTCTTGAAAAACTTGGTGTGACTCAAATAGAGGCTTACGTTCACAACAAGCATGCGGAACGAATTATGGGGCAATCGGAATTCATTACTATGGGTTCGCGTGGTTTGTTGTCTTTTCAAGGAAGGGTGTGGGTGCCTAAGATGGGGGATTACCGGCGAGTGCTACTTGATGAAGCACATAAGTCAAAGTATTCCATTCATCTGGGCGCGACGAAAATGTATCATGATTTGAGGAAGGATTATTGGTGGCCGGGAATGAAACGTGATGTTGTGAAGTATGTCGAGCAATGCGTCACGTGTTTGCAAGTTAAGGTCGAGCACCAAAAGCCGTATGGTAAGTTACAACCGTTAGAAATCCCGAAGTGGAAATGGGAGCACATTACCATGGATTTCATTACAAAGTTACCTAAGACGGCGAGAACCCAATTTGATTTATATTTGGGTAATAGTTGATCGATTGACGAAAAGTGCCTTGTTTCTTCCCATTAAAGAAGCAATATCATCGGAGGCCTTGGCTAAGTTGTTTGTCAAGGAAGTAGTATCGAGACACGGGGTTCCTATATCTATTGTTTCGGATAGAGATACTCGTTTCACATCTCGGTTTTGGGAAAAGTTTCACGAAGATATGGGTACACAATTAAAATAAAGCACGGCGTATCATCCTCAAATGGACGGTCAAACCGAACGTACAAATCAAACTTTGGAAGATATGTTACGGGCGTGCATTATTGATTTCGGTGGTAGGTGGGACGAGCATTTGCCTTTGGTGGAATTCTCGTACAATAATAGTTATCACACTAGTATCGGGATGCCACCTTATGAGATGCTATATGGGCGAAGATGTCGAACTCCAATTTGTTGGGGTGAAGTAGGTCAAAGAGAAATCGGGAGTACCGATTTGGTTTTAGAGACGAATAACAAGATTGATATTATTCGGGATCATTTGAAAAAGGCTCAAGATAGACAAAAGTCGTATGCCGACAAATGTAGACGAACGATCGAATTTCAAGAAGGTGACATGGTGATGCTTAAATTTTCGCCATGGAAAGGCATTATTTGGTTTAGAAAATGGGGGAAGTTAGCTCCTCGGCTATTGGGCCATTTAAGGTTTTAGCTCGTGTTGGTGAAGTCGCGTATCGTTTGGAATTACCCGAAGAGCTTGCGGAGATCCATAACACATTTCATGTTTCCCATCTCCGTAAGTGTTTTGCGGATGATTCTTTGTGGGTGCCATTAGACGAGATTGAACTAAACAATAAGTTAGAGTATATTGAGGAACCGATTGCTATCCACGATGAGAAGGTCAAAAGGTTGAGACATAAAGAGGTTAGGACTTTTAAAGTTCAATGGCGTCGTAGTAAGGGTTCCGAGTTTACTTGGGAGCCCGAAGAGTTTGTGTTGGTTTATCTTCCTTCTTGTCATGTGGCTTGGATCGCGAGGACGCGCTCCGGTTCAAGTGGGGGAGAGTTGTAAGACCCAAATAATTGTTGTGTACATAAAGTGTACATAAGATGCTTGAAGTGGGGGTTTCGTTGTACATTTTAAAATGAAAAAGAATCTGATCTGGGGGAGTGGCGCGCCGCGCGGCCTTTTGGCGCGCCAAGCGGCCTTTTGGCGCGCCGCGCCGTTTGTCTGTGACAGATTCCTTCTTTCTTTTAAATTAGATATTTTGAGGGCAATTTGGTAAATTCACAAAAGGGCCGACTTTAAGGCCTTAGATCAGTTTATGGAGCCTCATTAACTCCATTTCCATCTACTTCAACCTCATCCATTCAATTCTAGAGAGAGAGTGATAACCTAGTGTGAGAAAACTTATTTTGGAGAAGAAGAAAGAGGATTCTTGCTTAAGCTCAAGTTCTAAAGTTGTTCATCTACTTCCTAGCTACGTTTTGTTGGTAGTGGTATGCTCTAATCTTGATTTCTTGATTCAATTTTGTGTAAGGGTTAGAGTTAGGGTTTATAGGGAACTTAAAACCCACTTTGTTAGTAAATTGGGTGTTTTGGGTGAATTTGGGTTATGTTGACTCAAAGAGGACTAACTAGGGCTTTTCAAGTATTAATTGTTGTTAATGAACCTTAAGTAGTTAGTAAATTGCTAGCACACCTATATATATGTAAGTGAGCGTTGTGTGGGTTAATGGGTGACCCGAAATGGGTGTGTTGACCTTAAATTGGTCAAACGGGTCAAAATGGACCTAGGTTGGTTAATGTTTGTGATTAATGCATAAACTTAGTGTTAAAAGGTGTTTTAAGACCTAACTTGGCTAATCTTAGGGTTTTGGTGAAAGATGACCCAATTTTAGGGTTAAGTGTTCAAATGGGTCAAAATGACCTAGTAGTAGTGAGTGTTGTGGGTTTCACCAACTTGAATGGTTGATTGATTATGTGTATATTATAATAGGTGCATTACCTTGAAGATTCAAGCTTGGTTTATTGATTCACCAAAGGCGTAAGGTGAGTGGAATTATTATATGCATAGGTATATAATGTATTTATTTGTTGTAGCGTGAGATGTGAAGTGCCGATGTGCTAAGACCCCACATTTCACGTGATGAGTGAAGTGTCGATGTGCTAAGACACCACTTAAAGTAATATGACGGGGTGAAGTATCGATGTGTTAAGACACCACCCGGAGTGAAGTATCGATGTGCTAAGATGCCACTCCAAGTGAGTTGAAGGGTGAAGTGCCGATGCGTTAAGGCGCCACTCGAGGTGAAGTATCGACGTGTTAAGATGCCACCCGTGGGGTTAGTGTACGAAGTGTTAAGTGCACTAATGGTAGTTATGAACTCCGACGGTCTTTAAACACCGTTCCTTGTTCGATTGGTTAACCATGGTTATTGTGTTGTAGTGTAAGCATATTATACTTGTTCAAGTTAAATATGCTATTGTTATGCTAGTTGGTTATTGGAGGTTATAGCTTGTATTTATGACGATAAGCTAATTGTGTTTGCTAGCATGTATACGGTATGCGTATAAGTGTTTGCAAATAGATATATTATATATGTATGTGTGTAATTATTGAATTCACTAAGCGTTAGCTTACCCTCTCGTTGTTTACCATTTTATAGGTTCCGGCATGGATAAGGGTAAGGGCATACGGTTGGATTAGAGATCCCGCTTGTTAGGGGACGCCTTTTGGATGTGTTAGCTTTTGGAGTTTGACCATGACTTGGGTAGTTTAATCCCAAACACCATGCTCATTGCGTCGTTTGGTACTTAAACTTTTTGGTGGTCGAAACTCACGTTATGTATTAAACTCGTAAAACGGCCAAAGTGGGCCCCGCTTTGTAAAACTTATTTTATGTTTGAATTGTGTTAGTTTCACATGTTTGAATATGTTGTTAAAAGCGTTTTGTCTAATTATGTCGGGAAGTGGCTGATCTTTTTCGCGTTTCATGACTTTTGGGACAAACTAGTTTGACGCGCCGCGTCATATGCTGTTCCAGCAAAAAAAAAAAATTATTTGTTATTTTTACGCGGGTTGTTCGTGGTTTGGTTTGGGGTGTTACAGAAAGCTTGAATCTTTTATGTCCTTGAAGATCTTTAATGCAACAAGCTAGATCTTCAAGTTTCATGAAGATCATAAACACAAGTTTTGATCTTTTTGCAAAAACAAAGTGATCTTAAGCTATAAAGCTTAGATCCATCAAAGTAATGAAGATCCAAAGCTAGAAAACTTGAATCTTTTATGTTCTTAAGGATCATTAAAGCAAAAGGTTAGATCTTCAATGTAACATCACGCCTTTTTCCGGTTACTTTCCGTTTAACTATTTTAAAGTCTGTTATATATTTATAACATCTTTCGTTAATACGCGTTTTAAATTATCTCGATTAGGTAATTCACGCACCCGATTCAAACTTGAGGGACTAAACTTGCCAAAATTCCAAAATGGTGACTAGGTCAAAGGAGTCAAACTCCTCTCATCCATTCATTTCATCTTCTCCATCTTTCTTCTTCTTCTTTTTCTCTCAAAAACACCAACAAGAATTCATCATCTAAATTCGGATTAGGAAGTTAGCAACAAAACAAATTACAAATTCGTGATCCTTGCATCTTCCTCTTCGATTCCATACCGATTTCATTACATTTGAGAAACTTTCTAAAATCACTAGATTTTGTGTTCTTGATGTTTTTAACTTATAAAAGTGTTAATTAGTGTCTATGGCTCAAGTCTAACATGAATATATGAATTGTATGCTCGATCTTGTTGTTTTGAAGTAACTAGCATGAACTTGAATTTTGGTGTGTTGTTCTTGAGTTTTGGATGATCATATGTTGTTAGATGTTAAAAGTTCATGTTCTAATTGTGTTCCTAGTATCACTAGCTTCAATTTGATGTGTAGGTTGCTTTAGAAAAGTTCATGAACTTGATTTATGATTTTGGTGAATTTGGGTTAGGGTTTGATGAACTTGAAATGGACTTTTGATGCATTGAATGCCATGGATTATTATTGGTAAGTGTTTAGTTGGATTGTATGCTTGATTACCTTCGAAACGGCATATCATTCATGTAAATTGGTTGCCCGAATCATTGAATTGCATTTATGAACTTGTATGCGGTTAATGTTAAGCATTAGATGCGGTTTTGGTTGTTGTTGTAATAGGTAGATTGATTGATGAAATGTGTTTAGTTGTTTTCCTCGTCAAATTACCTTCCCAACGGTATAAGATACTTATCTTGATTGTTTGCGGATCATAAATTGTGTTTGTTTGGATTTTGGTTCGTGCACTTGAGACTTTCAGCAAACAGAACCTGAATACTAATATGGACGCCGTCCAGATATTAGGACGCCGTCCAGTTCTTCGATACTGGACGCCGTCCAGATATTGGGACGCCATCCAGTCCTTTAATACTGGACGCCGTCCAGAAAATCTGGACGCCGTCCAGTTACACTTGAAGTTTCTGTTTCGTTTTACCATTTTTCGAAAAATGTTTACTATGCTACGCACCTCCGATTCACATGTAACTTGTTCTAACGTGCTCATATATGATTAAAAACCTCAGAGAAATAGTTCGGGACCCGACCCGAACGTGTTGACTTTTTCGTTGACTTTGACCCGACCAAGTTGACTTTTAATCAAACTTAACCAAATGTTTGTGCAAATCGTTCTAACATGCTTTTATACTCGTATCTTGCATGAAACATGACAATTTGACTCACATGTTGTAGTATTCGAGTCGTAACGAGCCATAGGACTAATTGAACATCCTTGACCTATCGTGTTTACCGTTATTGATACAACCTATTGTTTAGGTCAAGACTAGCATTGTTCTTTGCACACGTTTACTTGTTGAAGTACTTTACTACTCGTGCACTCAAGGTGAGATCATAGTCCCACTTTTACACTTTTGAAACTTACATTTGGGATGAGAAAACATAAACGTTCCTTTTTAACTAAGTGAACACAAGTACAGGAAAACAAACATTCTACATACGAGTTTAGAACAAAAATCCTCAATTCGATTATCATTAGTTACACTTGCCGGGTGTAAGCGAGAACTTATGTTATATGGCCATATGGGTTTGACAAACCCTCATTCAAACGGTTCGCTACCATTTACGAATGAAATATATTTTCGAGAAACAGTGTATGTTCTAGCACTAAGGTGATGGGGTTCAATGGAAGGAATGTTAAGCATTGATAATTGGGTGCTCGTGATAACAAATTTTTTTGGAATGGTTAACTATTATTGAAATGTTATAAATCTTGTGGTTCATTTGTACTTACTTACTTAAACCTATGATTTCACCAACGTTTTCGTTGACAGATTTCTATGTTTTTCTCAGGTCCTTGAACGATACATGATACATGCTTCCGCTCATTATTTTGATACTTGCATTGGATGTCGAGTATATATGCATACATGGAGCGTCTTTTGGCTACTTTTAAATTGTGTCGCATAATTTTCATTTGTACTTATAACTTTGTAACGTAACTTGTGGTGGAACTATTCTTGTAAACTTTGAACAATCTTTACATTTGAAATGAATGCGACATATCTTTTGGTCAAACGTTGTTTTAAAGACTTATGACCACGTAACGGGACCTAAGTAGACGGCGCCATCAATGACAATTTTGTCGGGTCACTACAGATGGTATCAGAGCGTTGGTTGTAGGGATTTAGAGTTCATTGGTGTCAACCTCGAGTCATAGGGTACATTGGTGAGTCTAGACTACAACCGGCATATAGACTTGAAGTAGGAATTACTTGACTACTTGTGCATTTATACTCGAACGCTTCTACTCATATCTACTCTTAGTTCATCTTAATCTCACGTTGTTTAATTTGATTGACACGCCACCTTGACTATATGAAATGATGTCGAATGCACATATGAATCAGGGTAATATAATTTCTGGGATTATATTACGGTGACTCATATGAACGTTCCGACATTGTGGCATAAAGAATTTAAGGCGAGTCAAGGAAAATTTTCTCTCTATCCTTATTCCATATCATGGTTAGTATTATTTAGAATACTAACCAACGGTATTCTTTTGTTTTGAAGGAACAATGCCTCCTCGCCGTGCGCCACGCCGTGAAACTCCTGAACAAGCTCTACAACGCATGATAGCCACCGCCGTAGATGCGGCCATGGCCGGTCACTCATCCAACAACAATAATAATAACAACCACAACAACAACAACAACAACAACAACAACAACAACAACAACAACAACAACAACAACAACAACAACAACAATGGAGCCGGTAACTCAAATGAGGGATGCTCCTATAAAGCTTTCATGGGGTGCAAACCTCACACTTTCGATGGAACCGGAGGACCGGTTGCTCTCACTCGATGGTTTGAGCAAACGGAAGCCGTTTTTAGCATAAGCGGTTGTCGGGACCAAGACAAGGTCAAGTACTCCACTCACACTTTCTCCGGCGTCACTCTCACTTGGTGGAACACCTATGTACAATCGGTGGGTACCGATGAAGCCCATGCTCTCTCTTGGTCCGATTTGAAAGGAAAGTTGATCACCGAATACTTTCCGCGCGAGGAAACCCGAAAGCTTAAACAAGATCTAAGAACTCTAAAAGCGGTCGGAAACGATCTCAAGGCCTATAATCAACGATTTTCTGAACTAGCCTTGATGTGCCCAAACCTTGTGAACCCCGAGTCTTTAAGGGTTGAACTTTACATGGATGGTCTTCCAAAGAGCATCAAACACATAGTAATGTCATCCAAACCCCCTAATCATCAAGAAGCTTTGAACATGGCCCGCAAATTGATAGAGACGGTGGACGAAATCGTAGTACTGGCACCTAAAGCCGAGGACAAGTCGGGTAACAACAAAAGAAAATGGGAAGCTCCCCAATCAAGCAACAACAACTTTGCCAAGAAATCTTTCACCTCCGACGGCAAGAAGGGTTATGCCGGAAATCTACCTCTTTGCAACAAATTCAACAAACATCACTTTGGCGAATGTAGTAAGCTAATTTGCCATCGGTGCCAAGGAATTGGTCATAAGGCCAACGATTGTAAAAGTGCCACTCCCGTCGCTCGAAAGTGGCCCAATGCACCAAAGACGGGCACTTGTTACGAATGTGGCCAAACGGGTCATTATAGAAATGCATGCCCAAAGAAGAAAGATAACCCCAACACGCGCGGCCGAGTTTTCAACATCAACACCGAGGAAGCCCGGGATGACACTGAACTAGTCACGGGTACGTTTCTTCTCAACAATTCTTATGTCTCTTGCTTATTCGATTCGGGTGCCGATAAATGCTTTGTATCCAAGACTTTGACTCATTCTTTTAGCACTCCACCTCTTCCATTAGATACCACTTATACCATTGAAGTGGCTAACGGGAAACTATTAAGTGCCGACACATATTACCGGGGGTGTACGTTAAACATTTTGGGTAAGGAATTTGAAATTGACTTGATACCCATGGAACTAGGAAGCTTTGATCTAATAATCGGTATGAATTGGTTAGTCAAAATGAAATCTCACATCCTTTGTGATCTTAACGCAATCCGAATTCCTATCGAGAATGGTGAACCTTTGATTGTTTATGGCGATAAGAGTTGCACCAGACTCAACCTCGTTTCGTGCCTTAAAGTTAGAAAACTACTCCGTAAGGGTTGTTTTGCGATCCTTGCCCACGTTAAGAAAGTCGAGTCTGATGAGAAGCATATCGATGATGTGCCAATTGTTAGTGATTTTTCCGATGTATTTCCCGACGAATTGCCAGGTCTTCCACCTCATCGACCGGTAGAATTCCAAATCGATCTTATTCCGGGAGCCGCACCCGTAGCACGTGCACCGTATAGACTTGATCCATCCGAAATGCAAGAATTGCAAAGTCAAATCCAAGAACTACTTGACCGTGGTTTTATCCAACCTAGCCATTCACCATGGGGCGCTCCGATTTTGTTTGTTAAAAAGAAAGACGGATCCCTACGAATGTGCATTGATTATCGTGAACTAAATAAATTGACGGTTAAGAACCGATATCCCCTTCCTCGCATCGATGACCTCTTTGATCAACTACAAGGGTCTTGTGTATATTCGAAAATCGATCTCCGCTCGGGTTATCATCAATTAAGGGTTAAGGGGGAAGATGTCTCCAAAACCGCTTTCCGGACTCGTTATGGTAGTTATGAATTCCTTGTCATGCCATTTGGTCTCACTAACGCACCGGCGGTGTTCATGGATCTTATGAACCGCGTGTGCAAACCGTATCTCGATAAATTCGTTATTGTGTTCATCGATGACATATTGATCTATTCTAAAAATGAAGAAGAGCACGAACAACATCTCCGACTTGTGCTTGAACTCTTGAGACAAGAACGACTTTATGCCAAATTCTCCAAGTGTGAATTTTGGTTGAAGGAAGTTCAATTTCTTGGTCATGTTGTAAGTGATCAAGGTATTAAAGTCGATCCCACGAAAATCGAAGCCATTAGTAAATGGGAGACTCCTACTACTCCTACTCACATTCGTCAAATCTTGGGTCTCGCCGGGTACTATCGTAGATTCATCGAAAACTTCTCTTTGGTTGCACGTCCTCTAACCGCATTAACTCACAAGGGAAAGAAATTCATTTGGGCGACCGAGCAAGAATCCGCGTTTCAAATCTTGAAGACAAAGCTAACCACCGCTCCTATCTTGTCACTTCCCGAAGGTAATGATGATTTTGTTGTATATTGCGATGCCTCGAAATATAGTTTTGGGTGTGTATTGATGCAACGGAAGAAAGTCATTGCTTATGCCTCTCGACAACTAAAAATTCATGAACGGAATTACACGACTCATGATCTCGAACTCGGAGCAGTTGTCTTTGCACTTAAAATGTGGAGACACTATCTTTATGGAACCAAGAGTACTATCTTCACCGATCACAAAAGCCTTCAACACATCTTCGATCAAAAGCAACTGAACATGAGACAACGACGGTGGATTGAAACTTTGAACGATTACGATTGCGAGCTTCGTTACCATCCCGGGAAGGCAAACGTAGTAGCCGATGCCTTAAGTTGAAAAGAAAGAGCGGTGCCTCTTCGTGTCCGAGCTTTAAACATCACCATTCACACCAACCTCAATAGTCAAATTCGTGTAGCCCAAGATGAAGCTCTCAAGGATGAAAACATCTCTCTCGAACACTTGAACGTCCTCATCTCTCGATTCGAAGTTAAAGAAACCGGACTCCGATATTTCGTCGGAAGAATTTGGGTACCTAGTTATGGGGACTTGCGAAGCCTTATTTTAGACGAAGCCCATAAGTCAAGATATTCGATTCACCCCGATGCCAATAAGATGTACCACGACCTCAAAGAACAATATTGGTGGCCGAACATTAAAAGGGACGTCGCTACTTATGTTGGAAAGTGCCTAACTTGCTCCAAAGTCAAAGCTGAACATCAAAGACCGTCCGGACTACTTCAACAACCCGAAATCCCGCAATGGAAATGGGAAAGGATAACGATGGATTTTATCACCAAACTACCAAAGACGGTTGGCAGTTATGATACTATTTGGGTCATTGTTGACCGACTCACCAAATCCGCGCACTTCCTAGCCATGAAGGAAACCGACAACATGGAGAAACTCACACAACTCTACATCAAAGAAATGGTAGCCCGACACGGTGTACCCTTATCGATTATCTCCGACCGAGATGGCCATTTTATTTCTAGATTTTGGCGTACTTTGCAAGAAGCATTGGGAACGCGTTTAGACATGAGCACCGCATATCATCCACAAACCGACGGACAAAGCGAACGCACAATTCAAACCTTGGAAGACATGCTACGAGCTTGCGTTGTCGACTTTGGAAAAGCTTGGGATAAGCACTTGCCTCTCGCCGAATTCTCCTACAACAATAGTTATCACGCGAGTATTAACGCCGCACCATTCGAAGCATTATATGGCCGAATGATGATGTAGCGTGAGGGTACGAAATAGTATTATTTTTAATACAAAATACTACAAAATATGACACAAGTTTTATTAATTTACGGATGGGATATACCTAAACCTTGCTACAACACTATAGGCAGTGTACCTAATCGTAGAGTAGTGTAGTTTTTAGTAAGTCCGGTTCGTTCCACAGGGAGCTGGTGATACTTACTATATTTTTAACTATATTTATACAAAATATATATAATTATATAAGTAGTAATATTATTATAAAAGGGGGGTTTTACCGTTTAATGACCGGTTTGTCGATTCTATATTTTAAGCGTAAAGATAAATGACGATAATTAAAGTGCGTAAAATAATGACAATAAATAAAATGACAGTAAATAAAATTGCGAGTAATAAAATGACAGTAAATAAAGATACGATGAGAAATATAATAAAAGAATTATGCTTATTTAAACTTCCGTAATCATGATGTTTGACGTGTTGATTTTAATTTATTACCATGGGTTAATTGTCCTTTGTCCTGGTTTATTTGATACGTCTATCTGGTTTTTGTCCATAATAGTCCATCGGTCATAAAAATAAAGTGCGAGTATCCTCGTCAAATTACCCTTATACCCGAAGTCAAATATTCCAACTGATTAAGGATTTAAACTGTGACGCAGTTATCACTTCTGTCAACAATTACACCAGTTATCACTGTATGTAATCCACCCCTGTTTTAATTAGTTTATGAATATTAATTCATCCACTTGATCAGAATGAATAATCAATTACCCAACCCAATTGATTAATTAAATGATTATAACAGATTCCATATGAACATCACTAAATAGGACAACCATAATCATTATTAATTATTAGGTTAATTAATTTGAAGATAGGTTCGACAGACTCCAATGAGTTGTCACTCAATTAGACAATACCCCCCATCTATTAATAGTCAATAGTTCAATTTCCACAAGTGTCGGTCTTTTGCCCAAACCTTAATTATGGTACAAAGCCCAATTACCCAATTTTAGTAATTAGCCCAACATCATGATTACTTCGTTTTAAATAAGCATAATAATAACTTAGTTACGATACATTAATGTAAAAAGGTTGAACATAACTTACAATGATTAAAAATAGCGTAGCGTTACACGGACAGAATTTCGACTTACACACTCAAACGATCTCTATCATAAATCTTATTATTATCATAATTTAAAATTAAAATTAAGATTATTGTTATATCTTATTAAGTTAACATTATGATAGAGATATAGAATATAGATATTGATAATTGATATTGATAAATAAGAAAAAGATAGAAAAAGGTGTGTTTTTACATTACGATTACAAAGCCTTTTATAGGCGAATTTAGAAATTGAATTTTCACTTATGACCCCTGAACTATGCTCAATTAACAACTTTTTATTATTTAATATTATTCTTATTATGAATTATTTAAATATTATATTTTATTCTTG
The DNA here is from genome assembly GCF_046630445.1 of Rutidosis leptorrhynchoides. NCBI lineage: Eukaryota > Viridiplantae > Streptophyta > Magnoliopsida > Asterales > Asteraceae > Rutidosis > Rutidosis leptorrhynchoides. Next base: position 78,289,614 of record NC_092339.1, on the reverse strand, counting down.
TGCATAGTTGACTCGTAATTTTTACACCGTTGCGTCGAGCGTTGAGAGTTGACTCTGGTACCGGTTCCGGATTTTCGAACGTCCTTGCGTACAATTTTATATTTTGTACTTTTCGTTTTGTAACTTGTACTCTTGTCATTTTTAGACGTTCCTCATCAATAATTTGAACCTTTTTGATTGTATCTTGTACTTTTGAGCTTTTTGGACCTTTGTGTCTTCAATTCGTCGTTTTCGCCTTTTGTCTTCGCACTTATTTAAAATAAACGAATATTACTTGAAAATGGAACCATTGCAACTAAAATCTTGTCTTTCTTGGGGGATTTTGCTATGAAATATATGTTCCTTTTTAGCCTTATCAATATCCCCACACTTGAGCGTTGCTTGTCCTCAAGCAATACAGTCTTGAAATAATATAATACATCACACGAATCACTTCTTTATTCTTCACACTTTGTACATCAGTGATTTTGATAGAGCGGTATAAACAATGATAGTAACGATATGGTTAAAGGTGGGTGTGTCATCCACAGTTGCCTTGGGTTTAGGACAACGACACTTGCAATCAAATAGCCGATTTACTTTCGGTTTCCAAAGCAAAGTGCACATTTGAAAGACGGTTTACAGTCCCACATGACTATAAAAATTTAGATCCTTTAAGGAAATTGGATCTTTATGAAAACATTTGATCTTTTGAAAATTCAAGCTAGATTTTACCCTAGACAAGTTTTCTGATTTGATCCATCATCGGTGTTGCAAAATATATTTGTGGATCAATATTTTGGCTAAAACTTTTAGGTTCGTGTAATCCACTGCTATCCCGGTATCGGAAAGTACACATCCAGTTTACTTGTTCCGTATATTATCTTTCGGTAAACTACCGTCCGGTTGTAAAGGAAAGCGATGAACAAGAAACTGTTAAGGCAATGTCCTGTGACATGCAGATGATTATGGTCTTTTAACGTGTCGGATGCTAGAACTATCCTTGGTAGGAGCGATAGTAAAGATCATCCTATGATTTTTCGGTCTGGCACAAGGTCCTGTCTCCGACCATGCTATGCAACCACCGTTCTTACGGTTGACACCCGATTTGGTTCAGGTGACCTAATGAATTCCAGGTGAATTCCTAGGATTTTACGTTCAATGGTAATGAACGCATTGAAAATGGGTTTTCAGAAAACAAATCGGTTTGTATTTTTGATCAAAATATTTTCTCGTTCAAGCTCGAGTTTAGATATCATTGAATTCCATGAGTTTGAATTCTCAATCTTTAAGGTCAATCTCAAGGATTGAGTAATATCAGTCTTAAAAGCTGATTTTTAATCTTTAAGGAGATTATCCTTTCTGGGGATCTGATTCATTAGTCTTATCAAGCTAATTTGCACGGTGCCTCCCCATTGTACGAGATAAATCCTTCTCATGGTTAGGATAAATCTGACCACTTGGCGACCCTGTTTGATGCTGAGGTCCGTGAATTTCCTGCTGATTTTAGAGATGACTTTTCTAGATTTTTCGTCAACCTACAGCTGGTCTGGACGACAACTTCTTGACCTAAATCAAGAAGCGCGTGTCTTTTTCGGAAGACTTTACTTCCTTTTAATGATGGAATTGATTCATCGTGTAGATCCATCTTTCTTTCAAATATATTACAGTAAACCGGGTAAAACTGATTAGTATCATCCAAAACAAAAGTACCTGCAATAATCTTGTACAAAGATATGTGATAGATAATTTTTAATTGAATAACTTGGTACATTCTCCCCACACTTAGTTTCTTTCTTTGCCTTTTTATTCTCCTTTATTCTATTTTAAATGAATTCAAGCATTTTAGGTTGTTTCTCAATTTATGTCCTTTCCGAGGTAACGATAATTTCGGCATTAACACCTAGTTTTATCGTTCATAAATATGTATCAACATGATTTTGAATTCATTTAGTTAAAAAATTTTAAAATTTTCATAATATTTAGAAAATAAGCCAAGTATAAACCCGAGAGAATTTATAACCCTTCCCCACACTTGAGATCATGCAATGCCCTCATTTGCATGAAATCAGACTATAATTATTAATTCATGAGGGTGATTAGTGTAGAAAAGTGATTAAAAATACCCAGTTTGTAATTACAAAGCTCGTCGAATGATAGATGGCGCGCCTCATCGTTCATTCCTTCATTTATTATATCACATTTGTTGTTTTGCATCTTGTCGTCAAAATCAGTACCTTTTGCTGAACTTAATGTTAGTCTTTGAAAGTGCGTTGTTTTACCCTGTTGTTTACATGATAAAATACGAACATATATACATATTTTTAAAGTTGGGTATATTACCCCACGTTCAAAAATTTATAAAATCAAATATATTTTTTTTTGGCATACTTTAAATCAATAAAATTAAAAATAATGATGAAAAAATTTTTCGCCCCGCCCTCGGGTAAAGTAATTTCGGCTCAACGGCCTAGTCTTCAACTCACGACGAATTTTAGAAATCATTTTTTTTCAACTTAATGAAATAAAGTAAATTTTTGTTTTTAAATTCACACAAAACTTAAAAAGAAAACATATTAATTTCATATAAAACCTAAAAAACAAAAAAAATTCAGAATGAGGGGAGAAAACTAGTTCTTTAGTGTCTGCTAGCGGAAAAGACCAATCGAATTCCATTCTCGGAACTACACGAGAACAGAACAACTAACTCCAAACAGCATTTTCTTTTTAGAATATTTGAATCTCCTCACACTTAGGTAGATGTGGTGTCGAAATTGTGATTAACTTCATCGTCAATTTCTCTTGGACCATAATCAACTTGCATATCTGTGACTTTTGCTTTAAGCCAGTGACCAGCTTTTTCCGTAATATCCACAAATTCAACTAGCTTCGCCTTTTCTTTAGGCGACAGATTGGATACTAACCGGTTATATAACCTAAAGTTTCCCTTACTTTTAGCATCAATAACCCGTTTAAAAAGTTTCTTCGTTGAACTGTTAATAACGGGGTTATTTAATTTCGTATCAACTATGGGGTTCTTTATTATCAAGTCATCATTAGGTGTTACTTCATTTTCCCCACACTTAGGCGTTCTATTATTGTTAAGCATTACCGTTGGAGTTGGTAAAACAACATGGTTCTTACCAATCGTTTTTGTCAGTTCAACGGTTTTGGTTTGTGGATATTTAGACTTTCGAATCATAAAGGTGATCGATTTCTCATCATTACTAAGTGTCATTCTACCCTTTCTTACATCAAATAACGCCCCGGTGGACGCTAAAAATGGTCGACCTAAAATTAGAGGAACGTTTGAGTCCTCTTCTATGTCAATGACAATGAATTCGACTAGAAAGGTTAAATTACCTACTTGAACGGGTAAGTTGTCAGCAATTCCAACTGGGTGCTTAATGGTTTGATCAAGGAGTCGAACACTCATATCCGTTGGAGTTAACTCACCTACACCTAATCTCTTATATAATGAAAGAGGCATAACACTCACACTTGAACCTAAATCTGCTAGTGCATCATACATGACACAGTCACTAAGTAGACAAGGAACAATAAATTCACCCGGATCACCTACCCTAGGTGGAGGATTTGGTGGAACTGTCTTCACCGGGTTTACTTCTACTGTTTTTGTTTCTTACACTTTTTTATTCTTCTTCTTCTTCTTTCCAGAGGTATCACAAACTTTATTACCTATTACTTGCTCATACTCAACTCCTTTTCTTGGAAACGGGATGGGTGGTCTGTATGGTGCCACCACTGGCTTTACATACTCGGGTGGTGGTGGTGGTGTAACTTCTTCATTGTTACTTACATCTAAAACTTTCCCATCTTCTGGTATTGGTTTTTCAGAATTTGTTGATATCATGTTAACATTTTCATTCCGAGGATTTACTTCATTATTACTCGGTAGCTTTCCTTGTTCCCTTTCACTCATCAATCTAACAAGAGTACCTACTTGTTTTTCTAGATTCAAAATGGAAGCTTGTTGAGTTCTAAATGACTGCTCAAACCTCTCATTCGTTTGGGTTTGAGTTTCAATAAATTGTGTTTGAGATTCAACTAGCTTAAATACCACTTCTTCCAGATTTGACTTCTTCTCGTCGGTTTGTTGTGGTGGTTTATACAAGCCAGGTCTTTGTTGATTGAAAGTGTTGTTTTGAGTTGGTTGGTTATTCGGACCTTGTTGGTTATACGAGTTATTGTCGGGTCCTTTTGGATTGTAAAGAATGTTTTGATTTCGATTGAAGTTTGGCCTTGGCGGTTGATAATTATTCTGATAACTATTTTCCAGCCTTTGGTTCATGTAGACAACATTCTCACATTGTTCCATCGTTTGTTCAATGTGACAGTCTTTCATTAAGTGTGGTCCACCGCATTGCTCACAACTGATTCGTATTGCGTGAATATCTTTATTCATCTTTTCCATTCGTCTTTCGAAAGCATCTATTTTTGCGGAAACGGAATCAAAGTCATGGCTAGAATCGGCTCTAGCCGCTTTAGATGAACGAAAAATATCTTTTTCTTGATGCCACTCATGAGAGTGGGAGGCTGTGTTATCAATAATTTTGTAAGCTTCAGTTGCGGTTTTCTTCATAATGGAACCACCAGCTGTTATGTCGATGTCTTTTCGTGTAGCAACGTTGACACCTTGGTAGAATATTTGTACTATTTGATAAGTGTCTAAACCGTGTTGAGGACATCCTCTCAACAACTTTCCAAATCTTGTCCACGCCTCATATAGAGTTTCATTTGGCTTTTGCGCGAACGTAACAATTTCTCCTTGAAGTCTCACGGCTTTGGATGCCGGAAAGAATTGTTTAAGAAATTTTTCAACTAAAACATCCCATGTGTCAATCGCCCCTTCAGGTAACGATTCTAACCAATCTTTGGCTTCTCCCTTTAAAGTCCAGGGAAACAACATGAGATAGATCTGCTCATCTTCCACTTCTCGAATTTTGAATAGTGTACAAATTCTTTTAAACGTACGAAGGTGTTCGTTAGGATCTTCATTCGGTGCACCACTGAATTGGCATTGGTTAGTTACCATGTGTAGAATTTGTCCTTTGATTTCATAATCTGGCGCATTAACTTCTGGCTTAATAATGGCGTGACCTTGGCCCGTGCGTGTGGCTCTCATTCGATCTTCCATACTTAGAGGTTCCGTTACTTCCATAATTGAATTTGTTGAATACGAATCACTAGAGGATTCTGATTTAATGGTTTGTGGCTCAGGAGGAATAATTAGTGGTTCAGGATCTTGGAATTGTCCTTGAATATGCTCCGGGTTCTTAATTGTGAAGTCGGGTTCAAAAGATGGATTATCGGAAATTTGAGTTGGAGTTCTTGTTCGACTAGATGACGATTCTAAAGAAAAATCAACGGCGACAATATTTGCTAGATGTCTTGATCGAGTTACAGGTGGTGAACGTATGAAAGGTGGTGAACGTTTTGCTCGGTGCATTCACAGAATATCCTATTAGTTATAAAAATAAGAAAAACTTATATAAGTTGTCCAATCAATAGACTTTTCTGATTTTGCCCACGTTTCGAATAGCCAAAAGATGCAGCAGAGGGGCAGGATTCGTTTGGTCTCAATATAATTGAGTACTGTTTGGCTCCAATAACCCGGTCCACGTACAAATCCAACTATTACTACGAACCAGAAAATTTTGATGTCTATCAATTTAACCACTTAAAATAAATTTTCGTAATTTTAAGAAATTTAGAGAAGAAGTAGAAAAAAATCTAAGTCCTAAAAACTAGAATGGCGAGAAATAAGAAAGAAAAAGATTGCGCGTCGAAAAAGGTCGAAAAATAAAAAGGTCGAAAAATAGGCGTCGAAAAATAAAAATAAGAAAGTAGTGCGAAATACGGCGTCGTAAAATTCTAAAGCACCTAAAACTTAATCTAAGGAATAAGCACTTAAGGGATTTTACGGCAAAGCCTAAAAATTCTAGAAGTAAAAATAACTATGGCAAAACTAAACTTAATACTAAAAGTTGCGACTATAGTCTAAAAATCTAAAGGTAATAAAACTAAAAAAAAACAATTTTTTTTTATAGACAAAATCTTAAAAAATATATATATTTTTTTTTAATAATTTTTTTTTTTTTTTTACGTTTTTTTTTTTTTACGTTTTTGTTTTTTTTTTTACGTTTTTTTTTTTTTTTTACGTTTTTTTTTTTAAAAACGAATTTTTTTTTCTAAAAAAAACGTTTTTTCTTTTTACAATTTTTTTTTTTTTAAAAAAAATGATTTTTTTTTACAAATTAATACTTTTTTTTATAATTATTATTTTTTTTTTCAAAACTTTTTTTTTAATTCATTTACTATTCATGAATAGTAAATGATAAGAAATTAATTAATTTACTATTCACATGAAAGCGACATGATAGAAATTATTAATTACAATTTACATAATATACCCCTGAAGTATTTAATAAATACGACTTTTTAAAGATTCAAAATATATTCTAAAATATTATTATATTATTATATTCTATTTCAATATTATTATATTATTATATTCTATTTCAATATTATTATATTATTATATTTTATTTCAATATTATTATAATTAAAAATATAGCGTTTTAGCGCTCCCCGGCAGCGGCGCCAAAAACTTGATGATGTAGCGTGAGGGTACGAAATAGTATTATTTTTAATACAAAATACTACAAAATATGACACAAGTTTTATTAATTTACGGATGGGATATACCTAAACCTTGCTACAACACTATAGGCAGTGTACCTAATCGTAGAGTAGTGTAGTTTTTAGTAAGTCCGGTTCGTTCCACAGGGAGCTGGTGATACTTACTATATTTTTAACTATATTTATACAAAATATATATAATTATATAAGTAGTAATATTATTATAAAAGGGGGGTTTTACCGTTTAATGACCGGTTTGTCGATTCTATATTTTAAGCGTAAAGATAAATGACGATAATTAAAGTGCGTAAAATAATGACAATAAATAAAATGACAGTAAATAAAATTGCGAGTAATAAAATGACAGTAAATAAAGATACGATGAGAAATATAATAAAAGAATTATGCTTATTTAAACTTCCGTAATCATGATGTTTGACGTGTTGATTTTAATTTATTACCATGGGTTAATTGTCCTTTGTCCTGGTTTATTTGATACGTCTATCTGGTTTTTGTCCATAATAGTCCATCGGTCATAAAAATAAAGTGCGAGTATCCTCGTCAAATTACCCTTATACCCGAAGTCAAATATTCCAACTGATTAAGGATTTAAACTGTGACGCAGTTATCACTTCTGTCAACAATTACACCAGTTATCACTGTATGTAATCCACCCCTGTTTTAATTAGTTTAAGAATATTAATTCATCCACTTGATCAGAATGAATAATCAATTACCCAACCCAATTGATTAATTAAATGATTATAACAGATTCCATATGAACATCACTAAATAGGACAACCATAATCATTATTAATTATTAGGTTAATTAATTTGAAGATAGGTTCGACAGACTCCAATGAGTTGTCACTCAATTAGACAATACCCCCCCATCTATTAATAGTCAATAGTTCAATTTCCACAAGTGTCGGTCTTTTGCCCAAACCTTAATTATGGTACAAAGCCCAATTACCCAATTTTAGTAATTAGCCCAACATCATGATTACTTCGTTTTAAATAAGCATAATAATAACTTAGTTACGATACATTAATATAAAAAGGTTGAACATAACTTACAATGATTAAAAATAGCGTAGCGTTACACGGACAGAATTTCGACTTACACACTCAAACGATCTCTATCATAAATCTTATTATTATCATAATTTAAAATTAAAATTAAGATTATTGTTATATCTTATTAAGTTAACATTATGATAGAGATATAGAATATAGATATTGATAATTGATATTGATAAATAAGAAAAAGATAGAAAAAGGTGTGTTTTTACATTACGATTACAAAGCCTTTTATAGGCGAATTTAGAAATTGAATTTTCACTTATGACCCCTGAACTATGCTCAATTAACAACTTTTTATTATTTAATATTATTCTTATTATGAATTATTTAAATATTATATTTTATTCTTGTGCATAGTTGACTCGTAATTTTTACACCGTTGCGTCGAGCGTTGAGAGTTGACTCTGGTCCCGGTTCCGGATTTTCGAACGTCCTTGCGTACAATTTTATATTTTGTACTTTGCGTTTTGTAACTTGTACTCTTGTCATTTTTAGACGTTCCTCATCAATAATTTGAACCTTTTTGATTGTATCTTGTACTTTTGAGCTTTTTGGACCTTTGTGTCTTCAATTCGTCGTTTTCGCCTTTTATCTTCGCACTTATTTAAAATAAACGAATATTACTTGAAAATGGAACAATTGCAACTAAAATCTTGTCTTTCTTGGGGGATTTTGCTATGAAATATATGTTCCTTTTTAGCCTTATCACCGAAAATGTCGTTCTCCTCTTTGTTGGGCCGAAGTAGGCGACAAACAAATCACAGGTCCCGAACTTATTCATGAAACAACCGAGAAGATCGTTCAAATCCGAGATAGGCTTAGGACGGCCCGTAGTCATCAAAAGAGCTATACCGACACTAGACGCAATGACCTCGAATTCCAAGTCGGTGATCGCGTAATGTTAAAAGTCGCACCTTGGAAAGGTGTAATTCGTTTCGGGAAACGCGGGAAGCTAAATCCGCGGTATATTGGTCCTTTCGAAATCTTGGAGCGTGTTGGAACCGTTGCTTATCGTTTAGATCTTCCGCCTCAACTGAGTTCCGTTCATCCTACTTTCCATGTATCTAACTTGAAAAAGTGTTTAGCCGAACCCGAACTCGTCATCCCTCTCGAGGAGCTTACTATCGATGACAAACTTCATTTTGTGGAGGAACCGGTTGAAATTGTGGACACCTCCGTCAAAACGTTAAAACAAAGCCGAATTCCAATTGTCAAGGTCCGTTGGAATGCCAAAAGGGGACCCGAGTTTACTTGGGAAAGACAAGATCAAATGCAAAGGAAGTATCCTCATCTATTCGTGAATTCGGAAATGCAAGATCTCGAGGAAGAAACAACGACTACTACGCCTACTTAAATTTCGGGACGAAATTTCTTTTAAGGAGTAGGTAATGTAACATATCGCCTTTTTCCGGTTACTTTCCGTTTAACTATTTTAAAGTCCGTTATATATTTATAACATCTTTCGTTAATACGCGTTTTAAATTATCTCGATTAGGTAATTCACGCACCCGATTCAAACTTGAGGGACTAAACTTGCTAAAATTCCAAAATGGTGACTAGGTCAAAGGAGTCAAACTCCTCTCATCCATTCATTTCATCTTCTCCATCTTTATTCTTCTTCTTTTTCTCTCAAAAACACCAACAAGAATTCATCATCTAAATTCGGATTAGGAAGTTAGCAACAAAACAAATTACAAATTCGTGATCCTTGCATCTTCCTCTTCGATTCCATACCGATTTCATTACATTTGGGTAACTTTCTAAAATTACTAGATTTTGTGTTCTTGATGTTTTTAACTTATAAAAGTGTTAATTAGTGTCTATGGCTCAAGTCTAACATGAATATATGAATTGTATGCTCGATCTTGTTGTTTTGAAGTAACTAGCATGAACTTGAATTTTGGTGTGTTGTTCTTGAGTTTTGGATGATCATATGTTGTTAGATGTTAAAAGTTCATGTTCTAATTGTGTTCCTAGTATCACTAGCTTCAATTTGATGTATATGTTGCTTTAGAAAAGTTCATGAACTTGATTTATGATTTTGGTGAATTTGGGTTAGGGTTTGATGAACTTGAAATGGACTTTTGATGCATTGAATGCCATGGATTATTATTGGTAAGTGTTTAGTTGGATTGTATGCTTGATTGTAGTGACCCGAACTTTTCCATGTTTATATATATTAATTGAGATTGATATTTACATGATTAAATGTTTCCAACATGTTAAGCAATCAAACTTGTTAAGACTTGATTAATTAAAATATGTTTCATATAGACAATTGACCACCCAAGTTGACCGGTGATTCACGAACGTTAAAACTTGTAAAAACTATATGATGACATATATATGGATATATATATATAGTTAACATGATACTATGATAAGTAAACATATCATTAAGTATATTAACAATGAACTACATATGTAAAAACAAGACTACTAACTTAATGATTTTTTAAACGAGACATATATGTAACGATTATCGTTGTAAAGATATTTAATGTATATATATCATATTAAGAGATATTCATACATGATAATATCATGATAATATAATAATTTAAAATCTCATTTGATATTATAAACATTGGGTTAACAACATTTAACAAGATCGTTAACCTAAAGGTTTCAAAACAACACTTACATGTAACGACTAACGATGACTTAACGACTCAGTTAAAATGTATATACATGTAGTGTTTTAATATGTATTTATACACTTTTGAAAGACTTCAATACACTTATCAAAATACTTCTACTTAACAAAAATGCTTACAATTACATCCTCGTTCAGTTTCATCAACAATTCTACTCGTATGCACCCGTATTCGTACTCGTACAATACACAGCTTTTAGATGTATGTACTATTGGTATATACACTCCAATGATCAGCTCTTAGCAGCCCATGTGAGTCACCTAACACATGTGGGAACCATCATTTGGCAACTAGCATGAAATATCTCATAAAATTACAAAAATATGAGTAATCATTCATGACTTATTTACATGAAAACAAAATTACATATCCTTTATATCTAATCCATACACCAACGACCAAAAACACCTACAAACACTTTCTTTCTTTAATTTTCTTCATCTAATTGATCTCTCTCAAGTTCTATCTTCAAGTTCTAAGTGTTCTTCATAAATTCCAAAAGTTCTAGTTTCATAAAATCAAGAATACTTTCAAGTTTGCTAGCTCACTTCCAATCTTGTAAGGTGATCATCCAACCTCAAGAAATCTTTGTTTATTACAGTAAGTTATCATTCTAATACAAGGTAATAATCATATTCAAACTTTGGTTCAATTTCTATAACTATAACAATCTTATTTCAAGTGATGATCTTACTTGAACTTGTTTTCGTGTCATGATTTTGCTTCAAGAACTTCGAGCCATCCAAGGATCCATTGAAGCTAGATCTATTTCTCTCTTTTCTAGTAGGTTTATCCAAGGAACTTAAGGTAGTAATGATGTTCATAACATCATTCGATTCATACATATAAAGCTATCTTATTCGAAGGTTTAAACTTGTAATCACTAGAACATAGTTTAGTTAATTCTAAACTTGTTCGCAAATAAAAGTTAATCCTTCTAACTTGACATTTAAAATTAACTACACACATGTTCTATATCTATATGATATGCTAACTTAATGATTTAAAACCTGGAAACACGAAAAACACCGTAAAACCGGATTTACGCCGTCGTAGTAACACCGCGGGCTGTTTTGGGTTAGTTAATTAAAAACTATGATAAACTTTGATTTAAAAGTTGTTATTTTGAGAAAATGATTTTTATTATGAACATGAAACTATATCCAAAAATTATGGTTAAACTCAAAGTGAAAGTATGTTTTCTAAAATGGTCATCTAGACGTCGTTCTTTCGACTGAAATGACTACCTTTACAAAAACGACTTGTAACTTATTTTTCCGAGTATAAACCTATAGTTTTTCTGTTTAGATTCATAAAATAGAGTTCAATATGAAACCATAGCAATTTGATTCACTCAAAACGGATTTAAAATGAAGAAGTTATGGGTAAAACAAGATTGGATAATTTTTCTCATTTTAGCTACGTGAAAATTGGTAACAAATCTATTCCAACCATAACTTAATCAATTTGTATTGTATATTATGTAATCTTGAGATACCATAGACACGTATACAATGTTTCGAACTATCATGTCGACACATCTATATATATTTCGGAACAACCATAGACACTCTATATGTGAATGTTGGAGTTAGCTATACAGGGTTGAGATTGATTCCAAAATATATATAGTTTGAGTTGTGATCAACACTGAGATACGTATACACTGGGTCGTGGATTGATTCAAGATAATATTTATCAATTTATTTCTGTACATCTAACTGTGGACAACTAGTTGTAGGTTACTAACGAGGACAGCTGACTTAATAAACTTTAAACATCAAAATATATTAAAAGTGTTGTAAATATATTTTGAACATACTTTGATATATATATGTATATATTGTTATAGGTTCGTGAATCAACAAGTGGCCAAGTCTTACTTCCCGACGAAGTAAAAATCTGTGAAAGTGAGTTATAGTCCCACTTTTAAAATCTAATATTTTTGGGATGAGAATACATGCAGGTTTTATAAATGATTTACAAAATAGACACAAGTACGTGAAACTACATTCTATGGTTGAATTATCGAAATCGAATATGCCCCTTTTTATTAAGTCTGGTAATCTAAGAATTAGGGAACAGACACCCTAATTGACGCGAATCCTAAAGATAGATCTATCGGGCCCAACAAGCCTCATCCAAAGTACCGGATGCTTTAGTACTTCGAAATTTCTATCATATCCGAAGGGTGTCCCGGAATGATGGGGATATTCTTATATATGCATCTTGTTAATGTCGGTTACCAGGTGTTCACCATAAGAATGATTTTTATCTCTATGTATGGGATGTGTATTGAAATATGAAATCTTGTGGTCTATTATTATGATTTGATATATATAGGTTAAACCTATAACTCACCAACATTTTTGTTGACGTTTTAAGCATGTTTATTCTCAGGTGATTATTAAGAGCTTCCGCTGTCGCATACTTAAATAAGGACGAGATTTGGAGTCCATGCTTGTATGATATTGTGTAAAAACTGCATTCAAGAAACTTATTTTGTTGTAACATATTTGTATTGTAAACCATTATGTAATGGTCGTGTGTAAACAGGATATTTTAGATTATCATTATTTGATAATCTACGTAAAGTTTTTTTAAAATCTTTATCTATGAAATAAAGGTTATGGTTTGTTTTAAAAATGAATGCAGTCTTTGAAAAACGTCTCATATAGAGGTCAAAACCTCGCAACGAAATCAATTAATATGGAACGTTTTTAATCAATAAGAACGGGACATTTCATTGATTACCTTCGAAACGGCATATCATTCATGTAAATTGGTTGCCCGAATCATTGAATTGCATTTATGAACTTGTATGCGGTTAATGTTAAGCATTAGATGCGGTTTTGGTTGTTGTAATAGGTAGATTGATTGATGAAATGTGTTTACTTGTTTTCCTCGTCAAATTACCTTCCCAACGGTATAAGATACTTGTCTTGATTGTTTGCGGATCATAAATTGTGTTTGTTTGGATTTTGGTTCGTGCACTTGAGACTTTCAGCAAACAGAACCTGAATACTAATCTGGACGCCGTCCAGATATTAGGACGCCATCCAGTTCTTCGATACTGGACGCCGTCCAGATATTGGGACGCCGTCCAGTCCTTTAATACTGGACGCCGTCCAGAAAATCTGGACGCCGTCCAGTTACACTTGAAGTTTCTGTTTCGTTTTACCATTTTTCGAAAAATGTTTACTATGCTACGCACCTCCGATTCACATGTACCTTGTTCTAATGTGCTCATATATGATTAAAAACCTCAGAGAAATAGTTCGGGACCCGACCCGAACGTGTTGACTTTTTTGTTGACTTTGACCCGACCAAGTTGACTTTTAATCAAACTTAACCAAATGTTTGTCAAATCGTTCTAACATGCTTTTATACTCGTATCTTGCATGAAACATGACAATTTGACTCACATGTTGTAGTATTCGAGTCGTAACGAGCCATAGGAGTAATTGAACATCCTTGACCTATCGTGTTTACCGTTATTGATACAACCTATTGTTTAGGTCAAGACTAGCATTGTTCTTTGCACACGTTTACTTGTTGAAGTACTTTACTACTCGTGCACTCAAGGTGAGATCATAGTCCCACTTTTACACTTTTGAAACTTACATTTGGGATGAGAAAACATAAACGTTCCTTTTTAACTAAGTGAACACAAGTACAGGAAAACAAACATTCTACATACGAGTTTAGAACAAAAATCCTCAATTCGATTATCATTAGTTACACTTGCCGGGTGTAAGCGAGAACTTATGTTATATGGCCATATGGGTTTGACAAACCCTCATTCAAACGGTTCGCTACCGTTTACGAATGAAATATATTTTCGAGAAACAGTGTATGTTCTAGCACTAAGGTGATGGGGTTCTATGGAAGGAATGTTAAGCATTGATAATTGGGTGCTCGTGATAACAAATTTTTTTGGAATGGTTAACTATTATTGAAATGTTATAAATCTTGTGGTTCATTTGTACTTACTTACTTAAACCTATGATTTCACCAACGTTTTCGTTGACAGATTTCTATGTTTTTCTCAGGTCCTTGAACGATACATGATACATGCTTCCGCTCATTATTTTGATACTTGCATTGGATGTCGAGTATATATGCATACATGGAGCGTCTTTTGGCTACTTTTAAATTGTGTCGCATAATTTTCATTTGTACTTATAACTTTGTAACGTAACTTGTGGTGGAACTATTCTTGTAAACTTTGAACAATCTTTACATTTGAAATGAATGCGACATATCTTTTGGTCAAACGTTGTTTTAAAGACTTATGACCACGTAACGGGACCTAAGTAGACGGCGCCGTCAATGACGATTTTGTCGGGTCGCTACATTCAAGTTTCATGAAGATCATAAACACAAGTTTTCATCTTTTAACAAAAATAAAGAGATCATAAGCTAGAAAACTTAGATCCAACAAAGTAATGAAGATTCAAAGCTAGAAATCTTGAATCTTTTATGTTCTTGAAGGATTCAAATCAAAGTTCGAATCTACAAGATATAACAAGATCAAAAAGCTAAAAAACTTGATCTTTATGATGATGATGATGATGATGATGATGTCGTGATTAAGAAGGAAAAAAGAAGAAGAAGAAAATTTAAAACTTACAATTTTAGTGTGAGAAAGACTAGAGAGAAAATTAGAGAGTAAGTGTGTGTAAAATGAGAATGAAATCAAGTGTGAAATGAAGGATCAAGTGTGATATATATAGTGGTGGTGGGGGTGGTATGGCCGATGGCCTAGGGGGGACAAGGGGGGGACAAACTTTGCTTTTTGCATGGTGGTGGTCTAAAAGTGGTGCTTATTGTTGGGATCCCATGCAACATATGTAGTAATGATTAACAAAAATGCTAGTATGTTGGCTTACATTAATGGTTTTTGTCCTACTTCTTAATGGATCATAAATCCATTAAAGTTGGGCTAATTCAGTGGTCCATTAACTAGAGTAGGGTGGGCTTAAGTCCATTAAGGTAAAAAGTCCATTAAGACTAACTAGTGTGCATTAGTAAATTACTAAGCGTAATTAAGCAACCAATAAGCCAAGTAATTGTCATTAGAAAATAACAATTAGTTTAACGTAGTCATAATATTCCGATTATGACAAAAGTTAAACGTGTACCAAGTACGTAGCTTGCTTTAAACGACAAGTGACACTACCGGTCAAAAAAGCATTCGGGGATCAAGTTAAGTAACTAAGTACTTACTAACACATTTTAAAATATAAACGAAGGTAATCAAAATAAATTAAGATCCCATATTATAATATAGCTCAGTACTCATAAATATGCAGTTTCGTGAAAATATAAGGTACAAATATAAGTCGAAAAAGTCGGGTCGTTACACTTTCGTATGACTCAAGTCCATCCATTAAAAGGAGTCAAGTCTCCCAAATGTCGCACTACTTGGTGTAGGAGACTTCCTAATCTACACCATTTCATACTTGCATCATTTTAAGATGTAAAGTACCGTGGGAAGAAGAGCCTCGAGCTTCACATTGTGCTATCTTCTTCATGAAGAACAATGGCTTCGTGCTAGTGTTGCTAGATAACACACGCCATAGCTAAAAGTTATGGCACCTTCATTCGATCAATTATGGAGGGGTAGTTTCTACTTCCTACCCTTTCTCAAAATAAGCATAAAAGCTTGTTATGTGGGAAGTAGCGAGTGAATAAAAGCTTTTAGCTTTGACACTCCCAAGAGAGTCAAGTCCTCCCATGTTTCATTTTGGAAGTCAAGTCTTCTAAACTCGGAAGTAAAGTCTTCCAAGTTAAGTTATGTACCAAAAGACCTACGCTTGGAAGTAAAGTCTTCAAAGTATCGTGCAATAGACCCACCGTTAATCTTACACCCAAGGTAGTTGCTTTCTCATCGCTATTGACACCGAGTAGTATGTTTACCGGGAAAATAGCTGTAACGACCCGACTTTTTCGACTTTTAATTATATTTATTATTTTCACGAAACTGCGTTTTTGTGCGTACTGAGCTAGATTAATTGCTGGGATCATTAATTATGTTAATTACTTTCGTTAATGCCTTCCAACATGTTTTTAAGTACTTACTTACTTAACATAATCCTTGAATACATTTAAGAACGTTAGTGCCACTTATTGTTTAAAATGAGTTACGTACTTAGTGCACGATAAACTTTTGTCATAATTGGAATATTATGACTACGGAAACATAATTGTTATATATTTATGACAATTACTTGGCTTTATGATTCCTTAATTATGCTTAATGTTTACTAATACTTACTAGTTAGTTTTAATGGACTTAAGCCCTTAATGGACCTAGCTTATTAAAGGCCCAACCTACTTAACTTAATGGGCTCACTTAATGGACTAATTAGTGGACTAGTTAGCCCATGAAACCTAAGACAAAACCCATTAGTAAATAAGACAAGTATTAAGCATGCTTGGTACTACTACTTACAAGTTTTAACATTATGTTCCATGCCACCCAACATTAGCTTACACCACCATGTACTACCACCCCATGCCAAGCAAATGGTCCCCCATTTTTGCTCCCCAATATCGTCGACCTAGAGGGCTCCCACCACCACCACCATTTCATTTTAAACATCTCATTTCATTTCACAAAAACACACTCTTTTTCTCTCAAGTTTCTCTCTAACTTTTCTTGAAGAACTTGAAGGTTTAAACTCTTTTTCTTTCTTCTTTTTTACTTCCAAAACCGTAATCATCATCATCTTTTTATTATTCTTGGATTTTGGTTCTTGTAACTAAAATCCTTATGTTATCTTGCAATCTTTAATCACTTGTATGATAAAGAAGCAAGAACAAGGATCAAAGCTTTGTAGCTTTTGGTTCTACATGAAACTTGTAATAATCAAAGGATCAATTACTTTAAGATCCTCTTTAAGTTCAAGTATTGGAACTTTAAAGTTCATTTCATGAAGATTCAAGCTTGTAACTTGACATCTCATTATATAAAAGATCCAACCTTGAACTTGTTTAGTTTTAACTTTAAATTTATCATTTATGTTTGAGAAATTCGATTTATATAAGCTCCTTGGTCAAAGATTTACTTGTTAACTTTGATCTCATAAATCTTGTAACCAAAGTCTAACTTTGAAGGTTCAAGAACAAGAAAGTTTAAGCTTCCTAACTTATAACTTTCACTCATTTAAAGTTGATCTAAGTTAAGTAACTTATGGTCATCTAGCTTGTTAAAACAAGAATTCATTAACTTGTGTTCACTTTACTTTACAAGATCTAAGTTTTGTAACTTATGGATGTGTAAAAGTTGAAAGCCTAAGTATTATTACTTAGGGTTTCACCAAGAACATGAGATCTAGACTTTCTAGTCTAAGGTCTTTAATACTTAGCTAAGATCTAAATTCTATAGCTTAAGGTCTTGCTTATTTAGTTGGATTTAAAGTTTATAGCTTAATAGGACTTGTATTTGTGTTGGAACTGAGAAATTGATGTAACTTTGGTTCATCACCTTGCTCAAACTCTCACAAGAGATGTATTTTACTTCTTAGTCCTAACTTTGT
Source organism: Rutidosis leptorrhynchoides (assembly GCF_046630445.1). NCBI lineage: Eukaryota > Viridiplantae > Streptophyta > Magnoliopsida > Asterales > Asteraceae > Rutidosis > Rutidosis leptorrhynchoides. The sequence goes on along the minus strand of NC_092339.1, from coordinate 78,271,688 downwards.
GTGTTGATGGGTAAACCTTGGTTAAAGTGATGCTAAAACATCAAGAGTTGTACACTTGAGGCTTATACGCATCAAGGATGAGAACCGTGATGAGCATCAAACACCGAGAAACCCACCGGAGCACTTGCTTTCTGTTTTTCAGGGTCTGATCAGGCTCCTGGACTTCTGGAAAAGTTGATTTCCAGATATTTCGGTTCGAGTAGATGACTTTTCATTTAAGAGTCATCTTAATCCGATTTACAGTTTAGGATTTGTAGCCTTCCGAAAGTCACTACGCCCTCGTAACATTGTGCTGAAATTTCTGACCTACTCGCACTTAAACCGTCACCACGGTCAAACGAAGACGAGTTAGGTTCTGAAAATTGTTCAGTAGTTAGAGGACTCACATATGGAGCCTTAGCCATTGGTCTCACGTCATTTCAGTTTGTATAGAGGTCGTAGCAGCTGAACAAACCCAGCCTTTTTTTTACCTCTATTCTTGATTGAAAACTTACTTTACTTGTTACGTACGATGTTGAAGATGATGACACTTAAGACTTAAATTATGTACTTTTAAATCCTTTGGGACGATTTAATGACTTAGTAACTTTTGACTTAGGTTGAGGACCTTTCGGACCGACTTACATGCTTACTTATCTCGTATCGACTTTTACCGCACTTTCACTGTGAGTTATAGCTCCCTTTTTACCTAACTATTTTTGGGACTGAGAATACATGCTCTTTTTATGTTCTACTTACTAGGCACGAGTACTTAAACTTTATATATGTGTAGGTGATATAACGGCATAAAATTTCCCCTTAGCTCGGTAACATTTAGTCATTGGTTTTTGAACCAGTGAACGCGAATCTTGGATATGGATCCATAGGGTTTGACATCCCCACTCGGGCTAGTCACGCTAGCATTTAACGGGTGTTTAATACTTCGTAAACTTACGCACTCGCCAAGTGTACTTTTAGGGGGTGATATATATGTTAAGTTAGTTACCAAGTGCCCACGGTTAAGCATATACTTTTCATACTGTTTTGAATACGAAATCTCGTAGCCTACATTACATTATTGTTACAATCAAACTATAGCTCACCAACATTCGTGTTGACTTTTTAAGCTTGTTATTTCTCAGGTGCTTAGACGTATGTTGCTTCTGCTGTATTAGACTCTCGGTGTTAGACTTCCGCTGCATTGCTTAGAGATGTCTCAATTACGAAAATTTTACTTTGCATTCATAACTTATGCTATTTTGAACAGTGGCTTTCTAATGACCTTCGTGTCACGTACTTATATTAATTCTTTCTATTCGTAGAAGCACGCTATCCTTTGTAAAATGTTATCTTTCCATGAATGCAAACTTGTTTTAAAACAGCATATAGTGTTGTAACCTTGTAATGGACCTGTTGTTGATGATCCATACACGTTAATTTTGTACGGGGCATCACATTTGCTATCAGAGCATTGGTTGTAGGGAATTATGTTACATTAGTGAGTCTTAACTGAGACGTTCGCTAATAGGACTAATCTACAACTTGCTTGTTTTTTTTTAACGACGAATTTGCATTAGCGGATCATTTATTTCAACGACCCTCATCATTTGCACCCACAAACTCTAGAAGAAAACTCCTACCCGGGTTGCTTGGCAACTAATCGCGGGACCTGGGTTACTTGGCAACTAATCGCAGGAAATTGGAGAGAAAACCTTCCGCCTCCAGGAATTGAACCCGGGTTGCTTGGCAACTAATCGTGGGCCCTTCCACACTGAAGCTTGATATCATTGAAGCAAACGTTCGTTGGTATCTACAACTTGCTTGTTTACTTGGTTCTGCGGAACTGCTGCATGATACTGCTTACTTTTACTGCTATGTGAACTTGCTGTATACTACTGTTTATTCTCGCTACTGCATGCTACTATTTGCTTTTGATTTTATGTTGCTTCGGTATGATGTTGTTATTATTGCCATGCTACGTACTGTTAGGATGTTGTAGTGCCTGATTACGTGCTTGCTATATGTCTTACTGACGTGGAAAAAGTTATTTTTCCTTGTTCAGATGTCGGACATACCGCCCATTATCATTGATTTGGAGAGTGACTCAGATTCATATGCTACTTCGCCTACCGTTGTTGCTGACTCACAGACCCCGTCACTGCTACCCTCCGACGACTCTGGCGATTCTTTTTCTGGAGATAGTGGGCTCTGCTTGACCTAATGGACATCTCAGACGGAGACGAGGATGCCGCAGAGATTCCAGCTCCACCCAACCCTAGACTCCCGAGGCCACAGCACCATCTCGGTGGTACTGTGATCCCTGGGGGAGACGGAGACGGTCCTTTCCGTAATGAGCGTGGACATTGGGTCAGACGTACTTTTGACGGATATGTCGTGCCGATTCAACCCGGCAGATATCGGCTCATGACCACCGGCCAGGCACATCCACCCGAAGACGACGACCCTACACTACCTTCGGATGATTCAGACAGTTTGTCATCGGATGAGGATCCCGAGGAGGATTCTGAGGAGGACTCTGAGGAGGAGCCCGTGCAGCTACCCTCTACCCCGCTGAAGAAGCGGTACCGCTTCGATGGTACTATTATTCCAGGGGTTAATGGAGGTAAGCAGTTCATGAACGCACGTGGACTGTTGGTTAGGGTCACCGCCCGTAAGCGGGTTGTGCCATATCTTACTGATCCATTCGTGCGTAAGGCCGCTCGTTATACACCTTCGAATTCTGGCACTGCACCATCTGCACCACCGGCGCCACTTGCACCATCTGCACCACCTGCCCCACCAGCATCTCCCACCGTCGAGGAGCTGACGAGGGAACTGCATACCCTCCGTGCTCGGGTAACTGAGCTCGAAGACCAGATGACCCACCTGATGGACATCATTTACCCACCATCACCATAGGGATATTTTATTAGATTTCATTATGTAATTCCGTTAGTAGTTTCATGTTTTATGCATGTATTGTACGAACCTTATGAAGATGTATGCAACTTTCTTATTAATGAATGGAACTTATTGTTGTTTAATTATTACACAATGTTCTATTTAAGTTATTACATGATGGTTTTCGTGCTATCTGTAACTAGTTTGACATGCTTAGTCAACATGTATTGTGTTGATCCCATAATGGTTACCATATACTATATATCATGAATTATCGAATGCTGGATTTTGACTTAAGTCGAAATTTTTGTTTAGAAGGCCAATGGCAAATGGAAGAGTTCCAAGGAAAACGCCCACAGCAACACAGATTGAGGAGACGATAGCTTCTCGAGTAGCCACAGCTATGGCGGATGCCAACCCCCAAGCTCCACCGGCTAACCAGAACATTCATAATGGGTGTACTTATAAGGAATTTCAGAGCTGCAAGCCCCACAATTTCAGTGGTACTGAGGGGCCAGTTGGGCTGACTAGATGGTTTGAAAAGTTGGAAGCTGTTTTCCGCGTGAGTAACTGTTCTGAAGCGAACAAAACTAAGTACGCCTCATGCACGCTGTCGGACGGCGCTTTAACCTGGTGGAACACACTCGCCCAGGCTAAAGGAATTGATGAGGCTTATGCTACACCATGGGAGGAGTTTAAGATCGAGGAGTACTGCCCCAGAACCGAAATTCAGAAGATGGAAGCGGAGTTTTGGGAACTGAAAGTTGTAGGGACTGATCTTGATGGCTATAACCGAAGGTACTTGGAGTTAGCTTTGATGTGCCCCACAATGGTTACTTCTGAATTTAAATGAATAGAACGGTATTTGTGGGGACTTTCCAAGACCATTCAGGGAAATGTCACCTCTTCAAAACCAGCAGATGTCCCGGAAGCTATGCGCATGGCGCACACCCTGATGAATCAAATTACCCAAAAAGAGCCAGAAAAGGTGAAATCGAAATTGGGAGCTAGTAATGGGAAACGTAAGTGGGACGGAAACAAGGGAAAGGGTTTTTATCAAAACCCAGCTAAGAGGTACGAGAATTTCAAGGGAAACAACGACTGGAGGAACCCTAACCTGAAGCCTAGCTCGAACCCTAATTACAAAGGAAACCTTCCGCAGTGCAAGAGATGCTACAAGCATCATACTGGGTACTGCAACGTAGTATGTGAAAAGTGCAAGCGGACTGGACATATCGGCAAGGATTGCAAGATCAACACCTTAGCTGTGAGAACAACTCCGAATGGGCCAAAGAAATGTTTTGAATGCGGCCAGCAGGGCCACTTTAAGAATGAATGTCCGAACAAGAAGAAGGATGGCGGGTCAGCACGTGGGAGAGTCTTCAACATGAGAGCCATGGATGCCCGTGAGGATCCTGACTTGGTCACAGGTACATTCACTATTAATAAACTATTAGCTTTTGTCTTGTTTGATACTGGTGCCGATAGGAGTTATGTAGATAGACACTTTTGCTTTAAGATAGATTGGTCGTTAGTACCTTTGAAGGAGAGTATGCTTGTTGAAGTAGCCAATGGAAAACTTGAGAAAGTTGACCAAGTTAGCCGAGGAGGTATTATAAACTTAACTGGAGCAGAATTTGAGATAGATTTGATACCTATTAAGTTGGGAAGCTTTGATGTGATAGTTGACATGGACTAGTTGTCTAAAGTACAAGTAGAAGTCATCTGTGGAGAAATGATTATTCGTATATCACGCGAAGACGGTGTGCCATTAATTGTATACGGGGAGAGATGTAGCCCAAAGTTGAACCGTATTAGCTACATGAAGGCACAAAAGATTATGAAAATGGGGCGTTTTGCTGTTCTGGCGCATGTAAAGAAGTTAGAAACGGAGGAGAAAAGCGTAGATGATGTATGAATTGTGAACAAATTTCTCGACGTCTTTCCAGAAGAACTGCCTGGACTACCCCCACCGAGATCAGTAGAGTTTCAGATTGATCTAGTACCAGGAGTAGAGATGGCAATGGCCACCCGATCTGATGGATATCCACCCGATCCACCCACTTCGTGATGGATATGGATGAACCTAAATGGATATGGATACGGATATGGATGAATCTTAGCGGATATGGATATGGATGAAAAGTTTCATCCATGGATATATCCATTACCACCCGAAATACATATACAAATATATAAATATGGATATATGCGTACATATTTATGATTACAAATTTATTTACCTTAAATTTACATTTTTCTTTCAACCCACGATGAAATAATTATAATATATTATAATAAAACATGTATATCTAATAAAATAAACTTACAAATTTCATATTTAATTTTTCATAATCTATGTTTTATAGTAAAAATAAAAAAAAATATTATATCTTCGACAAAGATTACACTTTCTTATGGATAGATTTTAATTATGTCATGTCATATTTATTTTTTCTGTAGTACGTTTTTATTTTAATCATATATTAGAAAATATTATAACATTTTTTTGACATCCATTGGCTATCCATTAACCCGCTAAATCCATTGGATATGGATATGGATGGATGACCTGAAACTAAATGGATATGGATATGGATATGGATATGGATGAACAATAACTAAATGGATATGAATATGGATACGGCATCACCCGATCCATATCTGATCCATTGTCATCCCTAACCAGGAGCCGCACCTGTAGCTCGCGCACCTTATCGACTTGCACCTTCCGAAATGCAAGAGTTGCAGAGTCAACTACAAGAACTACTAGACCGTGGATTCATCCAACCAAGCTCTTCGCCTTGGGGTGCACATGTTTTGTTTGTAAAGAAGAAGGACGGATCTTTCCGCATGTTTATTGATTACCGCGAACTCAACAAGTTGACAATCAAGAATCGGTATCTCCTTCCCAGAATTGACGATATATTTGATCAGCTGCAAGGATCCAGCGTTTACTCTAAGATCGATTTACGATCAGGTTATCACCAGTTGAGGGTGAAGGAGAGCGATGTACTTAAGACTGCATTCCGAACGCGTTATGGTCACTATGAGTTTCTGGTAATGCCATTCGGTTTAACCAACGCACCTGCCGTGTTTATGGATCTCATGAATCGCGTATGCAAGCTGTACCTGGACAAGTTCGTTATCTTATCGTCTTCATAGATGATATCCTAATCTATTCCAAAAGCGACGAAGAACATGAGCAACATCTTCGACTCATGCTTGAACTTTTGAGACAAGAGCAACTGTATGCCAAATTCTCTAAGTGCGAATTTTGGTTGAAGGAAGTTCAGTTTCTCGGTCATATCATGAGCGATCAGGGTATCAAAGTCGATCCCGTAAAGATCGAAGCCATCAGCAAGTGGGAAACCCTCACTACTCTTACTCACATCCGCCAATTTTTAGGCATCGCCGGTTATTACCGCAGATTCATTGAAGGATTCTCTCTGATTGTGCCACCATTAACCGCATTGACTCACAAAGGGAAGAAGTTCGTTTGGGCAATCGAACAAGAGTCGGCGTTTCAAACCCTGAAGCAGAAGTTAACCACCGCACCTATCTTATCACTTCCCGAAGGCAGTGACGACTTCGTGGTGTATTGCGACGCCTCAAGACATGGTTTTGGTGGTGTATTGATGCAACGAACAAAGGTTATTGCTTATGCCTCTCGTCAACTAAAGATTCACGAGCAAAATTACATAACGCACGATCTTGAACTTGGTGATGTTGTCTTCGCACTAAAATTGTGGAGACACTACCTTTATGGAACTAAAAATACTATCTTCACCGACCACAAAAGCCTCCAACACATATTCGATCAGAAACAACTGAACATGAGATAGCGACGGTGGATCGAAACATTGAATGATTACGATTGTGAACTACGTTATCATCTTGGCAAGGCAAATGTTGTAGCCGATGCCTTGAGCCAAAAGGAGAGAATGGTACATCTTCGTGTTCGAGCCTTGAACATCACCATTCACACGAATCTCAATAGCCAGATCCGCGTAGCTCAAGATGAGGCTCTCAAGGAGGAGAATGTTGCAACTTATGTTGGGAAGTGTTTGACTTGCTCGGAGGTTAAGGCCGAACATCAAAGGCCATCTGGGTTACTTCAGCAACCAGAAATCCCGTAATGGAAGTGGGATGGGATAACGATGGACTTCATCATGAAACTACCAAAGACGGTGGGCGGATACGATACCATATGGGTTATCATTGACCATCTTACCAAATTTGCACACTTCTTAGCCATGAAAGAAACTGATACGATGGAAAAACTCGCTCAACTATACGTAAAGGAAATTGTATCTCGTCATGGTATGCCCTTATCGATTATTTCAGACCGAGATGCCCGTTTCACCTCTAGATTTTGGTGTTCCTTACAAGAAGCTTTGGGAACACGTCTCGATATGAGTACCGCATATCACCCGCAGATCGAAGGACAAAGCGAATGCACGATTCAAACTATAGAGGACATGTTGCGTGCTTGTGTTATTGATTTCGGAAAAGCTTGGGAGAAGCATTTACGACTAGACGAATTTTCTTACAATAACAGTTATCATTCGAGTATTAATGTCGCACCTTTCGAAGCATTGTATGGCCGCAAGTGCCATTCTCCTATATGTTGGGCCGAAGTGGGTGAAAAGCAACTCACCGGACCCGAACTCGTCCATGAAACAACCGAGAAGATTGTCCAAATTCAAGCAAGGCTCAAGACGGGCCGTGATCGTCAAAAGAGTTATGCCGACCTTAAACGAAAAGATTTCGAATTTCAAGTGGGCTACCGCGTGATGTTGAAAGTCACACTTTGGAAATGTGTAATCCGTTTTGGAAAGCGTGGAAAGTTAAATCCGCGATACAATGGTCCTTTTGAAATCTTGGAGCGTATTGGACCCGTTGCTTACCGTTTGGATCTTCCGACACAATTGAGCTTTGTTCATCCTACTTTTAACGTATCAAACCTGAAGAAATGTCTTGCTGAACCAGAACTTGTCATCCCTCTCGATGAGTTTATGATTGATGACAAACTCCACTTCATGGAAGAACCCGTTGAAATTATGGACCGTGAGGTCAAGACCTTGAAACGCAACAAGATTCCGATCGCTCGAGTTCGATGAAATGCAAAACGAGGGCCTGAGTTTACTTGGGAATGAGAGGATCAAATGATGCAAAAGTATCCTCACCTCTTCCCGACTCCACCATTTACCTCAGCTTAAATTTCGGGAGGAAATTTTCTTTAACAGTTGGGTAATGTAACGACCCGACTTTTTTGACTTATAATTATATTTATTACTTTCACGAAACTGCGTTTCTGTGCGTACTGAGCTAGATTAATTGCTGGGATCATTATTTATGTTAATTACTTTTGTTAATGACTTACAATGTGTTTTTAAGTACTTAGTTACTTAACATAATCCTTGAATACATTTACGAACGTTAGTGCCACTTATTGTTTAAAAGGAGCTACGTACTTAGTGCACGATAAACTTTTGTCATAATTGGAATATTATGACTACTTAAACATAATTGTTATATATTTATGACAATTACTTGGCTTTATGATTCCTTAATTATGCTTAGTGTTTACTAATGCTTACTAGTTAGTTTTAATGGACTTAAGCCCTTAATGGACCTAGCTTATTAAAGGCCCAACCTACTTAACTTAATGGGCTCACTTAATGGACTAATTAGTGGACTAGTTAGCCCATGAAACATAAGACAAAACCCATTAGTAAATAAGACAAGTATTAAGCATGCTTGGTACTACTACTTACAAGTTTTAACATTATGTTCCATGTCACCCAACATTAGCCTACACCACCATGTACTACCACCCCATGCCAAGCAAATAGTCCCCCCTTTTTGCTCCCCAATACCGTCGGCCTATAGGGCTCCCACCACCACCACCATTTTATTTTAAACATCTCATTTCATTTCACAAAAACACACAATCTTTTTCTCTCAAGTTTCTCTCTAACTTTTCTTGAAGAACTTGAAGGTTTAAACTCTTTTTATTTCTTCTTTTTTGCTTCCAAAACCGTAATCATCATCATCTTTTTATTATTTTTGGATTTTGGTTCTTGTAACTAAAATCCTTATGTTATCTTGCAATCTTTAATCACTTGTATGATAAAGAAGCAAGAACAAGGATCAAACTTTGTAGCTTTTGGTTCTACATGAAACTTGTAATAATCAAAGGATCAATTACTTTAAGATCCTCTTTAAGTTCAAGTATTGGAACTTTAAAGTTCATTTCATGAAGAGTCAAGCTTGTAACTTGACATCTCATTATATAAAAGATCCAACCTTGAACTTGTTTAGTTTTAACTTTAAATTTATCATTTATTTTTGAGAAATTCGATTTATATGAGCTCCTTGGTCAAAGATTTACTTGTTAACTTTGATCTCATAAATCTTGTAACCAAAGTCTAACTTTGAAGGTTCAAGAACAAGAAAGTTTAAGCTTCCTAACTTATAACTTTCACTCATTTAAAGTTGATCTAAGTTAAGTAACTTATGGTCATCTAGCTTGTTAAAACAAGAATTCATTAACTTATGTTCACTTTACTTTACAAGATCTAAGTTTTGTAACTTATGGTTGTGTAAAAGTTGAAAGTCTAAGTATTATGACTTAGGGTTTCACCAAGAACATGAGATCTAGACTTTCTAGTCTAAGGTCTTTAATACTTATCTAAGATCTAAGTTCTATAGCTTAAGGTCTTGCTTATTTAGTTGGATTTAAAGTTTATAGCTTAATAGGACTTGTATTTGTGTTGGAACTAAGAAATTGAGGTAACTTTGGTTCATCACCTTGCTCAAACTCTCACAAGAGTTGTATTTTATTTCTTAGTCCTAACTTTGTGTGTTTATGGTTAAACCTTGGTTAAAGTGATGCTAAAACATCAAGAGTTGTACACTTGAGGCTTATACGCATCAAGGATGAGAACCGTGATGAGCATCAAACACCGAGAAACCCACCGGAGCACTTGCTTTCTGTTTTTCAGGGTCTGATCAGGCTCTTGGACATCTGGAAAAGTTGATTTCCAGATAGTTTGGTTCGAGTAGATGACTTTTCGTTTGAGAGTCGTCTTAATCCAATTTACAGTTTAGGATTTGTAGCCTTCCGAAAGTCACTACGCCCTCGTAACGTTGTGCTGAAATTTTTGACCTACTCGCACTTAAACCGTCACCACGGTCAAACGAAGACGAGTTAGGTTCTGAAAATTGTTTAGCAGTTAGAGGACTCACAAAAGGAGCCTTATCCACTGGTCTCACATCATTTCAGTTTGTATAGAGGTCGTAGTAGCTGAACAAAGTCATCCTTTGTTTTGACCTCTATTCTTGATTGAAAACTTACTTTACTTGTTACGTATGATGTTGATGATGATGACACTTAAGACTTAAATTACGTACTTTTAAACCCTTTAGGATGATTTACTGACTTAGTAACTTTTGACTTAGGTTGAGGACCTTTCGGACCGACTTACTTGCTTACTTATCTCGTATCGACTTTTACTGCACTTTCACTGTGAGTTATAGCTCCCTTTTTACCTAACTATTTGTGGGACTAAGAATACATGCGCTTTTTATGTTTTACTTACTAGGCACGAGTACTTAAACTTTATATATGTGTGGGTGATATAACGGCATAAAATTTCCCCTTAGCTCGGTAACGTTTAGTCATTGGTTTTTGAACCGGTGAACGCGAATCTTAGATATGGATCCATAGGATTTGACATCCCCACTCGGGCTAGTTGCGCTAGCATTTAACGGGTGTTTAATACTTCGTAAACTTAAGCACTCGTCAAGTGTAGTTTTAGGGGGTGATATATACGTTAAGTTATATATACGTTAAGTTAGTTACCAAGTGCCCACGGTTAAGCATATACTTTTCATACTGTTTTGAATACGAAATCTCGTGGCCTACATTACATTATTGTTACAATCAAACTATAGCTCACCAACATTCGTATTGACTTTTTAAGCTTGTTATTTCTCAGGTGCTTAGACGTATGTTGCTTCTGCTGTATTAGACTCTTGGTGTTAGACTTCTGCTGCATTGCTTAGAGATGTCTCAATTATGAAACTTTTACTTTGCATTCATAACTTATGCTAATTTGAACAGTGGCTTTGTAATGACCTTCGTGTCACGTACTTATATTAATGCTTTCAGACTTTCTGGAGGGTTTCAGGAACGTGGTTCCACATTTAGGAATGTCGCTCCACCTTCCAGAACGTCGTTCCAGGCCTGTATTCAACCAAAAACTCAGCTCGGCTATAAAAATGATTTTAGGGGTTTTTGGTTGAGAGAGCTGCTTCCTTAGGCCTTTTTGGAGCCCTAAAAGGGTTCCAATCATGATTCCATCAAGATGAAGGCTAATTTCAAGCTCCCAACTCCAATTCCATGAGGATTGAAGCTCCATTTCCATCATCCATTCTCCATTTTAGTGTTTCTTCTCAATTTTGGTAGTAGCTTTTCTCCATTTTAGTTGTAATGATGAATGATTGTTATTTCTTTGATTTACTTATTGTTTATGCAATGATTATAACTTAGATTACTTGTGTTCAATTGATTTGTAAACTTGATGCTTGGATTTTCCCTAATTTTTGAATTGGGTGTTTGAATGAGTTGATGATTATTGTGCTTAGTTGAAGATCCATTACTTTGATTATTGAAAGCTTTACTTTTATTATATAAGTTGCCTAGCTTTTCTTAAGGATTTGATTAGTGAAGCAATTTGTACTTCAACACCATTGGTGATGTAGACAAACAAATTGAGGATTTCAAGGGATTGAGTTCTTGGTTTAGTTTGGTTTGGTTTGGTTTGGTTTTCAATTGGCTTTTATTCAACATGGTAGTGTTTGAATATCTTAAGGGATTTTGATAATTAAAGGATTTTAAGGGATTTTAATCCAATATCTAGTCTCAATAATTTCACTCAAAACATAGTTTGATCTTTTGAAATAAGTCTACGGGAGTTAACAATTTCATTTGATTGAGGTTTTATGGAAGTTGACAAATGGAAATAAACTATATGTTTAAACATTGTTGTGTAATGAATGAATTGGGTGAACCATGGCAAAAGGTGGAATAATCAAGTGGACACGTTTTTATCTTATTTGTTAATCTCTTTTAGTTTACGTTTAGCTTAATCTACACTTAATCAAAACCCCCAACAGACTTAGGATAATTACTAGTGTTTTGAAATTCATGTAAATTGCTCCCCGTGGAACAAACCTTGCTTGAATACTTGCTAGTTGCTATAATGATCGGGTTATTGTTGCCCGGGCATTTGTGTTAATTAGTTAAGTTATTTGATCATTGTTTTTATATTATTATAAGTTGAGAACACAAAACGACCACCATCAACACAGAAGACTTCTACTTAATCTCCATTGAAGTTTTCTCAACACGATCAACGACAATCACCCGGAGTTCATGTATATTCCAGTTACCGGACTCAAAGGAATCAAGCATTCATTGTAATTGTACCATGTAAAAATTGAAAACCAACATGATTTCATGACCAGTACGGATGATTTTCAAATAGTTCGAAGAAATTTTTTCCAAAACAATCATCCTCTGGTCCTCACAAGAAATCGGTGATCTTTTCAAACACAAAAAGTAATGATTTTTTAATGCATCTACAAAACCTATTTTACAAAGAGACACCTCACACCAAACCAAGGTGGAACACAAGGTCCATAAATCAACTTGATAGTACCTACAAATGTTACTCAAAGGATAAGTTTTGGACATCATAATGGCTTTTCCATATTTTAGTGTACAACCCGGTCTTCAAAATGGTTTTAAATCATAATGGCTTCTACATACTTCAGTGTAGAACCTGGTCTTCAAATAGGTTTTAAACGCCATTATGGCTTTTGCACATATAACAATACAAACCCGTGCTTTAGTGTTTTTCTTGCAGGTGCAAGGATTACATCATTATTTCGCAAGCTTTTATGAAAATAAACGACTCGACTCTATTCTGGGGGGTGGGGGGGGGGGGAATTTAATTACTTCATGACGGAGTAATCCTCATGAGTTTATTATGAAAACTAACTATACTCTCATGTTTTGATTATTATTAATTGTTGAATAAGCTCACCTTCAAAATAATCATATGATAAAGGTGTAAAGTCACCTCAAAAGGAAGTAAAGTCTTTCGCTAAGACACAATTGTCTGGCTTATGTCAGAAATTGTTGTTCAGAATGGCGGAAGGGGTTTCGAAAAAAGTTGAAAAAGGAACCCTGCGTATTGGCTAAAAATCCTCTTGATAAATCACATCAAAAACAAGATGTGGTTGAGCCTCAACATCAAACAGGGCATGGATGTCAGACTTACCTTGATGAGTGAGATCTGTCTCGTCCAACAGAGAGGCAATATGACACTACTTCGGTAGATTTATCTGACCTCCGGAAGGATGATCCCCTTAATGATTAGTTGGCATTTAAGCCTGACCACACATACTCCTCGGAGAGTGCAACAACTGAAAAAATGTATCACCTCATGACATATAAGATTTCAGGACTCGGTGTAACATCTTCATACATTACATCGATTTCGTCTGACATCAATGCAATGTTAGGTACAGTTGGAAGGCTTTGTATAACCAAGAGCGAAAAAGTCGCACAAAAGTTCCATGATACTTTAATCATGGAGGTGGGTAGCTTGCTAACGCCGACTGAAACTTCGGTGACCAGTCATCCTCAGCATCCACTGAGGTTAAACTTGGACCTACCCATTTTGGTGAGGTCCCTAAAATTCGAAAAAAGTTTTGATTTCAAAAAACTTGCCCAGTGATACCACTGGCATGTCAATTTAAACATGTCTAGTTTCACAACCAACTTGAATTTTTTAAAATCAAAATCTTTTCATGAAGGTCCTTATTTACTCGGGGATCAAATTTTTATGCCAACACCGCCGACTGTCTTCATACCACATTCGCCACTTACAAATATCCCAAAACCTGTCTTCATGATAACTCAAACAACTACACCGACATCGATAGGATCCTCACTGTCATCTCCTCCAGTGTACCACATCTCTCCTTCAAAGACTTTGAAAATGTTCTTTATCAACGTGCATTGATTCGAAGCTTAGCACATAGTCTAGATGTACTGTGCTAGAAAAGCTAGAGAATGTTATCCTATAACTTCATGTAGCCCAGTGTTATGTCCTCAACGAGATGAACATGACGATTCTGATCTAGAGAATGGTTATGAGGTGGAGAGGAGTGCTACATGAGGTAATTATTCGAATTATTTGTCAATGGAGAATATAGGTACATCACATGTTAAGGAAGATGCTGGTACATCTAACACACCTGGAGGAGATGATCAAGAAGTTAGTCAGTATGATACAGATTTGTATCTTAAAACATTGTCACTTTGTCATTGTAATTGTATCAGCTCAAGTTCATGATGTATTATGTGACGACCCGAAAATTTTCGACCAAATTTAAACTTAATCTTTATATGGTTTCGACATGATAAGAAAAGTCTATTAAATTGAATTTCAAAATTTTTGAACTATTTTATAAAATCATTTGACCTTCGACCAGTTTCGACGATTCAAGAACAATTAATTGTAACTTGATAGGTGTGTGTATATATATATATATATATATATATATATATATATATATATATATATATATATATATATATATATATATATATATATATATATATAAATAATAATTGGAAACATAATTTTAAATATTGTATGTTGTTGTTACTAAAATTTATTTATGTAAAGTAAAATAAAAATAGGATATTATAATGATTATTATTTAAAAAGTATATATATATATATATATATATATATATATATATATATATAGTTTCGAATTTATTTGGAAAATGATAGTAACACTCAATTATCACTCGATTGATAATAAACAAGTTATAAACGAACTTATATGATTTTTAAAATAAACGGTGATCCGAAAATGAGTTCTATAAATTATAAGCTTATTAAAAATGTATTTATGAGCTAATTGTTAAATTTGAACACTTTTCATATTTTACCTGGAATTGAACGATGACAGTGATGTACTTTTTATTTAGTAGTTAATAATCAAATTTTATACCATAATGACTAAAATAAATAAAAATAATTATTGTAAAAATTTAAGAATTCTTTTCGAAGATTTTTAATCATCACTAATTTATCAACGGGGTACGAAATAATATCCTAATAAAACTGTCGGTAATAAACTTACAAAACATCGATATCTTTACTATTGACCACTGTATATGATTGATAATTAGGATGGATAATGTATTTGGTTTTAGTATTATATCACTTTTATTGAATTCACCAGCTCATGAATTCATTAAAACAAGATGTGTGCATGTTGGTTACCACCTCAATATTCTATAATATATATACATGTATGAATGAATTACATGTTAATCACAAAAACCCACTGCATCTTCTCCTCTACTTCTTTTGCTAAGTCGACACCCTTCACTTGGTCACCACCAGAGCCATAACCTTCGGTCACCACAACACCACTGCCCAATAACACTAAACCACAATCATCACCACTAAGACCACCGGTTACCACCTTCCATCATTTTTGTTCGATCCTAAACAGCCCAAATCACCAAGCTGGCCAAACTGATGCTCGAATAACTTTGTTGTTGCTACTATTTTGAACACATCACCACTTTAACACCATCTTCTACCTCAATACTACCATTAAACCTATCACCTTTGAAAACCCATTTAAAAAAATCGAACCACCTTTTAGTTTCCTACTATGATTTTCTGTTTCTTGATTCGAAACCCAAACCATCATCTCTACCCTATACAAGCACCACCACAACCGTTAGTTACAGCTATATCTGGTTCCTGTAGCAATCGAAACCACCATGAAACCGCCACCATAAACGGCTGTCACCACCACACCTCCTCACCCTTCTCTTTCTCTCTCTCTTACTACATCTCTCTTATCTCTCTCTTGTTGATCCGTCACCCATTTAAAACTATTACCACAGCCACCGTTATTCATTTATCACCACCTCAATCCACCACTGTTATTCATTCCCGTTTCTATCTTCTATTCGAAAATAGTCACAACCGACATCTTATGTGGGCGTTCTTGTTTTTCTGTTCCATCATGAGCATCCCATTGAAACCCAACCACTACTTGTGCTGCTACTACAGACTGCTTTCTATTTTCTGTGATTAATCCATCGCAAACCGTTAAACCTACAAATATTTATTTTTTTGTTTTACGCTAACACAGCTGCATAAATCTTGTGCTTCTGTTTCTAATTAAGTGAGTGAATTATATGTTGCACGATCGTTTTTTCCCTTTTGGCCAACAGAGAATAAATCATCTTGGAAGTGGACACTCTTCTCCACTAACTGGAAACCGAAAAAAATATATCATTTAAACTCAACGGAGTTTATTAATCTATTATGGTATTGAACTATTGTTTTGGGCCACGAGTTTAAGAAATCAAGGAGAAAGATTTACAGATTCAAGTAACCTTGGGTTTTGGGCTTTAGGTTCTTGCTATTGGGCTGTAACATGGACTGTTATCTTTCGGGTTCATACTTGGGCTTGTGAAGTAGATTAGGCCACTAAATTTCAAGCCGGTCATTTAATTTGTTGTTTTCGTGATCTCTCTTATGGTGATGATAATATGATACATTGAGGATATCGTAGAGATTACAGGATTAATGTTAATGATTTTGATTATGGTTAAGATTATGTTTAGGATAATGATCCATGATCAAAACGATGATGATTATGGTTTAGGATTAATGGCGATAAAGATGACGATAAATTAGGAAAATAGATTGATGATAGTGATGATGCCCGTAGCTTTAGAATGATGATGGTTGTATGATAACGATAATGATAATGTTGTCATGATATTAGATGATGATGATGAAGAGAATTAAAAAGGTTTTGAAGAAGATGAAACAGAAGTATTGGTTTAATAGATTAGGGATTCGATTTATTTCACAAATAAACAGATGGAGGAGTGGTAAGAAGACGAAGAAGAAGAAGAAGAAGAAGAAGAAGAAGAAGAAGAAGAAGAAGAAGAAGAAGAAGAAGAAGAAGAAGAAGAAGAAGAAGAAGAAGAAGAAGAAGAAGAAGAAGAAGAAGAAGAAGAAGAAGAAGAAGAAGAAGAAGAAGAAGAAGAAGAAGAAGAAGCAACAAATACGAGTTATAAAAAAAATATAACTTATAAAACAGAAAAGAGAAAATGGAGGAGTGGTTTAGAATGTTATCGGGTTAGCGGGAGGTCGTGGGATCAAACCTGGACTTGGGCATTTTTTTAGGACTACTTCTTTGAGGTAGTTTACTTATTACTCATTTTTATTATTATTATTATGATTATGATTATGATTATTATTATTATTATTATTATTATTATTATTATTATTATTATTATTATTATTATTATTATTATTATTATCATCATCATTTTTAATGTAAGAAGTATTATTATTGAAACTAATTTTTTTTTATAAAAATTATCATTTTTATTATTAGAACTATCATTATTATTATTATTAGAATTATCATTATTTTTATCATTATTATTTTTATTATCATTTTTATTATTTCTAACACTAATATTATAATTATTATCATTATTATTAGTATTATTAATATAACAAATAAAGGTTTTCTATATAAAAATATATTATTTACATAAAACATGACTATATTAATATGTTTTAATTTTCTAATGTATATAAAAATAAATATAGTTAATTTAGTTATTAATGAAACGTACAAGATACTAAAATAACAATTAATAATAATACCTAAATTTGTTCGATTACCATTATATGTGTTAATATACATATAAATGATATAGGTTCTTGAATCCGAGGCCAACCCTGCATTGTTCAGTTCAGTCGAATGAATATTTTTACTACAAAATATTGTATTGTGAGTTTCATTTGCTCCCTTTTTTAAATGCTTTTGTAATATATATTTTTGGGACTGAGAATACATGTGCTTTTATAAATGTTTGATGAAATAGACACAAGTAATTGAAACTACATTCTATGGTTGAATGATCGAAATCGAATATGTCCCTTTTAGTCTGGTAATCTAAGAATTAGGGAACAGACACCCTAATTGACGCGAATCCTAAAGATAGATCTATCGGGCCTAACGAGCCCCATCCAAAGTACTGGATGCTTTAGTACTTCGAATTTATCATGTCCGAAGGGAGTCCCGGAATGATGGGGATATTCTATATGCATCTTGTTAAGGTCGATTACCAGGTGTTCACCATATGAATGATTTTTATCTCTATGCAGTTTTCGAAATGCCTGATATGAGAATGATGTTTATGAAAAATAAAATCATGTGGTCTATTATATTATTGGAAATGATTGATTATGATAAACTAATGAACTTACCAATCTTTTGGTTGACACTTGAAAGCATGTTTATTCTCAGGTATTAAAGAAATCTTCCGCTGTGCATTTGCCCATTTTAAAGATATTACTTGGAGTCATTCATGACATATTTCAAAATACGTTGCATTCGAGTCGTTGAGTTCATCAAGATTATTATTAAGTCAATTATAGTTGGATATATTATGAAATGGTATGCATGCCGTCAACTTTCGATGAAATGAAAGTTTATCTTTTAAAAACAAATGCAATGTTTGTAAAATGTATCATATAGAGGTCAAATACCTCACAATGAAATTAAATATTATGTAACGTTTATAATCGATATGAACGGGGCATTTCAGTTGGTATCAGAGCGGTGGTCTTAGCGAACCAGGTCTTGCATTAGTATGTCTAACTGATAGTCGTTAGGATACATTAGTGAGTCTGGACTTCGACCGTCTCTGCATGTCAAACGTTTTGTGTAACGACCCGGCTTTTTCGACTTGCTTTTGTGCCTTGTGCCTTCACGAAACTGCGTATTTGTGCGTACTGAGCTAGCTTATACTCTGGGATCTTTTATCATGATTAATTACTCTCATTAATATCTTACAACATGTTATTAAGTGTGTAATCACTTAACTTGATCCGCGAATTCTTTTACGGCTGTTGGTGTCACTTATCGTTTTAAACGAGATACGTACTTGGTACACGTTAAACTTTTGTCGTAATTGGAATGTTATGACTGCGTAAACTTGATTGTTATTTATTATAACAATTACTTGGCTTAAGGGCTTATTTAATTAAGCTTAGTGTTCACTAATGCTTACTAGTTACCTTAATGGACTTAACACCGTAATTGACTTTCCATGGCTCGAATTGTCTTTGTGACACATGCCTTTCACGAATATATTTCGAATATTATTTACGTTCATGATTAATTTTTATTAATCATTTTTAATTAACTAATAACTACTTGGGCTTTTATTAATTTGTTGCTTACTTACTTGGGCCCTTATTATTTTTGGACTTGGAAGCCCACCCTACTTTTCTTAATGGACAATTAGGAGCCCACTTTTATGCTAGTAATTTATTAAGACTAAACTAGATTAATTAAGCTAAGTTGGAGACAAAAATGTTTCAAGCATTCAAGACCTCTTTCCCATACATTTAACTTTAATCCATTTTAAGCTTACACCATCTCTCAATACTTGAAAGTTGGATTTTGACTTCCCTTATTTCACCTCCAAAACCGTAGCATTTGAATGGAGGGAGGGAGTTCTTTTTTTTCATTTTATTTGTTACTTATTTGTTAGTTTTACTTCATTTTTACACACACATAATACTTACAACTTCTTTTACTCTCACTTTCCTCTCAAACTTGTAAGTAACAAGACTTTATTTCCTTTCTTTTTCTTCCATTAAAACCGAATCTATCATCATCGTCATCTACTTTTTTGTTACTTGTTGTTTGTTGTTGTTAAAGATCAAGTTATCTAGCTTGTATCTTCATACTTCCATCTTTGT
This sequence comes from Rutidosis leptorrhynchoides, assembly GCF_046630445.1. Taxonomy (NCBI): domain Eukaryota; kingdom Viridiplantae; phylum Streptophyta; class Magnoliopsida; order Asterales; family Asteraceae; genus Rutidosis; species Rutidosis leptorrhynchoides. The sequence continues at coordinate 78,251,889 of NC_092339.1, read as the reverse complement.
TTGATGAAGTCAAGAACAAGGATCTAAAATTGATAGTTTATGGTTTTACACTTGAAGTATTATGTAGATCTAAAACTCATAAGCCTTGAGAGCTTACTTATGTTCATGCTTTGTAGACTTGAAGTTTATTTTCTTAAGATCCAAATTTTGATTTGAATCTTCTCAAGTATGAAACAAACATGAGCTTAATACTTGTAACTTTAATTTATTTCTTCATTTTATTTATTTAAAGTTGTAATGTTGTTAATTTGGTCAAGTATCACTAGTTAAACTTGATCTCATATATCTTGAAATTAAGTTAAACTTTGTAAGTTCAAGAACATGAAAGTATAACTTTCTAGCTATAACTTCATACACTTATGTTGGATCTAAGTTTCTATAACTTATGGTCTTCTAATTTTGTTGTAAACAAGAGCTTATAAGCTTATATATATTTTACAAGATAAAAATCTAAGTTTCATAACTTATGGTTTTATTAAAGTAAAGATCCAAGTTCTATAACTTAGGATTTAACTTAAGAACACTAGATCTAGACTTTCTAGTCTAGGATCTTTAAGATCTAACTAAGATCTAAGTTCTACAACTTAAGATCTTGTTTATTTAGTTTACTTTCAAGTTTATAGCTTGATATTACTACTAGAACTCATGTATGTGTCGGTTCTAAATTGGGTAATAGTTGATCGTCAAGGACTGCAAGTGGTTTTGATACTATTTGGGTAATAGTTGATCGTCTCACCAAATCAGCACACTTCCTGCCAATAAGAGAAGATGACAAGATGGAGAAGTTAGCACGACTGTTTTTGAAGGAAGTCGTCTCCAGACATGGAATACCAATCTCTATTATCTCTGATAGGGATGACAGATTTATTTCAAGATTCTGGCAGACATTACAGCAAGCATTAGGAACTCGTCTAGACATGAGTACTGCCTATCATCCACAAACTGATGGGCAGAGCGAAAGGACGATACAAACGCTTGAAGACATGCTACGAGCATGTGTTATTGATTTCGGAAACAGTTGGGATCGACATCTACCGTTAGCAGAATTTTCCTACAACAACAGCTACCATTCAAGCATTAAGATGGCGCCGTTTGAAGCACTTTATGGTAGAAAGTGCAGGTCTCCGATTTGTTGGAGTGAAGTGGGGGATAGACAGATTACGGGTCCGGAGATTATACAAGAAACTACCGAGAAGATCATCCAAATTCAACAACGGTTGAAAACCGCCCAAAGTCGACAAAAGAGCTACGCTGACATTAAAAGAAAAGATATAGAATTTGAAATTGGAGAGATGGTCATGCTTAAAGTTGCACCTTGGAAAGGCGTTGTTCGATTTGGTAAACGAGGGAAATTAAATCCAAGGTATATTGGACCATTCAAGATTATTGATCGTGTCGGACCAGTAGCTTACCGACTTGAGTTACCTCAACAACTCGCGGCTGTACATAACACTTTCCACGTCTCGAATTTGAAGAAATGTTTTGCTAAAGAAGATCTCACTATTCCGTTAGATGAAATCCAAATCAACGAAAAACTTGAATTCATCGAAGAACCCGTCGAAATAATGGATCGTGAGGTTAAAAGACTTAAGCAAAAAAAGATACCAATTGTTAAGGTTCGATGGAATGCTCGTAGAGGACCCGAGTTCACATGGGAGCGTGAAGATCATATGAAGAAGAAATACCCGCATCTATTTCCAGAAGATTCGTCAACACCTTCAACAGCTTAAAATTTCGGGACGAAATTTATTTAACGGGTAGGTACTGCAGTGACCCGAACTTTTCCATGTTTATATATATTAATTGAGATTGATATTTACATGATTAAATGTTTCCAACATGTTAAGCAATCAAACTTGTTAAGACTTGATTAATTGAAATATGTTTCATATAGACAATTGACCACCCAAGTTGACCGGTGATTCACGAACGTTAAAACTTGTAAAAACTATATGATGACATATATATGGATATTTATATAGTTAACATGATACTATGATAAGTAAACATATCATTAAGTATATTAACAATGAACTACATATGTAAAAACAAGACTACTAACTTAATGATTTTTAAACGAGACATATATGTAACGATTATCGTTGTAAAGACATTTAATGTATATATATATCATATTAAGAGATATTCATACATGATAATATCATGATAATATAATAATTTAAAATCTCATTTGATATTATAAACATTGGGTTAACAACATTTAACAAGATCGTTAACCTAAAGGTTTCAAAACAACACTTACATGTAACGACTAACGATGACTTAACGACTCAGTTAAAATGTATATACATGTAGTGTTTTAATATGTATTTATACACTTTTGAAAGACTTCAATACACTTATCAAAATACTTCTACTTAACAAAAATTCTTACAATTACATCCTCGTTCAGTTTCATCAACAATTCTACTCGTATGCACCCGTATTCGTACTCGTACAATACACAGCTTTTAGATGTATGTACTATTGGTATATACAATCCAATGATCAGCTCTTAGCAGCTCATGTGAGTCACCTAACACATGTGGGAACCATCATTTGGAAACTAGCATGAAATATCTCATAAAATTACAAAAATATGAGTAATCATTCATGACTTATTTACATGAAAACAAAATTACATATCCTTTATATCTAATCCATACACCAACGACCAAAAACACCTACAAACACATTCATTCTTAAATTTTCTTCATCTAATTTATCTCTCTCAAGTTCCATCTTCAAGTTCTAAGTGTTCTTCATATATTCTACAAGTTCTAGTTACATATAATCAAGAATACTTTCAAGTTTGCTAGCTCACTTCCAATCTTGTAAGGTGATCATCCAACCTCAAGAAATCTTTGTTTCTTACAGTAGGTTATCATTCTAATACAAGGTAATAATCATATTCAAACTTTGGTTCAATTTCTATAACTATAACAATCTTATTTCAAGTGATGATCTTACTTGAACTTGTTTTCGTGTCATGATTCTGCTTCAAGAACTTCGAGCCATCCAAGGATCCGTTGAAGCTAGATCCATTTTTCTCTTTTCCAGTAGGTTTATCCAAGGAACTTAAGGTAGTAATGATGTTCATAACATCATTCTATTCATACATATAAAGCTATCTTATTCGAAGGTTTAAACTTGTAATCACTGGAACATAGTTTAGTTAATTCTAAACATGTTCGCAAACAAAAGTTAATCCTTCTAACTTGACTTTTAAAATCAACTAAACACATGTTCTATATCTATATGATATGCTAACTTAATGATTTAAAACCTGCAAACACGAAAAACACCGTAAAACCGGATTTACGCCGTCGTAGTAACACCGCGGGCTGTTTTGAGTTAGTTAACTAAAAACTATGATAAACTTTGATTTAAAAGTTGTTATTCTGAGAAAATGATTTTTATTATGAACATGAAACTATATCCAAAAATTATGCTTAAACTCAAAGTGGAAGTATGTTTTCTAAAATGGTCATCTAGACGTCGTTCTTTCGACTGAAATGACTACCTTTACAAAAATGACTTGTAACTTATTTTTCTAACTATAAACCTATACTTTTTCTGTTTAGATTCATAAAATAGAGTTCAATATGAAACCATAGCAATTTGATTCACTCAAAACGGATTTAAAATGAAGAAGTTATGGGTAAAACAAGATTGGATAATTTTTCTCATTTTAGCTACGTGAAAATTGGTAACAAATCTGTTCCAACCATAACTTAATCAACTTGTATTGTATATTATGTAATCTTGAGATACCATAGACACGTATACAATGTTTCGACCTATCATGTCGACACATCTATATATATTTCGGAACAACCATAGACACTCTATATGTGAATGTTGGAGTTAGCTATACAGGGTTGAGGTTGATTTCAAAATATATATAGTTTGAGTTGTGATCAATACTGAGATATGTATACACTAGGTCGTGGATTGATTCAAGATAATATTTATCGATTTATTTCTGTACATCTAACTGTGGACAACTAGTTGTAGGTTACTAACGAGGACAGCTGACTTAATAAACTTAAAACATCAAAATATATTAAAAGTGTTGTAAATATATTTTGAACATACTTTGATATATATGTATATATTGTTATAGGTTCGTGAATCAACCAGTGGCCAAGTCTTACTTCCCGACGAAGTAAAAATCTGTGAAAGTGAGTTATAGTCCCACTTTTAAAATCTAATATTTTTGGGATGAGAATACATGCAGGTTTTATAAATGATTTACAAAATAGACACAAGTACGTGAAACTACATTCTATGGTTGAATTATCGAAATCGAATATGCCCCTTTTTATTAAGTCTGGTAATCTAAGAATTAGGGAACAGACACCCTAATTGACGCAAATCCTAAAGATAGATCTATTGGGCCTAACAAACCCCATCCAAAGTACCAGATGCTTTAGTACTTCAAAATTTATATCATATCCGAAGGGTGTCCCGGAATGATGGGGATATTCTTATATATGCATCTTGTTAATGTCGGTTACCAGGTGTTCACCATATGAATGATTTTTATCTCTATGTATGGGATGTGTATTGAAATATGAAATCTTGTGTCTATTATTATGATTTGATATATATAGGTTAAACCTATAACTCACCAACATTTTTGTTGACGTTTTAAGCATGTTTATTCTCAGGTGATTATTAAGAGCTTCCGCTGTCGCATACTTAAATAAGGACGAGATTTGGAGTCCATGCTTGTATGATATTGTGTAAAAACTGCATTCAAGAAACTTATTTTGTTGTAACATATTTGTATTGTAAACCATTATGTAATGGTAGTGTGTAAACAGGATATTTTAGATTATCATTATTTGATAATCTACGTAAAGCTTTTTAAACCTTTATTGATGAAATAAAGGTTATGGTTTGTTTTAAAATGAATGCAGTCTTTAAAAAAACGTCTCATATAGAGGTCAAAACCTCGCAACGAAATCAATTAATATGGAACGTTTTTAATCAATAAGAACGGGACATTTCAGTTGGTATCAGAGCCAGGTTCTTAGAGAACCAGAATTTTGCATTAGTGTGTCTTATCGAGTTTGTTAGGATGCATTAGTGAGTCTGGACTTCGACCGTATTTACTTGAAAAATAATTGCTTAACAAATTTTGTTGGAAACTATATATTTTTAACATGTGAATATTATGTGATATATTAATCTCTTAACGCGTTTGATATTATGTGATAGATGTCTACCTCTAGAACAAGTTCCATTAACTCACCTAATAATAATGAAGAGTCAAATGTAAATTGGAATGATTCGTGGACTGATTCACAAGTTCCCGAAGAGGAACCGGAAGAAGAGTCGGAACCGGAAGAAGAATCGGAACCGGAAGAAGAATCGGAACCGGATGAAGAAATAGAACCGGTGGGGGAAATAATAAAACGGTTAAGTAAAAGAAAATCCTCAACCAACCGACCAAGGTTAATTATGGTCAATGGTGTTTCCGCCAAGGAAGCAAAATATTGGGAGGATTACCAATTCTCCGATGAATCGGATTCCGACGAGAATTCCGATGATGTTATAGAAATTACCCCAACTGAATTTAAAAAGGCAAAAGAAAATAATAAGGGAAAGGGCATAAAAATACAGAAATCTAATTCCAACCCCGATGAACTTTATATGTATCGTCAACCCCCGAAGTCCTTAAGTTGTAACAATGACCCGGGAACCTCTAAACCACCAGGTTTTTCTAAACCAATGTGGAAAACGACGGCTCGTATTAGGGGAACATCATATATCCCTAGAAACTTGGCAAAACGATCCAAAACCGAAGAAGAAGAAACAAGCGAGTCGGAATAAGATAGTTGTATTCGTGTGGTGTAATATATGTAATATAGTGTGCTTATGCTTTATGATATATGTAAAAATTGCTTGTATTAATAAGTATTTTTTTATGAATCTAACTCTTGTCTATTTTACAGTATAAAAACACAAAATGGATAGACAACCCAATATTTTAAGAGACCTACCCAGAGACATGATTGATGAAATCTTGTCTAGAGTCGGTCAGAATTCTTCGGCACAACTATTTAAGGCGAGATCAGTTTGTAAGACATTCGAAGAACGTTCCAAGAATGCCTTGGTTTATAAAAGGCTTTCGTTCGAAAGATGGGGGATATCACATTGGGAAATCCATAAGTTACGATGTGTTTACTTTGACGCATATATTGCGGGGAACCCAAATGCTATTTTACGCAATGGGTTAAGAAATTATTTTGACTCAATATATCCGAATATTGGACTTCGTGATTTAGAAAAAGCGGCTAACATGCAACATAAAGAAGCATGTTATGCTTACGGATTAGTAATGTTCGCTTCTCACCAAAGTGAGAACAAGAACATCGGGCTACAACTATTAAACAAAACGTTCCCACAAGTGACGGAGTAGGTAATTGGGGTAAGAAATGAGGTTTTTAGATTGTTACGGGACTGTTGGACATTACGTAACCCTCGTACCTTTGACGATGTTACAACACGATGTCTTATCAACGGCCATAACGGTTATGTTCCACAAGACCAAGGATGGGAAGTAATCCTAGTAAAACCAGAATGCATGACTTGTTTCTGGACGTATGAATTACGTGTCTTTATTACCTTTGCTGAACGACTTGTGTACTAGCTAGAATTATCTTCACAACCATCTTGTATCAAATTTATTGTGTGCTATATTTCATGCTATATGTAAAATAAGCGGTATTGTAAGTTTGTAAAATATTGTGTAAAAGTTTGAACGCGAAATATTATTATAATCAGTTTTTCATATAGAATTGTAGTAGTTGAATTGTATATTAGCTACTAAGTATGAACTTAACGGGTAGGTACTACCCGAATTTAAACTTATAAAACGCTAATAGGAAGAAAAAGCTTTTATAAATGAGTTCATATTATGCTACGAAATACTATTAACTACTCTTAATATTCTGTATGATTAACTTGTTCCATTTGACTATTTTGAAGGAAATGGCACCGACTACTCGACACACCGTGAATATGAATGAAGAGGAATTCCGTACTTTTCTAGCTTCAAACATAGCCGCAGTACAGGCTGCGCTACATACCAACAATAACCTTGGATCTAGCAGTACAGGAAATCGTGTAGGATGCACCTACAAAGAATTCACTGCCTGCAAACCTTTGGAATTTGATGGAACCGAAGGACCGATCAGATTGAAACGGTGGACCGAGAAGGTCGAATCGGTGTTTGCCATAAGTAAGTGTGCTGAAGAGGACAAAGTGAAGTATGCTACGCATACCTTCACAGGTTCTGCGTTAACATGGTGGAATACCTATCTAGAGCAAGTGGGACAAGACGATGCGTACGCACTACCGTGGTCAGCAATCAAGCACTTGATGAACGAGAAGTACCGTCCCAGAACCGAGGTCAATAAGCTCAAGACAGAACTTAGAGGGTTACGAACCCAAGGATTTGATATTACCACGTACGAAAGACGATTCACAGAATTGTGCCTATTGTGTCCGGGAGCATTCGAAGATGAGGAAGAGAAGATCGACGCGTTTGTGAAAGGATTACCGGAAAGAATCCAAGAAGATATAAGTTCACACGAGCCCGCCTCCATACAACAGGCATGTAGAATGGCTCATAAACTAGTGAACCAGATTGAAGAAAGAATTAAAGAACAGACTGCTGAAGAGGCCAATGTGAAGCAAGTCAAAAGAAAGTGGGAGGAAAACGGTGATAAGAATCACCAATACAACAACAACAGCAATTACAACAATAATCGCAACAATTATCCCAACAATCGCAACATCAATCGCAACTACAACAAACGGCCCAACAACAACAACAACAACAACAACAACAACAACAACAACAACAACAACAACAACAACAACAACAACAACAACAACAACAACAACAACTACAACAATCATCCCAACAACAATAATAACCGCAACAACAACAACAACAATCAGAAGCAGCTATGCCAAAGGTGTGAAAAGTATCACTCGGGGTTCTACACCAAATTTTGCAACAAGTGTAAAAGAAATGGTCATAGCGCGGCGAAGTGTGAGATCTACGGACCAGGGGTTAATAGAACGAAAGTAACAAATGGTGTCGGAACGAGTAATGGCGGAGCAAGTAGTGTCGGAGCAAGTTATGCCAATGTAGTTTGTTATAAATGTGGAAAACTGGGCTACATTATTAGAAATTGCCCAAACCAGGAGAACACGAATGGACAAGGCCGCGGAATAGTTTTCAATATTAATGCGGCAGAGGTACAGGAAGACCCGGAGATTGTTACGGGTACGTTTCTTATTGACAATAAATCTGCTTACGTTTTATTTGATTCGGGTGCGGATAGAAGCTATATGAGTAGAGATTTTTGTGCTAAATTAAGTTGTCCATTGACGCCTTTGGATAGTAAATTTTTACTCGAATTAGCAAATGGTAAATTAATTTCAGCAGATAATATATGTCGGAATCGAGAAATTAAACTGGTTAGCGAAACATTTAAGATTGATTTGATACCAGTAGAGTTAGGGAGTTTTGATGTGATAATCGGTATGGACTGGTTGAAAGAAGTGAAAGCAGAGATCGTTTGTTACAAAAATGCAATTCGCATTATACGAGAAAAAGGAAAACCCTTAATGGTGTACGGAGAAAAGGGCAACACGAAGCTACATCTTATTAGTAATTTGAAGGCACAAAAACTAATAAGAAAAGGTTGCTATGCTGTTCTAGCACACGTCGAGAAAGTACAAACTGAAGAAAAGAGCATCAATGATGTTCCCATTGCAAAAGAATTTCCCGATGTATTTCCGAAAGAATTACCGGGATTACCCCCACATCGATCCGTTGAATTTCAAATAGATCTTGTACCAGGAGCTGCACCAATAGCTCGTGCTCCTTACAGACTCGCACCCAGCGAGATGAAAGAACTGCAAAGCCAATTACAAGAACTTTTAGAGCGTGGTTTCATTCGACCAAGCACATCACCGTGGGGAGCTCCTGTTTTGTTTGTCAAGAAGAAAGATGGTACTTTCAGGTTGTGTATCGACTACCGAGAGTTGAACAAACTTACCATCAAGAACCGCTACCCACTACCGAGAATCGACGACTTATTTGATCAACTACAAGGCTCGTCTGTTTATTCAAAGATTGACTTACGTTCCGGGTATCATCAAATGCGGGTGAAAGAAGATGATATTCCAAAGACTGCTTTCAGAACACGTTACGGTCATTACGAGTTTATGGTCATGCCGTTTGGTTTAACTAATGCACCAGCTGTGTTCATGGACCTTATGAACCGAGTGTGTGGACCATACCTTGACAAGTTTGTCATTATTTTCATTGATGACATACTTATTTACTCAAAGAATGACCAAGAACACGGTGAACATTTGAGAAAGGTGTTAGAAGTATTGAGGAAGGAAGAATTGTATGCTAAGTTTTCAAAGTGTGCATTTTGGTTGGAAGAAGTTCAATTCCTCGGTCACATAGTGAACAAAGAAGGTATTAAGGTGGATCCGGCAAAGATAGAAACTATTGAAAAGTGGGAAACCCCGAAAACTCCGAAACACATACGCCAGTTTTTAGGACTAGCTGGTTACTACAGAAGGTTCATCCAAGACTTTTCCAGAATAGCAAAACCCTTGACTGCATTAACGCATAAAGGGAAGAAATTTGAATGGAATGATGAACAAGAGAAAGCGTTTCAGTTATTGAAGAAAAAGCTAACTACGGCACCTATATTGTCATTGCCTGAAGGGAATGATGATTTTGTGATTTATTGTGACGCATCAAAGCAAGGTCTCGGTTGTGTATTAATGCAACGAATGAAGTTGATTGCTTATGCGTCTAGACAATTGAAGATTCACGAACAAAATTATACGACGCATGATTTGGAATTAAGCGCGGTTGTTTTTGCATTAAAGACTTGGAGGCACTACTTATATGGGGTTAAAAGTATTATATATACCGACCACAAAAGTCTTCAACACATATTTAATCAGAAACAACTGAATATGAGGCAGCGTAGGTGAATTGAATTGTTGAATGATTACGACTTTGAGATTCGTTACCACCCGGGGAAGGCAAATGTGGTAGTCGATGCCTTGAGCAGGAAGGACAGAGAACCCATTCGAGTAAAATCTATGAATATAATGATTCATAATAACCTTACTACTCAAATAAAGGAGGCGCAACAAGGAGTTTTAAAAGAGAGAAATTTAAAGGATGAAATACCCAAAGGATCGGAGAAGCATCTTAATATTCGGGAAGACGGAACCCGGTATAGGGCTGAAAGGATTTGGGTACCAAAATTTGGAGATATGAGAGAAATGGTACTTAGAGAAGCTCATAAAATCAGATACTCAATACATCCTGGAACGGGAAAGATGTACAAGGATCTTAAGAAACATTTTTGGTGGCCGGGTATGAAAGCCGATGTTGCTAAATACGTAGGAGAATGTTTGACGTGTTCTAAGGTCAAAGCTGAGCATCAGAAACCATCAGGTCTACTTCAACAACCCGAAATCCCGGAATGGAAATGGGAAAACATTACCATGGATTTCATCACTAAATTGCCAAGGACTGCAAGTGGTTTTGATACTATTTGGGTAATAGTTGATCGTCTCACCAAATCAGCACACTTCCTGCCAATAAGAGAAGATGACAAGATGGAGAAGTTAGCATGACTGTATTTGAAGGAAGTCGTCTCCAGACATGGAATACCAATCTCTATTATCTCTGATAGGGATGACAGATTTATTTCAAGATTCTGGCAGACATTACAGCAAGCATTAGGAACTCGTCTAGACATGAGTACTACCTATCATCCACAAACTGATGGGCAGAGTGAAAGGACGATACAAACGCTTGAAGACATGCTACGAGCATGTGTTATTGATTTCGGAAACAGTTGGGATCGACATCTACCGTTAGCAGAATTTTCCTACAACAACAGCTACCATTCAAGCATTGAGATGGCACCATTTGAAGCACTTTATGGTAGAAAGTGCAGGTCTCCGATTTGTTGGAGTGAAGTGGGGGATAGACAGATTACGGGTCCGGAGATTATACAAGAAACTACCGAGAAGATCATCCAAATTCAACAACGGTTGAAAACCGCCCAAAGTCGACAAAAGAGCTACGCTGACATTAAAAGAAAAGATATAGAATTTGAAATTGGAGAGATGGTCATGCTTAAAGTTGCACCTTGGAAAGGCGTTGTTCGATTTGGTAAACGAGGGAAATTAAATCCAAGGTATATTGGACCATTCAAGATTATTGACCGTGTCGGACCAGTAGCTTACCGACTTGAGTTACCTTAACAACTCGCGGCTGTACATAACACTTTCCACGTCTCGAATTTGAAGAAATGTTTTGCTAAAGAAGATCTCACTATTCCGTTAGATGAAATCCAAATCAACGAAAAACTTCAATTCATCGAAGAACCCGTCGAAATAATGGGTCGTGAGGTTAAAAGACTTAAGCAAAACAAGATACCAATTGTTAAGGTTCGATGGAATGCTCGTAGAGGACCCAAGTTCACCTGGGAGCATGAAGATCATATGAAGAAGAAATACCCGCATCTATTTCCAGAAGATTCGTCAACACCTTCAACAGCTTAAAATTTCGGGACAAAATTTATTTAACGGGTAGGTACTGTAGTGACCCGAACTTTTCCATGTTTATATATATTAATTGAGATTGATATTTACATGATTAAATGTTTCCAACATGTTAAGCAATCAAACTTGTTAAGACTTGATTAATTGAAATATGTTTCATATAGACAATTGACCACCCAAGTTGACCGGTGATTCACGAACGTTAAAACTTGTAAAAACTATATGATGACATATATATGGATATTTATATAGTTAACATGATACTATGATAAGTAAACATATCATTAAGTATATTAACAATGAACTACATATGTAAAAACAAGACTACTAACTTAATGATTTTTAAACGAGACATATATGTAACGATTATCGTTGTAAAGACATTTAATGTATATATATCATATTAAGAGATATTCATACATGATAATATCATGATAATATAATAATTTAAAATCTCATTTGATATTATAAACATTGGGTTAACAACATTTAACAAGATCGTTAACCTAAAGGTTTCAAAACAACACTTACATGTAACGACTAACGATGACTTAACGACTCAGTTAAAATGTATATACATGTAGTGTTTTAATATGTATTTATACACTTTTGAAAGACTTCAATACACTTATCAAAATACTTCTACTTAACAAAAATTCTTACAATTACATCCTCGTTCAGTTTCATCAACAATTCTACTCGTATGCACCCGTATTCGTACTCGTACAATACACAGCTTTTAGATGTATGTACTATTGGTATATACACTCCAATGATCAGCTCTTAGCAGCTCATGTGAGTCACCTAACACATGTGAGAACCATCATTTGGCAACTAGCATGAAATATCTCATAAAATTACAAAAATATGAGTAATCATTCATGACTTATTTACATGAAAACAAAATTACATATCCTTTATATCTAATCCATACACCAACGACCTAAAACACCTAAAAACACTTTCATTCTTCAATTTTCTTCATCTAATTTATCTCTCTCAAGTTCTATCTTCAAGTTCTAAGTGTTCTTCATATATTCTACAAGTTCTAGTTACATAAAATCAAGAATACTTTCAAGTTTGCTAGCTCACTTCCAATCTTGTAAGGTGATCATCCAATCTTAAGAAATCTTTGTTTCTTACAGTAGGTTATCATTCTAATACAAGGTAATAATCATATTCAAACTTTGGTTCAATTTCTATAACTATAACAATCTTATTTCAAGTGATGATCTTACTTGAACTTGTTTTCGTGTCATGATTCTGCTTCAAGAACTTCGAGCCATCCAAGGATCCATTGAAGCTAGATCTATTTTTTTCTTTTCCAGTAGGTTTATCCAAGGAACTTAAGGTAGTAATGATGTTCATAACATCATTCGATTCATACATATAAAGCTATCTTATTCGAAGGTTTAAACTTGTAATCACTGGAACATAGTTTAGTTAATTCTAAACTTGTTCGCAAACAAAAGTTAATCCTTCTAACTTGACTTTTAAAATCAAATAAAAACATGTTCTATATCTATATGATATGCTAACTTAATGATTTAAAACCTGGAAACACGAAAAACACCGTAAAACCGGATTTACGCCGTCGTAGTAACACTGCAGGCTGTTTTGGGTTAGTTAACTAAAAACTATGATAAACTTTGATTTAAAAGTTGTTATTCTGAGAAAATGATTTTTATTATGAACATGAAACTATATCCAAAAATTATGGTTAAACTCAAAGTGGAAGTATGTTTTCTAAAATGGTCATCTAGACGTCGTTCTTTCGACTGAAATGACTACCTTTACAAAAACGACTTGTAACTTATTTTTCTGACTATAAACCTATACTTTTTCTGTTTATATTCATAAAATAGAGTTCAATATGAAACCATAGCAATTTGATTCACTCAAAACAGATTTAAAATGAAGAAGTTATGGGTAAAACAAGATTGGATAATTTTTCCCATTTTAGCTACGTGAAAATTGGTAACAAATCTATTCCAACCATAACTTAATCAACTTGTATTGTATATTATGTAATCTTGAGATACCATAGACACGTATACAATGTTTCGACCTATCATGTCGACACATCTATATATATTTCGGAACAACCATAGACACTCTATATGTGAATGTTGGAGTTAGCTATACAGGGTTGAGGTTGATTCCAAAATATATATAGTTTGAGTTGTGATCAATACTGAGATACGTATACACTGGGTCGTGGATTGATTCAAGATAATATTTATCGATTTATTTCTGTACATCTAACTGTGGACAACTAGTTGTAGGTTACTAACGAGGACAGCTGACTTAATAAACTTAAAACATCAAAATATATTAAAAGTGTTGTAAATATATTTTGAACATACTTTGATATATATGTATATATTATTATAGGTTCGTGAATCAACCAGTGGCCAAGTCTTACTTCCCGACGAAGTAAAAATCTGTGAAAGTGAGTTATAGTCCCACTTTTAAAATCTAATATTTTTGGGATGAGAATACATGCAGGTTTTATAAATGATTTACAAAATAGACACAAGTACGTGAAACTACATTCTATGGTTGAATTATCGAAATCGAATATGCCCCTTTTTATTAAGTCTGGTAATCTAAGAATTTGGGAACAGACACCCTAATTGACGCGAATCCTAAAGATAGATCTATTGGGCCTAACAAACCCCATCCAAAGTACCGGATGCTTTAGTACTTCGAAATTTATATCATATCCGAAGGGTGTCCCGGAATGATGGGGATATTCTTATATATGCATCTTGTTAATGTCGGTTACCAGGTGGTCACCATATGAATGATTTTTATCTCTATGTATGGGATGTGTATTGAAATATGAAATCTTGTGGTCTATTATTATGATTTGATATATATAGGTTAAACCTATAACTCACCAACATTTTTGTTGACGTTTTAAGCATGTTTATTCTCAGGTGATTATTAAGAGCTTCCGCTGTCGCATACTTAAATAAGGACGAGATTTGGAGTCCATGCTTGTATGATATTGTGTAAAAACTGCATTCAAGAAACTTATTTTGTTGTAACATATTTGTATTGTAAACCATTATGTAATGGTCGTGTGTAAACAAGATATTTTAGATTATCATTATTTGATAATCTACGTAAAGCTTTTTAAACCTTTATTGATGAAATAAAGGTTATGGTTTGTTTTAAAATGAATGCAGTCTTTAAAAAACGTCTCATATAGAGGTCAAAACCTCGCAACGAAATCAATTAATATGGAACGTTTTTAATCAATAAGAACGGGACATTTCAGGAAGCACGTTATCTTTTGTAAAACGCTATATTTTCATGAATGCAAAACTGGTTTTCAAACAGCATATAGTGTATGACCTTGTAATGATCCTGTTGTTGATGATCCGTAGACGATGGTTTTGTATGGGGCGCCATTTTGGACTGTCCCAAATTCTTTTTGATTTTCATGTTTTCACCCCCGTTTACTCGTAACTGATTAACATGAAACTTGGCCAACATGCTTATATATACTTTCTCATCATGGAAAAATTGTCGGATACCCGACCCAACCCCGTTGACTTTGACTTTGACCAAGTTTGGCTTTTAGTCAAACTTAACCAAATGTTTATGCGATCGTTCTAACATGCTTTATACTTGATTCTTGCATGAAACTTGATAACGTGACTCACATGCTATATATTCGAGTCGTAACGAGCCATAGGACTAATTGAACACATTTCGCCCGACCTTATGTCGTAACCGGTTAAATTGATACAACTTACTTGTTTAGGTCAAGGCTAAGCAACTTTCATGCACACGTTTACTTTGTGAAGTACATATATACTCGTGCACTCGAGGTGAGATCATAGTCCCATCTTTCAACAACTTTTATACTTTTAAATTATGGGATGAGAAACATATACAGTTTTATACTACATACTTTATACTTTGAGCACAAGTACGGAAACAAACATTCCACAGCGAGTTAGAACAAAAAGCCTCAATTCGATTATCATTAGTTACACTTGCAGGGTGTAAGCGAGAACTTATATTATGTGATCACATGGGCTTGATGAGCCTCATTCGGACGGTTCGCTACCGTTAGCGGATGAAATATATTTTCGGGTTTACTGTATGTTCTAACACTACGTAACAGGGTGCAAAACAGTTAAGTCTTGATAATTGGGTGCTCGCGAACAAACTTTTGGAATGCAAAATACAAAATCTTGTGGTTCAAAAACAACGTTTACAAACACCTATGATTTCACCAACGTTTTTCGTTGACAGTTTTCTATATGTTTCTCAGGTTCATACATGGCTATTTGATACATGATTCCGCATACACTCATACTTGCTTGGGGTCAAGCATACATGCATACACTTTGATTACTTGCTTGGAGTCAAGCATACATGCATACGCTAGTGATAGCACCTTTGGATTCAAACAAATGTTTACATACTTACGCTATTTATAGCAACTGTGATTTTCAACTTATATTATGTCGCAAGTTACTTCATTTATGCTTTATAACTTTGTAAACTTAAACGTGTTGTCGAATCGTTTGTAAACTAAACCTTGCAAGTCTTGTACTTTTCAAATGAATGTGACATAATTTTGGTCAAACGAGTCTCATATAAGGACTATGACCACGTAACGGGACCTAAGTTAGCGGCGCCGTCAATGATAATTTTTTTGGGTCGCTACAGTTTACGAGGAGAGGAGTAGCCCGAAATCCCACAATGGAAAGGGGAAGGACTAATAATGGATTTTAACACGAAACTACAGAAAACGGTAGGCGGTTATGATGCTATCTGGGTTATTATTGACCATCTCACCAAATCTGCTCACTTTCTACCCATGAGAGCAATCGATACAATGGACAAACTCACACAACGACACATAAGGGAAATTGTATCCCGTCACTTCAGCGATTCATATTCTATATTAAAGACTACTCAAGAATCTTATTTGATACTCATTCTTACGTGACTCTAAATCCTAACTTATTTCGAGAGATTCCTTATTCGATGATAACCACACCATCATCCTTCTTACTTCGATATTAGTAATACCAGTTCGAAATTTTCCAAAAATCAATGAGTGGTTAATTCTCATCCTCATACTCTCCCATTCGTATCTCACTTATAAGCAACAACTTCACACTTAAGCATTTTTGGCCAAAGGACTTGTGCCCTACTAATAGTCATCAACCACATTTAAATCTAATAGTTTTCATTACCTCGTAACATTTTTGCTCAAATATCACCCAAAATTTTCAAAAATCTTTTACTCAATCCTCATCAATCTTTTTCCAACTCGTAACCTTCGAAATATGAAAAATTTTGTTTGCCAAAATTTACACACACTATTTTACCGTACGATCCTCTCAAAGTTTTATAAAATAAATTCATTTTATTCGTACAAATTTTAGAAGTCGTATATGTTATATATAATAAAGTAAATGATTACTTACTTTTGACTAGTACATGTGAAATTTTACTTTCACTTTTACAAATCAATTATTTTAATCAAAAGACATTTTACTTGGAGTAGCCTATATTTACTAAGAACTTCGTTTCTTTTCTTACATTGTCACCCTAAACGATTTCTATAAAATTTTCGTTTCTTGTCCTTATCCAAGTCATCATGAAGACTTTACAACCGTCAAAATTTAAAGATTCCTGTGTGTACGTGTTGAAGGCACTTACTGCCACGTCATTCGGAGCCTTTGGGCATCCACTAACACTTAAACCATTTAGAATTATGGTGTTACCCCAGGAACCTTATTCGCCACACCTGTTGGAACGATGCTCTCTCTTACGTAACTCTAAGGCCCGACTTATTTCAAGAGATTCTCATTTAGTGATATTAGCACCATCAGTATTCCGAATTTGATATTAGTCATAACCTGTTTGGCATTTTGCAAAGTTAAGAAGCGATTAACTTCTCGTCCTCATGCTCTATCCTTCATACCTCACTTTTTAACAAAGGCTTCGCACGTAAACATTTTTGGCCCAAAGACTTATGTCCTAATAATTATCAAAACTACATTTAATTCATTAGTTTTCATTACCTAGTAACTTGTCACCCGATGATTTGAAGATTTTCCACTCAATTTTTTTCAAATCGCAACCTCTGAAATACGAAAAGCTATATTTATCAAAATTTTTACACGTTGATTATTCGTGCGGTCCTCACAGGATTTATTGACAAATGAAAGTAATAAAATTTTTCTGTCACTTATGCGATTTATAAAATCGTATATGTATGTATATAATTAAGTTAATAAAATTACCTTTACCTATTTTGGTTAGTACATACTAAGTTATATCTTCAAATTATTTAAAAATCGCTCTTTTATCGAGTTATTCAACTTAAATCAAATAGTTTTGTGCAAAATGGTACACGTTGTACCTACTTCTAAACTTATCAGGAACTTCGCTCCGTTTATGTTGTCGCATCAAACGTTTAAAGGTTTTATTTTTCAAAACTTCCTTGGTTGATTTTATTAAAGGTTTTCGTATTAAGACTACACCATGTATGGATCACACTTCTTCTCGCCCTCCGATAGGGATGAAGCTTACTATTAAGATCTTTGTTAAAAACTCTTGAGCCACTTTGGATGGCAGTTTTATAAAATTTTTAGAAAATCTTTGCACCTATAGAATGCTCCTTTTAAGGTTAGACATGACAAAAACGGGAGCCAATAAATCAGTTTTCCAGAGTACACTCAGTGGTCACCCCATTGTAGGAAAGGTACTAGGTGAGTTCCTCCTCTCAATATTTTACGGCTAATCGCAACACCCTCGTAAACATCATCTCTATGAATCAATATATTAAGGTACTAGAATCATTTTTTTTAGATTCTTTTCACTTAGAGTAAACCATTCTTTATGACCAAGGGTTCACGTATCTTCTCATTCACCACCCCCCCCCCCCCTAAATATAAGGATAAATTCAGAACGAAGCGCTCGAAGAGTTCACTCTCGTTCAAAGATCACACCTTTCGTGCAACTTTCTTTCGAAAATGTAATATAAGATACTTTGAGCATCTATGAATCTTGTTATCCCGTTGGGAGGGGACTGCTTAAAACATTTACGACGCTGATGTGGATACTCTATATATTTCTTCCTTCGTTGGTTGCAACTATCTGTTGTCCTAGTTAATGTTAACCCTAACTTTAACATGTAGCTGAAAGGATGAAGTTACATTACGGAACTGTGCTTTCATTCCATCCAAGGATAAGTTCACCTGCAGTATGGTAAACTAGGTGATACCCTTCATTGTGCAGACCATCCTAAAGACACTATTAATAATTATGGCTTGCAAGTCTGATTGGTCACTTTCAGCTAAAATTTCAATTCATTTATTCAAATGAAATGTTCTTAGATATCGGGTTCTTTATGCCTATGGCCTCCTTTCGAAATCAAGGGGTTAGTAAAATCCGTGGCTAACACTCTCCAGACATCAAATCGCATGGTTGTGATCACCATGTTTTCCATTCTACCTGTCAACTTTGTATTGCGACATAAGCGCTCAACGTTTTAGAAGGGTTTAGAAACATTCATGATGCGTTTCACGCATCCAGCTTACTGAAGATGCCTGTAAGGCTAAAAACACCATCTTTCCTTTTGTGGATGTATATTCAGATGACATACTCATGTTAAACAGAAACGAAATCAATTTGTTAATCTCTTAGGACAAGAGACTTAATTAATGGCATATACCTATTCTTACTCTCATACGCCAAAGTACCTCTCAAGGTAAATAGCTCACTTCTGAGCCCACGAGTCTCACAGAACTTTGATACGCTCCTTCTTATTAAAATATGGTACCACTGTTGGTCACACCTCAAAATTTCGAGACGACATTTTCTTTAACAGGTGGGTAATGTAACGACCCGGCTTTTTCGACTTGCTTTTGTGCCTTGTGCCTTCACGAAACTACGTATTTATTGAGCTAGCTTATACTCTTGGATCAATTATCATGATTAATTACTCTCATTAATATCTTACAATGTGCTATTAAGTGTGTAATCACTTAACTTGATCCACGAATACTTTTACGACCATTGGTGTCACTTATCGTTTTAAACGAGATACGTACTTTGTACACGTTAAACTTTTATCGTAATTGGAATGTTATGACTGCGTAAACTTGATTGTTATTTATTATAACAATTACTTGGCTTAAGGGCTTATTTAATTAAGCTTAGTGTTCACTAATGCTTACTAGTTACCTTAGTAGACTTAACACCGTAATTGACTTTCCATGGCCCGACTTGTCTTTGTGACACACGACTTTCACGAATAATATTTCGAATATTATTTACGTTCATGATTAATTTTTATTAATCATTTTTAATTAACTAATAACTACTTGGGCTTTTATTAATTTGTTGCTTACTTACTTGGGCCCTTATTATTTTTGAACTTGGAAGCCCACCCTACTTTTCTTAATGGACTATTAGGAGCCCACTTTTATGCTAGTAATTTATTAAGACTAAACTAGATTAATTAAGCTAAGTTGGAGACACAAATATTTCAAGCATGCATGACCTCTTTCCCATACATTTAACTTTAATCCATTTTAAGCTTACACCATCTCCCAATACTTGAAAGTTGGATTTTGACTTCCCTTATTTGACCTCCAAAACCGTAGCATTTGAATGGAGGGAGGGAGTTCTTTTTTTTCATTTTCTTTGTTACTTATTTGGTAGTTTTACTTCATTTTTACACACACATAATACTTAAAACTTCTTTTACTCTCACTTTCCTCTCAAACTTGTAAGTAACAAGACTTTTTTTCCTTTCTTTTTCTTCCATTAAAACCAAATCTATCATCATCGTCATCTACTTTTTTTGTTACTTGTTGTTTGTTGTTGTTATAGATCAAGTTATCTAGCTTGTATCTTCATACTTCCATCTTTGTTTGATGAAGTCAAGAACAAGGATCTAAACTTGATAGTTTATGGTTCTACACTTGAAGTATTATGTAGATCTAAAACTCATAAGCCATGAGAGCTTACTTATGTTCATGCTTTGTAGACTTGAAGTTTATTTTCTTAAGATCCAAATTTTGATTTGAATCTTCTCAAGTATGAAACAAACATGAGCTTAATACTTGTAACTTTAGTTTATTTCTTCATTTTATTTATTTAAAGTTGTGACGTTGTTAATTTGGTCAAGTATTACTAGTTAAACTTGATCTCATATTTCTTGAAACTAAAGTTAAACTTTGTAAGTTCAAGAACATGGAAGTATAACTTTCTAGTTATAACTTCATACACTTATGTTGGATCTAAGTTTCTATAACTTATGGTCTTCTAATTTTGTTTTAAATAAGAGCTTATAAGCTTATATACATTTTACAAGATAAAAATCTAAGTTTCATAACTTACGGTTTTATTAAAGTAAAGATCCAAGTTCTATAACTTAGGATTTAACTCAAGAACACTAGATCTAGACTTTCTAGTCTAGGATCTTTAAGATCTAACTAAGATCTAAGTTCTACAACTTAAGATCTTGTTTATTTAGTTTACTTTCAAGTTTATAGCTTAATATTACTACTAGAACTCATGTATGTGTCGGATCTAAGATCTTGATGTAACTTTGGTTCATCAACCAACTTACAACCCTTAAATGAGTTGTGCTACTTATCTTAGATATACACTAGTGTTATGATGGTCAAACCTTGGTTAAGATGATGCAAACACATCAACGAGTTGTACACTTGAGGCTACAAGCGTCAACGATGAGAACCGTGATGCGCATCAAGCACCAAGAACCCACCAGAACACCTTTCTTACTGTTTTTTGGAACTTATCAGTAACCTGGGATACTCTAAAAGTTAATTTCCAGATTTTTCGGTTCGATTAGATGACTTTTCATTTAAGACTCGTCTTAATCCGATTTACGGTTTAGTATTTATAGCCTTCTGAAAGTCACTACACCTTTGTAATGTTATGCTGAAAATTCTGACCTACTCGCACTTAAACCGTCGCCACGGTCAAACGAAGACGAGTTTGGTTCTGAATTTTGGTCAGCAACTAGTGGACTCACATACGGAGCCATAGCCACTGATTACGCGTCTTTTCGATTTACGTAAAGGTCGTAGCAGCTGATCAAATACAGCCTTTTCCTCGGTCTCTATACTTGATTGAAAACTTACTTTACCCTTTTGACTTATGATGAATGATGATGATACTTAAAACCTAATTTACATACTTTTAAACCTTTGGAATGATTTACTGACTTAGTAACTTTTGACTTAGGTTGAGGACCTTTCGGACCAACTACTTGCTTACGTTCCCGTATCAACTTAACTACTTTACACTGTGAGTTATAGCATCCCTTTTTACTTTAACTATTTTGGGAACTGAGAATACATGCGTATTTTACGTTTTACATACTAGGCACGAGTACTTAAACTTTATATATGTGTGGGTTATACAACGGCATAAACTTTCCCCTTAGCTCGGTAACGTTTAGTCATTGGTCTTTGAACCGGTGAACGCGAATCTTAGATATGGATCCATAGGGTTTGACATCCCCACTCGGGCTAGTCGCGCTAGCATTTAACGGGTGTTTAATACTTCGTAAACTTACACACTTGCCAAGTGTACTTTTAGGGGGTGTTATTTACGTTAAGTTAGTTACCAAGTGCCCACGGTTAAACATATACTTTATCATACTGATTTGAATTACTGATTTGAAACACTGGTTTGAAGCACTGAAATCTCGTGGCCTACATTACATTACTGATTACAAACAACTATAGCTCACCAACATTCGTGTTGACTTTTTAAGCATGTATTTATCAGATGCTTAGACATTGTTGCTTCCGCTGTTAGACTTGCTGTCTTGGTGTTACAAACTTGTTGTGTTAGACTTCCGCTGCACTACTTAGAGATGTCTCAATCATGGAACTTTTATTTTGCATTCGTAGCTTATGTTATTTTCAAACAATGGCTTTGTAATGACCTTTGGGTCACGTACTTATGTTTATGCTTCTATTCATAGGAAGCACGTTATCTTTTGTAAAATGCTATATTTTCATGAATGCAAAACTGGTTTTCAAACAGCATATACTGTATGACCTTGTAATGATCCTATTGTTGATGATCCGTACACGATGGTTTTGTATGGGGCGTCACATTTTGCTTATCATTTCGTGTCGAAAATTACATGCTTATCATTCTTAGTCTAGATACATCTTACTGCATTGATTGCATGAATAGTGTATAGATAAAATTCATATCTTAGCGTGTCTGCTAAATCATATCTTAGCGTATCTGTTACTGTAAACCTTTCCTGACATATTCCGTAAATTCCTCCGTAATCTACGAAATCTTTTATTCTATATATATAGATATTCTATGTAAATAGAATACCATCCGATAGCCAGAAATCATTTCATATCGAAAAATCCTTTATTCAATTGTACGAAATGGAATTCGCCACTAGTTCAAGTTCCTCAGATTCCGATATGGGTTTTCACTCGAGCTCTGAAAGCAGTGTGACCGGAATGGATCAACCAATCAGCCATCATCTATTCTGGATGAATTGAGGATAGGTTCGTAGTCTACTTAATCATTGGAGACAAGAAGAAGGTGATCCCTTCCATCCACCACATTGTCCTCTTGGCGAAGAACCTGAAGCACTTACCGGCGAACCTGTTCGTAATACCATTTTCTCTCTCATTTCCAGAGTATCTCGTCATGATTATATACTATCTCAAACTATGGATCTTATTCGTCCGCTCATCCGAACCGACAATCATACTAGTATAACAGATGAAGTCAACGAGCTTACCGCTCGAATAGCGACTCTAGAGAATATGGTGCAATATCTACGAGCATCAGCAGCACCAGCAGCATAACCAGTACCACCATCCACAACAACCACATCCGCACAGCAAATCTCAATTTCACCATCTGTTCCATGAGCATCAACGTCGTATGCACCATAGATACCAATGAGTACTAATAAAAATCAACGATGAAGTATTGATTTATAATTTCATTGAAGAAATATTAGGTGGCAATTATGTAATCTCTAAAGTTTTAGAGATTATTCATTCTATTTCCAACCAAAAACCAAATGAGATTAATATCATATTAACTCATTAAATCCATGATTACATCTGAAGAAAATATATATGTATCTATATTTTCATAAAGATTGTAATTGAAAATTCTTTTGTAGAAATTGTTAATGATGAGAATATTTTAACGGGTAGGTAATACCCGAGAAATATTTAGATTTCACATTAATAAGTTACACTGTACATTCTTCCAAACTGATTCAACAGTCATTTACTATCCTACTTACATCCACAGATATACGAATCCGTTCACCACAGAATAACCATTTTCATTCAATTTCATATTTGGATTTTGACTTATCAGAATCCAACAAGTGGCATAATGAAGAAAACATTGGATAAAAATAAAATTTGTTAGAAACAAACAAATTAACTATGAGAAATTTTGTTAAGAAACCACGATAACAAAATCCTAGCTAACTGTTCCTAGCTAACTGTTAATACCTTATTACATTTATTTATCGCAATTTTAATTCTCGCAATTTTATTTATCGTCATTTAATTTCTGTTATTTACTTTACGCACTTTAAATATTGTCGGATAAATCGGGACACATATACAATGTTTTGACATATCATATCGACGTCATCTATATATATTATTTGGAATAACCGTAAGTCACTCTATATCGCGGTAATGCTCGAGTTAGCATATAAAGGGTCGAAGATTGATTCTAAAATAATATATATACCTTGAGTTGTGATCGAGTCTGAGACATGTATACAATGGGTCACGATACGTATTAATTAATTCGAATATTATATATTAAACTATATATGAATTATTGAATTACTAACTGTGGACTACCAACATTGGACAATTAGAATGAATTAAAATATTAATTATTATGAAACTAAACAATTCTTCAAGTTTGCCACTTGATTTCATCTTAAACCTCATTTGTATCTTGACGATTACAATCTGCGTTCAAACCTTTCATAATTCTTGAAAACACCTCAATCGAGAGGATAAACCAACCGCACTTCATCTACGGGAGAAAAGATTGATGCATATAGTTATGCACCTGAAAACGCTCGGAACCTGAGTAAACGTTTAACACGTACCTGTGCTAGCTCCTTTGGCATGTTATTACCGAAAATAACTTTGCAATCCCTTTCCAAAGTAGCCAATTTTGTCACAGCTTCATCAAATCAACTTCGACTTTTCGTTCGAAATAACCTTATTATAACCTTGATATATATGCGTACTTTTTTTTATTGTTACCGGTGAACCTTTTATATTCCACCATATTACCAGCAGACGTACCAGCAACCTCGTTGCTCCTTGGCTTAAATCTCTCCGACAAATCACTATATTTATCTATTGAAGTCTTATCATATATCTATCTACATCTTGTAACAATAATTGTCATATCAACTATCGGGAAGCTTCAATCACCAATATTGAATCTTGCAACGTTTCTACATCAACAGTTATATGTATACATATAACATTTATCTCTTATAATTATAATCTTCCATTTTGAAATTCTGAAAAAGGCCCAGTCTACGAATCAATACTTGGAGTGTTTAAAAGGCTGAATGAAGCAGCAGAAACTGTAGACAACTGTAAAAGACCTTAACCATCAAAAAGTTTGATGATAAAGAATAATATGTTGGCAAAGCTCAGAATAGTTGGAATTAGAAAACGGATTAAGCAAACCATGAAGGAGACTATGGACAAATCACAAAGACTAAACCTGTCTTCAAAGAATCCAAATGATTCAGTGTCTGCTGAAGTTATTATCGAATACCTTTCTCCTGACTCTAAACCTTTACGGACAAATCTTCATCATCATCCATCGATGTTAGAAATTCTAAGATATCATCATGTCTTTCATTATAAATATCTTCGATATTTCTGAAGATATTTTCATAACTATTCCTATCTGAAATCATTTATCTCTTCGCAATATCAGTGTTACATCAGAAAGAAAACTGTTTTAGTTTCTAAATTCTGAAAAATTCGAATTTAAAATTTGAATGTTTTTTAAGTAGTGTTGGGAATTGAAGCATGAGTTAGTATAATATAATGACACTTGATCAACGTGATTATATTACAGTAAGTCATGCTGAGTTTCTAATGAAACATGATGATTCACAGACTATAACGTCATCATGTGCCATGTTACACGACTCTTACATTTTATCTAATCTATAAACATATCAAGAACATATTTTCTTGATAGTTCTATCTTTTCTCTTGAATTCTGGTAATTTAACCAATCAAGATCGTGCTATTACAATCTCTCTCTTTGAACATTAGTCATGTTCATTCGAAACTTCATACATACGAATTCTGGACCATTATTCGTTTGGCTTAAAGTAGAGAAGAGAAAACAAAAGTATGGAACTCCAACATAGAAAGGAAATATGAATTGAAGTATAAAAGATTAGAGTTGTGAAAATAAGGAGACGAAGAGAGTGAATTTATAGTGAAATATCTGACAGAGCAATCAAAATAGATTATCGTATTTAACCAAAGAAGATCCTATTGTAGCGACCCGACAAAATCGTCATTGACGGCGCCATCTACTTAGGTCCCGTTACGTGGTCATAAGTCTTTAAAACAACGTTTGATCAAAAATATGTCCCATTCATTTCAAATGTAAAGATTGTTTCAAAGTTTACAAGAATAGTTCAACCACAAGTTATGTTACAACGTTATGAGTACAAATGAAACCTATGCGACACAATTTAAAAGTAGCCAAAAGACGCTCCATGTATGCATATATACTCGACATCCAATGCAAGTATCAAAATAATGAGCGGAAACATGTATCACAAAACGTTCAAGGACCTGAGAAAAACATAGAAATCTGTCAATGAAAACGTTGGTGAAATCATAGATTTAAGTAAGTAAGTAAGTACAAATGAACCACAAGATTTATATCATTGAAATAATAGTAAACCATTCTAAAATTTGTTATCACGAGCACCCAATTATCAAGGCTTAACTTTCCATCCATAGAACCCCATCACAATAGTGTTAGAACATACACTGTTTCTCGAAAATATATTTCATCCGAATAACGGTAGCGAACCGTCCGAATGAGGGTTTGTCAAACCCATATGGCCATACAACATAAGTTCTCGCTTACACCCGGCAAGTATAACTAATGATAATCGAATTGAGGATTTTGTTCTAACTCGTTTTTGGAATGTTTGTTTTCGTACTTGTGTTCACTTTGTAAAATGAAACGTTTATGTTTTCTCATCCCAAATGTAAGTTTAAAAGAGTAAAGGTGGGACTATGATCTCACCTTGAGTGCACGAGTAAATAAAGTACTTCATAAGTAACGTGTGCAAGGACAATTGCTAGTCTTGACCTAAACAAGTAGGTTGTATCAATAACGGTAAACACGATGGGTCAAAGTTGTTCAATTAGTCCTATGGCTCGTTACAACTCGATTACATATAGCATGTGAATCACGTTGCCAAGTTTCATGCATGATTCAAATATAAAAGCATGTTAGGATGATTGCATAAGTATTTGGTTAAGTTTAAACAAAAGTCAACTTTGGTCAAGTCAAAGTCAACAAAAAAGTCAACACGTTCGGGTCGGGTCCCGAAATATTTTTCTGAGGTTTTTAACCATATATAAGCATGTTAGAACAAGTTACATGTTAATCGGAGGTGCGTAGCATAGTTAGAATTAAACGGTGACGAACATCCAAAACAGAACCAGGTAGTTCATCTGGACGGCGTCTAGATTGGCTGGACGGCGTCCAGCAATGAAGGGCTGGACGACGTCCAAGATTTTGGACGGCGTCCAGATTGGTACACAGACCCTGTTGCTGAAATCACACCAGTGCACGAACCAAACTTCAAACAATCACATTTTATGATCCGCAAATAATCAAAACATGTATCTTATATCATTGGAAAGGTATTTTGACGAGGAAAACAACTAAACACATTTCATCAATCAATTAAACATTTACAACAACCAAAATCGCATTAAATGCTCACCATTTATTACATTCAAGTTCATTAAATGTGTTTCTTGATTCGGGCAACCAATTTACATGTATGATATGCCATTTCGAAGGTACTTAAACATACATTGTGACTAAACACTTATCAACAACATTTCATAGCATTTGCTACATCAAAAGTTCATAATTAAGCCCATCAAACCCTAACCCAAATCACCAAAACAATAATCATGTTAATGAAGTTTTCTTAATCAACCTACACATCAAAATGAAGCTAGTGATGCTAGTAACACATTTAATACATGCACTTTTAACATTTAAGAAACCAAATCACACAGTCAAACACACCAACTTTCAAGTTCATGCTAGTTACTTAAAATAACAAGATCGAGCACATAAATCACATATTTATGTTAGACTTGAGCCATAGACACTAATTAACACTTTTATAAGTCAAAATTATCAAGAACACAAAATCTAGTGTTTTTAGAAAGTTACCCAAATGAGATGAAATCGGTATGGATTCGAAGAGGAAGATGCAAGGATTCCAAATATGTAATTTGTTTGAATTGATGCTTGCTAGATCTTGAATAGATGATGAATCTTTGATTTGGTGTTGAGAGAATAAAGTGGAAGTAGTAAAAGAGTGAGGAGGTGAATGAGTGGAAGGGATGATGGTTTGACCATTTGACCTAGTAACATCTTTGGTCATTTGGCAAGTCTAGTCCCTCGAGTTTGAATCGGGTGCGTGAATTACCTAAACGAGATAATAATAAAAAAACGCGTATTAACGGAAGATGTTATAATTATATAACGGACTTTAAAATAGTATAACGGAAGTTAAACGGAAAAAGGCGGGATGTTACATTACCTACTCCTTAAAAGAAATTTTGTCCCGAAATTTAAGTAGGCGTAGTAGTCGTTGTTTCTTCCTCGGGACATTGCGTTTCCGAATCCACGAATAAATGAGGATACTTCCTTTGCATTTGATCTTGTCTTTCCCAAGTAAACTCGGGTCCTCTTTTGGCGTTCCAACGGACCTTGACAATCGGAATTCAGCTTTGTTTTAGCGTTTTGACGGAGTGGTCCACAATTTCAACCAGTTCTTCCACAAAATGGAGTTTGTCATCAATAGTAAGCTCCTCGAGAGGGATAACGAGTTCGGGTTCGACAAAACACTTCTTCAAGTTCGATACATGGAAAGTAGGATGAACGGAGCTTAATTGAAGCGGAAGATCTAAACAATAAGCAACGGTTCCAACACGCTCCAAAATTTTGAAAGGACCAATATACCACGGATTTAGCTTCCCGCGTTTCCCGAAACAGATTACACCTTTCCAAGGTGCGACTTTTAACATTACGCGATCACCGACTTGGAATTCGAGGTCGTTGCATCTGGTGTCGGTATAGCTCTTTTGATGACTTCAGGCCGTCCTAAGCCTATCTCGGATTTGAACGATCCTCTCGGTTGTTTCATGAATGAGTTCGGGTCCGGTGATTTGTGTGTCGCCTACTTCGGCCCAACAAAGAGGAGAACGACATTTTCGGCCATACAAAGCTTCAAAAGGTACGGCGTTGATACTCGCGTGGTTACTATTGTTGTAAGAGAATTTGGTGAGAGGCAAGTGCTTGTCCCAAGCTTTTTCGAAATCGATAACACAAGCTTGTAGCATGTCTTCTAAGGTTTGAATTATGCGTTCGCTTTGTCCTTCGGTTTGTAGATGATATGCGGTGCTCATGTCTAAACGCGTTCCCAACGCTTCTTTAATTGCACTCGAGGATTCTGACTTAATGGGTTATTCCTCGACAATTTCTGTTTGAATGATTGGTGGTTTCGGAGGAAAGATTAATGGTTCAGGATCTCTGAATAGTCCCTGAATATCCTCCGGATTCTCAATTGTGAGGTCGGGTTCAAAAAATGGATTATCGGAAATTTGAATTGGAGTACTTGGTCGATTGGATGAAGATTCTAAAGAAAAATCAACGGCTACAATATTTGCTAGATGTCTTGATCGAGTTACAGGTGGTGAACGTCTTGCTCGGTGCATTCACTGAATATCCTATTAGTTATAAAAGATAAAAATTATATAAGTTATCAAATTTAATAGACTTTTCTGATTTTGCCCACGTTTCGAATAGCCAATAGATGCAGCAGGTAGCCAGGACCCTTTAAATCGGAAGCCCACAACTCGCCACTAACAAATCCAAATATTACTACGAACCAGAAAATTTTGGATGTCTATCAATTTAACCACTTAAAATAATTTTTCGTTGAAATTTAAAGAAATTTTAGAGAAGAAATAGAAAATTCTATGTCCTAAAAACTAGAGCGTCGAAAAATAAGAAAGAAAAAGATTGCGTTGAAAAACGTCGAAAAATAAAAATAAGAAAATAAGCGTCGAAAAATAATAAAAAGAAAATAAAGCGTCGAAACTTAAAAGTCAAAAAATTAAATATAAAAACTTGCGTCTAAAGGTATTAAAGCTTAAAAGGAATTCTATATCCAAAACGGCAATAACTTAAAAAGTGCTAAAATTTATAAAACGGCGTCGCAAAAATTCTAAAGCACCTAAATCTTAGTCTAAAGAAAAAACACTTAAGGGATTTTACGGCAAAGCCTAAAAATCTAGAAATAAAAATAACTATGGCAAAAACTATGACTTAAAACTAAATACGAACGAAAAATACAAATATTACGCTAAAACAAATAAAAAGATACAAAATATAAAAATAAATTTAAAGTTGTAAAAAGTACAATTTTTATAAAAATATTATTTTTATATTATTTATTATATAAAAGTATTAATTTTATAATTTATTAAAACTAATTAATACTAAAAATACAAAATAACTAAAAACTAAAATAATTAATATTATAATTAACCCTAATTATAATTAATTATTATTAATAATAATTAAAAATCGTAACCCTAACTTGCAGACTGAGGAACAGGGGCTGTCAAATCAATCCATGCGATCGCATGGATTGTATGTAGAAATTTCATGCGGTCGCATGGCTTGGGTTTCCAGGCCAAAGTTGTTGGGCTTCTACAATGACCAGCCCGAGTACTTATTTAGTTTTTTTTTTGTTTTTAATATATATGAAATATAATTTATAATAAAAACTTATATTAAAAAAATACTTATTAATTTTTTATAACTTTTCACAATAAAAAAATATAAACTTTTTAATTTAACTAAACTTAAAAATA
This sequence comes from Rutidosis leptorrhynchoides, assembly GCF_046630445.1. NCBI lineage: Eukaryota > Viridiplantae > Streptophyta > Magnoliopsida > Asterales > Asteraceae > Rutidosis > Rutidosis leptorrhynchoides. The sequence continues at coordinate 78,221,011 of NC_092339.1, read as the reverse complement.
TAGATATATTTTTCTTTTTTTTATACTTTAAAAAATAGATAACAACTTAATAAAAATGTTTTTTTTATATATAGCGTTGCGCTTTCGGCGTTTTATGTTATGTCCCCGGCAGCGGCGCCAAAAATACTTGATGATAAAGCGAAGGGGTACAAAATAGTTATATTTTTACTACAAAATACTATTAAATACGATACAATTTTACACAAGTTATTTATTTATTTATAGAGTGGATATACCTAAACTTTGCTACAACACTTATAGGCAGTGTACCTAATCGTACAGTAGTGTAGTTTTTAGTAAGTCCGGTTCGTTCCACAGGGATCTTAGCCAAGTTTAACGCTATATTTTTAAAAACTATATTTGTAAAAATATAAATATAAATATATATATATATAAGTAGTATTATTATTATAAAAAGGGGGTTTTTACAGTTTAATGACCAGTTTGTCGATTTTAAAACTTAAGTCACAGTTAAAATCTAATGTAAAATATTAAAAATAAATATAACTTAAATTAAAGCGTAAAGTAAATAACGATAATGAAATTGCGATAAATAAAAATGCGATAAATAAAATGACGATAAATAAAATTGCGATAATTAAAAAGCACGATAATTAAAAGTGCATTTAAATAAAATGATAGTAAATAAAAGTGCGATAATTAAAAGTGCAATTAAATATGAAATAAAGGAATTATGCTTATTTAAACTTCCGTAATTATGATGTTTGACGTGTTGATTTTAGTTTATTCCCATGGGTTAATTGTCATTTGTCCTGGATTATTCAATATGTCCGTCTGGTTTTTGTCCATAACAGTCCATCAGTCATAAATATAAAGTGCGAGTGTCCTCGTCAAATTATCCTTATATCCGAAGTCAAATATTCCAACTAATTGGGGACTTAAACTATAATTACACCAAGTGTCCTTGTATATAATTCACCGATATTTTAATAAGTCCATTGACTATTAATCCATTCCCGTGTCCGGTTAAATGAACGATTATTAGTACTTATAAATATCCCGCCCATCGTGTCTGATCGAGTGTATATGGTTATTTATAGGTACGTCCAATTGTAAATCTTTATATTAAATTAAGAAACTATCATTTAATTAAATAAATATAAAGCCCATTAATAGCCCATAGTCTAATTTCCACAAGTGTCATTCTTTTGTCTAAACCCCAATTATGGTACAAAGCTCAATTACCCAATTTTAATATTTATCCCAACATCACGATTACTTCGTCTTAAATAAGCATAATAATAACTTAGCTACGAGACATTAATTTAAAAAGGTTGAACATAACTTACAATGATTAATAATAGCGTAGCGTTAAATGGACAGAATTTCGACTTACACCTTTACAACATTCGCTAACATACCCTTATTATTAAAATTAAAATTAAAATTAAAATTAAAATTAAAATTAAAATTATAATTATAATATATATATATATATATATATATATATATATATATATATATATATATATATATATATATATATATATATATATATATATATATATATACGTGAGATAGAGAGATGAGAAAAAGATGTGTTTTTGTTCAACCAAAACTGCGAAATTTATAGGACCTGACCCTCAAATTGGGTCAATGCGATCGCATGGAAATTACACTTCCAGGCCATGCGATCGCATGGCCTGCTTTTCCAGCTCACACAAATTTGTTTGCTTTCTTGCCGACGGTTTTATTAAATAATATAATATATAAATAATTTTAAGAATTAATTATATATTATATTATATTCATGTGCATAGTTGACTTGTAATTTTAAGTCCGTTGCGTCGAGCGTTGAGAGTTGACTCTAGTCCCGGTTCCGGATTTTCGAACGTCCTTGCGTACAATTTAATATCTTGTACTTTGCGTTTTGCATCTTGTACTCTTGTAATTTTGAGACGTTTCTCATCAATAATTTGAACCACTTTGATTGTACTTTGTACTTTTGAGCTTTTTGGTCGTTTGCGTCTTCAATTCGTCGAATCTGTCTTTTGTCTTCACCTTTTATTATTTAAACGAATATCACTTGTAAATAGAACAATTGCAACTAAAAGCTTGTCTTTCTTGAGGAATAATGCTATGAAATATATGTTCATTTTTAGCATTATCAGAGGACGTTTAAGCGTTCGAGAGAGATGTTTTCATCCTTGAGAGCCTCATTTTGGGCTACACGAATTTGACTATTGAGGTTGGTATGAATGGTGATGTTTAAAGCTCGGACACGAAGAGGCACCACTCTTTCCTTTCGAATTAAGGCATCGGCTACTACATTTGCCTTCTCGGGATGGTAACGAAGCTCACAATCATAATCGTTTAAAGTTTTAATCCACCGGCGTTGTCTCATGTTTAGTTGCTTTTGGTCGAAGATGTGTTGGAGGCTTTTGTGATCGGTGAAGATAGAACTCTTGGTTCCATAAAGATAGTGTCTCCATATTTTAAGTGCAAAGACAACGGCTCCGAGTTCGAGATCATGTGTCGTATAGTTCCGTTAATGAATTTTCAATTGTCGAGAGGTATAAGCAATGACTTTCTTTCGTTGCATCAATACACACCCAAAACCATGTTTCGAGGCATCGCAATATACAACAAAATCATCATTGCCTTCGGAAAGAGACAAGATAGGTGATGATGTAGCGTGGGGGTACGAAATATACTATATATTTTTATTACAAAATACGTTACGAATTACACAAGTTTTAATTATTTATTTACAGATGGGATATACCTAAACCTTGCTACAACACTATAGGCAGTGTACCTAATCGTAGAGTAGTATAGTTTTTAGTAAGTCCGGTCCGTTCCACAGGGAGACGACTTATTTTACACTATATTTTTAAACAATTATATTTGTACAAAATATATTATATATAATAATAATATATAAAAGGGGGTTTACCGTTTAATGACCGGTTTGTCGATTTTAAAACTTAAGCGTAAATATAAATGACAATAATTAAAGTGCGTAAAATAAATAATAATATAATAATTATGCTTATTTAAACTTCCGTAACCATGATGTTTGACGTTTTGATTATTTATTACCCTGGGTTAATTGTCCTTTGTCCTGGATGTATTTGAAACCTATCTGGTTTTTGTCCATAATAGTTCATCGGTCATAATTATAAAATGCTCGGCAAATTTAACCTCATACCCGAAGTCAAATATTCCAACTAATTGGGGATTCGAACTGTAACAAGGTCTTAATACTTTGTTTAATGAATACACCAGGTTATCGACTGTGTGTAAACCATGGTTTTAATATTTTGTTAACAATTACACCAATTACCCTTGAATGTAATCCACCCCTGTTTTAATGAGTCCATTGACTATTAATCCATCCACGTGTCCGGTTAAATGAACAATAATTTGTATTTATAAATATCCCGCCCATCGTATCCGATTAAGCGTATGTGGTTATATATAGATACGTCAAATTGTAACCTTTATATTAAATTAACGAGGTATTGTTAATTTAATATAAAGCCCATTAATAGCCCATAGTCTAATTTCCACAAGTGTCGTTCTTTTGTCCAAACCCCAATTATGGTCCAAAGCCCAATTACCCCATCTTAATATTTAGCCTAACATCACGATTACTTCGGCTCAAATAAGCATAATAATAACTTAAGTACGAAACATTAATTTAAAAAGGAGAACATAGCTTACATTGATTATTTATCGCGTATTGTTACATGGACAGAGCTTCGACTTCAAAACCCGTAAAATAACCTTTACATAACCCAAACTAATCTAATATAAAACTAACTTATACATTATATATATATATATATATATATATATATATATATATATATATATATATATATATATATATATATATATATATATATATTATATAACAGAGGGAGTATGATAAAAATTGGTGTGTTTAAACTGGCCAAACTCGTTGCCTTTTATAGATGTGGCCTGATTTCTGAAGCCATGCGATCGCATGGAATTTGCTCTTCCAGGCCATGCGATCGCATGGCCAGCTGGATCCAGCCACATTGCTTTGTTTTCTTCTTTGTCGACGTTATTTAATATAATATATAATATATAAATAATTTATATAATTATTTAAATATTATATTATATTCTTGTGCACAGTAGACTTGTAATTTTTGGTCCGTTGAGTCGGACGTTGATAGTTGGCTCAGGTCCCGGTTCCGAATTTTCGAACGTCCTTTCGTATAATTTAATATCTTGTACTTTGCGTTCCGCAACTTGTACTCTGGTCATTTTTAGACGTTTCTCATCAATAATTTGAACCACTTGGATTGTATCTTGTACATTTGAGCTTTTTGGACGTTTGCGTCTTCAAATCTTCGTTTTCGCCTTTTGTCTTTGCACTTATTTATTTAAACGAATATTACTTGAAAATAGAACAATTGCAACTGAAAACTTTTCATATTGGAAGGATATTGCGCCTAAATATATGTTCATTTGGAGCACTATCAAATATCACCACACTTGAGCGTTGCTTGTCCTCAAACAATATAGTCTTGAAAATAAAACTACTAGAATCACTTCTTTTATTCTTCACACTTTGTACATCAGTGATTTCTATACGGCGGTATAAACAATGATAGTAACGTTGTGGTTTACAGTCCCATATGACTATGAAAATTTAGATCCTTTAGGAAATTGGATCTTTCTGAAAACATTTGATCTTTTGAAAATTCAATCTAGCTTTTACCCTAGATAAGTTTTCCGGAATAACCCTTCACCGGTGTTGCAAAATATTTTTTTTTTTGGGTTTTGTGGGTTTCGAATTTTAAAATTTTAGCTCAAAACTTTACGGTTTGTGTCACCCACTTGCTAACCTTGTATTAGGAAAGCAACACGTCCAGTTTACTTGTCCCTTATATTACCTTTCGGCAAGCTACCGTCCGGTTGTAAAGGAAAGCGTTGAACAAGCAACTGTTAAGGCAATATCTAATGACATGCAGATGTTCATGGTCTAAAACGTGTCGGATGCAATTACTATCCTTTGTAGGAGTAATAGTAAAGATCACCCTATAATTTTTCGGTCTGGCACAAGGTTCTGTCTTCGACCATGCTATGCAACCACCGTTCTTACGGTTGACACCCGATTTGGTTCAGGTGACCTAATGAATTCCAGGTGGATTCCTAGGATTTTACGTTCAATGGTAATGAACGCATTGAAAATAGGTTTTCAGAAAACAAATCGGTTTTAATTTGATCAAAATATTTTCTCGTTCAAGCTCGAGTTTAGATATCATCGAATTCCATGAGTTTGTAATTCTCAATCTTTAAGGTCAATCTCAAGGATGAGTAATATCAGGCTTAAAAGCTGATTTTTAATCTTTAAGGAGATTATCCTTTCTGGGGGTCTGATTCATTAGTCTTATCAAGCTAATTTGCACGGCGCCCTCCCCATTTTATGAGACAGATCCTCTCATGGATAGGATAAGTCTGACCACTTGGCGACCCTGTTTGATGTTGAGGTCCGTGGATTTCCTGCTGATTTTAGAGATGACTTTTCTAGATTTTTCGTCAACCTACAGCTGGTCTGGACGACAACTTCCTGACCTAAATCAAGAAGCGCGTGTCTTTTTTGGAAGACTTTATTTTCTTTTAATGATGGAATTGATTCATCGTGTAGATCCATCTATTCTTTCAGATAAACCGGGTAAAGCGGTTAATTTAGTCCAAAACAAAAGCACCTGAAATAACTTTACAGAAACATGTGATAGATAGTTTTTAATTGAATAACTTGGTACATTCTCCCCACACTTAGCTTTTATTTTATCTTTCTTTGCCTTTTTATTCTCTTCTATTCCATTTTAAATGAATTCAAGTGTTTTGGGTTGTTTCTCAATTTATGTCCTTTCCAAAGTAACAATAATTTTGGTATTATCACCTAGTTTTATCATTCATAAATATGTATAAACATGATTTTGAGTTCATTTAGTTGAAAATTTTTCAAATTTTCACAAAATTTGGCAATTAAACCAAGTGTAAACCTGAGAGAATTTATAACCCTTCCCCACACTTGAGATCATGCAATGCCCTCATTTGCATGAAATCGGACTCTAATTATAAATTCATGAGGGTGATTAGTGTAGAAAAGTAGTTAAAGATACCCAGTTTGTAATTACAAAGCTCGTCGAATGATAGATGGTGCACCTCATCGTTCATTCCTTCTTGTTTTATCCCACATGTTTTTCTTCAAAAACGATTGCTTTTCTGAACTGTTTGCTAATCTTTGAAAATGCATCTTTTACCCTTACTCATCATGCATTTTTATTAACGAGTTATGCACTAACCCGAACCCCTATTTTAACGTTAAGTGGGGTTAGACTTCCCCACACTTGTGAAGTCGGTAGAATAAGTTCCACGAATTAGAATAGTGAGCCAGTTATTTACATCTCGGGTGGTGTATAATATATCAATGGGTTTAAAGTTTAGACCCACCCGATCGTCACTACTTAATTCTTTTTTAAGTGTAGCTTTTAGTAAATGGATATGTCTCTTTTCTGGTTCTTGGTCAAATGGATCGATATACACCGATATACATATTTCTATAGGGTGGACAATTCCTAACATTTCCTTCCGTTTATTCTCTGGATCAAATTTTTCACCTCTATTACCCAATTGGGTGAAATCCGAGGTGTCATTACCTATTACAGCTCGTAGTTCATCTTCGGTGGATGACTCGTCTATTGAGAATATTGGGGTGGAAGGTTGTGGAATGGTGAATTTCGGGATCGAAGTAGATTCTTTTTCATTAATGGTACTTATCGGTCCCACCACTTTGGTCTCGGGGGTAAAATTTTCAACGTTATCGTTTTCCCAAGAGTACCAATTTGTCACCCTTACTTCTTCTTCATCCATTGATGGATCGATGATTTCGTCGGTAGAGGCTAATGTGTCGATATGTTGTGAAATTGGTAAAGCTGAATAAAAAGTATCATCGGGATAGTTGGTGATTTCGGAGCTCTCGAATTCATCAAAATTCGATGATATGAGATTTTCTTGCACAATATTTCTCAGATCAACAGGTGTGTAATCTGATAGAGTTTCAGCTTGCGTATTTACAAATTCTCTCATTTGTTCATTTTGAGCATCAAGTTCTTCGAATTTGATTTTCATATAATCTAAAGAATTTTCAGACACATGATTTTCCTCGTCTTCTGGTTGTTGAGTTTGGATATATTCTTGGGAATAATCCCAATTAGAATTGTATTCCTCATAATCATTCCATTCAGGTTCCATGGGTTCATAATTTTCCATAGGAACGTAATAATAACATTCTCATGTTGAGTGATAATCTCTACAGATTTCACAACCAGTTATTGTTTCGTCATTCGTGATCCAAGATTGACCGAACGAATTGTCATCAACACCCGTTTGAGAGTATTGATTAAATTGATTTCAGATGTCATAAAGAGTTTCCAAAATGTTCTAGAGATTTTCCATAATGCGCTTATTACCAAATTTTAGCTACAATGTGGTGCATTTACTAATTATCCTATTAGTTATAAAACTAAAAATTATATAAGTTATCAAATTAATAGACTTTTCTGATTTTGCCCACGTTTCGAATAGCCAAAAGATGCAGCAGGTAGCCAGGACCTTTAAATCGGAAGCCCACAACTCGCCACTAACAAATCCAACTATTACTACGAACCAGAAAATTTGGATGTCTATCAATTTAACCGCTTAAAATAATTTTTCGTTTGTAATTTTAGAGAAGAAATAGAAAATCTATGTCCTAAAAACTAGCGTGTCGAGAAATAAGAAAGAAAAAGATTACGCGTCGAAAAACGTCGAAAAATAAAAATAAGAAAGTAGCGCCTCGTAACTTAAAAGGTACTAAAATTTATAAACAGCGTCGCAAAATTCTAAAGTACCTAAATCTTAATCTAAAGAAAAGGCACTTAAAGGATTTTATGGCAAAGCCTAAAAATCTAGAAATATAAAATAAGCTACGGCAAAATACTAGTCTTAAAACTAATTACGAACGATAAAAATACGAATATTACGAATAAACGATAAAAATACAAATTGTAATTAAAATGATAAAAATACAAATTTTATAAAAATATTATTTTTATATTATATATTTTATAAAAGTATTAATTTTTTTATAATTATAAAACTAACTAAAACTTAAATTACAAATTAAATTAAAACTAAAACTAAATATTAAAATAAATAACCTTAAATAATAATAATAATAATAAATAATACCCCGTAATAAATGCTGAATAAGGGTTTCTGGCGTGTCAGATCAGGCCATGCGACCGCATGGTTTTAAGGCACCCAGCTCATGCGACCGCATGGGCCTGGGTTTCAGTTTTTTTTTTTTTTAATTTTATATTGTTTTTCTAAAAATTATATATAAATATATTTACACAAATATATATTAAAAATATAGCGTTTCGTCGAGTCCCCGGCAGCGGCGCCAAAAACTTGATGATGTAGCGTGGGGGTACGAAATATACAATATATTTTTATTACAAAATACGTTACGAATTACACAAGTTTTAATTATTTATTTACAGATGGGATATACCTAAACCTTGCTACAACACTATAGGCAGTGTACCTAATCGTAGAGTAGTATAGTTTTTAGTAAGTCCGGTTCGTTCCACAGGGAGACGACTTATTTTACACTATATTTTTAAACAATTATATTTGTACAAAATATATTATATATAGTAATAATATATAAAAGGGGTTTACCGTTTAATGACCGGTTTGTCGATTTTAAAACTTAAGCGTAAATATAAACGACAATAATTAAAGTGCATAAAATAAATAACAATATAATAATTATGCTTATTTAAACTTCCGTAACCATGATGTTTGACGTTTTGATTATTTATTACCCTGAGTAATGATACGCATAGCGTATCGGGCTACTATTTGGGCTTGCCCTTGAGTCTGGTCCGTTAGAGGCCCGCTAGCCTTTTCCCCTCAAAACTCTAATAGGCCTCTGTAAATAAAGGGCATGACCTTTATTCTATACACACATCCTAGAAGCTCAAACGCTTCTCTCCCTCTAGGGTTTTACCTACACCGTCGTGTAGGGTTTTTCCCTAAGCCGCCAGTCGACACACCTCGATGGCGGCCAAACCGCCATAACCACCCTTCCAAAATCATCATCTCGGCTAGGGTTATCACGGTAACCGGACTGGAGGTTAAAGTCGCTGTACATAACAAACCCTCATCTATTGCACTCAGGCGTATTCTCGACCTTCGGTGGAAATATGCTTGATCTTTTGGCGCCATCCGTGGGACTACGATTAGAAATCTCATGTTCCAACTTCGAACAGAAATCAATCCGGTGAATTTGTCAACAATAAAGTCGGTGATGTCTAGTTTCCATTCGTGGGACCCGGCAACAACTTCATGATCTTACCGTCAAACGGAATAACGAATCAGACTTGATTCGTATTGTAAGTTCTCTATTTATATTTAAGTCAAACAAGTACTTCTAAAGTTTCATGCACTGATATTTGATTGAATATGTTATATCGCAACACGTCGCACCTAAGAAACTTATTTTCTGTATAAAATATTGGTTGTCCATGCTCACGTATGGATGAGGTAAATCCTTTGACCTTTTTTGCGCAAAACTTCTATTATATTTTCTTTAATCGGTGAATATGAAAATTACATAAACGTTTGACTATCAAATAACTCGTATCTCTTCATTGACCTCACGAGTAAAAAAAAATTAAATAAATAAAAAACCCTGGTATACAATGACACTGATTTATGTTTCTTTTGTTTCACGACCACCCTAACATAAATAAAGAAGGTCCGAAAATAAAACTTAGGCCATGAACGACGTTCATATTGGATTTTTCTATATAAAAAAAACTGGCCTGAATACTATTTATTTGGCTCCGGTTGTTTGTATGTTCTTTTGATTTCGAAAGATACTTTTGGCAGAACAGGGTGTTTGATTTAACTAAAAACAATATCACGTTAATTTAAGATATAGAGCGTACGCGTTATATTAGAAGAGATAAGATATAATCTGAATATATAATCCGAAAACTTGGCATATTTAAACCCAGAAATAATAGGGAACATGTGGCTATATCTCAAACTTTATGTGCTCGTATGTGCTCGTAAAATATTATTTGCTCCATTATGTGCTCGGATTATGTGCCCTTATGGATTTCTAGTGGGAATCCGGATTATGTTCTTTTGCTCCATTATGTGCTCGTAAAACAACATATTCTTCTTTTGCCACTCCATTATGTGCTCGTAAAATATTATTTGCTCCATTATGATAACCGATTAGTGTCACAATTATAAGTTTGGGAAGATACAGGTCTCGAGGGAACTGATGGCACGCGTGATCCTGGCACGCTTGATCCTGTTTCCCAGGTGCCCCAATCGTGTTTTGTTCATAACCAAATTGGGCCTGAAAGTGGTATTGGGCCTGACCATTCTTTTGAGTTTGTTATGAATAATCAAGACCCAAACAGGATAGACCTGGGCTCAGATGAAAGACATGTGGGTGAACCTAGCCCGGGAAATTTTGTTTGTTTAGCACATTCCGCTGTTGCTCGCTTTCGTGTTAAAAAGAAAAAAGCCCCACCTTTGATCAAAAGTCATTTTATTAAACATGTGTGGGGTAGGCGTAATATGAAACGTAATCGTCGTCGAGACAACTTTCGGTGGCACGAAAGATACTTTATCGAGAATGTGATGAATGACTCGGACGAGGATATTAGTTGCTGCTCTTGCTGCTCTTCGTGCGCGTCATCCGACTCGGAAACTTAGAATTGCTTACTTGTCGTGTCTCTAATGTCCTCGTGTGTGTGCGTCCTCTTTTGTGTCGATCTTGTGTATGTGTGCGTCTTATTTATGCGGTGCGTGATGTTGTTGTGTTTAGTCTAGCTCCTGGCTAGTTTGTATTTCGTGTTTTGTTATTTTTAATAAAATTACCTTGCCTTTCAAAAAAAAAAAAAAAAAAATTAATATGTGTGCTTATTATTATCTCTTGCTAATGGTTATTAATTAACTATACTCGTTGTAAACAATAACGCATCCGTTTTTTGCTCCGTATTAATTGCGACAAGATAACCATTCTAAAAAAAAAAACAATATCCGATTTAGCGGAGTGATCTATGTGTCATATAATTCCGAGTTTTAGAATAAGATCATAATCATGATCATAATTAATATTGTGATATTTAATTTCCTTTTTTGACTAGAGGATGAATCTATAATAAAATATTTTTCTTTTACAATCATGATCAAGGATCCACAATATGTGAATATGACTTAATTATCTGCAAATATATTTTATTGCGACCTGCAAATCTATCTCCGAAAAGCATTTGCGCCTTTACTATCAATGGAAAACAAAACGAGATTGGACTTATTCTATAGGTTTCTTTTACACAATGTGTTGGTCTCTACATTTAATAGATGAAATTGGTGAAATTCTTGAAATAGAGGCAACTAAATCTCGGGATATTATTTTAGTTTTATGCCCACAATAGCTTTTAATTAAAGTGTCTGGGTATGTTTCGTTTACTAAATTCAACTGAAGGTCACTTTGAGAAGGAAATGCTCCTATATATGCCAAAGTTCAATTTGTTTTATTTAAAACAATCATTGCGCGTTAGCGTCGATTACTATTATGTTTACTTAAATGAGAAAATATGAGGTGGCAAAACTTTGGTACACGAAGCATCACATCTTGTGGCCCTGGTATTATAACCTCGCACAACATTGCTTGCGGCCTTCATACGCAGCGCTTCCAAACTACCCGGATACCCGCTTTATTACACCCACAATGAAACACTTACATACCATATAACATATCTGTGTTGTACATGCTTCGATCAAGCAACAATTGTATCCCTCATTTGCAGCCTCTTTTTGGAAAAAATTACAGTACACTTCAAGGGTTCGCAGCCACATTGGATGGCCTATTTGCAACTAGTTTGAATAAAAAGCGAACATTGCGTAGCTAAATCAGCTTACACGGGGAAGATCCCAAACTTTGTGCTACCGCAACTCACACACAGCTCAAGAGATAATCATGTATATGTTTATGTGTTGGAAGAAAAACTTGTTTGCATAAACTACCTAACGGTAACTTGTTCGAAATGCCCATTGTGGCCTGAATAATTACGGCCAAACATGCCTACGAAAGCAAGCCTTTGCATTGCATAATGGAGGTCGCCTCGAATACAGCTCATGAAATCCTCAAAAATAACTTTGGCACATAACTTTGTACCACCCATTGAGGCCAGAATGGTGCCTCCAAAATAAACTGTCTTATCCCTTATAAGACAAGCTACCACTTCGTTGTCAATAGCATGACGATAGCCATCTTTGCATGGATTCGTGCAATACGAGCCACATCATTTTGAATAAGCGCCTTCACAAAGATAACTGTGATGATCTCTGTAAGTCTACTTTATATCTGCATCACCTTGTATGCAAATGATACAATTTGTTTCATTATCATCATATATTTGCAATCTTTGATAGTTAATAAGCAATCGCGGGTACGCAGTAATCATATACTACAATTGTCATGATCAATGAGTGGCTGAAAATATTATTTTTCATAATTGATTAAGGGGTTACCGCACATGTTACATGGTTTTCTTAAATATATCATATGCGTAGTTTAAATATATAGGGTATATAGTTCAGAATTAGAACAACTTGCCTAAATGAGTGCCTAATGGCCGGCCTCTAGATTACTTGTCATAGTTCAACACAACTAAATACTTTAGTTATCTTGAACTGGGGGCTGGCATAGTATATACTATAACTAGCGGAAAAAGAATGTTTCCTTTATCGGTGACGGTCGTACACCTAAAACCTCTTGGAAGGTTGGAAAGTGTCTCCTTTTGGAGATGGACATCATGATGCTAAAGTTTCGCAATAGTACTCCGCGATGCCGCTCCATAATCCCCTTGGGGTGCTAATCACGCAATATCACATTCCGCACTATTTGTACAAAATAGTCCATGGCGGCAACGCGTAAGACCATGGACAATTGTTTAAAGACCATGGTCGCGTACGCGCGCCCATGGCATATTTATTAAGTACATGGCGGCAACGCGTAAGATCATGGACAATTGTTTAAAGACCATGGTCGCGTACGCGCGCCCATGACATATTTATTAAGTACATGGCCGCAACGCGTAAGCCCATGGACAATTATTTAAAGACCATGGTCGCATAAGCGCGTCCATGGCACATTCATTAAGCCCATGGCCGCAACGCGCAAGACCAGGGACATTTATTATAATCTCATGGCAGCATTGCGTAAGTCCATGAGATCACTTTATTTGCTCATGGTCGCATACGTACTTTTGCCCTTCCCTTATAAAAGTGGTTTAAGTTTCATTCTAGATTTCAACACCACTAAGTACTTTAGTACTATTGAAATGGGGGCAACCATGATATGAGCATATCTATTAGAAAAGGTTATTTTCCTTTCAGTGATTAATGGTCGCATGCCGAAAATCCTTTTAACAGGTAGGATAGACCCGCATACACATCACATATATTATTTTCGCGGTTAAGCCCGCAAAGAAAACACACGTATTGAGGGAATTGATCCACCCTCTGCGAACTCAGTGTTTCTTATTTAGTGCGTCCAAAACTTTATAAACATTAAGTATGTTGATTGCACGCACCGCTGCACAGGGAACGCTCCGACTCCCAAGTGGCATAGTTTAGTTTGGCTACTAATACTATAAATAATGGTGACAGTAGTAAAATATTGGTTTGTTTCAAACGCTTGTACACAGCGAAGGACGAAGATCTGCAAAGTCATGACTATAAAATACAAGTATTGGTTTACTTGTCCAAATACCCGGGCATTGGTTTGACCGGAAGACTCTTGAATAAGCATTGGTTTGCTTATATGCGGATAGTGACATTGGTTTGTCCATGCGTAAAATACTTATAAGAAATTTATAAAAGTCATGAGTATAATATTTAGAGCATTGGCTTGCTCTCTATGCGGACAACATTGGATTGTTGCCGCAAGAATAAAAAGATTATGTTCGACATAGAGGGGTCGCACTTGTCATGCAACATAACATTTATTCTACGTTATTGTGTAAATGGTGAAGACTGGATTTCAACAAAATCAAGGAACTAAGTTGTTTCTCTACTCGAGAATTCACCAGCATAAAACACTAAATGCAGAATAACGACGCGCACATAAAAATACTATAAGAAATAAAGGCATTAGTTTACCTGCGTAAATATACGCAAATTGCAGCATTGAATACCCCTCACCTTTTGGTTGGGATTCCTCAAAATGACTGAGTACGGAGCTTGCAAGTCAAAGATGCCTTGAATGCAACAACGATCTCCGAATTATCTTGTTGCATCAAGAAGGCTCCTATGGGAATAGCTGGAGAAGCCTCGAAGTGGCCTTGAGATTCGGAACTCAAATTCGCTAGCGAGATGTCTTGAACGCAAACGGAAATTCCAAACAATGTTTGCTTCAGGAAAGCCTTACTTTACGATAAAACGTTTTATGAGTAGACCATGACTTTATGCTATGGACTACTCTTTACTAAGTCCATGGTCGCGTAATCGCACCCATGGCATATATTTACTAAGTCCATGGTCGCGTAATCGCGCCCATGGCATATCTTTACTAAGCCCATGGTCGCGTAAGCACGCCCATGGCATATCCTCACTAAGACCATGGTTGCGCAGGCGCTCATGGCATATTTTCATAAGTCCTTGGTCGCGAAATGCCCTTGGCCGCTATACTTAAGACCATGGATGCATGGCAGTACTTTGTAAATCCATGATTGTGAAATGCTCTTGGCCATTATTATAGTTCAAAACAACTAAAGAACTTTAGTTATCTTGAACTGGGGGAGTAACGATATACTAATATACTATCAGTATACTTTATCGGCATTATTATATGGGTTTATGTTTTGGTATTGTCCCGCATAGACATAATTGTCTAAATCACACCTATAGTATATCATTCATAAGTATAGGTGTTCGACATTGGAGCTGTCATGATTACGGCGTCACTAGGCGCAATAGATGCTCATTACGCATCATTACTTGGCGCACAAGATGCTCATCAAATGTTTATTGCAACTTTATTTAGACTTGACAGTCTTCGAGTTACGTGCGGTGGCATATTATAAGTTCGACATGATACATTTGTTATATATCATACCGAACTTGGGGGACTTAATGATACGCATAGTGCATCGGGCTACTATTTGGGCTTGCCCTTGAGTCTGGTCCGTTAGAGGCCCGCTAGCCTTTTCCCCTCAAAACCCTAATAGGCCTCTATAAATAAAGGGCATGACCTTTATTCTATACACACATCCTAGAAGCTCAAACGCTTCTCTCCCTCTAGGGTTTTACCTACACCGTTGTGTAGGGTTTTTCCCTAAGCCGCCAGTTGACACGCATCGATGGCGGCCAAACAGCCATAACCACCCTTCCGAAATCATCATCTCGGCTAGGGTTATCACGGTAACCGGACCGGAGGTTAAAGCCGCTGTACATAACAAACCCTCATCTATTGCACTTAGGCGTATTCTCGACCTTCGGTGGAAATATGCTTGATCACTGGGTTAATTGTCCTTTGTCCTGGATGTATTTAAAACCTATCTGGTTTTTGTCCATAATAGTTCATCGGTCATAATTATAAAATGCTCAGCAAATTTAACCTTATACCCGAAGTCAAATATTCCAACTAATTGGGGATTAGAAACTGTAACAAGGTCATAACACTTTGTTTAATGAATACACCAGGTTATCGACTGTGTGTAATGTGATGACCCAGGAATTTCCGACTAAATTTAAACTTAATCTTTATATAAGCTCGACACGATAAGCAAAGTCTGTAATCTCCAACTAGCAAAACCTTGAACTGTGTTCATATATACATTTGATCTCTGACTATTTCCAACGATTCACGAACCTATAAACGTAAATAGAAATGTACATGTAAGTAACTATACTTATACATAATTAGACATTGTAAAATAAATATAGTAGAGAACTGATAAGTGATTTAGTTATTAAGGAAAGATAAATTAAAAATAACTAAAACATGTTATTAATTGATTTCAAACATAAGTTGTCAATGATTAACAAAGTATAATTGTATAATATTATACTTTGAGTTTAAATTATTTTGATAATTATAATTGATACATCTATCTAGGTAATGAATCTAGATATGTAAAACCTAATTATATATAGTAATTTGATTATACATATAATATATGAATATAATTATTATTATATGTATAATGTTAAAACATATAAATATTAATTAAATGTTATTAGATAAGTATTAATTAATCCATAATTAATAATAAGTAATGTTAATATAATAAATGTAAATACAAGTTAAAAATATAGTTATAAATATGATTATTATTATCATTTATTAGTAATATTGTATTACTAGTTATTACCACTATTAATATTAATAACATGGTTATTAAAAACTATTATCATTAAGATAGTTAAAGTATTGTCATTATCCCTGTCACTAATATTAATTATTTATTATTAATAAATATATCACTACAAAAACTATCATTTATATTGTTATTACTAATATTATCACTAATTAAATTATGATTTTAGTTATTTAATTAATATTAGTATTATTTGACATTACTATCATTAATAAATTTTATTATTATTATTATTATTATTATTATTATTATTATTAACTCATTATCAGGATTATAATTATATATATATATATATATATATATATATATATATATATATATATATATATATATATATATATATATATAATTAACTATTAATATTAATTGTGTTTTATTTATAAGAATCAAATTACTGGATCAAAGTTGTTACATATCCACATCCGCACTTTATTGGTTTTGTTTGTGTCTCCAATGTGTCTGATTTTTCCCTTCACCAAATCGTACGAATATATTGGAAACCAGATATTTATTGTTATTATATTTATATTCTTTTTATTTATTATTTATATTTATTATTATTAGAAGTATTTGATATTATTAATTATTGTTATCCTTAAGATTAGTATTATCTCTATTATTATTATTAGTAATATTTTATTATTGTATTATTAGTATTTTGATTATTATTATTATTATTAATATTATTATTAATTATTGTTATTAATATATTTATTTATTATTAAAATTAGGTATATTATATATCAACTGATACAAACGCGTAAGATCTGTTTATCTCACTATCATTTGTTTTTTCTTCTTTCCTTTCTCTGTTCATCGCTCGTCCGTGAGTATATGTCGACACAAGAAACCCTACAAAACTACCTGCAAAAATCAATCTTTAATGCTTCTTCAATCATTCAAAAACCTTATATTAGATTACTATCAATTGTGGGTGATTAAACTGAAATTCGAAGGAGTAATAGCAGGTTCCCTGTTCACGTAATATTTTTATTAAACAGCTCCAATTCGTTTAAATTTTCGAAATGTAAAAATGTGATGTTGCTAGGATTATTTTACTCGAACTACTTACAAAAATTCAAGTTCGAATTCATCTTTTTGTTTGAGAATTTTCGAGTCTAAGTTTGATTTGCAAAAGTCAACAGGTTTGTTCGATCATAAAATTTAAGTTTAATCTGATGTTTTGATTCCAATTGAGGTTACAGA
Source organism: Rutidosis leptorrhynchoides (assembly GCF_046630445.1). NCBI lineage: Eukaryota > Viridiplantae > Streptophyta > Magnoliopsida > Asterales > Asteraceae > Rutidosis > Rutidosis leptorrhynchoides. The sequence goes on along the minus strand of NC_092339.1, from coordinate 78,203,339 downwards.
AAACTTGTAATGCTAATTTAAAACTTTTTTCATAAAGAGGTCGTGGCCTATAACAGCCTTCAAAGTCGAATTTAATTTTATCATCGACGTGTTCTTCAGCGTAATTTTTTCTGTTATTTTTTTTTCTCTTTTGCTGTTTTAATTAAAATAAATATTCTGCAATTGCTCTGTGTAATTGATAAACCTTAAAACAAATTAATAAACTCACTTTGATTTAAGTTTGTTTCCCTGGATCGATTGATTATGGTAAAGGAGGAAGAAGATGAGGATGACAGAAGAATGGGTTATATAGTTTAGTTTAGGAAATAATTCAGAAAGAAAGAATTGGAGGAACGGTTTGTGTGGGTGTTGTGGTAACGAGAGGTCGGGGGTTCGAACCCGGGCGCGAGCTGTTTTCTTTTTGGAATTCATTTCTTTTGAGGTAGTCTTTTGTATTATTATCATTATTATTATTGTTGTTATTATTGTTATTATTATTATTATTAGTATTAGTATTATACTTATTATTATCATATTTACATTTAAAGTATTATAATTATTGTATCATGAAAATTAATATCATTTTAGTATCATCCTTAGGTATTATTATTATTGTTATTATCATTAATTACTATAAGTATTATTAATATTATTATTATTTAATGTTACCATTTTAGTGTTAATATTATTATTATGATTATGGATATTATTATTATCATCACACTTATCATTTTTGTTATTATTATTATTATTATTATTATTATTATTATTATTATTATTATTATTATTATTATTATTATTATTATTATTAAGTGTTAGAATTATTAATAGTATTAGTATTATTAATATTAGTTATTACTATTATTATTATTATTATTAAATCATTATTATTATTATCAAAACTATCTCTTTAACCAGACAAATATTTTGTATATAAAATATACTTATTACATATACGATAATTATATTTCTCATAACTATATATATATATATATATATATATATATATATATATATATATATATATATATATATATATATATGTATATATATATCAAACCTATCAATATCAAATATATATATATATATATATATATATATATATATATATATATATATATATATATATATATATATATATATATATATATATATACTTACATATAACAAACTAATGATTTTAAATATAATACAGATCATATAATATATATAGATATATTGATACAACTAAATATATAATATTAATCATTTTAAATATATCTACAAATAAATATATATAACATATAATGTAAGACATAATATATGTAAATGTTTTAATGGATTTTTAGAATAAATTCTATATAACTAAAATATATAAATAACAAATAATAATAAATGAAATTATGTGAATCCATTATATATTTTAATAATTATACAAATGATATAGGTTCGTGAATCTGAGACCATCCTTGCATCATTTAGTTGTTCAAAGTCGTTATATGTATTTTTACTACAAAATACAATACGGTGAGTTTCATTTACCTTTTTACCCTTTATATTTTTGGGCTGAGAATACATGCGCAATTTTTATAAATGTTTTTACGAAATAGACACAAGTAATCAAACTACATTATATGGTTGAATGATCGAAATCGAATATGCCCCTTTTTATTAAGTCTGGTAATCTAAGAATTAGGGAACAGACACCCTAATTGACGCGAACTCTAAAGATAGATCTATCGGGCCCAACAAGCCCCATCCAAAGTACCGGATGCTTTAGTACTTCGAAATTTATATCATGTCCGAAGGAGGATCCCAGAATGATGGGGATATTCTTATATGCATATTGTGAATGTCGGTTACCAGGTGTTCAATCCATATGAATGATATTTTTGTCTCTATGCATGGGACGTATGTTTATGAGAAATGGAAATATGAAATCTTGTGGTCTATTAAAATTATGAATTGATTATTTATGTTAAACTAATGAACTCACCAACCTTTTGGTTGACACTTTAAAGCATGTTTATTCTCAGGTATGAAAGAAATCTTACGCTGTGCATTTACTCACTTTAAAGATATTACTTGGAGTCATTCATGACATATTTCAAAAGACGTTGCATTCGAGTCATTGAGTTCATCAAGATTATTATTAAGTCATTTATAGTTTAGTTATAGTATGAAATGGTATGCATGTCGTCAGCTTTCAATGTAAATGAAAGTTTGTCTTTTAAAAATGAATGCAATGTTTGTAAAATGTATCATATAGAGGTCAAGAATCTCGCGATGAAATGAACTGTTGTGAATCGTTTATAATCGATGTGGACTTCGTCCGGATGGATTAGGACGGGTCTTCACATGTAAACCAAGGTTTTAATATTTTTTTAACAATTACACCAATTACCCTTGAATGTAATCTACCCCTGTTTTAATGAGTCCATTGACTATTAATCCATCCCCGTGTCCGGTCAAATGAACAATAATTTGTATTTATAAATATTCCGCCCATCGTATCCGATTAAGCGTATGTGGTTATATATAGATACGTCAAATTGTAACCTTTATATTAAATTAATGAGGTATTGTTAATTTAATATAAAGCCCATTAATAGCCCATAGTCTAATTTCCACAAGTGTCGTTCTTTTGTCCAAACCCCAATTATGGTCCAAAGCCCAATTACCCCATCTTAATATTTAGTTTAACATCACGATTACTTCGGCTCAAATAAGCATAATAATAACTTAAGTACGAGACATTAATTTAAAAAGGAGAACATAGCTTACATTGATTATTTATCGCGTAGTGTTACATGGACAGAGCTTCGACTTCAAAACCCGTAAAATAACCTTTACATAACCCAAACTAATCTAATATAAAACTAACTTATACTATATATATATATATATATATATATATATATATATATATATATATATATATATATATATATATATATATATATTATATTACAGAGGGAGTATGATAAAAATTGGTGTGTTTAAACTGGCCAAACTCGTTGCCTTTTATAGATGTGGCTTGATTTCTGAAGCCATGCGATCGCATGGAATTTGCTCTTCCAGGCCATGCGATCACATGGCCAGCTGGATCCAGCCACATTGCTTTGTTTTCTTTTTTGTCGACGTTATTTAATATAATATATAATATATAAATAATTTATATAATTATTTAGATATTATATTATATTCTTTTGCATAGTAGACTTGTAATTTTTGGTCCGTTGAGTCGGGCGTTGATAGTTGGCTCAGGCGCGGTTCCGGATTTTAGAACGTCCTTTCGTATAATTTAATATCTTGTACTTTGTGTTCCGCAACTTGTACTCTTGTCATTTTTAGACGTTTCTCATCAATAATTTGAACCACTTGGATTGTATCTTGTACATTTGAGCTTTTTGGACGTTTGCGTCTTCAAATCTTCATTTTCGCCTTTTGTCTTCGCACTTATTTATTTAAACGAATATTACTTGAAAATAGAACAATTGCAACTGAAAACTTTTCATATTGGAAGGATATTGCGCCTAAATATATGTTCATTTGGAGCACTGTCAATAGGAGCGGTGGTTAGCTTTGTCTTCAAGCTTTGAAATGCGGATTCTTATTCGGTTGCCCAAATGAATTTCTTTCCCTTGTGGGTTAACGCGGTTAGAGGACGAGCAACCAAAGAGAAATCCTTGATGAATCTACGATAGTATCCAGCAAGACCCAAAAATTGACGAATGTGAGTAGGAGTAGTAGGAGTCTCCCATTTACTAATGGCTTCGATTTTTGCGGGATTGACTTTAATACCTTGATCACTTACAACATGACCAAGAAATTGAACTTCCTTCAACCAAAATTCACACTTGGAGAATTTGGCATAGAGTCGTTCTTGTCTCAAGAGTTCAAGCACAAGTCGGAGATGTTGTTCGTACTCTTCTTCGCTTTTAGAATAGACCAAAATATCATCGATGAACACGATAACGAATTTGTCTAGGTATGGTTTGCACACGCGGTTCATAAGATCCATGAACACCGTCGGTGCATTAGTGAGACCAAATGGCATTACAAGAAATTCATAACTACCATAACGAGTCCGAAAAGCGGTTTTGGAGACATCTTCCCCCTTATCCCTTAATTGATAATAACCCGAGCGGAGATCGATTTTTGAATATACACAAGACCCTTGTAGTTGATCAAAGAGGTCATCGATGCGGGGAAGCGGATATCGGTTCTTAACCGTTAATTTGTTTAGTTCACGATAATCAATACACATTCGTAGGGATCCATCTTTCTTCTTAACGAACAAAATCGGAGCGCCCCATGGTGAATGGCTAGGTTGGATAAAACCACAGTCAAGTAGTTCTTGGATTTGACTTTGCAATTTTTGCATTTTGGATGGAGCAAGTTTATACGGTGCACGTGCTACGGGTACGGCTCCCGGAATAAGATCGATTTGGAATTCTACCGGTCAATGAGGTGGAAGACCCGGCAATTCGTCAGGAAATACATCAAAAAAGTCACTAACAATTGGCACATCATCGATATGCTTCTCTTCGATCTCGACTTTCTTAACATGGGCTAGAATCGCGAAACAACCTTTACGAATGTATTTTTCAACTTTAAGGCATGAGACGAGGTTGAGTCCGGTGCAACTCTTGTCGCCATAGACAATCAAGGGTTCACCATTCTCGATAGGAATTTGAATCGCTTTAAGATTGCAAAGAATGTGAGATTTCATTTTGGCTAACCAATCCATACCAATGATTACATCAAAGCTCCCTAGTTCTATAGGTATCAAGTTAATTTCAAACTCTTTACCCATTAAGTTTAACGTACACCCCCGATAAAATTTGTCAGCAATCAATAGTTTCCCGTTGGCCACTTCAATGGTATAAGTAGTATCTAGTGGGAGTGGTGGAGTGCTAAAAGAATGAGTCAAAGTCTTGGATATAAAACTCTTATCGGCACCCGAATCGAATAAGCAAGAGACAAGAATTGTTGAGAAGAAACGAACCCGTGACTAGTTCATTGTCATCTCGGGCTTCCTCGGTGTTAATGTTGAAAGCTCAGCCGCGCGTATTGGGGTTATCTTTCTTCTTTGGGCATGCATTTCTATAATGACCCGTTTAGCCACATTCGTAACAAGTGACCGTGTTTGGTGCATTGGTCCCCTTTCGAGCGACGGGGGCGGCACTTTTACAATCGTTGGCCTTATGACCAATTCCTTGGCAGCAATGGCAAATTAGCTTGCCACATTCACCAAAGTGATGCGTGTTGCATTTGTTGCAAAGAGGTAGGTTTCCGGCATAACCCTTCTTGCCGCCGGAGGTGAAAGACTTCTTGGCAAAGTTGTTGTTGCTTGATTGGGGGGCTTCCCATTTTCTTTTGTTGCTACCCGACTTATCCTCGGCTTTAGGTGTCGGTACTACGATTTCGTCCACCGTTTCTATCAATTTGCGGGCCATCTTCAAAGCTTCTTGATGATTAGTGGGTTTGGATGACATTACCCCGTGTTTGATGCTCTTTGGAAGACCATCCATGTAAAGTTCAACCCTTAAAGACTCGGGGTTCACAAGGTTTGGGCACATCAAGGCTAGTTCGGAAAATCGTTGATTATAGGCCTTGAGATCATTTCCGACCGCTTTTAAAGTTCTTAGCTCTTGTTCGAGCCTTCGGGTTTCTTCACGAGGAAAATATTCGATGATCATCTTTTCCCTTAAATCGGCCCAAAAGAGGGCGTGGGCTTCATCGGTACCCACTGATTGTACATAGGTGTTCCACCAAGTGAGCGCGACACCGGCGAAAGTGTGAGTGGAGTACTTGACCTTATCTTGGTCCCGACAACCACTTATGCTAAAGACGGCTTCCGTTTTCTCAAACCATCGGGTGAGCACAACCGGTCCCCCGGTTCCATCGAAAGTGTGAGGTTTGCACCCCATGAAAGCTTTATAGGAGCATCCCTCATTTGAATTACCGGCTCCATTGTTGTTGTTGTTGTTGTTGTTGTTGTTGTGGTTGTTGTTATTGTTATTGTTGTTGGATGAGTGACCGGCCATTGCCGCATCCATGGCGGTGGCTATCATTCGTTGTGGAGCTTGTTCGGGATTCTCATGGCGTGGTACCCGACGAGGAGTGATTGTTTCTTCAAAACACAAGAATATCGTTGATTAGTATTCTTAATAATACTAACCGTGATATGGAATACGGATAGAGAGAAGATTTTCCTTGACACGCCTTAAATTCCTTATGTCATAATGTCGGAACGTCCATATGAGTCACCGTAATATAATCCCGGAAATTATATTACCCTAATTCATATGTGCATTCGACATTATTTCATATAGTCAAGGTGGCGTGCCAATCAAATTAAACAACGTGAGATTAAGATGGAATAAGAGTTAGATATGAATAGAAGAGTTCGAGTATAAATGCACAAGTAGTCAAGTAATTCCTACTTCAAGTCTGTATGCCGGTTGTAGTCTAGACTCACTAATGTACCATATGACTCGGGGTTGACATCAATGAACTCTAAATCCCTACAACTAATGCTCTGATACCATCTGTAGCGACCCGACAAAATCGTCATTAATCGCGCCGTCTACTTAGGTCCCGTTACGTGGTCATAAGTCTTTAAAAAAATGTTTGACCAAAAATATGTCGCATTAATTTCAAATTTAAAGATTGTTTCAAAGTTTACAAGAATAGTTCAACCACAAGTTACGTTACAACGTTATAAGTACAAATGAAACCTATGCGACACAATTTAAAAGTAGCCAAAAGGCGCTCCATGTATGCATATATACTCGACATCCAATGCAAGTATCAAAATAATGAACGGAAGCATGTATCACAAAACGTTCAAGGACCTGAGAAAAACATAGAAATCTGTCAACGAAAACGTTGGTGAAATCATAGATTTAAGTAACTAAGTAAGTACAAATGAACCACAAGATTTATATCATTGAAATAATAGTAAACCATTCTAAAATTTGTTATCACGAGCACCCAATTATCAAGGCTTAACTTTCCATCCATAGAACCCCATCACAATAGTGTTAGAACATACACTATTTCTCGAAAATATATTTCATCCGAATAACGGTAGCGAACCGTCCGAATGAGGGTTTGTCAAACCCATATGGCCATACAACATCAGTTCTCACTTACACCCGGCAAGTGTAAATAATGATAATCGAATTGAGGATTTTGTAGAATGTTTGTTTTCATACCTGTGTTCACTTTGTAAAATGAAACGTTTATGTTTTCTCATCCCAAATGTAAGTTTAAAAGAGTAAAGGTGGGACTATGATCTCACCTTGAGTGCACGAGTAAATAAAGTACTTCACAAGTAAACGTGTGCAAGGACAATTGCTAGTCTTGACCTAAACAAGTAGGTTGTATCAATAACGGTAAACACGATGGGTCAAAGTTGTTCAATTAGTCCTATGGCTCATTACGACTCGATTACATATAGCATGTGAATCACGTTGCCAAGTTTCATGCATGATTCAAATATAAAAGCATGTTAGGATGATTGCATAAGTATTTGGTTAAGTTTAAACAAAAGTCAACTTTGGTCAAGTTAAAGTCAACGAAAAAGTCAACACGTTCGGGTCAGGTCCCGAACTATTTTTCTGAGGTTTTTAATCATATATAAGCATATTAGAACAAGTTAGATGTTAATCGGAGGTGCGTAGCATAGTTAGAATTAAACGATGATGAACATCCAAAACATAACCTGGTAGTTCATCTGGACGGCGTCCAGATTGGCTGGACGGCGTCCAGCAATGAAGGGCTGGACGGCGTACAAGATTTTGGACGGCATCCAGATTGGTACACAGACCCTGTTGCTGAAATCACACAAGTGCACGAACCAAACTTCAAACAATCACATTTTATGATCCGCAAACAATTAAAACATGTATCTTATTTCATCGGAAAGGTATTTTGACGAGGAAAACAACTAAACACATTTCATCAATCAATTCAACATTTACAACAACAAAAATCGCATTAAATGCTCACCATTTATTACATTCAAGTTCATTAAATGCGTTTCTTGATTCGGGCAACCAATTTACATGTATGATATGCCATTTCGAAGGTACTTAAACATACATTGCGACTAAACACTTATCAACAACATTTCATAGCATTTGATGCATCAAAAGTTCATAATTAAGCCCATCAAACCCTAACCCAAATCACCAAAACAATAATCATGTTAATGAAGTTTCCTTAATCAACCTACACATCAAAATGAAGCTAGTGATGCTAGTAATACATTTAATACATGCACTTTTAACATTTAACAACATTTAAGCAACCAAATCACACAATCAAACACACCAACTTTCAAGTTCATGCTAGTTACTTAAAATAACAAGATCGAGCATATAAATCACATATTCATGTTAGACTTGAGCTATAGACACTAATTAACACTTTTATAAGTCAAAATTATCAAGAACACAAAATCTAGTGTTTTTAGAAAGTTACCCAAATGAGATGAAATCGGTATGGATTCGAAGAGGAAGATGCAAGGATACCAAATATGTAATTTGTTTGAATTAATGCTTGCTAAATCTTGAATAGATGATGAATAAGTGGAAGTAGTAAAAGAGTGAGGAGGTGAATGAGTGGAAGGGATGATGGTTTGACCATTTGACCTAGTAACATCTTTGGTCATTTGGCAAGTCTAGTCCCTCGAGTTTGAATCGGGTGCATGAATTACCTAAACGAGATTTTAAAAAAACGCGTATTAACGGAAGATGTTATTGAAAGGACCTATTCATATACATTATAAACGTTTCACAATAGTTGATTACATCACGAGGTATTTGACCTCTATATGATAAATTTTACAAACATTGCATTCGTTTTCAAAATGCAAGCTTTCTTTACATCGAAAATTGACATACCATTTCATAACATATCCCACTATAAATGACTTAATAATATTCTTGATGAACTCAACGACTCGAATACAACGTCTTTTGAAATATGCCAAGAATGACTCCAAGTAATATCTCTAAAATAAGCAAATGCAAAGCAGACGATTTCTTTAATACCTGAGAATAAACATGCTATAAAGTGTCAACTAAAAGGTTGGTGAGTTCATTAGTTTATCGTAAGCAATAAAATTCATCATTTTAATAGACCATAAGATTTAAATACAGTACACCTATCTCGTGTATGAAACCATATTTCATAATGCTTAGCAGAGTAGGTTCGTATCCTTTTCTCCCCCGTAGGTTGCCTCGTGATTTTTAATATCTTTTATAAACATAATCTCATATCAGGCATTTCGCACAGCATAGAGATAAAAGTCATTCATACGAACTACAAACACCTGGTAATCGACCTTAACAAAATGCATCTAGAATATCCCCCGCATACCGACATTTCGCACGGTCATGCAAAAAGCATACAAACAGGCCACTCTTTTAAATATGATGGTTGTGTACACCTTACAAACAGATCATATCTTTTAAAGTTGGCAGTTGTAATACCTATTTCGAAGTACTAAAGCAGTTCAAATTCTATGATTGGGGCTTGTTAGTGCTCATAGATCTATCTTTAGGATTCGCGTCAATTTGGGGCACGGTTCCTAAATTCTCAGATTACCAGACTAAAAGGGGTGATATCCGGTGTACTCATTATAACTCATTCGTAGAATGTTTTTAAGTACTTGTGTCTATTTCGTCAAACATTTATAAAAGCATTTCATGTATTCGCAGTTCAAAAATATATTTCAAAAGCATTTAATAAAGCAGTTGTAAAAACAGCGCATGTATTCTCAGTCCCAAAAATGTAAAGAGTAAAAGGGAATCAAATAAACTCACTTATTGTATTTCGTAGTAATTAAGCATATGATGGCATTGAACAAGTGCAAGGTTGGCCTCGGATTCACGAACCTAAATTAAGTATATATATTTATATGTTGGTCAATATTTGTCTAACAATTTAGGTTAAACTGTAGTGTATCACAATCCTAATGCTCGAGACTAATATGCAAAAGTCAACAAAAGTTAATTTGACTCAAAATGATTTCCAAAATTTATACATGATTATTATATAATTTAAATATAGTCATTTTATATTTTTAAATATTTTTAACAGATTTTATTAGAGTAAATAATAAAAGTCATTTGTTAATAAAAATTTATATTTAAGGTTTATATATGATAAAAATATACTTTTATATATATTTTAAATACTAAAATTTATAAAGTTCATTTTAATATCATAAAAATATAATGATAGGTATTATTAATGTTATTATATTACGTGTAGTAAAATATTTTTTGTATCACATATTTATTTGATAAAATAATATTGATAGTAACAATAATAAATAAAAGTTGTATTATTTTGTAATAATAATTATTATTATTCTACTAATAAAAATAACAATATTTATATTTATTAAAAATGATACTAAAAATGATAATTTTTATTAATAATAGAACTAAAATGATAATAATAATGATATCTTATAGTAACAATGATATTTCTATTAAAATGATAATTTTTGTAAAAATGATAATTTTAATGTAAATAATACTTTTAATAATAATAAAAATGATAAAATAATAAAATCGATATTTTTCTCTTAAATTAATGTCTTACAATATTTTAATTTCATCATGATACTCATACTCATTATTTCCCAATCAATTTTTTAATTGTTTTTAGTCGTCTTTTATATCGCGTTCATAATAATGATAATACTAGTAATAAAAATAATTAGATGTTTCTAATATTAGTTTTAATTACAATAATACTAATAATAATAAATACTATGATAAAATTTAACGATAATACTAATAACTCTTTTAATTATAATAATAATAATCTTAATTGTAATTTTAACGATAATAACGATAGTAATAATAATAAAAATAAAAATTTTTAATTGATAATACCTTTTATTGATAATGATGATAATAATAATAATAATAATAATAATAATAATAATAATAATAATAATAATAATAATAATAATAATAATAATAATAATAATAGCAATAATAATAATAATAATAATAATAATAATAATAATTAGATAAAAACTATAACGACGATAATAATGACGATAATAATAATCATTTTTAATAATAATACAAAAATTCAATTGATTATAACTTCTAAACCGTTCATCGAAACCATTCGATATCTAAATGAAAAGTTCTTAATTTTTCGCTAGCTTTCCAATGACATGCATATCTTATACCTTATCTCAACCGCATATGTAACTAATTCAGGATTCAACATAACTTATCTAATGGCAATATCGAAAATACAAGCATGCACAATCCTATATACTCGAGCACGAGTCAGGGATACACTAATAATATATAAAAATTAAGTAATGAGTGCTCACGTATCAATATTGAGATTCAATATTGCAGAAAAGGTACGTAGACGCAACGGAGATGATAAACACTAAATTGACCTCACGAGCATACCCATGAACCATACCCATCACCTCCATAGCTATAACCCATAATTTCCTTAGCTCTATCCCGCTCATAAAAATCCATTTTTGAAATAACCCGCTCATGACTTCGTCGTAATATTTTATGTAAAATACTAATAACAATAATAATAATAATACTCCTAATAATATAATTAATAATAATAATAATAATTATTATTATTATTATTATTATTATATATATATATATATATATATATACATATACATAATATATATGTATACATAATATATATGTATATATATATGTATATATATACATATACATATATATATATATATATATATGTACGAGAGATAGATAGATGAATTTTATGAATGAAAAGATCAGAACGTTCGGGCTTTTATAGAGGAATTCCTGTCACCGACACCTCCGCAATTGCGGAGGTTGTGAATTGATTTAATCCGCAATTGCGGAGCATTCAGATCCAGTTCATACGCAATAGACATGGGATGCTTAACAATTAAATTATATTTTATATATAATATATTTTATTTATATAATTAAGATATATTATATTATATTTACGTGCATAGTTAAATTATAATTTTTGTTTCAATGATTTGTACATTGTCACTCGACTAGTGTCCCGGTTTCGGTTTCTCGAACGTACGTTCGTACGCTTAGATAACTAACACTTTATGTTACGTGACGTATACCTTTAACAATAATTAGACTTACTCTTCGATAAATTATTTTGTAATAAATGTAACTTGTAAAATTGAGCGTTGTGGTCATTTGCTTCTATAAATCAGTGGCTCATTGTTTATCAAAATATATTATTTTAAATCAGGACGTTTTATGACTAAGTTAATATATATATATATATATATATATATATATATATATATATATATATATATATATATATATATATATATATATATATATATATATATAGAATTATAAATTTATACGTAATATATATGTTTGAAATATTTATCTAATTATATAATATTTAGTATTTCAAAACTAATTATATTTCAAAGTTCGTTTTAAATTTTGTTTAGAAAATATTATAATACGTATCGTTTATACTTTAAAACTTAAATAGATACAATTCATTTATGCACTAATGTTTTAAATATCAATCGCATCACTAAGTGAGTGTTACTATCGTGTACTTAATTAATTTGTAAACATATATATTTAATGAACATGTTTTAAATACAAGTTGCAAGTTTTCTATATTTTTAACAATCAATATTCCAGTTTATATTTATTTAATCAAAGACATTTTAAATAATCAAGTTCTATTATATCGAAAAGCGTTTTCGTACATTTGAAAATAGATCAATCGAGTATTATGAAATTCAGTCTTCCACTAACCTTTGTCTAACTTTTGAAACTTGACAATTTGTTCTTACTTGTAAATTACTTTACCATTTTCCGAATATTGTTAAAATGGGATGATTTCTCAAATCAATGTGGACCTCTCAACAGAGACTCGTAATCATAATTCAATGTATCTGATAATTCAATCATTTGATATTATCCTTTAATTCCGTCGATAATTATTTTAAATATATTTTGAAACAAATACGTTCATGTAAAATGTTATACGTCTAATACTTTGTTAACATTTTCAAGTTATAATATATACACATATACATATATAATCATATCCGTTCATATAATGGTTCATGAATCATTGGAATTTGGTCGAGGTTAAATGAATGTATGAACATATTTAAAAATCCTTGAGATTCAACTTAACAAACTTTGCTTATCGTGTCGGAAACATATAAAGATTAAAGTTTAAATTTGTTCGGAAATTTCCGGGTCGTCACAGTTATAATTATATAACGTACTTTAAAATAGTATAACGGAAGGTAAACAGAAAATGGGGATGTTACACATATTTCCTTAATTATCGAAGAACCAAATATTATTACAAGGATTTCCTTTAAAATCCTTAAATTTCGAAAATCAACCGTGACTACATCACCGGTTAAGAAGAACCTGCATTTTTTCATTTCACTCTTTTGTGATAGCTTCATTTGTACTCTTCGAATAATCAAATTATTTTATCCTTATTACTCAATGGTGATAAAGCTCTAAATTCCAATTCGTATGAGTCATGAAAACATATTTATTGTTAGCAATGATCATCCCAATCAAATTCGGGACGAAATTTCTTTAACGGGTAGGTACTGTGATGACCCGAAATTTTTTGACCAGATTTAAACTTAATATTTATATGGTTTCGACAGAGGAATATTCATTTGAGTCCATAAATTAACTTGAGATTTAAGGGACCAATGAGAGCGCGACATGTGTCGCGAAAATCACATGTGATTGAAAAAAAAAATTCAAAAATTTGTTTTCGAAAAAAATAGATTTTTAATTTTTTTTTTTGGAATTTTTTTTAATTTTTTTTTTTTACAATCACATGTGATTTACATGCACAATCACATGTGATTGAATTGTACAATCACATGTGATTGGATTTTCCATGCATAATCACATGTGATTGGGTTTACAATCACATGTGATTGACATGCATAATCACATATGATTTTAAAAAAAAAAATTCGAAAAAAAATTTTCGAAAAAAAAAATTTTCAAAAAAAAAAATTTTCGAATTTTTTTTCTCAATCACATGTGATTTTCGCGCCACATGTCGCGTTCTCATTGGTCCCTTTGTTTTCAAGCAAATTTATGGATGCAAGTGATTACAACTCGGTTTCGACATGATAAGAAAAGTCTATTAAATTGAATTTCAAAATTTTTGAACTATTTTATGAAATCATTTGACCTTCGACCAGTTCCGACGATTCACGAACAATTAATTGTAACTTGATAGGTGTGTATATATATATATATAACTTGATAGGTGTGTGTGTATATATATATATATAATAATTGGAAACATAATTTTAAATATTGTATGTTGTTGTTACTAAAATTTATTTATGTAAAGTAAAATAAAAATAGGATATTATAATGATTATTATTTAAAAAGTATATATATATATATATATATATATATATATATATATATATATAAATAAAGTGTATTGAATATATATATATATATATATATATATATATATATATATATATATATATATATATATATATATATATATATATATATATATATATATATATATATATAGTTTCGAATTTATTTGGAAAATGATAGTAACACTCAATTATCACTCGATTGATAATAAACAAGTTATAAACGAACTTATATGATTTTTAAAATAAACGGTGATCCAAAAATGAGTTCTATAAATTATAAGCTTATTAAAAATGTATTTATGAGCTAATTGTTAAATTTGAACACTTTTCATATTTTACCTGGAATTGAGCGAGGACAGTGATGTACTTTTTATTTAGTAGTTAATAATCAAATTTTATACCATAATGACTAAAATAAATAAAAATAATTATTGTAAAAATTTAAGAATTCTTTTCGAAGATTTTTAATCATCACTAATTTATCAAAGGGGTACGAAATAATATCCTAATAAAACTGTCGATAATAAACTTACAAAACATCGATATCTTTACTATTGACCGCTGTATATGATTGATAATTAGGATGGATACTGTATTTGGTTTTAGTATTATATCACTTTTATTGAATTCACCAGCTCATGAATTCATTAAAACAAGTTGTGTGCTTATTGGTTACCACCTCAATATTCTATAATATATATACATGTATGAATGAATTACATGTTAATCACAAAAACCCACTACATCTTCTCCTCTACTTATTTTGCTAAGTCGACACCCTTCACTTGGTCACCACCGGAGCCATAACCTTCGGCCACCACAACACCACTACCCAATAACACTAAACCACAATCATCACCACCAAGACCACCGGTTACCACCTTCCATCATTTTTGTTCGATCCTAAACAGCCCAAATCACCAAGCTGGCCAAACTGATGCTCGAATAACTTTGTTGTTGCTACTATTTTGAACACATCACCACTTCAACACCATCTCCTACCTCAATACTACCATTAAACCTATCACCTTTGAAAACCCATTTAAAAATCGAACCACCTTTTAGTTTCCTACTACGATTTTCTGTTTCTTGATTCGAAACCCAAACCATCATCTCTACCCTGTACAAGCACCACCACAACCGTTAGTTACTGCTATATCTGGTTCCTGTAGTAATCGAAACCACCATGAAACTGCCACCATAAACGTCTGTCACCATCACACCTCTTCACCCTTCTCTATCTCTCTCTCTCTCTCACTACATCTCTCTTATCTCTCACTTGTTGATCCGCCACCCATTTAAAACTATTACCACAGCCACCGTTATTCATTTATCACCACCTCATTCCACCACTATTATTCATTCCCGTTTCTATCTTCTATTCGAAAATAGTCACAACCGGCATCTTATGTGGATGTTCCTGTTTTTTTGTTCCATCGTGAACATCCCATTGAAACCCAACCACTACTTGTGCTGCTACTACAGACTGCTTTCTATTTTATGTGATTAATCCATCGTAAACCGTTAAACCTACAAATATTTATTTTTTTGTTTTACGCTAACACAGCTGCAAAAATCTTGTGCTTCTGTTTCTAATTAAGTGAGTGAATTATATGTTGCACGATCATTTTTTCCCTTTTGGCCGATAGAGAATAAATCATCTTGGAAGTGGACCCTCTTCTCCACTAACTGGAAACCGAAAAAAAATATCATTTAAACTCAACGGAGTTTATTAATCTATTATGGTATTGAACTATTGTTTTGGGCCACGAGTTCAAGAAATCAAGGTGAAAGATTTACAAATTCAAGTAACCTTGGGTTTTAGGCTTTAGGTTCTTGCTATTGGGCTGTAACATGGACTGTTATCTTTCGGGTTCATACTTGAGCTTGTGAAGTAGATTAGGCCATGAAATTTCAAGCCGGACATTTAATTTGTTATTTTCGTGATCTCTCTTATGGTGATGATAATATGATACATTGAGGATATCATAGAGATTACAGGATTAATGTTAATGATTTTGATTATGATTAAGATTATGTTTAGGATAATGATCCATGATCAAAACGATGATGATTATGGTTTAGGATTAATGGCGATAAAGATGACGATAAATTAGGAAAATAGATTGATGATAGTGATGATGCCCGTAGCTTTAGAAGGATGATGGTTGTATGATAACGATAATGATAATGTTGTTATGATATTAGATGATGATGATGATGATGATGAAGAGAATTAAAAAGGTTTTGAAGAAGATGAAACAGAAGTATTGGTTTAATAGATTAGGGATTCGATTTATTTCACAAATAAACAGATGGAGGAGTGGTTTAGAGTGTTGGCCTTGAACGAGAGGTCGCGAGTTCAATCCTCATTTATGGCATTTTTTTTAGAAGAAGAAGAACAAGAAGAAGAAGAAGAAGAAGAAGAAGAAGAAGAAGAAGAAGAAGAAGAAGAAGAAGAAGAAGAAGAAGAAGAAGAAGAAGAAGCAACAAATACGAGTTATAAAAAAAAATATAAGTTATAAAACAAAAAAGAGAAAATGGAGGAGTGGTTTAGAATGTTATCGGGTTAGCGGGAGGTCGTGGGATCAAACCTGGACTTGGACATTTTTAGGACTACTTCTTTGAGGTAGTTTGCTTATTACTCATTTTTATTATTATTATTATTATTATTATTATTATTATTATTATTATTATTATTATTATTATTATTATTATTATTATTATTATCATTTTAATGTAAGAAGTATTATTATTGAAACTAATTTTTTTTATAAAAATTATCATTTTTATTATTAGAACTATCATCATTATTATTATTATTAGAATTATCATTATTTTTATCATTATTATTTTTATTATCATTTTTATTATTTCTAACACTAATATTATTATTATTATCATTATTATTAGTATTATTAATATATCAAATAAAGGTTTTCTATATAAAAATATATTATTTACATAAAACATGACTATATTAATATGTTTTAATTATCTAATGTATATAAAAATAAATATAGTTAATTTAGTTATTAATGAAACGTACAAGATACTAAAATAACAATTAATAATAATACCTAAATTTGTTCGATTACCATTATATGTGTTAATATACATAAAAATGATATAGGTTCGTGAATCCGAGGCCAACCCTACATTGTTCAGTTCAGTCGAATGAATATTTTTACTACAAAATATTGTATTGTGAGTTTCATTTGCTCCCTTTTTTAAATGCTTTTGCAATATATATTTTTGGGACTGAGAATACATGCGCTTTTATAAATGTTTGACGAAATAGACACAAGTAATTGAAACTACATTATATGGTTGAATGGTCGAAATCGAATATGCCCCTTTTAGCCTTGTAATCTAAGAATTAGGGAATAGACACCCTAATTGACGCGAATCCTAAAGATAGATCTATCGGGCCCAACTAGCCCCATCCAAAGTACCGGATGCTTTAGTACTTCGAATTTATCATGTCCGAAGGGAGTCCCGGAATGATGGGGATATTCTATATGCATCTTGTTAAGGTCGATTACCAGGTGTTCACCATATGAATGATTTTTATCTCTATGCAGTTTGCGAAATGCCTGATATGAGAATGATGTTTATGAAAAATGAAATCTTGTGGTCTATTATATTATTGGAAATGATTGATTATGATAAACTAGTGAACTCACCAACCTTTTGGTTGACACTTGAAAGCATGTTTATTTTCAGGTATTAAAGAAATCTTCCGCTGTGCATTTGCTCATTTTAAAGATATTACTTGGATTCATTCATGACATATTTCAAAAGACGTTGCATTCGAGTCGTTGAGTTCATCAAGATTATTATTAAGTCAATTATAGTTGGATATATTATGAAATGGTATGCATGCCGTCAACTATCGATGAAATGAAAGTTTATCTTTTAAAAACGAATGCAATGTTTGTAAAATGTATCATATAGAGGTCAAATACCTCGCAATGAAATCAATTATTATGTAACGTTTATAATCGATATGAACGGGGCATTTCATATTAGTTTTAGAAAAACATCATGAGGGGGATAATATAATATAGTTGATATTTACTAATGCGAAGATTCTACAAAGATGACAAATACAAAACAAAGTTGCTTTATCAAAACGAAGATCATAACTTCCAAATCATCAAACTTTGATACACCATCAACGTTTTTGCTTTGACAAATCAAGCATACCAAATAATCAAAGCTTCCCCACCAATACTATGATGTTCAAAGCAAAACAACAACATTAAAGAAAGAAACCATTGTCCAATCAAGGGGGAGCAAGAGATAATGCATCAATCTAGCAGGAGTAAGAGAAGATCTCACCACTCAAGATTTCTCTTATATAAAAGCTCTCTCTTGTCAACAAATCAAGATGACACTACTTCACATCATTTTAAGACAAGACACAATAAACAACCAAGAGATGTTCAACATCAAGAGAATCTCTATAAGAAGAAGATTTGATCACAACAACACAAGTGCCTCTCAAGATCAAAATAACTTCCAAAAGAAGAAGTTTTCAAGATTTCAGTAATCCAAAAACTAACCTACATCAAAACACAAAGACTTCAAAGCTTATGAGAATTCCAAAAGAAGAATTTTCATCAATTCAAGATATCAAATGATCAAAAAATCTTCACCATCTACCAAAAACAACTACCTACAAAGAAGATAAGAGAAACCGATTTACATTCACTAAAGACAACATCAAAGCTTTCAAATAAGTCTTCCTCAAAGAAGTTCAAAGACTAAAGATGATCAACAACAAATCGCATCTAAGGGGGAGATTGTTAATTCTAATTTTAAATGCAGTTTGTATTTAGTCTTGGGAGTATAAATACCTCCACCTAGCTTACTGATTAAGCTAACCTTGGTAACCTTCTCATTTTGTACCAATCCCTCACACCATCACCTTCACACACTTAGCAAAACTGTCTCAACCTCACCTTGTAACTGACACTCTCACACTAGTAAATCTTGACTATTTTATTATGCTTAATTTTGTATTTATCATCCAGTTTTACATCATCAATCATACATACACATACCTGCATATACATACATATAGATAAATATACATATACGCATACAAGCATACATACTATTACATTCATATTAGCACGAAATCATGAATTGATCTGAATTTAGGTGTTTTTCAACTCTAGTACGTAGGAAGCCTTTATAAGCTATCCTATTGATCAGTGTGTAATGGTGTATCCTATCGTGTACACGCATAAAAGGCATAATGGTTGCATAAAATTAGCATCAGGAAGACTGGAAACAACAGTTTTGTGGAATTATCCGTCCAGCGTTCTCCGCTGTACAGGCTGCTCCATCATGCGTAAGCCCTGAAGGCCGCCTAGCGCGTAAGCCCAGGCCGGAGAACGCCACTTTCAGCATAAATTTCGGATCACAAGTAACAGAACGTATCATCATCTGACACGTGTCCCCGAACAATCTGGTGGATCTGACACTATAAATAGACCCCTTGGGTCGTCATTTTACACAGTTCAGACATTCTGACAAATTTGAGAGTAGAGACTTTACCTCTCTCTCTCTAACACTTTCTCTCACTAGAAGTCATCCAGCTAGCATTTTTACGCTCTACGGACGACAGATTGATTAAGCCACCCCACAAGTTTCTACACTTGTGAACCGGGTCTGCAGGGATTATTTTCCAAGAGCAAACATCAATCGGCAACACTCGCCCACCTAAAGCTAGATTACTTCTAGTACCGTGTTGACATACTAAACCTTACCTCATAAGGAAATAGGTGTTAACAATGGCGCCATCCACTAATGCAAAGAACACGCGAAACGGAAAAGGAACAAAAACAACTGAAGATCCATTTGTACTTGAAGCAGTTAACAATCCATTAACTGGAGACATGATAACTGTTGAAGATGTACCTGTTCTGCCACCGGACGGTACGATTGAAGAAACAGTTGTTGAAACTGCAGAAAGGCTTCAGCGTTTGGCAACTAATTCAGAGAAAAGGCCAGTAATCGAAGAAACAACAACCAAAAGTGCAGAAAGGATTCCAAACCTTGTTACTAATCCAGAGAGGCGATCATTGATGCAACCAGGGCGATGTCCATCATTTATACCTTTTCGACGGATGGCGGATGGTAAAAATAAGCAAATCATGAAAAAGAAATCTATATAAAAGTACAGGTTATCCAGACTACTTGACAAGCTGGGCAGTCTTATTGATGATTCTGAGGATGATAATGACTTGAGCTATATTAATAATGATTCTGATGATGAAATTGACAAAGATGAGTTCATGTCTGAGAAGCAGGCAGTATTGCTTTTAAATGACATCCTTAAGCAGACAGCTCCAACAAAGTATAAGCAACGCTTAGCGCAGCCCGCCATCCGTGCTGTGGCTGTAGATAATTTCTTCGCCCTCATTACTGAAGAGCAAGCTACAAAGCCACAAGCTATGGAAAAATTCACTCAGTGTTTCATTGATCGAATTGCTAACAATTCGTTGCCTAGAAATCTTGGCATACCAGCAATTGGAGTTTATGATGGTACAACAGATCCTGAGGATTTCCTCACTATGTTTGAAGGCACAATGAGGTTGCAGCATTGGGATGACGAGGTAGCTTATCATATGTTTCCAATGGTGCTGTAGAAAATGGCAAGGGAATGGTTTGCTAGCTTGCCGCCAAGAAGCATCACAAGTTATTTGGACCTCCGTTCAAAGTTTGTTATGCAGTATCAAAATATTCAAAGCTGTACGTTGACACATCTTGATGCACATGAGATCACAATGCATCACAATGAGTCCTTGAGTAATTTCATGAAACGATACACACTTTAAGAACAGAAGATACCTGATTGTCCAGAATCTCAGCTAGTATCTGGTTTCATTTTCTGTTTAGATCAACGACGATTTAGTGCACTTGTACATGCATTAAGGTATGACCTGCCAAAAACTC
Source organism: Rutidosis leptorrhynchoides (assembly GCF_046630445.1). NCBI lineage: Eukaryota > Viridiplantae > Streptophyta > Magnoliopsida > Asterales > Asteraceae > Rutidosis > Rutidosis leptorrhynchoides. Next base: position 78,181,944 of record NC_092339.1, on the reverse strand, counting down.
TGCATCAGGCGTTGGAAGTTGCACAAAAGCATGTTCGAGCCGGTGAGCGGGGGATGAACAAATTTGATGGCAGCAGTAGTAGCTAACCGCACAAATGAGGGAGGTACTTTGACAAGAATCAGAGGAGGAATGACAATTCTCATGGTGGATGGAGAGGCAACAATCATCCTAACGATTTTCATCACAACAGGAGGCCAATAGAAAGGCATCCTTTGATAATGGCGCTGACTAAAACTCCCAAAGAGATTCTTTTCACCGAACCAATTCGGACCACTTTCAATCCTCCGGCACCTATGGAAGAAAGAGAGGGTCCAAAAAGTGAGCTATGGTGCGACTTTCATGAGGCATGGGGTCATGATACAGATAATTACAAATCTATGATGAGAGAAATCATTGCAAAGATCAAAGCAGGAGAGTTAAACCACTTGTTGCCAGGAAAACAATATAGGAGAAATGATCCTCGCAGGAAATTTGGATGGCAAAAGAATGATGGTGGAAGAGGTCGTCGAGGTGAGAACAGAGGAAGGGAAGAGCATGGCGGAAGAGATAACAGAAACCAGTACGGAAACCGGATCACGGAGCGAGGGTCAACTCCATATGTTGTAATCAAAATGGTGTGGTTGAATGGAAGTCACTATAAGGACGGTGAGCAGTCGGATAACAATGTTGATAGCTGGAGATATTCCCCAATCATTTTTCAACCAATTCAAAATTGGGCCTTGTCCATTCAACCACTGGTCATTTCAGCAGAAATTGCAAACAAGTTCATCAGCCATATCTACACAGATACAAGCAGTGAGGCTGACATCATTTATTGGCATTGTTTCAAGGCTTTTCCAAGGCATGTGCAGGTTAGAGCTAGGCGGACGAGTTTGAAGGTTTTAGGGCTAAAAGGAATGCCAGTGAATGCAATGGGGCGAGTTCGTTTGGAGGTTGTTTTGGGAACATTTCCACTATTGAGAACCGAAACAATCGATTTCACTATTCTGGATGGAAACTCTCGATTTAATGTCCTTTTTGGACGGGCAGCGTTAGCTAAATTTGGAGCGATAACATCAACGGCTCATGCAGAGATCAGATTCCCAACTCCGAACGGAGTAGCTGCCATACACTCACAGTATGTGGCACCAACAAGGGAACGATCCACATTTGCAAACTTACCAGAAGGCAATATCAATCAGAGGAGACGTAATCGGTTGTTCAGGGAGGATGAGGTTCAGGAGTTCTTTATACTATGATCAAGTGTTTAGGCCGGACAGCGCTAGGCGCTTGGCGTTTGAAGAAACAATTTCCAACATTTTATCAAGAACAAAATTTATCATTTCAATAAGAGCAGTTTGTTAGTATTTCTGAAGAACAAAATTTATCAATTTACTGTAGACCATTGTGGTCATCTTTACAATGCCTATGTTTTCAATTGCACACACTAAACGTTCATGATGTACTAATTAGGCTTGATCCACCTAAATTCATCATCAATTGTTTATGTATTGCACAGTACTGATCAATAAAATTTTATATTTTTCTTATGCAAAGTGCTGCCTGTGACAAATGTAAAACATTGCATTTATATCCTGCCCACAGAAGGAGAGTATTTTTATACCTCCGATGGCGGAAGCTTTTGTGCCGGCCAGTAAAGGCACAAGGGATCGGCTAGAAAACGTTAAAGTTTTACTAGAACGCACCGAGGCAAAATACAAAACTCAGATACTTGTCATGACAAACATTATAAAAACTTACTTCACAGAATGAAAGAAGTTTATATTTTATATGAAGGCCAAAAATATTACACAATTCTTCCTCATATACTTTATGACGGAAGGCGTATGGCGGAAAGATTATTTTATAATCACTCTTCAAAGAACACTTCATAACTATTCCTCATCAATTTGATGACGGAAAGCGTATAACAAACTATAAATGTCCTACTAAATATTTGAAGGCATAGTGTTTGCAAAGTGAATTTTTGATATGTTGATCATTCAACTGAAGTTAACAATGCAAGACACCCAAAAGCGAATTATCTTAAACGCTTTTTAAAATGCTTTGTTCAGTTGTACAATATACAATTGTACATGAAATTTTATGATACGCTTAGTGCATAGCAGATGGGTTATAAACAACAAACATCAAAGTATTTGGTGCAAGCATACAACCAAGCATAATCACTACAATAAGCATATCTGTATGGCATTCAAATTATCAACGTTTATTACAAACGGTTGTTCATTAAATAGTTGCAAGTTTATGAAAATTCAACATTGAGTACATCCTGAGTAGATGACTCTTCTCTGCTACACACTTCATCATAAACATCTATCTTCAAATTAATCAATCTATCTTTGGCTTCATCAACCTTCTCCATGGTTCCAGGACGCATAAGGTTGGCAATAGCAGCAGGAAGCGTCTGGTTTGGGGAAAGGCGTTTGCTAATTTTGTTTGTAACATCAGAAATGAAATGAGTGCGAACAGCTTCAACATAATCATTGTAGGGATTTCCCACAAGATTGGATCCAAGCACCTTCGCTATCACACCCGGTATCCCCTTTTTAAGCTCAGCAAAGTTACTCTCACCCTTCTCCGCCCTATGGAGAAGCTCAGCAGATTTCTCCCTCTCCGCACTCAACTGCTTCTCCAATTCATTAACTTTCACCTGCTCTTCCTCAAATTTTTTCTTTTCAGCATCCACCAACCTGTCCTTTTCCTCTTGCAGAGCAACAGCAGCATCTTGAGCACTTTTCAGCTCAACTTCTCTAGCCTTCAATATATTCTGAGCATCAGTCAAGGCACGTTCAGCATCAATTGCTCTTTTACGAGCATTTGCACCTTGAGCAATCTCAGCACGGGCAAAGGCAAGTATGGACTCCTGTTGCTTCTACAGTTGCAGCACAGAATCTAGATGGTTGGTCAGCAATACATGAGCTGCAGCAGTTGATTCCCTGAGCTGCTCAGAGCGAAGAGCTGTGAACTGGGGTTTTAGCTCAGGGATAGCATAACCCTGCAGAAGAAAAATTTTATGGTTAATTTCAAGTAACTCGCATAAATAAATTGCAAGCATATACATGCAGGAGGTTTTATCATTCATACCTGAAGAAGAGTTGAAAATTCTTTATCCTTAGTAGCAGGGTTCTCAATGATCGCCTGCAACGTCCTCACATGAGCAGGAAGAGATGGTTCTTGTACATTGGATGATTTGATAGGAGGGATAGTAGAGCTAGGAGGTGGAGAATGATAGGAGGCATCGTCCTCCGTCCTCGAATCATGGAATTCGGATTCATTAAATGGAGTAAAGTTTGGGTCAGGAGTTTTCAGACCCTTGTCTCCTTCACCTTCAAGGTTTTCCTCCGGCCTCTGTTCATCACCTTCAGTAGCCTTCCCTTGGCTATCGTCAGATTCTGCTAAAATCACTAACAGAAACAAATTAGCATTATGAACAAATATAACAGTTATAAGCAAAGACATGTGCATTATCAAGAAAGAGCAGAATGGGCATACTTCTTCTGCGTTTCTGCTTTTGGCTCCCCTCTGTACTTTTCGCCCTCTTAGAGCCTATGCTCTTCTTCCTTGTCTTTTGGGTTGGAGGAGGAGTGGGATTTGTTTCACCCGTGATATCAACCGAGCCTGATGTCTGCTGCTTGATGGTGGTGGTGTCATCCGCTGTCCGTTCAGTGTCTGTCTGTTCAGACCTAGACTCACTGTCAGAACTGCTGACAATGATTTCTTCCCCCTTTTCAGCAGCAGCAGCATCAGCAGCAGCCTTAGCCTCCGCTGCAGCCCTCTCTGCCTCTAGCTCTTCAGCAGTTTTAGCACGGTCAGTGATCTCAACTTCATCCTCAAGATCGAGGGATAAGAGAGCAGAGCGAACCTGCATCTCGGAGTTGGCTGCAAAAATTAAACATGGACAGTAATATAAGCAAACATGGTGAACAATAAGACGAGCATTTATATATATATTAGGATGATCATATCACATCCTACCCTGATTCTTCTCACGGAGTACTGGCACAGAAGTGCTTGGCCATTCTTGACTCACTTTACACAGCACAAGAATCCCCTCATACTTCTCGTATGATATGGGCGGAACGCAGAGCTCTTTCAAACTATTTACTATCCGCTGCTCTGCGGTAGAAATCTTAACCCCTTTTCCTATACCAGTATCAATAGCACCCCATTTCCGGACAACGGAATACTCCTCCGGAATAACAGTCTCATCAACAAAGAAAAATGGACTCTTCTAGTCCTTCAAGTTTGATACTCTATTGGTGCCAACAAAATGAGTATTTCGTTTACTGTCAATAGTAAGCCAACAGTCGCTTATTGTACGAATTCTAAACAAAGAGATAAAAACTTTAATGCGAGGCTTAATGTTGCTGGCATTACAGAACATTTCAAAAAGGATAATTTTTTGAAGGCCATGGGGATGCATTTGGCTAAGGCAGGCCTTATAATATTTAAGAAGGCGAAGGAGAAAGTTAGTAAGGGGAACACGGAGGTTGCCGTGAGTAAGTTGTAAGGCGTATAAAGTAATTTTCCCATCAGGAGGATGGTTGGCAGTTTGCCTAGCGGTAGGAAGAACAGGGTTGTATTGATTAAGATGGCGAAAGGCAATCTTAAAACCGTCTAAGTATTCTCCTGTTAATGATGAAGCCATCGTGCTAACTTCTGGAATGTCAGCAGCATTTGAAGAAGAAGGCTCTGCATGTTCTTGGCCAGTACTCGGTGCAGAGGCCATGGTAATAAAGTAAAAAGATATCAACAGGAAAGAAATAGCAGAAATATGAAGTGTAACTGACCTTGGAAGACGATAAAACCTTAAAGAGTTGAAGGTTGGAGAAAGCGATGAAGATTTGGGAAGAAATGTGCTTTTTAGATCTTGGCAAAGGTAAAAAAGTGAAGATAAAAGGGTTATGCCAGTATATATAGGAGTTCGTTGATGCATTTTTTATGGACACGATTGTGACACGTGTACGGGTAAGTTTAAACGTAGGGTACGAAATGACACTTTTCACAGCTGGAGGCGCGTGGAGATTCTCAACCATTTAAAGTTAATCATCACAGAGTCAGTAAAATTCGTCTACATTTAATGCCTGTAATGTTTTCCCCGATGCAAATGGGCGATGAACAGGCTAGTTTGGCATGCGTTATCAAAAGTTTAACAACTTAATCATTTTCCAAATGCTTAAGTCATTAAACTGGGGGGACTTAATGGTGTATCCTATCGTGTACACGCATAAAAGGCATAATGGTTGCATAAAAGTAGCATCAGGAAGACTGGAAACAACAGTTTTGTGGAATTATCCGTCCAGCGTTCTCTGCTGTACAGGCTGCTCCGTCATGCGTAAGCCCTGAAGGCCGCCTAGCGTGTAATCTCAGGCTGGAGAACGCCACTTTCAGCATAAATTTTGGATCACAAGTAACAGAACGTATCATCATCTGACACGTGTTCCCGAACAATCTGGTGGATCTGACACTATAAATAGACCCCTTGGGTCGTCATTTTACACAGTTCAGACATTCTGACAAATTTGAGAGCAGAGACTTTACCTCTCTCTCTAACACTTTCTCTCACTAGAAGTCATCCGGCTAGCATTTTTACGCTCTACGGACGACAGATTGATTAAGCCACCCCACAAGTTTCTACACTTGTGAACCGGGTCTACAGGGATTATTTCCCAAGAGCAAACATCAATCGGCAACACTCGCCCACCTAAAGCTAGATTACTTCTAGTATCGTGTTGACATACTAAACCTTACCTCATAAGGAAATAGGTGTTAACAGTGTGCGTAGTTTAATTTACAGATATATTATTAGGGATGTTTTGTTTCTAACTCTTGGTTAATAGGTTCCCTCATTTATACTGATTAGAGTTTAATCTCGTTTGCATAGTAGCAGATAGATGGGATGACGGAAATTGGAACTAAGTTTGGAGCATTCCAAATTTAGGCAGCCAAAAGTTGTCAGAGTCTGGAAGATTTGAAATCGATGATCGACACTATTAATTTAGCGGCGCAGGAAGGCTCATAGGCATGGAAGCTTGCTACAGATGGTTGTTTTTCGGTTGGGAGCTAATGATGACAATTTGTTACCATCAGCTCTTATTCTTACTCCCTGTTTTCGTATTTTACCGCGAAAGGTTACTGTGTTTTTGTGGAGACTTGCTATGAATAGACTTCCTACTCATATCAAGCTGTCGCAAAAAGGTTTGGAAATGGAAGATATTGGATTTGCTTCTTATCCCCACAGTATAGAATCAGTAGATCACGTTTTCTTTCGTTGCCCACTTGCATCTAATATTTGGCGAAGAATCGATAGATGGCTTGACATGGATTGCCCTATTCCATCTTTTCTTTCGTGACAGGAGCTTAACTCGTGGGTGGATGACTTGCATCACTCGTCAGACACACTGAAGAAAGTTTTGGTGATTTTAGCAACTTCTCTTTGGATGTTTATGGAAGTATCGGAATAGCATTGTTTTTTAGCCTTCTCCTATCCGAAAATTTGAGTTTTTTGATTTCATTCGTGAATTGTCGTTTGTTGGGTATTGTAATAGAGATCGTAATGTGATTAGTTGAAACTTATTGCTTCAAAAGCTATTGTATTTTTCCCCTAGCGCCTTGCTACGATTTTATCTTGCCGTTCGAAAAAAGTAGCTCTGAATAAAATTGTTGTTGTAAAAATGTTTAAAATGAATACATTAAACTATTGAAGGTTAAAAAAAACTATTGAAGGGCATAAACCATAAAATAAATTATACATATATACAATTGAGCAAATTTGGGTCACTATTCATGAATAGTAACCCACTTCCATACTTATAGTAGTTGTAAGTTCCGCTTAACTCGTTGTACCCACAAGCATTCTTTACTATCAAATGTCAAACACCCCAAACTCCAAGGGTTAAAGTGAAAATTACATATTTCCAAATATAAAAAAACTTTAAAAAAATCACTCAAATCTTCAACGGACCACATCTTCTCGCTCGCCACGCGTTATATTTTTCCGAAATCACGGTTCAACTCGAAATAATCTTATGAACACAACGCAACTACCTATACACAAAATGGACGCTTTTCAAAAACGTTAAATATCTCGGACTACTATGTTTTAGGGTGCCTTATTAAATTGTGTTAATATATTCCGGATGTTACAGTCATGTTGGACAACGTTCGCTAACTACAAGTGTAGAAAAGACACTTCAAGATCAAAAAGAGCATGTGATTATGCAATGTATGCAAACTCATGTAATAACCTTTTGTATGTAACAATCAGCAACTTTTTGCAATAACATGTGACTTTTCTAAATGTTTAAGTTTACCGCAGCATCGCGCGGTAGACCAATTGCTTGTTGAATACAATTGTTTAATAGTAGTATCAGGTAAGCATCTATGTTATCCCTTTATAAAATAAATTATACAACTTATCAATGCATTAATTTATCAAAAAAATGTTTGAAAATGTCACATCCTTTTATTTGAGGTCTGTTTGAAAAATGAATTGTAGGATATTTCAAAGGCAAGAATCATTGTTTGGCTAACAAAAAGATAGTAAAGATTCTTGAGGAGATAATACTCTATGATTCGTTTTCAAATAAACTTTTTAAAGTTACTTTCATAAAATAAAATGATCAGAAATCATTTTAGCGTTGGTTTTATTCTCTTACTAGTTCGTACCAGATTATTATTATTATTTTATTATTATTATTCCTGTATACTAAAATTCACCCTAAAATTGTAATTGTATTGTAATAATTGTAAATACTAAAAATTCACCCTAAAAATCGTAGTTTCAGTTGTTCATTATTGTCGTTTTGAGTTTGCATTCACACTACAAACGATCCCTCAACTTTCACTCAATTTACACAACGGCCTCTTAAGTTTTACACTTTTTCAAGGGTAGAAAGTATAAATACATAATTTTATAAAAATAATAGAAACTAATTCCACCTGAATTTATAACGGGCTCTATCTTCTCGCTCGGTTCGAGTTAAATTTTTCCGAGACCACCGTTCAACTCGAAAAAATCTGACGAACACAACGCGACTAACTATATGCGAAACGGACATCGTTAAAAAACACTAAATAACGGACCCTATATTCTCGCTCGGTGCGAGTTAAATTTTTCCGAGACCACCGTTCAACTCGAAATAATTTTACGAACACAACGCAACTAACTATACGCGAAATGGACATCGTTAAAAAAACACTAAATATTTCGGCCTATCACTACTACAAAAAATAGCCAAAGAAACCTCTTTTTGGAGCCTTTGGAACCTCTTTTATGAGTAGGGGTTCCTTATGTGGAAAACCGGTTTTAAAACAGGTTCCTTTGGCTTACTTTAGAAACCGTTTTTTTTGCGAAAAAGAGGTTTCTATTCTTGATATGAAGACCTCTTTTTATTAAAAAGAGGTTCCTTCGAATAACAAAAGAAACCTGTTTTTATTTAAAAACCAGTTTCTTAAATTTTTTTTTTTTTAAATAATGGTTTATAGCTAAACATGAGATTAAATGAATTGAACAATGGGGCTGTGAGTCACAAATAATTTGCCGCATCAACTTTATTAAGATGCCATTAACTCCCATGTCCTCAACTCTTAGAATACATATGCTAATGAGAAACACAAATACTCCGCATAAATTATCTTTATATGTTTTAAAATAAAAAACAAAATTAAGTAACACTATGAAAAAGAATCTTTTGTTCAAGAAAAAGTTATTTAATTGTAGAAATGAAAAGGATAATATGATGACTAGCTGAAGTAGATGTGAAATTAACAGCAATTTGTTTCACCGTAGCGTTGTCTAGATTGGTTCATGTCAAATGAATTGTTGCAGCTGCAACTGTAAAACTATATTACTCCGTAATTTTTTGTTGCTTTATAAAGAAAAAATTGTGTTAGTAGCTTAGTGCCTCATTTGAATAGACATAGAAATTTAAGAATTTACTTCAACAAAGAAAGTGATAAGTGGATGTATAAGTAAATGGTGGGGGTCTTGATTTTTGGTACAAATAATAAGCTGCTCCAATATGATTTGTTTAAAATTTTCATTTCCCACTAAAAAAAATTTGCATCGAGACCTGTTTTTAACAAAAAGAGGTTCCAAAGAAAAATGAACTGAAACATGTTTTTTAAAGAAAGAGGTTTTTATAGTCGAAAACCGGTTTTATATTAAAAGAGGTTCCTTTGGTCATGTATTGGAACCTCTTTTTTTCAAATCCTTAAACGAGAGGTTTCGATACACTTTAGGAACCTGTTTTTTAACCCTCCTCAAAAAAGAGGTTTCTTATTGGGGTTCCTATTCAACATTTTGTAGTAGTGTATATTTCATACGTATACATACACGTCCAACAAACAACTCAACATGCTAGATATATTAGGTACCAAACAACGTACATCCAAATTCGACCGCGCGTTGAATACAACCGCAACAACGCGCGGTCAAATTTTTTTCTAGTTATATCTAAAATGAAATAACAACAACATTTTATTCAAATCCATCTAACTCTAACTAGAAGTTATACCCTTTATCCAAAGATAAAGATTATGTTAGACTGCACATCAACACATATCTTTAAAACTGTTCAATTTCATTTATTTTTAACAATAGAGACTAGAAAGTAAAGAGTAATAATAATAAATTTAAATATTTAAGGTAAGATAATAACAAAATCTGACCATTATCTGAAAGAGACGTGACATACACCTAGTATTATCATTGTTATTATTATTATTCGTATTTGTATTAAATTACACCGTAATATTTAATATTAAAAGTTTAAATATGCATGTATATACATTTATAGAAAAATTAATTAAGACTATGTTTATGGAAAAATAAAGACTATGTTACGTATGATTTTAGTAAATATTACAGTAATAGTATTATATAGTCAAATGCTCAAATAATGCCAGTGAAATCTGTTATATTTGTAAAAAACTATACCCAAATTTTACCAGTGCGTGCTAAAGGAATTCGAGAACTTATTTATTTTTATTTTTTTTGAGTAAAGAGGAATTCGAGAACTTGTTAGCTTCAATTTCTAGTTTTGATAAGCTACAATACCTATAACTATATAAATAAATTTCTTTCAAGGGCAATTGGTTAACATAAACCAACTAGTTAAAAAGTTGATTAATAAATACGTAGTAAACCCTAACCCTAGAAAATGACAAATAGAAAAACAAAAGAAATAAATAAAGTGGGATGGGTTGTAACCTTGACTATGTATTTGTGCAATATATTTTGTTTGGTTTAGGTCCAGATAAATTCGTTAGTCAATAAATAAATCGTAAGGTATTATCAATGGTACTTAAAATTGAGTGAGTTGTAACACTTTTAGAATTTAGATCATGAAGTTTAGTTTAATTTTCATGTTTTTTTCCGCCCAATAAAAAGTAAATTCAGGGTGATGGGTTCCTAGTGGTCAGTTTGTTTATACATACATGTAGTACAATGGCCAGGCCACATACTCACTCACATTACAGATATGAATACACCAAAATAGTAGTAGTAGTAGTAGAAGCTAGCAGAAGTTAATAAGCAAGTACCAATGCACAGACATGGAGGAAGGTAAAATGTGCAGAACACAGTTTGAAAGTATGTACGTATGTATGTAGCTAGTGTATGTGTTCTTTTAAAAATGTGTGATTAGTACGTGAAAGATAAACTAAATTAAAATAAAAAAATGAAATAATAATAATAACACGCTAAAGAAAGGTAAAAGACGAAATATGGGGAAAGCATGGGAAGATGGCAGAGAAATTGCAGAAGAGAGAGGGGGTACAGTTTTTGTGTGATTGAGAAAGAGAGAGTGAGTGAGTGAGTAAATAGTGGTGCCTAGCTTCTTCTGCTGCTGCATCTGCATTTGCTGCTGACTTCTGATATGTTTGCAGACCCACCCACCCAGGCTCAGGCCCAGGTCCAGGGCCACTGGACCAATCCTTCATTTACTACTACTTTTCTCAATTATCATCTTAGTTTTGATTTTGGTTTTGCTCCCTCATGAATGTTATTACCCTTTTTAAGATGAGTAACATTTTACTTCATTCAATTCATTTCCCATTTGCTTATTCAAACACAATTCAGTATTTCAATCTATGTGGTCTACACCCTAATTTAGCCCATGTTTCTATATATTTATAACTAGGAAGTGGCGCCGACAAAACAAATTTTCGTTAAAAAGGAAAAAAAGTCACTAAATGACGAAATTGCTGATGTCATCAAAAAACTATTTATTCATGTTGACTATTATATACTACCTCCGTCCCATTACAAGTGTCCACTTACTTTCTGCACACAGTTTTAGGAAATCTCACTAACTCCCTTCTCCACCAATCAGAAATCTTCTCTCTCCAGAATAAACTCTTCTCATTGGTTAAAATATCAAGTGGACACTTGTAATGAGACATCTCATAATAGAAATGTGGACACTTGTGGCGGGACGGAGGGAGATATTAATATTTATCCTTATACTAAAAGGCAAAATAGATAATATTAACCTGCTAACGTCAGCATAGATTAACCGATTAAGGAAGTGATTGTTGGAGATAATCGATTAAGGATATGCAAAATAATCTCACATCGAAAACTGATAGAAAGAAATGTATGCACATAAGCTTAGGGGAATCTTCATCTATCAACAATTGATTTTAGAGTACTAAAGGGATTCATGAACTTATATGTTGGACATGTTGTTGGACAGAAACGATCCTACAAACTACATTGTACCTCTCCTATTTTTAGTTTTTTTTAAAAGATTATTCTTCCGCCGCAACGTGCAAACTTTCTAACTCGTTATGACACAAAGTGTTGTTAGTAACATCTACATCGTTTTTATCTTGTTTTTCAAAATTTCTATTTAACAAAAATATTTTATTCTCTCACCGCAACATAGAGCCTTCCTAACTCGTTAACAAAATGTAGTTTTTTTGTTTTTTATTTTTGCAAGATATATATAAAATTATCAATCCATGTGTAGCTTAAACCTACACATGTAATATTATGTTGGTGAATGGGTGGTGTCCAGTGACAAATCTAGAATCAAAACTTAATGGGGTCCTAAAATTTTTTTACAATTAATTATATCTGAAATGTACTTTACCGGTCGTTTACCTCCAAAGAAACTATAAATCCTAAAATTATATGGGTTCTTGCAGTAAAATTCAGTGGTGTCCTGTACAATCTGAAGAATACTTCGTTAAAAAAAATTCCAGACTAGTGGGGTTATAGGACTCCACTGGTTATAGTGTAGAGTCGCCTCTGGTGGTGCCTCTGCCCTGGCCTAATAAAATGTATTCCTACTCTTTGTGTCAACTTAAATATATCTATTGTTGTTATGTTTTAGTTTTTAACCTTATTTTGTAGACATGATTCTTTAAGAATTTATCGATGAATAACTTTAATTTGAATATATAATCTACTTAGAATAACTTTTATAAATAAGTTAGATTAGAAGTTTATAGAAGGTAAAATAACATTATTACTTACTATAAATCTTTCGCATGGTGGTCGGTAATGGTTGTCACATTCGATTTTACGACTTATGGTGTGGTAGCGCATCTCTATCTTCACGTTTTAACATACGGTTCCATTTGGATACGACTCCTCACATGACTATTGCTGATAAACGTGTGAATGGCATTTGGTTGTTTACATGGGCAAGGGGTAATTTAGGAGGGATAAATGATCATTTGCTCAACAACTTATACGAGGAAATTGGTGTGACGACCCGGAAATTTCCGAACAAATTTAAACTTTATCTTTATATGTTTCCGACACGATAAGCAAAGATTGTTAAGTTAAATCTCAAGAATTTTAAACTATGTTCATACATTCATTTAACCTCGATCAAATTCCAATGATTCACGAACCATTAAATGAACGTATATAATTATATATGTATATGTGTATATATTATAACTTGATAATGTCAACAAAGTATTAGACGTATAATACTTTACATGAACGTAATTATTTCAAAATATCTTTAGAATAATTATCGATGGGATTAAAAGATAATATCAAAAGATTGGAATATCAAATACATTGAATTATGATTTCGAGTCTCTATTGAGAGGTCCACTTTGATTTAGAAAACCTTTCATTTTTAACGGTATCCGGAATATTTGGTAAAAGTGACTTACAAAAGTGTCATTAACGAATGTTAGTCAAAAGTTAGTAATCATTTCCGTTTAAATTTCAAAAGTATACTTTACTTTGATTAACTCGTGTCCCTTGATAAATCAACTATTTAGTTTTCATATTAAAAATATTATTTGATAAAATAACTACTATTTTTTAAAACGAGTTAAATTATATAAAACGAACTTTGAAATATAATTGATTTTGAAAGACTAAATATTATATCATTAGATAAATATTTCAAACATATATATTATGTACAAATTTACAATTCTAAATAAAAATATATATATATTTTAACTTAGTCATAAAACGTCATGATTTAAAATAATGTACTTGGGTAAACAACGAGCCACTGATTTATAGAAGCAAATGACCACAACGCTCAATTTTATATGTTACATTTATTATAAGTTAATTTGTTGATAAGTAAGTCAAATTATTAATAAGGGTACACGTCGCGTAACGTAAAAGGCTAGTTTTCTAAACATACGAAAATGCGTTCGAGAAATCGGAAAAGACTCATGAGTCGAGTGACAACGTCCGTGTCATTTGAGTAAAAATTGCATTTTTACCATGAACGTAAATATAATATAATATATAAGTAATTATATAAATTAAATAAATATATATTAAATAAATATATAAAACCGTCGGTGTCTAAAATGAAATGGATGATAGCTGGCTAGAAGGGCCATGTGATCGCATGGCCATATCACCTTCAATCCATGCGATCGCATGGCATGGTGGTTGAGGCTAAATCCTTTAAAGCTTCGAGTTCCAGTTTGATATAAACACACACATACAACCGATGCACTACTCCCTCTGTTCTTATTTTCATTATTTATATTATTATTATTATTATTATTATTATTATTATTATTATTATCAAGATTAATAATATTATTATCATTACTATTATTAGTATTATTACTAGTATTATTACATAAAATACTACGACGGGGTGCTGTTTGAGTAATTTAAAAATAAGTTTTGCAAGTAGGATAGGGCTAAGGAAATTATGGGTTATAGCTATGGAGGTGATGGTTATGATTCATGGGTATGCTCGTAAGGTCAATCTAGTGTTTATCATCTCCATTGCGTCTACGTACCTTTCCTGCAATATTGAATCTCAATATTGATACGTAAGCACTTATAATTTAATTTTTACATATTAATAGTGTATCCCTGACTAGTGCTCGAGTATATAGGATTATGCATGCTTGTACTTTTGATATTACCATTAGATACGTTATGTTGAATCTTGAATTAGTTACATATGCGGTTGAGATAAGGTATAAGATATGCATGTCGTTGGAAAGCTAGCGAAAAATTAAGAACTTTTCATTTAGATATCGAATGGTTTCGATGAACGGATTAGAAGTTATAATCAATCGAATTTTTGTATTATTATTAAAAATGATTATTATTATCGTCGCTATTATCATCGTTCTAGTTTGTATCTAATTATTATTATTATTATTATTATTATTATTATTATTATTATTATTATTATTATTATCATTATCAATAAAAGGTATTATCATTAAAAAAATGTTATTTTATTATTATTACTATTGTTACTATTGTAAAAGTTATAATTAGTATTGTTATTATCATTAAAATAGTTATTAGTATTATCATTAATATTACCATAATATTTATTATTATTAATATAATTATAATGAAAACTAATATTAGTAACACCTAATTATTATGATTACTATTTTATCATTAATATGAACGCCATATAAAAGATGATTAAAAGCTATTAAATGAATCGTTTGGGAAATAATGAGTATGAGTATCATGATGAAATTAAAATATTGTGAGGTATTGATTTAAATAAAATTATCGCTCTTATTATTTCCATTCTTACTATTATTATTAAAAGTATCATTAATATTAAAACTATCATTTTAACAAAAATTATCATTCTAATAGAAATGTCATTGTTATTATAAAATATCATTATTATTATCATTTTTAATAAGATTATTATTTTAAAGTTAATATTAAAAAGTATCGTAAATATTAAAGTTATCATAATTAGAATTATCATTTTATCATAATATCATTTTTTTGTAAATACAAATATTGATATTGTTATTAATAGAATAATAATAATTATTATTACAAAATAATACAACTTTTACTTATTATTATTATCAGTGTTATTTTATCAAATAAATATGTAATACAAATAATATAATTACCTTAATAAAACCTATCATAATATTTTTATGATATTAAATGAACTTTATAAATTTTATTACTTAGGATATATATATAAAAGAATATTTTTATATAAAGTTTTATTTATTAATAAATGAATTATATTTTACTCTAATAAATCTTTTAAAAAATTTTAAAAATATAAAATATGTAAGACCCGAATATTTTTATTTGTACATTTGTGTGTATAAGTTATTCAAGTGTGGGGTTTAGGTTGTATTTAATTAAAAGGCAAAAGAAGCTTAACTAGGCATTTGGCGCGCCGCGCGGCCTTATGGCGCGCCGCGCCATTACGGGCTGACAGCTCACTTTGTTTTTGATCAAGATATTTTGAGGGCATTTTGGTAAAACCACTTAAGGTCCGACTTTAAGGCTTGGGATCAGTTTTGGTGAGCCCCATTACTCCATTTTCACCCACTTTATCATCATCCATTAATTCTAGTGAGAGAGAGTGATTCAAGAGTGAGAAAGCTCCATTTAAGGAAGAAGAAGCTCATTTCGGGTTAGAGCTCGGGTATTAAAGTTGTTCATCTCCTCTTTTGCTACGTTTTAATAGTTGTGGTAAGCCCTAAACCTAACTTCCTTATTTTAATTATATAAGAGTTAGGGTTTGTGTAAGTGATGAACATTAAAACCCATTTGCTAAGTAATTTGGGGGTTTTGGGTGAATTTGGGTCATGTAGACCCAAAGATGACTAATCAGGGTTTTCAAAGTATCAAATTATGTTTATGAGCCTAAATTAGTTAGTAAAATTGCTAGCACACCTATATATATGTAAATGGGTGTGTTGACCTTAAAATTGGTCAAATGGGTCAAGGTGGACCTAAGTTAGTTAATGTTTGTGATTAAGGCCTAAACCTTGTTTTGAAATGCGTTTTAAACCCATCTTGGTTAATGATTAGGGTTAAGGGTGCCAATGGGTCAAAAATTGCACCGGGGTCAAAATGACTTTAGAATGGAAAGAATTGGTTGACCGACTTGAGTTTGCAATTGATAATATGTATTATGTAATAGGTGCGTTACATTGAAGTTGAAAGCTCGGTTATCTCTCACCAAGGCGTTGAGGTGAGTGGAATAATTATATATGTATGTATATAGTTTATTTACTTGTGGGGTATGGGTTGAAGTCCGATGTTGACGGTACCATACCCTAGAGTATATTGTGTTGTTGATGAGGGTTTAAAGTTCGTTGTTGACGATACCTCACGTATGGAATTAAAGTTCGATGTTGACGATGCCATACGATTATTGTAGTGACATTGATGAGGGTTTAAAGTTCGTTGTTGACGATACCTCATATGTGGGTTTAAAGTTCGGTGTTGACGATACCACATTAATGTAGGCGAATGGGTTTTAAGTTCGATGTTGATGATACCATTCGTTGGGCTCGCCTTGAGATCTTGAGTACTATGGATGTTGTGAACATCATCGTTATATTTATGTTGTAGCATAGTGTATTGTTGTGTTATATGCTATTGTTATACTAGCTTTGTGATCGTGGTTCTTAGCGTTATACATGTGAAAGGTATGCTAAATATGTAGCTAGTATGTATGCGGATTTGGTGTAAGTGTTTGCAAGTAAGTAAGTTATATATGTATATGTATAATTATTGCATTCACTAAGCTTTGCTTACCCTCTCGTTGTTTACCATTTTTATAGGTTCGGTTGTGGACAAGGGTAAGGGCATTGTCTTGGATTAGAGATTTCGTCGTTGATTAGGGGACGCTTTTTGGATGCGTTGGCTTTTTGGAGTTTGACCAAGACTTGGGTAGTTTAATCCCAAACGCCATGCTAATAGTGTAGTTTGGAACTTAAACTTTTTGATGGTCGAAACTCATATTTTGAATTAAACTCGTAAAACGGCCGATGTGGGCCCCGCTTCGTAAAACTCATTTTTATTAATGGCATGTGTTAGTTTTACATATTTGAATATGTTGTTAAAAGCGTTTTGTCTAATTATGTCGGGAAGTGGCCAATCTTTTTAGCATTTCAAGACTTTTTGGACAGACCAGAATGCCGCGCCGCGCCATATGCTGTTCCAGCAAAAAAAAAAAAAATTATTTGCTATTTTTACGCGGATTGTTCGTGGTTTGGTTTGGGTTGTTACAAGTGGTATCAGAGCATGGTCTAAGGGATTTAGGTGACTTGAGATAGGCGCCTAGACTTAGACTTTTGTGTGCGCGTTATGCGGGACTTGTAGGACTTTGGGTCGGATCGGGTTTTGGTTAGTGCATAGGTTTATGTGAACTAGTCATGCGCTATTGTTTTGTGTGGTATTTGAAATCGTCAAGCGAGATAGACGTGGTACTAGTGAGTTAATGCGATGTGCTCGCGTAACAATGATTAGCTACCATTGTTACGGGTTCAAATCGTGTCAAACAAGCGATGTACGACGATTGTTGAGCAAGACGGGGTAGTGTGGTGTATATGTATATACATATGGATTAAGTCTTTTCGTTTTGTTGCTTAATTTACTTCGTTTTATAGAATGAAGATGAGAAATGGACACGACACCAATGACGGAGGTACGAGTGAGGACGTTGAACTCACGGCCAAGGTTGAGGACATCTTTAAAAGGCTAAAGAGGGATTTTCTTGACGACGTTCGAAAGGTCTTCCAAGAGTCGGTCGATGGACAAGTGACCGAAATGATCAATGATCGAATGAAAGCCACAATACAGGAGGCTTTAGAGGCTAGAAACATTTATCCTCGAGGCGAAGGGGGTGAAGGTAATGGTGGGGGTGGAAGGCGGGACTTCCACTACAAAAATTTCAAGGATACTCAACCTCCGATGTTTAATGGGGTGCGAGATCCGTTGAAAAGCACGTGTTGGATTTTTGATATCGAGGGGGCTTTCCGTACCGCGGAGTGTCCTCCTGAAAGGAAGGCGAGGTATGGTTCTAGTATGTTGAGGGAAGAAGCCAAGTTGTGGTGGGACAAAAAAATCAACTTATATGGTGAAGAGCAATGCATGAACTTGACATGGGAGGAGTTTAAGAAGGAATTCTTCAAAGAATACCGAACTTCTTCCGATCTTGATAGAATCCGGGGCGAGTTGCACAATTTGAAACAAGGGTCAATGGACTTGGTCACTCTCAAGTCTACCTTCTTGGCAAAGACTCGTTTTTGCCCGGAATATATGGGTGATGATCACAAGCTAATGAAGGATTTCTACCGTACTTTGAATGATAAGTTCAAGGGTAAGATTAGTCGGGGGTATGGCTAAGTCTTTTGATGAGTTATTCGAATTGGCTCGGGGTTTTGAGCCGGAAGTTCCAAGAAAGAGCGATTTCACGTTTTCCAAAAGAAAGTTTGAAGGTTCTAGTCATTCTAACTTTTCAAACAAGAATAACAAGAACAAGAAGGGTTCCGAAAGTGTCAATAGTGTGAAGAAGGGCACTACCGGTGGTTTTGGTAACTTTGTCCCTACTTGCTACAATTGTGGGGTACGTGGACATATGGTTCGAGATTGTCCGAAGCCAATTCCAACAAACAAGCTCACTTGTTTTAATTGCAACAAAGAAGGACACTGAAAGTCGGAGTGTCCCGACTTGCGAAATGATAATGTTAAGCGTCTAGAGAAAGCGGCGGGTACGGCTAGGGGTCGCAACTATTTGATGACCAATGATGAAGCCAAACAATCGAACGAAGTTGTCTCAGGTACTTTCATGGTTAATTCTAATCCGGCAAGGATTCTCTTCGATAGTGGTGCAAATTTGTCGTTTGTGTCTCCTAAATTTGTGCCTAAACTTAATAGACCGTTAGCTAAGTTAAGTCTTCCGGTAGAAGTTGAAATAGCGGACGGCAAGACGGTGCTAGCGGTCGATGTGTGTAAAAATTGTGATGTTGTGTTTGGTGCCGAAAACTTTAAGATAGATCTCATTCCGATGACTTTGGGCGACTTTGATATTGTTGTGGGTATGGATTGGCTCGATCGTAATAGAGCCGATATTGCATGTCATGAAAAATTTATTCGTGTGAAGACCCCAAGAGGGGGAGAGTTAATTATTCACGGTGATAAGCGTAGAAGACTTGTGCCGATATGCACTTTTGCACGGGCACGTCGTCTCCTCGATAGTGGTGGCATGGCCTTTCTTGCCCATGTTGTTGATACTCGTGACGAGCCACCACCCATTCGTGAAATTCCGGTGGTTAGTGAATTCGAAGACGTTTTTCCAGACGAGTTACCGGGTGTTCCGGCGGAAAGACAAGTTGAATTTCGCATTGAGTTGGTTCCGAGGGCTACCCCCATTGCTAAAACTCCTTATCGTTTAGCGCCGACGGAAATGCAAGAATTGTTAAATCAAACCCAAGAGTTGCTCGAGAAGGGTTTTATTCAACCGAGTGCTTCTCCATGGGGCGCGCCGGTTTTATTTGTGAAGAAGAAGGATGGTAGTATGCGGATGTGCATCGATTACCGGGAGTTGAATAAAGTGACAATCAAGAATCGTTATCCATTGCCTCGGATCGACGATTTGTTTGACCAACTCCAAGGTGCGACGTATTTCTCAAAGATTGACCTATGGTCCGACTATCATCAAATGCGGGTCCGTGAGGAAGATATTGAGAAGACGGCTTTTCGAACGCGTTATGGGCATTTTGAGTTTGTGGTAATGCCTTTTGGTCTCACGAATGCACCGGCGGCATTCATGTGTAACATCCCGCATTTTTCCGTTAAATTATTTTAACGCCCGTCTTTTTCTTTTAAATAATGCCCTTCGTATCTAGATTCGTATCCTTGTTAAGTAACATTTTAAATATTCTCGTTATCGGATTATAACGTCTCCCGTACTCCCGTGTAATTTAAAATATTCGTTCGGTTAACTCTCGCACCCGATTACAAACTAAAGGGACTAGTTTTGCCAAAAAGATAAAGAGGTGACTAGCACTTTGACTAGTCAACCTCCTCCCCATTTTTCTTTTATTTTCTTTTCCATTTTCTTCTCATACTTCTCCATTTTCTTTCAATCTTTCAAAAAGCAATTCATCATCTAATTTTGATTTAGGAAGCTCACAACAAATCCGACTACATATTCTTGATCCTCGTTTCATCCTCTTCGATTTGATACCAACCTCATCCATTTTGGGTAACTTTCTAAAATCACTAATTTTATGTGTTCTTGAGATTTTTGAGTTATAAAGTTGTTAATTAGTGTCTATGGCTCATTGTGATGTCGTGTATGTAAATTGTATGCTCGATTCGTTGTTTTTGGTGTAACTAGTTCAATATGAAAATTACTTGCTAAATCCTTGATTTTGGATGATCAAATGTTGTTAGATTGTTAAAGTGCATGTTTTAAAAGTGTTACTAGTATCATTAGCTTCGGTTTGATGTATAGGTTGATTAAGGAAACTCCAAGAATATGATTAATGATTTTGTGAACTTGGATTAGGGTTTGATAAGCTTTACATGAACTTTTGATGCGTCAAATGCTATGAAATATTGTTGTTAAGTGTTTTGTTGCAATGTGTGTTTGATTACCTTCGAAACGGCATAACATACATGTAAATTGGTTGCCCGAATCATAAAATGCGTTTTTGGAACTTGAACTTAGATTATGAATGTTTAATTTCGGTTTTTGGTTGTTATAAGTGCAAGTTTGATTGATGATATGTGTTTAGTTGCATTCCTCGTCAAAATACCTTTCCAACGATGTATGATAGGCGTTATAAGTGTTTACGGGTCAAGAGTTGTGTTTGAATTGGTTTTGGCTCGTGCATATTTGTGGAAAACAGAAACAGACCTGTACAGGGGGTGGCGCGGCGCGCCCCTTACCCGCGCGGCGCGCAGAATAGGCTGAACAGATTCTGACCTCCTTGTCCATTTACACGCGAAATGTTTGACTAGCTACCGACCTCCGATTCACATGAAACTTGTTCTAATATACTTATATATGAATATTTAACATAGAAAAATAGTCCGGGACCCGACCCGAACATGTTGACTTTTTCGTTGACTTTGACCCGACCAAGTTTGACTTTTTGTCAAACTTAACCAATTAATTATGCAATCTTCCTAACATGCTTTTATACTTGTATCTTGCATGAAACTTGACAATTTGCTTCACATGCTATATTAATCGAGTCGTATCGAGCCATAGGACTAATTGAACATCTTTGACCTATCGCGTTTACCGTTATTGATACAACCTATATGTTTAGGTCGAGACTAGCCTTGTCTTTGCACGCGTTTACTTGTCGAAGTACTTTATTACTCTTGCACTCAAGGTGAGATCATAGTCCCACTTTTTAATCACTTTTATTCTTTACACCGTGGGCTGAGAAACACATACATTTCATACTTATTTACTTTTCATGCTTTTACATTGTGAACAAATACGAATACAAAGATGCATACGAGTTTGAACAAAAGTCCTCAATCCAATTATCATTAGTTCCACTTGCAGGGTGTAAGTGTAAGCGTGTAATTATGTTGTGTGGCCATACGGGTTTAACAAACCCTCATTCAGACGGTTCGCTACCGTTAGTGAATGAAATATAATTTCAACAATGTATAGTGTAAGTTCTAACACTAAATTCAAAATTCAGAGGGAAGATTCGGTTAAGCCTTGATAATTGGGTGCTCGTGATACAAATACTATTTTGGAATGTGAATGATTCTGGTTGAGCAATTCTTAAAGAACCTTGTGGTTCAATGCAATTTACTTACTAAACCTATGATTTCACCAACGTTTTTCGTTGACAGATTTCTATGTTTTTCTCAGGTCACTACACGTTATGTGAAACATGCTTCCGCTTACTATTTGATACTTGCATTGGATGTCGAGTATACGTGCATTTCATGGAGCGTCTTTTGACTTTACTTTAAACTGCGTCGCCTAGATTTCATTTGTACATATAACCTTGTAACTTAACTTTTGGTTGAACTATTCTTGTAAACTTTGAAACAATCTTTATTTTGAAATGAAGGCGACATATTTTGGTCAAACGTTATCTTAAAGACTTATAATCAGGTAATGGGACCCACGTAGCCGACGCCGTCACTTGACGATTTGTCGGGGTCGCTACAGTTGGTATCAGAGCCTTGGTTGTAGGGATTTAGAGTTCATTTGTGTCCACCCCGAGTCATAGGGTACATAGGTGAATCTAGACTACAACCGGCATATAGACTGAAGTAGGAATTACTTGACTATTTGTGCATTTATACTCGAACTCTTCTATCATATCTAACTCGTATTCGATCTTGATCTTACGTTGATAAATTTTGTTGATGCGCCACCTTGACTTTATGAAGTAATGTTAAATGCACATGAGAATCAGGGTAATATAATTTCCGGGATTATATTACGGTGATTCACATGGACGTTCCGACATTATGACATAAAGAATTTAGGGCAAGTCAAGGAAAAATTTTCTCTCTATCCTTAATCCATACTCCGGTTAGTATTGTTGAAAATACTAACCAACGATATTCTTGTGTCTTGAAGGAACAATGGCTCCTCGTCGTGTACGCCGCAATGAAACTCCCGAACAAGCTCTCGAACGGATGATAGCTACCGCCGTAGATGCGGCCATGGCCGGTCACTCATCCAACAACAATAATAATAACAACCACAACAACAACAACAACGACAACAACAATGGAGCCGGAAACTCAAACGAGGGATGCTCCTATAAAGCTTTCATGGGGTGCAAACCTCACACTTTTGATGGAACCGGGGGACCGGTCGTGCTCACCCGATGGTTTGAGCAAACGGAAGCCGTCTTTAGCATAAGCGGTTGTCGGGACCAAGACAAGGTCAAATACTCCACTCACACTTTCTCCGGAATTGCTCTAACATGGTGGAACACCTATGTTCAATCGGTGGGTACCGATGAAGCTCATGCCCTCTCTTGGGCCGATCTAAAGGAAAAGATGATTGTTGAATATTTTCCGCGCGAAGAAACCCGAAAGCTCGAGGAAGAACTAAGAGCTTTGAAAGCGGTCGGAAACGATCTTAAGGCTTATAATCAACGCTTCGCCGAACTATCCTTGATGTGTCCTAATCTTGTTAACCCCGAATCTCAAAGGATTGAACTCTACATGCTCGGTCTTCCAAAAAGCATCAAACAAGGGGTGATGTCATCCAAACCCACTACTCATCAAGCCGCTATGAACATGGCTCGCCAACTAATTGAAACGGTTGACGAAATCGTAGTTCCGGCACCTAAGGCCGAGGATAAATCGGGCGGCAACAAAAGGAAGTGGGAACCCTCTCAATCAAGCAACAACAACTTTGCTAAGAAGCCTTACACCTCCGACGGCAAGAGGGGTTATACCGGACACCTACCGTATTGTAACGAGTGCTACAAACATCATTTAGGCGAATGTGGCAAACCATTTTGCTTGAAGTGTCAAAGAAGTGGCCATGTAGCCCACGATTGTAGGAATACCACTCCCGTCGCTCAAAAGGAGCCCAATGCACCCAAGACGGGTGTTTGTTTTGAATGTGGCCAACCGGGACATTTTAGGAGTGCGTGCCCAAATAAGAAAATCAACCCCAACGCACGCCGTTGAACTTTCAACATCGACACCTAGGATGCCCGAGACGACGATGGACTAGTCACGGGTACGTTTCTTCACAACAAACCGTATATTTCATACTTATTCGATTCGATTACCACTAGATGTTTATTAACCAAGTCTTTGACTCGTGCTCTTTACATTCCACTTTTTCCCTAGATACTACTTAGACGATTTAAGTGACCAACGGAAAATATTGTGTGCCTATAAATTTTATTGGAGGATATACGTTAAGACTTTTGACTTGACACCTATAGAACTAGGGAGCTCGAAACCTATTCGTTAAAAAAAAAAAAAAAAAAAAAAAAAAAAAAAAAAAAATGTTTCCCCATCATTTTGTATAGATTATTGTGAACTGAGTAATTTTCGGTTGGAAACCGATACCCTCTCCCTCGCATCCATGACCTCATGATTTCTTGCATGAATCCCGTGTGTATTCCAAAACGACCTCCGTTCCAGTTATCATCAATTGGGGGTTAAGTGAGACGATGTCTCCTAAGCCATTTCCGAACTCGCAACGTTAGTGGTAAATCTCTCTTAGTACCGTTTGACTTATTTAGGACTCCGTCCGTATTCATGAACCTCCTAAATCACGTATACAACTTATCTAGACAAATCTGTTATCATATTTATAGATGACGTCTTAACTTATTTAAGTAAAGAAGGAAAACGAACAACATCATCAGCTTACGCTCGAACTTTTGAGAAAAGAGCAACTTTATACCAAATTCTCCGAGTGAGAATTTCTGTTGAACGAAGTCCAAACTTTCTAGACCATAATGTTAATGGTCAAGGCATTACAATCAATCTCGAAATCAAGCCACATGTAATCAGGAAACTCTCCCCACTCAGACTTGTATTCGTAAAATCTTAGATCTCGTCTGTTATTACCGAAGATTCATTTCTGACTTTTCTCGTGTTATATGACTTTTAAACTCGTTAACTCACTAAGGAAAACTTTAAACCTCTCCGTATTCGAGCCTTGAGCGTGATTCTTCACACCAACATTTCTAGTTAAATTCGTTATTTTACACGAAGAAGTCGAATACTAAATTGTGGATCCGATCAATTTTCTCGTCATCACGTACCACACTACATACCTCTGATATTTCACCATTACCGTCTGATATTACTGGAATTTAAGATAACACACAATCCAATGATACTTCACTCTTCTTTGACTTAACGTCCTTGTGTTTCTGATAATCGGCCAACTATTATTCAACCCCGAACTATACAACTACGTGTACTACCTCGTTTCTCTTTCAGACTTCAACTTTTGACAACTAGAGGCACGTTATGGCAACCTCGAGATGCAAGCTCATCCTATTCTAAGTCCTCATTTCACTACTATCTCTACCGTTCGCATTTCCGTTTAAAGAAACTCCTTATAACATTTCTCCATGGATAGAGAAATTCCTCATATTACATTAGTATTCGCCATGAGGGTGAATGGTCCTAACGAACCTTTTTCGAACCCTAACTGACTTGTTCAAACACATCTTAAGAGATTCTATTCCAACCCAATGTATCTTCGACATTTATCCTGTATCGAAATCCTCGTTTCACTTCTAGTTTTACAAGAAACCTTGGAGACCCGCTTAGACATGAGTACCGCGTACCACCCACAACCCGATGAACCAAACAAACGAACGATTTACGTCTTGGAAAGACATGTCACGACTCGTCTTGTCACCTTTAGTAGATCACTCTTACAACAGTAGTTACCACTCGTGTGTTCGCACGCACTTTCCGAAACCCTATATGACCGCTAATGTCATACCCCCGTTCATTCAACCAAGCGTCAACCACCGAAATCTGAACTCCATCAAGAAACAACAATTGAGATCATTCAAGTCCGGGAAGGGCTCGAGGCGGCCCGTAGTCGTCAAAGGAGTTATACCAAACTTAGATGAAAACCTCACAAATTCCAGTGTGTAACCGCGTAATATTGAGAAACCGCACCTTGGAAAGGTGTAATCCGTTTTGGGGAAATCGAGAAAGGCTAGCCGCAATATCGAACCTTTTGAAACCTTGGGGCGTATTGGAACCGCTTCCTACCGCTTAGAACTTTCGACTCAATTAAGCTTCCGCTTACCCTACATTTCGTGTAACAAACTGGGAAACGTGTCCTGCGGAACAGGAACGTGCAATCCTGCCAGATACACCAACTATTGATGACAAACTTCTCTTCATGGGAAAACCGGTTAAAACCGGGGATCGTAAAACCAAACCTTAATGCAACGTAAAACCCTAATTATCTAAATTCGTGAGAACACTCAAGGACGTACCTTCACTTATTCATAGCATGGACAACGTAAAGTCTCGAATAAGAGATATCGACTACTACTTCCAACTAAATTTCGGGACGAAATTTCTTTTGAGGTGTGGATAATGTAACATCCCGCATTTTTCCGTTAAATTATTTTAACGCCCGTCTTTTTCTTTTAAATAATGCCCTTCGTATCTAGATTCGTATCCTTGTTAAGTAACATTTTAAATATTCTCGTTATCGGATTA
Organism: Rutidosis leptorrhynchoides; assembly: GCF_046630445.1. NCBI lineage: Eukaryota > Viridiplantae > Streptophyta > Magnoliopsida > Asterales > Asteraceae > Rutidosis > Rutidosis leptorrhynchoides. The sequence goes on along the minus strand of NC_092339.1, from coordinate 78,155,522 downwards.
TAACGTCTCCCGTACTCCCGTGTAATTTAAAATATTCGTTCGGTTAACTCTCGCACCCGATTACAAACTAAAGGGACTAGTTTTGCCAAAAAGACAAAGAGGTGACTAGCACTTTGACTAGTCAACCTCCTCCCCATTTTTCTTTTATTTTCTTTTCCATTTTCTTCTCATACTTCTCCATTTTCTTTCAATCTTTCAAAAAGCAATTCATCATCTAATTTTGATTTAGGAAGCTCACAACAAATCCGACTACATATTCTTGATCCTCGTTTCATCCTCTTCGATTTGATACCAACCTCATCCATTTTGGGTAACTTTCTAAAATCACTAATTTTATGTGTTCTTGAGATTTTTGAGTTATAAAGTTGTTAATTAGTGTCTATGGCTCATTGTGATGTCGTGTATGTAAATTGTATGCTCGATTCGTTATTTTTGGTGTAACTAGTTCAATATGAAAATTACTTGCTAAATCCTTGATTTTGGATGATCAAATGTTGTTAGATTGTTAAAGTGCATGTTTTAAAAGTGTTACTAGTATCATTAGCTTCGGTTTGATGTATAGGTTGATTAAGGAAACTCCAAGAATATGATTAATGATTTTGTGAACTTGGATTAGGGTTTGATAAGCTTTACATGAACTTTTGATGCGTCAAATGCTATGAAATATTGTTGTTAAGTGTTTTGTTGCAATGTGTGTTTGATTACCTTCGAAACGGCATAACATACATGTAAATTGGTTGCCCGAATCATAAAATGCGTTTTTGGAACTTGAACTTAGATTATGAATGTTTAATTTCGGTTTTTGGTTGTTATAAGTGCAAGTTTGATTGATGATATGTGTTTAGTTGCATTCCTCGTCAAAATACCTTTCCAACGATGTATGATAGGCGTTATAAGTGTTTACGGGTCAAGAGTTGTGTTTGAATTGGTTTTGGCTCGTGCATATTTGTGGAAAACAGAAACAGACCTGTACAGGGGGTGGCGCGGCGCGCCCCTTACCCGCGCGGCGCGCAGAATAGGCTGAACAGATTCTGACCTCCTTGTCCATTTACACGCGAAATGTTTGACTAGCTACCGACCTCCGATTCACATGAAACTTGTTCTAATATACTTATATATGAATATTTAACATAGAAAAATAGTCCGGGACCCGACCCGAACATGTTGACTTTTTCGTTGACTTTGACCCGACCAAGTTTGACTTTTTGTCAAACTTAACCAATTAATTATGCAATCTTCCTAACATGCTTTTATACTTGTATCTTGCATGAAACTTGACAATTTGCTTCACATGCTATATTAATCGAGTCGTATCGAGCCATAGGACTAATTGAACATCTTTGACCTATCGCGTTTACCGTTATTGATACAACCTATATGTTTAGGTCGAGACTAGCCTTGTCTTTGCACGCGTTTACTTGTCGAAGTACTTTATTACTCTTGCACTCAAGGTGAGATCATAGTCCCACTTTTTAATCACTTTTATTCTTTACACCGTGGGCTGAGAAACACATACATTTCATACTTATTTACTTTTCATGCTTTTACATTGTGAACAAATACGAATACAAAGATGCATACGAGTTTGAACAAAAGTCCTCAATCCAATTATCATTAGTTCCACTTGCAGGGTGTAAGTGTAAGCGTGTAATTATGTTGTGTGGCCATACGGGTTTAACAAACCCTCATTCAGACGGTTCGCTACCGTTAGTGAATGAAATATAATTTCAACAATGTATAGTGTAAGTTCTAACACTAAATTCAAAATTCAGAGGGAAGATTCGGTTAAGCCTTGATAATTGGGTGCTCGTGATACAAATACTATTTTGGAATGTGAATGATTCTGGTTGAGCAATTCTTAAAGAACCTTGTGGTTCAATGCAATTTACTTACTAAACCTATGATTTCACCAACGTTTTTCGTTGACAGATTTCTATGTTTTTCTCAGGTCACTACACGTTATGTGAAACATGCTTCCGCTTACTATTTGATACTTGCATTGGATGTCGAGTATACGTGCATTTCATGGAGCGTCTTTTGACTTTACTTTAAACTGCGTCGCCTAGATTTCATTTGTACATATAACCTTGTAACTTAACTTTTGGTTGAACTATTCTTGTAAACTTTGAAACAATCTTTATTTTGAAATGAAGGCGACATATTTTGGTCAAACGTTATCTTAAAGACTTATAATCAGGTAATGGGACCCACGTAGCCGACGCCGTCACTTGACGATTTGTCGGGGTCGCTACATCATGGATCTTATGAACCGAGTGTGCCAACCTATGTTGGACAAGTCGGTAATTGTGTTCATTGACGACATACTAGTCTACGCGAAAAGTATGAACGAACATGAACGTCATTTGCGTGGAGTATTGAAGACCTTACGAAAGGAGAAGTTGTATGCTAAGTTCTCCAAATGCGAATTTTGGCTAAGGGAGGTTTTTCATTGGCCACATTGTGAACAAAGACGGCATTCAAGTAGATCCGGGGAAGATAGAGACGGTGAAGAGTTGGAGACAACCGACTACGCCTACGGAAGTCCGAAGTTTTCTCGGATTGGCCGGTTATTATCGACGGTTTATCCAAGACTTTTCTAAGATCGCTTCTTCACTGACGAAATTGACGAGAAAGAACGCGAGATTTACTTGGGAGAACGAGCAAGAAATTGCTTTTCAATTGCTAAAAGAGAAGTTGTGTCAAGCTCCGGTGTTAGTTTTGCCGGAAGGAGTGGAAGACATGACAGTTTATTGTGATGCTTCGCTAAATGGGCTCGGGTGTGTTCTTATGCAAAGGGGTAAAGTCATCGCTTATGCCTCTCGACAATTAAAGGAACACGAGACGAGATATCCGACTCATGATCTTGAGTTGGCGGCGGTTGTGCATGCGTTGAAAATTTGGCGCCATTACTTGTATGGTGTTAAGAGTACGATTTATTCGGATCATAAGAGCTTGAAACATCTCTTTAACCAACAAGATTTGAATTATCGTCAACGTAGGTGGATGGGTGTGGTAAAAGATTATGATTGTGAAATACTTTATCATCCGGGCAAGGCGAATGTGGTCGCGGATGCGTTAAGTCGAAAGAGTCATCACCCGGCGTTACGATTGGGATTGTTACGTATGATTATTACTAACGATTTTCTTGAAAAACTTGGTGTGATTCAAATAGAGGCTTACGTTCACAACAAGCATGCGGAGCGAATTGTGGGGCAATCGGAATTCATTACTATGGGTTCGCGTGGTTTGTTGTCCTTTCAAGGAAGAGTGTGGGTGCCTAAGATGGGTGAGTATCGACAAGTGCTACTTGATGAAGTACATAAGTCAAAGTACTCCATTCATCCGGGCGCAACGAAGATGTATCTTGATTTGAGGAAGGATTATTGGTGGCCGGGCATGAAACGTGATGTTGTGAAGTATGTTGAACAATGCGTCACATGTTTGCAAGTTAAGGCCGAGCACCAAAAGCCGTATGGTAAGTTACAACCATTGGAAATCCCGAAATGGAAATGGGAACACATTACCATGGATTTCATCACAAAGTTACCTAAAACGGCGAGAACCCAATTTGATTCGATTTGGGTTATAGTTGATCGATTGACGAAAAGTGCTTTGTTTCTTCCCATTCGGGAAGCGATATCGTCGGAGACATTGGCTAAGTTGTTTATCAAGGAAGTCATCTCCCGACACGGTGTTCCTATATCTATTATTTCGGATCGAGATACCTGTTTTACATCTCGATTTTGGGAAAAGTTTCATGAAGTTATGGGTACGCAATTGAAATTAAGCACGGCGTATCATCCTCAAACGGACGGTCAAACCGAACGTACGAATCAAACGTTGGAAGATATGTTACGGGCGTGCATTATTGATTTCGGTGGTAGTTGGGATGAACATTTGCCTTTGGGGGAATTCTCGTACAATAATAGCTACCACACTAGTATCGGGATGTCACCTTATGAGATGCTATATGGACGAAGGTGTCGAACTCCAATTTGTTGGGGTGAAATTGGTCAAAGAGAAATCGGGAGTACCAATTTGGTTTTGGAGACGAATAACAAGATTGATATTATTCGGGATCATTTGAAGAAGGCTCAAGATAGACAAAAGTCGTATGCCGATAAACGTAGACGAACGATCGAATTTCAAGAAGGCGACATGGTAATGCTTAAGGTTTCGCCATGGAAGGGTATTATTCGATTTCAAAAACGGGGAAAGTTAGCTCCTCGGTTTATTGGGCCATTCAAAGTTTTAGCTCGTGTTGGTGAAGTTGCATATCGATTGGAATTACCCGAAGAACTTACGGGGATCCATAACACATTTCATGTTTTCCACCTCCGTAAGTGTCTTGCGGATGATTCTTCATGGATGCCATTAGACGAAATTGAGCTAAACAATAAGTTGGAATATGTTGAAGAGCCGATTGCTATACTTGATGAGAAGGTGAAAATGTTGCGTAACAAGGAGGTGAGAACTTTTAATGTTCAATGGCGTCGGAGTAAAGGTTCCGAGTTTACATGGGAACCCGAAGAATTCGTGTTGGTTTATCTTCCTTCTTGTCATGCGGCTTGGATCGCGAGGACGCGCTCCGAATTAAGTGGGGGAGAGTTGTAAGACCCGAATATTTTTATTTGTACATTTATGTGTATAAGTTATTCAAGTGTGGGGTTTAGGTTGTATTTAATTAAAAGACAAAAGAAGCTGAACTGGGCATTTGGCGCGCCGCGCGGCCTTATGGCGCGCCGCGCCATTACGGGCTGACATCTCACTTTATTTTTAATCAAGATATTTTGATGGCATTTTGGTAAAACCACTTAAGGTCCGACTTTAAGGCTTGGGATCATTTTTGGTGAGCCCCATTACTCCATTTTCACCCACTTTATCATCATCCATTAATTCTAGTGAGAGAGAGTGATTCAAGAGTGAGAAAGCTCCATTTAAGGAAGAAGAAGCTCATTTCGGGTTAGAGCTCGGGTATTAAAGTTGTTCATCTCCTCTTTTGCTACGTTTTGATAGTTGTGGTAAGCCCTAAACCTAACTTTCTTATTTTAATTGTATAAGAGTTAGGGTTTGTGTAAGTGATGAACATTAAAACCCATTTGCTAAGTAATTTGGGGGTTTTGGGTGAATTTGGGTCATGTAGACCTAAAGATGACTAATTAGGGTTTTCAAAGTATCAAATTATGTTTATGAGCCTAAATTAGTTAGTAAAATTGCTAGCACACCTATATATATGTAAATGGGTGTGTTGACCTTAAAATTGGTCAAATGGGTCAAGGTGGACCTAAGTTAGTTAATGTTTGTGATTAAGGCCTAAACCTTGTTTTGAAATGTGTTTTAAACCCATCTTGGTTAATGATTAGGGTTAAGGGTGCCAATGGGTCGAAAATTGCACCTTGGGTCAAAATGACTTTAGAATGGAAAGAATTGGTTGACCGACTTGAGTTTGCAATTGATAATATGTATTATGTAATAGGTGCGTTACATTGAAGTTGAAAGCTCGGTTATCTCTCACCAAGGCGTTGAGGTGAGTGGAATAATTATATATGTATGTATATAGTTTATTTACTTGTGGGGTATGGGTTGAAGTCCGATGTTGACGGTACCATACCCTAGAGTATATTGTGTTGTTGATGAGGGTTTAAAGTTCGTTGTTGACGATACCTCACGTATGGAATTAAAGTTCGATGTTGACGATGCCATACGCTTATTGTAGTGACGTTGATGAGGGTTTAAAGTTCGTTGTTGACGATACCTCATATGTGGGTTTAAAGTTCGGTGTTGACGATACCACATTAATGTAGGCGAATGGGTTTTAAGTTCGATGTTGACGATACCATTCGTTGGGCTAGCCTTGAGATCTTGAGTACTAAGGATGTTGTGAACATCATCGTTATATTTGTGTTGTAGCATAGTGTATTGTTGTGTTATATGCTATTGTTATACTAGCTTTGTGATCGTAGTTCTTAGCGTTATACATGTGAAAGGTATGCTAAATATGTAGCTAGTATGTATGCGGATTTGGTGTAAGTGTTTGCAAGTAAGTAAGTTATATATGTATATGTATAATTATTGCATTCACTAAGCTTTGCTTACCCTCTCGTTGTTTACCATTTTTATAGGTTCGGTTGTGGACAAGGGTAAGGGCATTGTCTTGGATTAGAGATTTCGTCGTTGATTAGGGGACGCTTTTCGGATGCGTTGGATTTTTGGAGTTTGACCAAGACTTGGGTAGTTTAATCCCAAACGCCATGCTCATAGTGTAGTTTGTAACTTAAACTTTTTGATGGTCGAAACTCATATTTTGAATTAAACTCGTAAAACGACTGATGTGGGCCCCGCTTCGTAAAACTCATTTTTATTAATGGAATGTGTTAGTTTTACATATTTGAATATGTTGTTAAAAGCGTTTTGTCTAATTATGTCGGGAAGTGGCCAATCTTTTTAGTATTTCAAGACTTTTTGGACAGACCAGAATGGCGCGCCGCGCGGCCGTATGGCGCGCCGCGCGGCCGTATGGCGCGCCGCGCCATATGCTGTTCCAGGAAGAAAAAAAAATTCTATTTTTACGCGGGTTGTTCGTGGTTTTGTTTGGGTTGTTACAAAATAACGATATTTAAACAATATAATAATCCTGTATAAATTTTGGAAATCAGTTTGAGTCAAATTGGCTTTTGTTGGCTTTTGCATATTAGTCTCGAGCATTAGGATTGTGATACACTATGACTTGACCTAATTTGTTAGACAAATATTTACCAACACATAAATATATATAATTAATTTAGGTTCGTGAATCCGAGGCCAACCTTGCACTTGTTCAATGACGTTATATGTATTTTTACTACCAAATACAGTATGGTGAGTTTCATTTGCCTTTTTACCCTTTATATTTTTGGGCTGAGAATACAGTCGAAATTTTTATAAATGTTTTACGAAATAGACACAAGTAATCGAAACTACATTATATGGTTGAATGATCGAAGCCGAATATGCCCATTTTGCTTGGTAGCCTAAGAATTAGGGAACATCACTAATTTTGAGAATTAGTGCACCCCTAATTGACGCAAATCCTAAAGATAGATCTATTGGGCCCAACAAACCCCATCCGTTGTAGCGGATGCTTTAGTACTTCGAGTTTTTATATCATGTCCGATGGATGTCCTGGAATGATGGAGATATTCTTATATGCATCTTGTTAATGTCGGTTACCAGGTGTTCAATCCATATGAATGATTTTTGTCTCTATGCATGGGACGTATATTTATGAGAAATGGAAATGAAATTCTTGTGGTCTATTAAAATGATAGAAATGAATGATTATGATAAACTAATAAACTCACCAACCTTTTGGTTGACACTTTAAAGCATGTTTATTCTCAGGTATTAAAGAAATCTCCCGCTGTGCATTAGCTCATTTTAAAGATATTACTTGGAATCATTCATGGCATATTTCAAAAGACGTTGCATTCAAGTCGTTGAGTTCAGTAAAGATTATGATTAAGTAAATGACAGATTAGATCATTTATAGATGGATATTACGAAATGGTATGCATGCCTGTCAATTTTCGATGAAATGAAAGTCTGTCTTTTAAAACGAATGCAATGTTTGTAAAATGCATCATATATAGGTCAAATACCTCGCGATGTAATCATATGTTATTGTATACGTTCTTATGGATTAGGACGGGTCGTTACAATTGGGTGCCCGGTTTTGTTTGATCGCCCGGACTCATGGGCATGTGCTTTTAACAACAAAAGGATGTATACTGTTAAAGATGCTAGAGATTATTTAGATCGTTGATTGCTTCCGGCGTCTCAGGTTGTAACGGTTTGGTTCAAATATGTTCCTCGAAAAGTTAATATATTTCTATGACATTTACGTTTAGATTCTCTTCCCGTTCGTTGGAACCTATCCGCAAAAGAGATAGAAATCAATTTTATTGTTTGCCCGACATGTAATAATTAGGTGGAGACTAGAGATCAGTTTTTCGAGTGTGATTTGGCTCATGCGTTATGGCATATAATTCGGTTATGGCTCGATTGCGGCATGCCTCAGTTTTCTTCGTGGGACTCGTTTTTGTCTTGGATAGAGGGTAATCGGTTACAATCATCTTCGAAGAATCGGATCATCGCGTTAATGGTTACCTCCTTATGGGCGTTATGGCGATATTAGAACGGTGTTGTTTTTCATGATTCTTTTTGTAGTAAAAGTAGTTTATTTGATGTCATTAGGTTAATTACTTTTCGTTGGATTAAAAATAGAGACCATTTAGTTACAAATTGAAACTCATTGTTGTCTATGCCTTTGTAATTGTCCCTTATCGTTTTGCTAGGGACCGTTTTCTATATATAATCATTCTTTTGCCGTTTAAAAAAAACATACTATAAATCTTTATATACTCGTTATATTACTTTTTGTCTTTATATCTCATTTTACAATTTTAAGCACTATGTTGTAAAACGCTTTAAAACATAAACTCAAACTGCTAACTTGAAATATACACCGAATGCTACCACAAGAAATTACAAGCTTCAAATCTAATTTACGGTGAGTTTGATTAGCTTTTAGTTAATTAGTTCAACAGTTAATCTTGTATCGTTCAACATTTAGTGCGTTTATTTGTAACATATAAATAACAAATGATGTTGAAACGCTCAGCAGTATATCTGAACTATTTAAAGTTAAATACACTCTTAATCATTAACACCACCTTTTTCTTTATTATCTCCTTAAATAATACAGTATGAAATACAGTTATTAAGCAATTTTATTTGTTTATTTTATTTTTCTTTAACTAATTATTTTACTCAAAACTAAGTTTAATCAGAAAATTTAAATCATTTATATTTTGAATCATTAATCACTTAAGTATTCTATTTTTACCTATATATTTTACCTCTCATCTTAAGCGAGATAAATCGTACTATAAAGTTTCGTGTTTTCACGACGATCTTATAAATGATATATCAAAATACCTTACGTGACATTGAGAACATTTTTGTTCCATTCAGCAGTTGAGTACTATACAGTAAAATAATCAGTTGAGTAGTAGAAAAGTGAGAGTAAATAGTAGTGTATGTTTGTAACCCGTAGAATCCTTTTATTTTGTAGTTACTAGTTATCAGAGAGTACATTTTCATCATAAAAAAACAAAAGAGTAAATAGTGGTAGTAGCTTTTCAATTTTTAATCATTAGCTAAAACTAGTTTTTTAACCTTCGCTTCGCGCCGAGGTTCGGTTTTCAATGTATTTTATTGCGTTTATTTTTCAAAATTATTTCGTGGCTAACGATGATGTCGTTAAAGCGCAACTCGAGTCGAACGAAAAGGTATAACCCGTCAAAGATTTAGATGTTATCTTAAATTAACATTATATGTGTATCTCCGCGTTTCGCTATGGAGTTGTTAACTTTTTAAAATTTAACGCAATTAACTCGTTAGCTTATATTAAGACTCCGTATGATTTAAGAATAGAATTTTTACTGAGTAACATCAAAAAAATTACTAAATAATTTTAAAAAAAAAAATAATAAGACCCATATGTATATGTTGTTAATAGATGAAAATAGTTACGGAGCCCGTGAGGAAAAAATCAACGTGTATGAAAGGTGGACTCAAATATATAGTGTTTTTTAAAAAGCGTCTGTTTTACGTATAGGTAGTGACATTGTGTTCGTAAAGTTATTTCGAGCTTAACTATGGTGTCGGAAAAATTTAACTCGTTGCAGGCGAGAAGATATGACCCGTTAAATATTTGAGTGGAGTTTATTTAAGATTGTTTATGAAAATGTTGGTTTGACACTTTACCCCCTTGTTTGGGAGGTCGATTTTAATTTTTGAACAAAGTGGGGGGGCCTTTTTTGGAAAAAAAAAGGTGAAAGGACGAAAATGTCCTCAATACTATTCATAAGTTTTATCTAATAGATAATATTGTAATGTAATGTAATGTAATGTAATGTAATGTAATGTATAAACCGCAAACTCTAATTTTTAAATCGTAAACAAGTTAGTTATTCTTTTTCTATTAGTCTTTATTTATCAATCGTCAGTTTTTATGTTATTATACATTATTATATATATATATATATATATATATATATATATATATATATATATATATATATATATATATATATATATATATATATATATATATATATATATATATATATATATATATATATGATAACTATCTTTATAAAAAAATTTTGACAAAAATATTAAGAAAAGGTAAAAATTTATTTATTTTAATTTAAACAATAAATATTAACTCTTATATTTTGGATAATAAAAAAAGAACTTATGAACCACGGGGTATTAAATTAGGATGAATGAGTAATAAAAAATATACTCCTCCGTCATTAATAATTCACAGACAAAAAACATATTTTAAGGAAATTTTATAAAAATATGTATTTTTTATTTATTTTTCAGTTTTATCCTTATTTATTTATTTTAATCATATCCACATAATAGAACTATATCTTAATATTCTTTTATATATATATATATATATATATATATATATATATATATATATATATATATATATATATATATATATATATATAAAAGTGAACTATTAATTTGAAATATTTAAAAATAAAATACTGAAATATTAATATATGACGAAGGCGTATCACGGAGTAGTAGGTAATACCGAGTATTATAAAATATATTGATATTTGTTATAAAATATCTAGATTGTGTTATAAAATATCTAGATTGGATGTTAATTTTATTATTATTATATTTCTTGCATAGTAATATTTTATACTATAAATAGACATGTATGGTAACCATTTAAGGTGCACCATTTCTCTTGAAATATCAATATCAATATTTCTTCTCTCCTTCTTCTCTCTTTTTCTCTCTTTGTTCTTATAACCATTAAAGGTAGTTATAAGCCTACTGAATTATAACACGTTATCAGCACGAAAAGCTTAGTGTAATTAAAAGATATCTCAAACGATCACGAATCACTAATCAAGGTATGAAATTATTAATAATTTTCAGACTCGAATATATCAAATTTTGGACTACTAACATTTATATTTATGTTATTTAAGTTATATATGGTCGGTTATACCACCTGAATTATATTTCTGTAATCTAACTTTTACTAACTTCACTAACATTTATATTTATGTTATTTAAGTTATATATGGTCGGTTATACCACCTGAATTATATTTCTGTAATCTAACTTTTACTAACTTCACTAACATTTATATTTATGTTATTTAAGTTATATATGGTCGGTTATACCACCTGAATTATATTTTCTGTAATCTAACTCTTATTAACTTCACTAACATTTATATTTATGTTAATAAGACCTCATGATTGTACGCAACACGTCATTTGACAACACGGTACTTTATGTACGCAACACGTCATTTGACAACACGGTACCATGGGTCGAGATTAATTTCGATCAATACGAATACGACGGGGTCTTTATATGTTATCTAACATTTATGATTACTTATGCAATTAATCATTATTTATTTCATGCATACTAATGTTTATTCTTAAATTTATAATTTTAAAAGTTAAAATAAAAAAATAGTTTGTATTTTTATTAAAAGTAAATCTTAAAAGTTAAAATAAGAAAAAGTAGTTTGTACTTTTATTAAAAGTAAATCTTAAAAGTTAAAATACAAAAAGTAGTTTGTATTTTTATTAAAAGTAAATCTTAAAAGTTAAAATAAGAAAAAGTAGTTTGTATTTTTATTAAAAGTATATCTTAAAAGTTAAAGTAAGAAAAAAAGGGGATGGTAAAATGGAATAGTTTTTTGTCAAAAATGAAGTATTGAAAATGAAGTGGTCTCCTTCTATAACTAAAAAAAATATATACTTTTATCAAATGAATTTTTTTTGTGGCCGACAATTTCAAACACGAGTCCGTGTTTAGTTTATCAAGAATATCTCTTGCTTTGGTGAAAGGTCACGATCACGATATCAGGTGTTGTGAAAGAATTAAAAAATTGGTCAAGTGGCCTTTTAAAAACTAGAAAAAAAATTTAAACAAAAAGTTTTTTTTATATATTTATAATTTACGGGTAACGTAAAAAAAAGGAAGTTTTTTTTAAAAAAAAAAAAACAAAGAAAGTGTTTAAATGAGTTTTACAGAAAGGGGGAAAGCAAAGTAAAAAAAAAACTTTTTTCCAAACAAAGGTAAATGAAAGTAGGACTTAATACAAGAAAAAAGTAAACATCTCCTAGACGTGATAAAATCTATCAATGATAAGTATTAGACTTGATGAGCTAAATGTGACAAAAATGTTTCAACATGTCTTATGTTAATTTTCTAAAATAAGTTATTATTATTCCGAGTTTAACACATATACATATGTTAATTAAAAACAACCTTTTTGTTCTTATGTAGTGTTGGGTTGCAATTTTGGTTGTATGCCATAATTCCATCCAGTAGAGTGACAATAGAAAACTTTTGATGATAATCAATAAAAAACTTTTTTCCAAACTTGTCAAATGTTTTGTTGAAAACGTGACCGTTAAAAAAAGGAGGTTGAATAATAAAACTTAAAAAAATAAATTATTTTTTTAAGAGTGTGCATCAAAATGGCCCGTTTAATAATGGGGAGTAAAAATATAGTCAAATTGTTTCAACGAACAAGGGTTCAATTGGATGTCTCTTAAAAAAAATCCGCGGGTACGGGTGATGGATCCAATGGATCCGCATCCACGACCCGCGGGTGCTATCCCTAATTGTGACAAGTACAAATCAACTAAAAGTCTAAAAAATAAATGCTCTTATAGGGACCAAATGTTCACAATAATTGCCTAAGCTAGATATGAAACAAATAGTTCATAAAAAAAAAAAAAGTCGTGCGTTTTCGGGATGATAGCCGAAATACACTTACAAAAGTAGGTCAGCCGTCAATTCTTTATGGCCATATCAACGTAGATCAATAAAATCATTTATGGTTTTGATAAAAGATTAATTAAAAATTAATTGTTTTTTGGTCTTGGATTCTCGGTAATAAAAGCAAAGGTTGTTTTTGGTTGCTACAACAAACAAGACAGAGGTTGTTGACTTTTGTTGTTAAACATGGCACAAGTGAACAATAAGAATAGATTATTGTTTTTGAAAAGAATAATGATGCGTTAATTTTATTGTATAAAATAAAATTAAAGAAAATGGTTTTCATTGATGACTATGAACAAACGCAAACAAAGTGTTTGTGGTATTTGGTGATTAAAAAAAAAAGTGCATCTAAAGCTTCTACTGAAAATAATATGCATCTAAAGCTTCTACTGAAAATTAATGTGCAAGGTACAACGTATAACTATATGGTCAAATTCATTTGAGCCTTCGGAGTCACAAGTATATGATGTATATATATATTACCCAATTAACAAAATAGTAAATCTAAATTAATTCATATGAATAGTAAAACGAAATTAATTAATTTACTATTCACATAAAAAAGCGCATATGATAAAAAGCGCATCGCATATGATAAGCGCATATGATAAAAAGCGAATATGATGAAAAGCACAACGCATATGATGAAAATCGCATATGATTAAAAGCGCATATGGTGAAAAACACAGCGCATATGATTAAAAGCGTATATGGTGAAAAGGATATATGATAAAAAAAAAACACATATGGTGATTTATAAAAAAAAAAAAAAAAAAAAAAAAACACATATGGTGATTAATGGAAAGCACATATGGTGATTAATGAAAAGTATATTGTGAAAAAGAATCACAAATGTTTCTTGAAAGAATTCAAGGTAAGATATATGAACCAATTCATCCATCATGTGAACCATTTTGATATTTCATGATTCTAATAGACGCATCTAGCGGATGGTCTCATATTTGTATGTTATCAAGCCGTAATATGGCATTTGCAAAGTTTCTTGCACAAATTATTAAATTGAGAACACATTATTCTGATTACACCATTAAAAGGATGAGACTTGATAATGCTGGTGAGTTAACATCTCAAGCATTTAATGATCATTATATATCTACAGGGATTGTTGTTGAACATCCAGTTGCTCATGTGCATACACAAAATTGGTTTAGCTGAATTAATAGATAAACGCTTACAGCTAATAACTAGACAATTGATAATGAGTACAAATCTCTCAATATTTATATGTGGACATGTAAATTTACATGCTGCGACATTAATTCGCATTATACCATGTGGAAGTCGTAAATATTTTCACTTAATACTTGATTTTGGCCAAGAGCCAAATATTTTCTACCTTAAAACATTGGTTGTGCAGTGTATGTTCCAATTGTATCACCACAACACAATAAAATGGTTCTTCAAAGAAAGATGATAATATATTTTGGATATAAAACATCTTCAATCATAAGATATATTGAACCCATGATGGGTGATGTTTTTACAGCACGTTTTGCTGATTGTCATTTTAATAAAACACTGTTCCCTAGATTAGGGGGAGAAATAAAAATAAAAAATAAAATGATGCTTCATGATGTGAACATCAATTAAGGTATATTGAACTCGCACAAAAGAATGTGAAACGAAAGTTCAAAAATAATTCATATGCAAGAACTTGCAAATTAATTACTTTATGCATTTACAGATATAAAAAAGTGACTAAATCATATATACCAGCGATAAATGCTCCAGCTCGAACTGAAATTCCAAAAGCTGGCAATAATGTCACTGTTGAGTCTTTGCCACGCATCAAACGTGGAAGATCAATTGGTTCCGAAGATAAAAATCCTCGAAAAAGAAAATCAGCTGATAATGAGGTAAGAGAAAGTGTTCAAGAAGAACCACAAATCAATATTCCTTCTGCAGAGGATATTGATAAATGTAAATACTAAAATTGCGATAAATTATGCAATATTATGGAACCGAAATGAAACTAAAATCTCTATGAGATATTTTCATATAATGTTACAATGACATCATGAATAAAGATGATGATCTGGAACTAAAATCTGTCATTGAATATACAAAATGGACATGATTGAGCTCAATGGAAAGGAGCAATAAGAGCTGAATTAGAATCGCTCGATAAAAGAAAAGTTTTCGGATCAATCGTTATCACTTTTAAAGATGTGAAACGTATGGGATACAAATGAATTTTTATCCGAAAAGAAATGTGCAAATGAAGTTACAAGGCAAAACTAGACTTGTAACTCAATATTTCCCACAAAGACCAGAAATGAATTATGAGGAAAAATTATCCTCATGTAATGGATACAATTACTTATTAGATACTTAATCAACCTGGTAGTTATTTAAATGCATCTCATGAATGTTGTTACTACTTATCTGTATGGATCACTTAATAGTGATATATATGAATATACCTAAAGGGTTAAGGTATCATAAGCATCTAATGTAAAACCCAAGGGAATATATTCCATTAAATCACAAAGATTTCTAAGTGGATTTATACAAACGGGACGTATGTGGTATAACCGATTAAATGACTACTTGATAAAAAAAAAGGGTATAAATATAAACTTATTTTGCACGTATGTTTTATAAAAACAATGTTCGGATATGAGATCGTAGTTGTTTATGTCAATGTTCTTAACATCATATGAACAAATAAAGAGATCTATGAAATCATTCAACTTCTAAAGAATTATTTTGAAATGAAAGATCTTGAAAAAACCAAGTATTACCTTGGATTGCAAATTGAGCATATGCCTAATGGTTTACTTGTACATCAAACAACTTATACCGAAAAGATTTTAAAACATTTTTTTTAAAGACAAACTCATTGTTGTTAGATCACTCAATATTGACACTGATCTATTTCATCCCTGCGAAGATCATGAAAATTTTAACAGATCGGAAGTTCTATATTTTAGTGCAATTGAGGTTCTTATGTATCTTATAGATTATACAAGATCTGACATTTCTTTTGCAGTTAATTTGTTGACAAGGTTCAGCTCAGCCCATACCAAAAGACATTGGAATGAGATCAAACAAATAGTTTGATACCTTCGGGGAACTACTGATTTATAATTATTTTATTCTAACAACTCGAAACAAGATTTGTTTGGTTATACAGATGCAGATTATTTATCCGATCTACATAAAGCTAAATCTCAAACTGGATATGTATTCCTAAATGGAGGCACCGCAATATCATGACGTTCTCAAAACAAACACTTATTGCAACATCATCAAATCATGCCGAAGTGATTGCATTACATGAAGCTACTCGGGAATGATTTTAGTTAAGATCAATGATACAAATCATTATTGATTCTTGTGGACTAGAACGCTATAAAAGCGTAACAACTATCTATGAAGATAATACAGCTTACATAATACAAATGAAAGAAGAGTATCAAAAATGACAGAACAAAACATAAATGCTGACGAGGCGCTAAAGCTATAAACGGTCTTAACGGTCATAAGTTTCATGGAAAAGAATGGTATATTGGTAAGGCTCAGAAAAAGACTGAAAGAGAATAGGAACTGAAACAACGGTTTGAACAAACCATGAAGGAGACTGTAGACAAATCACGAGGGCCAAACTTGTACATAAAAGGTTTAGATGATACAGTTTCAGATGAAAACCTCAGATTTTTCTCATATACTCAAGATATCGTAAAAGACAACCAGATTAAAATGAGATACGTTCAATCAACAACTCTGCTGATCTTTATACCAAAGCATTGCAAACTGCTATTTTCAGAACACACGTTCATAATATTGGCATGAGGCATGTTCAGAAGATGTAACAACTCAGGCGTTGCCTACTTGAGGGGGAGTCAACTTTATGCTGCACTCTTTTTCCCTTAGCTAAAGTTTTATCCCAATGAGTTTTCTTTAGCAAGGTTTTTAACGAGGCAGTACTAGTTATTCTCTAATAAAATTGTCATCCAAGGGGGAGTGTTATAAAATATCTAGATTGTGTTATAAAATATCTAGATTGGATGTTAATTTTATTATTATTATATTTTTTGCATAGTAATATTTTATACTATAAATAGACATGTATGGTAACCATTTAAGGTGCACCATTTCTCTTGAAATATCAATATCAATATTTCTTCTCTCCTTCTTCTCTCTTTTTCTCTCTTTGTTCTTATAACCATTAAAGGTAGTTATAAGCCTACTGAATTATAACAATATTGACGATGATGATTGTTAAAGACACAGAAATTGGAATTTATTTACATTTTACATTGATAATGGAAGACCATAAAAGTTGATGATGGGTCACCTCAAACTGTAAAAAGAATCAAAATAGGAGGTAGAGTGAGAAAGTAGGAAAACACTTTTTTAGAGTAAAAAAACAATTAATATTGATAAATATTCATATTAATAAATAAAAAATAATTAATAAATAAGATAATTAATTGTGAAAGTAAAAAGAAAGAAAGAGAGAGGGGGAAGAGATGCAATAATGAAGGGAAGAAGGGGTTTTGTGGGATGGGACCAACTTTGCAGGGCGTGGGTGTGAAAACCCCAACGTGACTTTGTCGGGTTTTTTTGTCCATATTCCTGTTCACTAATTTCACCATTTCTCTTTATTTATTTACTTTTACCTTTTTAATATTAATTATCCGTATTAAATTATTAATTAATTAATAAATTATTAATAGAAAATTGAAAGTTATTCCTGTATTTAGGGTTCATATTGATTTAATAATTCCATTATTTTTTTTTTTTTTTTTTTTTGAAACAAAATGATGAACCTGTCAAAGTTGACGAGGATTAGTGTCATGTGTACTGCGAGTTTTAATTTTTATCATTTAAACTCTTATCCTTAAAGATATGTTTGAGAATGTAACAAATTATGATAGAAAATTTATTACTTCGTATCATCGTATCGTATGTACTCCATAATAAACACTATATGGTGTATATCTAATTCACGATAATCGCTAATTGCATGTATGTTGATTGGTGGTGACTGAACTTGAACACATGTATGTAGAGGTGAAAAATCAGAAATATATAAACGCCATATAGATTAAGTACTCAATACGGAGTATTAAGTAGAGAAACCATTTTATTTACGTTATTTGTACCATCCCTCGAAAATCATCACACACGTAGTATATATATATATTAAGAGCCCACCATGCCCACAACATCTTCCGCCACTGAATGACTAATGTATCATCCATCGAAACATTTATGTAACATCTATAAAACGACACTTCAAAAGTAGATACATACAACTAACATGAAATCTGGGTTTCATTTACATCTACACGTACTACTTTATGATATATGTTACAGTATATCTAACATTATTCGGTATATTTGTAATTAGAATAAGATCGAATATAAAATAATAAAGTAAACATGCAAACTTTAAACTCTAAATTATAATTTTTAAATCCTAATAATTAAATAACAATCATCACGATGAATGTTATTTTTTAGAGCAATTTTTAAGTCAAAATAATACTAGTAACATTTATTAAAAATATCTTTTTTACATGTTTATATTTTCACCTAATTATAATATTTATATAAAAAAAAATTAAAACGAAAAAAATTATTACTTCCACTTCCCGTACATTTCACTTCCCCCCCCTCTCTCTCTCTCTCTATATATATATATATATATATATATATATATATATATATATATATATATATATATATAGTGGTAGGATCAAGGAGGAAGTAACCAATCGGGGGGAAGCAATTTTTTTTTTCATTTTTTTAAAAACTTTATTCACGAACATTATAGATTGGATGAAAATAAGAACGTTTAATAAAGACACTTTGTGATAAATGTTTTTATTTTGACGGAAAAACGTTCGAAGAAGTAATATATAACAATTATCTTATTTTTTGAGCGTATGTTGAGGTTTTAGATATTAGGGTTTAGATATTAGGGTTTATAGGGTTTAGATATTAGGGTTTAGGGTTTAGGTTTAGGATTTAGATTGAGTTTTTAAAACGTACTGTTTAGAGTTTAGATGAGTTTAGATTTAGGGTTTAGATTGAGTTTTTAACGCGAACGGTTTAGAGTTTAGGGTTTAGAGTTTAGGGTTTAGGGTTTGGTGTTTTGGGTTTATTCCAAAAACCCAAAACATTAAACCTTAAACCCTAAACCCTAAACCCGAAACTCTAAAACGGTCTAAATTTTACTTCATAAAACATGAAATAAAACGTTCACATTCTTCACGAACAATATTATCTTGAATGTTATTTTTGTCGATCATTTTCCCGCCTAAATAATAACATTCATCACGAAGTGTCTTTTCTAAATGTTCATATTTTCGTGTGATCTTGATGCCGGAAAAAAATTTCCAAAAAAAAACGAAAAATAAAAATTTTTCTTCCACCCGCTTCCCCCGATTGATTATTTCCCCATTGATCCTGCCCATATATATATATATATATATATATATATATATATATATATATATATATATATATATATATATATATATATATATATATAAAGATTTAATCAAGAGAAAAACAGCTTTTTAAATATAAGAGGTATGTAAATTGTTAGGTCTAAAATAGATATAAATTGTTGTTATAATGTGTTAGTATAAATTAATAGCCCTTAATTAATTTAGAGATTAAAACTCTTCCCTCGCAACTACATCAGCTCGCTAACCTTATCATATACTCAACCAACTCCTACACCTTGTAACTACTTACAATCTATGAATTTATACAAAAAGGTGTGGTGAATATGTTTATTGTTTATATTATCATCATCATATACAGCATCATACATACACCATTTATATATATATATATATATATATATATATATATATATATATATATATATATATATATATATATATATATATATATATATATATATATATATATATATATATATATATATATATATATATATCGATACATACATATAAACTCCATGTGATCTTCAAAGCATGACGAACAACACGAATTCGAATGAAATCTAACATTTCACAATTTTTTTGTGTCTTTTTTCGAAATTCTTTTACAAACAAAAAGGTAACGTGAAAATATGAAGATTTAAGAAAGACACTTTTTGATAAATGTTACTCCCTCCGCCCCAATTTAATAGTCCACAGACAAAAAACACACAGTTTAAGAAAAAGTGACTGTTACATGTACTTTTTGTCTACTTTTTCCCTATTTTCCAGTTTTACCCATTACTTTTTATATATACTTTTGTCTTACTAAATAAAGCAAGGGTATATACGTACTTTAACCAATTATTATTTTTATTTATTAAAGTGGACTATTAATTTGAGACACACAAAAAAGGAAAGGTGGACTATTAATATGGGACAGAGGGAGTATTATTTTGATCAGAATACGGCCGAAGAAATAACATTCATCCATAAGTGTTATTCCATTCATCGTGATGCATGTTATTTTTCGAGCAATTTTTTATGGTTTAAAAATTAGAGTTTATAGTTTAGATTTAGGGTTCAAACATGCATGAGTTCTTATATATATATATATATATATATATATATATATATATATATATATATATATATATATATATATATATATATATATATAACTAAATCTTGACTCCCATTGTCATAAATTAGCTCATTAATTCCATACATTTACTTATGATTTTTTACCCACCATAAACACTTAACCACATGGTGGTTATAACTTTTGAGTTTCTTATTAAATTGTTATCACTCATCACTTACATCATTTTATATGTTTATATGAATAAAACGTCAAATTATATTTAAATATAGGGTTCCTCAAAAATCTCTCATTGATTATTTTAATAATATATGTAATCTATATATTATTTACGATTTAAAATATTATTGAATATATATATATATATATATATATATATATATATATATATATATATATATATATATTCAAATATGTATATGTATATAATATATAATATCAATTTAATCATGATGTATATATATTTAGAATATATATATATATATATATATATATATATATATATATATATATATATTCTAAATACATATACATCATGATTAAATTGATATATATATATATATATATATATATATATATATATATATATATATATATATATATATATATATATGTGTGTGTGTGTGTGTGTGTGTGTGTGTGTGTGTGTGTAATAGTTAATTATAACTTTTAAGTTTCTCAATAAATTGTTATAATTCATCACTTACATCATTTTATGTGTTTATATGAATAAAACGTCAATTTATATTTAAATATAGGGTTCCTTAAAAGTCCCTTATTGATTATTTTAATATAATAGTAGTAAACAATTTTCACAATTTATTGGTGTATATATAAACGTGGGCGCATAGTGGGACAAATAATAAAATTGTTGTTTCACACTAAAAATTTTATAATATGTAAAACATAGCTTCTCGATAAATATGTGTAACATCATATATATATATATATATATATATATATATATATATATATATATATATATATATATATATATATATATATATATATATATATATATATATATATATATATATATATATATATATATATATATATATATATATATATATATATATATATAATATTGTGATAATGAAAGTACATTTATTATGTTAATAATTTTAAATACATTAAAGTTAAATTATTTTCAACTTCTAAGAAAAGCTCATAAGTCATATATGTATAATTACATGAAACTAACATTTTTATTTACCTTATTTATTTTGAGTGTTATGTTAATGTAATAGATGATTTTGACTATAAATATAAATTTAAATTTAAATATTGACAAGAACTAAAATATATGTTAATTGTTGTAAATTATCAACATCTTAGTCTTGGTTCTTCATCTATACTATTTTAATCTCTTAATATAATAAAAGCTAAATGAAATAATTTTACATAACATGATGTTTAAAATTGAAATACGTTAACTTTAAATCTATTTCATTTTTAATATATGAGAAACTCAAAAGGTCATTTGTGATTGCAAGAGTTAGAAAGGTTTGTTTATTTATATTTGTGTCTTAATGCAATGAAGAGATAATTGACTACGAAGTATTTATTATAATAACAAATAATGACACAAATGAAAATATATACTCCGTAATTACTTAATTTTGAGTTCTTAATATAATTATGATTAATTATTATTATATTTATATGATTTTTCATCATGCCTGTTAGAAAGGGACCACTTGATGAGGAAGTGCAAGGGCTAACTGTTAGTCCCCTTTGGAAGGATGATCCGATCGGTTCTTGTAGTGTTTATGGGTTTAGGAAAACTAGAAAGAATATAGAGAGAATAAGAGTGTGTGGAATGATACTTGCAATATTATGATAACTCAACCTGTACAACAAAGAGTGAGGAGGTGGCTTTATATAGAGCAACCTCCTAAATGTTACATGAGATGGTTATAAGTAAAACTTAGCTTAATATAATAAGACACACGTAAAATACAGTAAAACCTAACGCCACTAAATACGACAATAAAGATGGTCAACAATCTCCCCCTTGGCGTTGGTTTTCAAAAACTATAACCTTCCCGTGATGGTTCTCTTGTAGTGACTTTTGTAGCCTTCTTGTGGGTCGTGATTTCTGCTTGATGTGTTGGAGTCACGTCTTCTTTCGGAGTGAAATTTGGTTCGTAGATTTTGGAATTATGAAGCCTTTGATGATATTAATCTTGAACATAAACTTTGGCACATGTGAAAAACCGATCTGAGAGTGTTATGATTGATTTGATTTACCTACAGTCTCCCCCTTGATTGTTAGTCTCTTTTGATTTGAATTATCTTCTTTTGTACATACGAAGAGGTCTTGAAATGATCTTTCGTTGTTAGGTAAACCTCTTTTGCTCCCCCTCAAATAATGATTCGTCTTTTTTTTTATGTTCGCCAGAGAGAGAACGTGTACCTGCTAAGAGAAAACAAAGGGATTAAGGTAAAATTTGATCCTTAGAGAAAACAGGATCTTTCAGAAAAACGTTTTTGGTTTTGTAAAAGTCAAGCCAGTTGTTACACTAGATAGGTTTAAAACAATCATGCTAGTTGTTACACTAGACAAGTTTTCTGAAACCAAAACTTTTTTCGGAATTGACCTCACCGGAATTGGGTTCTCCGGGAGTTACCTCAGCAGATGACAGGATGACTGATAACCGAAGTTTCAGTCAGCGTTAGTAAACTATCCGCCCCCATGATTAAAGTATCATGGAACTTGGTTGCGGGTTTCCCGCTCTTGGTTATAGCATGCCTTCCAACAGTACCTAACACCGAAGTGTCGGTCGAAATCGATGTAATGTAGGAAGATGTTACATCGCGTCCTAAAGTCATTGATATGTCATAAGGTGACACATCTCTTTCAGTTGTTGTACTCTCTAAGGAGTGTGTGTTATCAGGCTTAATGGCTGACTGATCGTTAAGGTGATCATCCTTCCGGAGGTCTGATAAATCTACCAAGGTAAGCCTAAGTATTGTCATATTGCCTCTCCGTTGAACTAGACAGATCTCCCTCATCAAGATAAGTCTGAACTCTGGACCTTGTTTGAGGTCCCACCTTCTACAATAAGGTGTTGATAGAGGATTTCTGGCCGATACGCAGGGTTCCTATTCATGGTTTTTCGAAACCCCTTCAGCAGTTCGAGACTCCAAACACTTAATTTGCATCAAGTTGTTGGGTCATTCCACTTTTGAGGCAGTCATCTAGACACATCCTCCTGAGGCAGTCACTAGGACACATCCTCTATCATTTGATGACTATTTTGTTTGAGGCAGTCATCTAGACACATCCTCCTGAGGTAGTCACTAGGACACATCCTCCGTCATTACTGACATTTGAATCTTTAAACTCCCCCTTGATAGTTGCACGTTTTAGCTTTAGTTTATTGGGAGAGTTATGTGTGTAAATATGAGTTTTACACTGTTATTTGTGCAAAAGCCGTTTTGATGTTTAACACCACTTTGAAGTGTGTTTGACACCACTTTGAGATGCGGGTTCTACACAGAAGTATGTAGAAGCCATCAGATTTTGCAAAAATTCGTTCTTTCTCCCCCTCAAAATATGTTTTACTTTGTGAAAACCTATTTTGAAAAATAAATTTTATAAATCTAGTTTTCAGAAATACTTATTTGAAGAGCGGGTCTCACACTGTAATTTATGTGAGAGCCATTATGATTCTTATTGCTCCCCCTAGGCACATGCCATGAATCTATATGTCAGAAAAATCTACCATGCCTAGTTCACCCACTAGGTATTTGAACGTGAGTTCATCTAAGGCCTTGGTAAGTAAGTCAGCCAACTGATTTTTGGTCGGGACAAAATAAAGTTCGATGTTGCCTTTTTCCACGTGGTCCCTTATGAAGTGATAGCGGATATCAATGTGTTTAGTGCGCGAGTGTTGGACCGGATTGCTAGTGATAGCAATGGCACTCTGAGAGTCACAGTAGATCGGAATTTTGTCAATTATAAATCCATAGTCATGTAGTTGGGTTTGCATCCACAGAACTTGTGAACAACAACTTGCAGCCGCGATGTATTCAGATTCGGCTGTGGAAAGTGAGATGCAATTTTGTTTGCGAGATGACCAACTGACTAGCATTCGACCTAGAAATTGTACACTTCCTGAGGTGCTTTTACGGTCAACTTTGTCACCACCATGATCAGCATCCGTAAATGCGGTCAGGTCGAATCCAGTTCCGAAGGGATACCATATTCCTAGATGAGTGCTACCCTTTAGATAACTAAAGATTCGCATTACAGCTTTGTAGTGGGAATATCTAGGGTTAGCCTGAAATCGGGCGCACATGCACACAGCAAACATGATGTCGGGTCTACTGGCAGTCATATACATCAAAGAACATATCATGCTCCGATAAAGGGTTTGGTCAAATGGTTGTCCGTCGAGATCAGCATGCAGAGTGTTGTTGATAGACATTGAGGTTCGGGATATTTTCATGTCGGGAAAATTAAACTTTTTAAACATATCAAAAATGTATTTAGATTGTCCGATGAAAATACCATTGGGAAGTTGTTTAACTTCTAACCCCAGAAAGAAATGAAGTTCTTCAAGCATACTCATCTCGAACTTGGTTTTCATGAGTTCAGAAAACTCAAAGCACAAAGCGGGGGAAGTAGAACCAAATATGATATCGTCGACATAAACTTGGATCAACAAAATGTGATCCTTTTGTTTTCTTATGAAAAGAGTAGTGTCGATGGTTCCACGAGAAAAACTGTTTTTGAGCAGATATGCAGAGAGGGTTTCGTACCAAGCCCTAGGTGCCTGTTTTAATCCATAAAGAGCCTTTGACAACAAGTACACATGGTTTGGAAATTTTCAATTTACAAAACCTTCAGGTTGACCAACATAAACTTCTTCTTGGAGCACACCATTTAGAAAGGCTGTTTTCACATCCATATGATAGACTGTAAACCGCTTGTGGGCAGCATAAGACAGAAATAGTCGAATGGCTTCAATTCGTGCGACGGGTGCAAATGTTTCATCGTAGTCAATCCCTTCTTGTTGTCGATATCCTTTTGCAACCAAACCTGCTTTATTGCGAATGACAATGCCGTGAGTATCCTTCTTATTCTTGAAAATCCATTTGGTATCGATAATGGTTTTTCCGGCCGGTCGTAGGGCAAGATCCCAAACTTCAAGACGATCAAATTGATGAATTTCTTCTTGCATGTCGACAAACCAGTCAGGGTTTTGAAGTGCATCACGAGCCGTGCAAGGTTCCACATTACTCAGAAAGGCAGAAAATAGACATTCATTGTTTGAAGCACTACGGGTTTTAACAGACGAAGCGGGATCACCGATGATTTGATTGATTGGGTGATCTTTAGTCCACTTGGATGAGTGAGGGAGAGGTTCATTATGCGCATTATCCAATAAAGTATCTACATAAGTAGAGCTAGTAGACGTAGATAATGATCCCAGTGACGAAGCTTGCGGCGGTGGATTATGTGTTATTGGGGGAAACTGAATGTACAACGTGGGGTTGGCAATGGAAGTAGTCAAGGATGTCCTTCGAGAGGCTATATCATCAAGAGATGTATCAGCATGAGAGGACTAGGAAGAGCTTCATGGTTCCATGTTAACATCATGATTGGCACCATTATTAGTCAAGGGAGGTTCTGTGGTTTTAGCGATAGGAACCAAAGGTGGCTCAGGATCTGATGTTTGATTGGGGAAAGGATTGATAAACGGTTCGTGTTCATGGGATTCAGTGTCATGAGCAATAACCGTTTCGGGGGAATTTGATTCATCGTTTACAAGAGGAGGAGTCTCTATTGTTGAAGCTCGTTTTACAATAGGAGGGACTCGAGAAGAAGATGACGCACAAGTGTCAAGGTCATCCAGTATAAAGAACTCGTCGGAGTCTTTTTCAATGGATGGCGATTCGCCCATAACTATTGGAGTAGATGTACCAATAGTCATTGATTCAGGGGCAATCGGCTGTGGGGTAACCGTGGGATTGGGCGAGGTTGGAGGAACGATTGGTTCGAACAACAAGTCGAGGTTATCCGAGGTTGCGAGTGGGACATGTCTGATTGGAGATTCAGGTGTCATTGGGTTGAGACCGGGTCGAGAACCGTTGTGTCCAAGATCCATTCCAGACAACTCGTCAAACTTTACATCGGTGCTTTCTTTAATGGTACGAGTTCGACGATTGTAAACGCGATAAGCTACACGATCCTGCGAGTAGCCAATGAAGATAGCTTCGTCACCACGAACATCAAACTTCCCTAGATTGTCTTGATCGTTTAGTACATAACAGACGCAACCAAAAATGCGAAAGAATTTGACATTTGGTTTCCGATCAAAGAGAAGTTCGTATGGAGTTTTATTGAAATGACGGTTGATGATTGAACGATTTTGTGTGAAGCATGCTGTAGATACCGCTTCAGCCCAAAGAGATGGAGGCAGTTTAGAGTAGACAAGAATTGTCCTGGCTGCTTCAACGAGGGTTCGATTTCGTCTTTCAACAATGCCGTTCTGTTGTGGTGTGCGGGCGGCAGAAGTTTGGTGCGTGATACCAGTATTGGTAAGGTATGAATTAAGAGTTGAATATTGAAATTCAGTGCTGTTATCGATACGAAGGATTCACACGAGTTTGTTTGAGGATATTTGGATGCTCTTCAAGAAATCAATGATCACTTTGGGAGTTTCAGATTTGCTTTTTAGGAATTTCACCCAAGTGTAGCGAGAGAAATCATCAACTATCACCAGAATGTATTTTCTGCCGCCAAGGCTAGCGATACGCATTGGTCCACATAAGTCCATGTGTAACATGTGTAAAGGACCCGTTGTGCTGTGCTCGGTTTTTGATTTGTGAGATGATTTATGTATCTTACCCATAGCACAGGAAGGACATACGTGTGCAGAATCAAAGGATATGAGTGAAAAACCATCAACTAGATTATGAGATACCAATCTATTGAGGTTTTGAGTGTGAAGGTGTGACATTCGATGATGCCATAACCAGGAGGTTTCAGAAGTTGCTTTCGAAACCAAGCAGAGTGGTTGCGGATTGGAGGACACGTTTTGCATGGTGAGGGATTAAAGAGTAGATGTGCGTTTGCCTACGAGGAGATCTTCTCCCTCCATAGTTTAAATACAACATTTTGATCTGTCAAAGATCACACGAAGGTCACTGTCACAGAATTGACTGACACTGAATAGGCAACAGCTAAGTCCTTTCACATAGGATACCCGTTTGATTGTGACACTGTTTGCTACGTAGTCCCCATATCCTTCAATTGCCGTGATTTCATCGTTCTCGAAACGTACTGTACCTAAAAACTTGTTGACATAGTTTATCAGCATCGACCTATCACCAGTCATGTGTCTGGAGCATCCAGAATCCAAGTACCATACATATGCTGGGATAATCTGCAAAACAGAATTAAGCACAGATTTTAGGTACCCAAATTTTCTTGGGTTCCTGATTAGTACGCAATTTCATAGAGTTTAGCACAACAAGTCTCACAAGTGAATCATTTAACAAGGCTTTAACATTCATTACAACACACGAATCATGTTTTTGGTGACCAAAATACAAATGTCTATTACATTTAGAACATTTAAATGACCATGACTGAGAAGCTGGACTCGATGACGCTTGGGCTGTTTCAGTCTTGGGTTTCCACTCTTTCAAAAGGCTTTATTTTGATTTAGGACCTGTGAAATTTAAAATCTTAATGTTAGACTCAGTTTGAAATCGATTCATATTATGTTCCAGTGATTGTCTAGCTATTTGTGCACGCTTGCAATGATTTCGCTTTTGAGTCTTTGTTAAACCACTAGTTACCTTGTATTTAACATTATCAGCGGCAGAAACCAACTGAAGTTTGGAGTTTTGGAAATTTGATTGTTGCGGGTTTTTAGTGGTTTTAGACTCTTGATTAAATGACCTACCACTCCTGTTTTGAACAGTTTTGGAGTGGTTGGTAGTTCTTTTCTTGGAAGCGTTCAAGGAACCACCACTCCTGTTCTGAGTAGACGGTGCGGGGTGGTTTCGAACCTTCTTTGCAGAGTGGACAGACTCACCCCATTCTAGGATTATTGTTTGTACCGGGTTGTCTGGTTTCCTTAGCAATCTGGCGAAAGATGGTGGTTTAGGATAAGCAGCAGTTTGGACAACCAACTTTTCTTTTCGTGAAGATGCGTTGGGATTTTTCAAGATGGTAACTGTTGGGGTCTTTGCAAAAGTAACCCGCTTTTTAATCGTCTTGGGTGTAGACATTGAAGCATTGAGCAACTCGGACTTAGTAGCTTGGGTACCAACTGACACATTTGGTTTTGAAGTGTCAATGGATGCTTGTTCAGAAAACATTCTATAAGAACCAAGCACAGAAGGATTATTTGGGACCATTCATTTTCTATCAATAATGGACACATCAGATTTAGCTTAGATTGTATTGTTACACAAGTCCATAGTTTTCAAGAAATCACATTGATCATGCAAAGTAAGATTTTCCTTTTCAAGTAGTTTCAATGAACTTTTCAAATCCTTAATTTCTAGACAGAGATCTTCTATTAAAACTAAGACTTCTCCTTCTTTAAAGTTGTAGGTGGATTCCACTTTAGGAACTACATGCATTTTCTCAATCGTTGCTAGAATTTTCTTATAAGTCTCACATTTAATCTGTAGATCTATGTTATCTCATTCTAGCTTATCAACAAATTGAGTTAAATCATTATCATCATCCTGAATTCCTAATGGCAGAGGTTCTTTCTCAGGTTGGGTTTCTACCTTAACCTCTGGAATCTTGGGTTGAGACTCTAAGAAGTGATCTAGTGATTTGGACCTAGATGATTCTAACCTACGTTCAACAATGTCAAACTTGGTCAAAAGAGAATCACTAAAGTCGTTGAGTTCTTGTGCTAGACCTTCACAATTGATGGAGTCATTCACGGATTTTGGGTTTGAGTCCCGTGATTCAGTGTTCTTTGAAATCAATTCACAAAAATTAACAACTTGATTTGCAATTTGATTCTCAAGTTTATGAACACTAGAGGACAGTTTGTTGTTTTGGGATTCAATGACAGAGATTTGGTGTTGTAAAGCCTTAATGATTATTTGAAATTTGAGTTCGTTGTTAAAATATTTGATTTTATTTTGATCAAGTTCGTCCTCCAGACTGATGATGTATCTTTCTAAAACCAAGGTTGGTTGTAACGACCCTGATTTTTCCGATCGTTTTATACTTATGAGATTAATATTTACATAAAATAAACCTTACCAACATGATAAGTAATCCAAACTGTTGAGACTTATGTTTTTGAAAAGAGTTTCACACAACGTTTGACCGTCCAATTTGACCGATGATATCACGAAATATATAACACACGATAATTATATGATTATGTAGATGTACATATCTATACATATTTAACATGATTTAAGGATGGTTTAACATTTCATTGTGAACTAACACCAATAAGTTATAAGTATACTTTGAGACCACTAACTTAAGTTTTCAAAACGATAACTATATGTAACGTTCTTTGACATATATACTTACAATCTATAATGTGTTGGTGATCTATGTCACCAATATGATTTAAGTGTAATGGGATTAATTTGTAACCAAAATAATCTTGATTATGACGGGGGTTCGGGGGCAGCGCCCCCGATAAGCGGGGTCCAAGGGGTGGCAACCCCTGGCTGGGGTCGAGCTGCCAGGTCAGCTTGGAAATTTTTTTTTTTGGGCTAACATTGCTTTATTAAAAATGTCTTAAAATTTTATTTTGGCCCGGTTTGACCCAAAAATAAAAGCCCAGTTTTGAGCCTCTTTTACAGTTATAAACCCGTCCATATTTGAATTCTCGTTCCGATTCCTCAAAATTTCTACAAGTATATCTAGGGTATATGTAACCGTATCATACCCAGCTTCTATACGTATTTACTATTGGTAGATACCAACAATAAACTTCAATGATCAGCCACTAGACATGATGTTACATGTGGGAACCAGCCATTTAACCTCATGTGTGACTTTTGTGCAAGAAAACAAACTAAATCTCCTATATATCCATTCCATAATCATGCTATGTTGCACACACACACACATACAATTTCATTTCCAATTTTCTTTCAAGTTAATTCACTCCCTAATCTCTCTTCATTTACCTACTCAAGAACCTATCAATATAGTCATCCGATTTCAAGGAGATTACTTCCAATCTTTCAATCCCACTCCACCACTCTTTTGAATCCAAGATTTTTCTTACCTTTTCCAGTAGCTTTGTCCAAGTAGCTTGAGGTAGTAACCTTATTCATAACCTTATTCGATTCATATTTATATAGCTATCTTATTTTGTGTTGTAAAATTTTAACAACAAGAACATAGTTTGAGTGATTTCAAACTTGTTCGCAAACTAAATAGATCCTTCTAATTTGATTTTTAAAAACACTTCAAGACCTGTAATATATCATATTATGACAAAATCGGATTAATCATATCTTGGCTAATTAACATAATATTTAATATATATTTACTTATGATTTGATTTTATATATTTCAGGACCACCCGTAAACAACACGAGAAGATTAATCATAAGACTTCATGATTGTACGCAACACGTCATTTGACAACACGGTACTTTATGTACGCAACACGTCACTTGACAACATGGTACCATGGGTCGAGATTAATTCTGATCAATACGAATACGATGGGGTCTTTATTTATTTTATTTAAGCAACTAATTGTGGACCACTAACATCGGACTGCTAACTACGGACTAAGAAAATATTAAAAGTATATATATATATATATATATATATATATATATATATATATATATATATATATATATATATATATATATATATATATATATATGTAACGATTACTTGAAAAGAAAATATGTTGATATATTATATATATGGTTAGGTTTGTGATATCAATCGGAGACCAAGTCGTGTTTATTACCTTCAAGGCAAAAGTGAGTATATAGTCCCACTTTTAAACTCTAAATATTTCGGGATGAGAATACATGCATTCTATGATTTACGTTATGGACACAAGTGATTAAAAATATATATTCTACGTTGAGTTGTACCACTGGCATACTTCCCTGTAACTTGGTAACTATTATTTACATGAGGTATTGTAAACGCGAATCCTGTTGATAGATCTATCGGGCCTGACAACCCCAACCGGACTGGACGACCAGTATTCAACGGTTGCACAGTACTTCGTTTCGGTGACTACACTTGGTACGGTGTAGTAAGATTTCATAATAAAGGGAATATGCGACGTTGATTAAATGTTAAGTATGGTTATCAAGTGCTCAACAACTTAGAATATTTTTATTAAAACGTTTATATATGAAATCTTGTGGTCTATATTTATAACGCTGCCGGCATTAAACCTATATCTCACCAACTTTATGTTGACGTTTTAAGCATGTTTATTCTCAGGTGATAACTAAAAGCTTCCGCTGCAACATGTTGAATTTAAGCAAGATCTTGAGTATGCATATTTGTGTCAAAAATAAAACTGCATATCGGAGGATTTGTAATGTAAAATATGTTGAAGGTCGTATTGTTATTATCACATGTAAAGTTTGTAAGTCTAAGATTATCGCTAAACGATAATCATTATTAAGTTGTTTAAACCTTGTATTTGTAATAAAAGCTATGGTTTGTATTGTAAAAACGAATGCAGTTTTTGAAGAATGTCGCATATAGAGGTCAATACCTCGCGATGAAATCATATGTTATTGTATTCGTCCTTATAGTTAAGGTCGAGTTATGACATTGGTAAATAGATTTTACGCTTTTTAGGACTATTTTGAGCATTCAAACTTTCAAAATCATTGAATAAATCGAGAGGGGGTGTTATAATATGAAACATCTTTTCTCATGTATGTAGCATTTAATTTGTCATTAATTAACGACACCTCACGTTTCATTTTTGTTGATCGATTGGCTATTCTCTCATCAATCTCACTTTCATTGGCAAAAGTGAGTCTCTCTGGCAAACCTATCTTAATGTATCTACCATCATATAAACTAGGTTCGGCTTTGGAGATCTTGGACTGTATTTGAGGATTTTCAAACCCTAACCCCTGGTGTTTTTGGTAGGAGTTTTTGGGTCGGTTCAGGAACAAAGCTTGTTTAGAAATGTGGCCATCTAAAACTACTTTTGCTTGGTCAGTTTTGTAAAGTTTCTCTTCAAATAAACTTAGTTGGGTTTTTAAGTTTAAGTTCTCTGTAACTAACTTAGAGCATTCAGAAGTCTTCTCGGCTAGGTCATTCAAAGGCTTTCTAGTTTTCCGTTCTACAGTCTCTAGAAAAAGTATCCTAGAATCATTAAGCTTCTTAAGTTCTTTTTTAGCGTTGTTCATTTTTTCCGTGAGAACTGCATTCCTCAGTTTAAAATCTGTCCTTTCTATCCGTAGGGGTTTCACACTACTTTCTAGCTTATTAAATTCGGTTATTTTATCAGCTAGTTTTTGTTGTAACTTTATGTATGTATCATTTGATACCTTGATTCCAATTTAGATTTTAACCTAGAGTTCTCGTTTTGTAGTCCTTTAAGTTTACTAGCAAATGATCTAAGGTTTTTACTCATTTTAGCAAAGCTATCTACATACATATCGGGTAGTACAGGAAACACACTTTCTTCATTAATAGGCACAAATTCAGTTTCAATGGGATGTGCAATTTGGACAAGTGGGGGTGTTGTATGGTTTACAGGGCTATCTACAAAGTCATCATTATGAGCAAGAGGTGTTTCATGGCAAGTTTGCAATACATCAGATATAAGCTCAGAAGTATTATGTACAGAGTTGTAATATACATGAGTAGTATCAGTGTATAGTTGTACCTCTTCCTCATCATCGGAAGACTGGTGATCTGTTGCTCCGGTTGATTTGGTGATGTTTGTTAGCTTGACCACATTAGCTCGATCTTGCTCTTGTTCACTGTCTGACCAATTTAACCACACATCATCCGAAGCTTTTAGAACCTTTCCTTCTTCAACATCTTGAGCCATCAACATCTTCTGTCTGTAGTGTTCAGCATCTTTCCTTTTTGGGAGTTTGCATTCACGTGCATAATGACCTGCTTTACCACAATTGAAACATACATTATCTGAAGCTTTGGTTTCAGGAACTCGGTACTGAGATCGTGAAGCCTCGGGCCTCTTATAGTAAGAAGAACTGGAGGATGTTCTGTTGTTGTTGCTTTTGCTAAAACCGCCAGATGATCTCCTCAGGTTCAGTTGTTTGCTGAACATGGCAGTAGCCTTGACAAGATCTCGATGTTCTTCATCTACATCAGAATATGTGTCTTCATCAGATGATACGACCTGTTTAGCTTTGGTGGATTTGGCACGGCTTGATTGAGCCTTTGAAGAGGTCTTGCTGACATACAGTGCGAGTGGATCATCCATTGCTGTTTCAGGGCCTTTTCTAGCATACTGGACTTTTAGGACCTCAGGTTGATGATTCATCAATCTTCCAATAACTTCATGAATGTTGTACTTCTTGGTGTTCTTCGAAGCTCGAAAGTAGTTCCCATATGGTGTCCAGTCTTCGTTTAGCTTTTTCAGGAACTTCATGTTCAATTCCTGATTAGTCTTTAGCAACCCCACCTTTCTTAGTTCGTTGATAACTCCACAGAACCGCTTGTAGCAATCTTTCAATATCTCATCAGGTAACTGAGCATAGTCCTCATACAGGGCAAGAGCAATGTCGATTTTGGTTTGTTCAGATTGACTGTATCCCTCTTGCTGACGAGTGATCTCATCAAGTAGCTCCTTACCTGATTTCAAAGAACTGATTGTTTTGTACATGTCTTGAGGAAGTGCTTGCATGATGATGCTCCTCGAGTCTATATCAGCTTGTGCCCTCTTGGCTCTGTCACCTTCTAGATCATAAGGTTTTAGGACTGCTCCAGTTTCAGGGTGGAGATACACCTTTGGGCCGTTGTTGAATGAGTCCCATAGATCCTTAGATTGGTCTCCTTTGCCATTGATAAAGTTGTCGAATCTCCCTTTCCATTCGTTGAATTCACCCTCGAACAACATGGGTGGACGAGTATCCGATCCCACGGTCAATGCATCACGATTTGCCATTTTAGCTGTAAGTGGATTAGTACAAACAAATATATATGGATAGGTATATATGAACAGGTGTTCAACAAAGCATTGTTTCGGATGTATTACTGAAGGAACACTCTTAATTATCACTAAACGTCAAATAATAAAAAAGAATTATCACTTTTCTCCCCCTCAAAATATGATTCTCTTGAGTCAAGTTTTGAAAATGAAGTTTCGTTAGTTTCCGTTAACTCTCCGTTAAGTATCTGTTAAGTGCACGTGTTTGAATTTCCCTCCAAAAATTTTCGTCAAAAATTTGTGTCGTCAACTTTTGAGAAATGAACGTAAGAGTGTTCGGGAGGTTGAGAAAATTTTTTTGAAAATTTCAAAAAATTTTCGTCAATTTTCGTTCAAAAATGCGTGTTTTTGGATGATTTATCGCTCCGAAAAACTTTCTTTCGTGAAAATTTAAAACTCGCGTAAAAACGTTCTTTTTAGTCCGTAGAAAAAAATAAATTTTACTCACGTTTTCCCGCCTTTTTACTCGCGTAAAAACGTTTTTTTTTTTTTTTTTTTTTTGAAATGATCAAAGTTTTTCGGGCAGCAGGTTTTCGTGCAGGAGGTTTTTAAAAAACAAGTTTTCGAACAACAACAGTATGATTTCGTACAATAAGTTTTCGAGCACTGTTGCTGTAAAGTTTTAGAGCAAAGTTTTCGTGCACTTTTTAACAAAGTTTTCGAAACCCAAAATAAGGTAAAGTAATGTTGAAAACACTTTTCGAGCACGCGGTCAAAGATTGTATTAAAATATTGAAGCCTTTGTCATATTTCAATAATCATGGACCCTTTTAATTATTAAATAATTAAAATCCTTTTCTTTCTGTTAACCACTCATGTTAGTGCCAACTTTCAATTAAGTGCATATGCCTTTCGGCTAAATTTTATAATTGAAAATTACCCACTACTTACCCACTCCTAATACTTTATTCGAAAGCCAAAAATCAAGGAAGATCCCGTGATTTATTAATCGAATGCGTGCGTGACTAGTGGAGTTCTATTTTAAAAAAATAAGGAAATAATCAAGTTGAGCCGTGAATCATCATCTCTTTTTCCTTTTTGACTATAATTATTATCAATTGGTTATTTGCTTGTAATCTATCGGCCAACAGACAAAAGAAAAGAAAATGTCCCTATCTTCTTTTTAATTATCATTTCCATGATCTATGATCATAAGCATGTTGTAGGCCATAAATTCCAATAAGTTCCACTAGCAACTTGATAAAGTGCAAGTTGATAAAGTCTCCAATCAATTATGTGATACAACTTGTCATGTGGGTCAAGAAGCAAAACCATATAATTAAAATATTGGGAACCAAAATAACAGCAATTTCGATGGGATTGTTGGTTTGTGGTTTCACGAAGTAAAACAGAAATGAAACAGGAATGATGCAGCTGTACATGGAAGAAACTGCTCGATCAGTGGAAGAAACTGCATCAGGTTCTCCGTAGTACCATCATCAAATCGTTTATACAAAGATAGAAGTAGTAAATAATTATGGCAGTAACAAGTTGCAGGTTGTCGTGGTGTGGTTGTTTAGTGGTGATGGTTTGGTCCTCGTTTAACAACACTCATATAGCAGCAACAACAATTTAGTGTAGTATTTGAGTGGGTTTGTGGTGTTGTGTTGATTCTCAACGAAACAGGAACAATAACAAGTAGCATGTGGTGGTTCATCTAACAATAGCGATAAGATGAGGTTGATTATCGAAGGTAGTTTGATTGGTGGTGATTTCGTGGAGAAGGAGATGGTGATCGATTAAAGTGGGTTTGAGGTGGTGAATGTGGATGTCGACATGGTGAGGGTGAAGATGGTTAAATTGATCCTTTTAGTGTTCTAAGGTTTGTTTGTTCACAAATTTAACCAATCTAACAAGTTTAAATATATATATATATATATATATATATATATATATATATATATATATATATATATATATATATATATATATATATATATATATATATATATATATATATATATATGAAGTTTTTAAATTTCACAGTGAGTTTTAACTTGTATATGTATGAGATGAACACAAGATTGAGATGTTTTAACAAGTTCAAGTTTGAAACCACATGTACATGAGGTTTAAACAGACTGGTTCAAATTGAGTATAATTTCTACTGTTTTTTTTAAAGCATATATATGTTATGAAATATGTAACAAAAACACTGAGTATATGTATATGTATTCAGTTTGAGTTCAAGATCAAGTGGTTTTTAAGATAATTATGTTATGATATGCATACAAAAACCAACTAGAACAAGTTGAGTTGAGTTATGCAAGTTACCTAAACCGAAGTAGAACACAAACACGTCTATGAACACGATGGAAAGCTTCGAGCCTTGGATCTTCTAAACACGATGTCTAGTCAAGCTCTGATACCAATTGTTATTCCCCTTTGGAAGGATGATCCGATCGGTTCTTGTAGTGTTTATGGGTTTAGGAAGACTAGAAAGAATATAGAGAGAATAAGAGTGTGTGGAATGATACTTGCAATATTATGATAACTCAACCTGTACAACAAAGAGTGAGGAGGTGGCTTTATATAGAGCAACCTCCTAAATGTTACATGAGATGGTTATAAGTAAAACTTAGCTTAATACAATAAGACACATGTAAAATACAGTAAAACCTAACGCCACTAAATACGACAATAAAGATGGCCAACACTAACTGTTTATTATGTTCATCATTTGTATTCTCATTTTGTTTAGTTTCAGAAGGAGTAGTTGTGATGCCCCGTACAAAACCATCGTGTACGAATCATCAACAACATGATCATTACAAGGTCAAACACTATATGCTATTTCAAAATACGTTTGTATTCATGATAAAAGGTGATGTCATAACTAACGTCGAATGTTTTACAACCAAAGTATGCTTCTATGAACAGAAGCAAATATAATAGTGCGTGACCCTTAGGTCGTTACAA
Organism: Rutidosis leptorrhynchoides; assembly: GCF_046630445.1. NCBI lineage: Eukaryota > Viridiplantae > Streptophyta > Magnoliopsida > Asterales > Asteraceae > Rutidosis > Rutidosis leptorrhynchoides. The sequence goes on along the minus strand of NC_092339.1, from coordinate 78,118,041 downwards.
ATCATAGTTTCAAAAGTATAATGTTTATGAATGCAAGATAAACGTTTATGCAGTGACATCTCTAAAGCAGCGGGTGTCTACAGCAAGACTAGTACACAGTGGAAGCAGCTAACCTTAACAACCTGAGAAAAACATGCTTAAAAATGTTAACACAAAGGTTGGTGAGCTATAGTTTAAGTATAACAGTATGTAAGGTAGGCCACGAGATTTCAGTGCTACAAAGAGCGTTTCAAAACAGTATGATAAAGTATATGTTTAACCGTGGGCACTTGGTAACTAACTTAACGTTTATAACCCCCTGAAAGTACACTTGGCGAGTGCGTATGTTTACAAAGTATTAAACACTCGTTAAATGCTAGCGCGAATAGCCCGAGTGGGGATGTCAAACCCTATGGATCCATATCTAAGATTCGCGTTCACCGGTTCAAAAACCAATGACTAAACGTTACCGAGCTAAAGGGAATGTTTATGCCGTTGTATAACCCACACATATATAAAGTTTAAGTACTCGTGCCTAGTATATAAAACGTAAAATGCGCATATATTCTCAGTTCCCAAAATAGTTAAAGTAAAAAGGGATGCTATAACTCACAGTGGTAAAGTAGTGGTAAAGTCGAGTCGGGAAGTAAGCAAGTACGTAGGTCCGGAAAGTCCTCAACCTAAGTCAAATAGTACTAAGTCAGTAAATCATCCCAATAGGTTTAAATGTATGTAAATTAGGTCTTAAGGGTCATCATCAATCATCATTAAACAAAAAGTATAAAGTAAGTTTCATTCATGAAAAGAGTTTAAAAAAAAGGCTGATTTCGGTTAGTCACCACGGCCTCTATACCTACTGAAATAAGGTGAGACCAGTGGCCATAGCTCCGTATATGAGTCCTTTAGTTTTGGTAAAAATTCCAGAAGCAAACTCATCTTCGATTGACCGTGGCGACGGTTTAAGTGCGAGTATGTCAGAATTTTCAGCACAACGTTAAAAGACATAGTGACACTCGGAGGGCCATAAATCCTAAACCGTAAATCGGATTAAGACGAGTCCTAAATGAAAAGTAATCTACTCGAACAGAGCTAACAGAAAATAATCTTTACAGTAGCCCAGGTCGTACTGATCAGACCCAGAAACAGTAAACAGTAGGTTTCTGGTGGGTTCTTGGTGCTCGATGCTTATCACGGTTCTCATCCTTGATGCATATAGCTTCAAGTGTACAACTCGTTGATGTGTTTGCATCATCTTAACCAAGGTTTGACCATCATAACACTTGTGTAAGTCTAAGACATGTAGCACAACTCAATTAAGTATTGTATGTAGTTTGATGAACCAAGGTTACATCAAAGTCTTAGATTTAACACATACATGAAATATAAAAGTAATATTGAACTACAAACTAGAAAGTAAACTAACTAATCAAGATCTTAAGATGTAGAACATAGTTCTTAGTTAGATCTTGAAGATCCAAGACCCAAAGGTCTAGATCTAAAGTTATTAAGTTAAATCTAACACAAGTGTATGAAGTTATAACTAAAAAGTTATACTTCCATGTTCTTGAACTTTTAAAGTTAACTTTTGTTCAAGAAAAATGAGATCAAACTTAACTAGTAACACTTGACCAACAACAACATGAATCATGAATTTAAAAAGTGCAAGAATGAAGTAATAAACTAAGTAAACAAGTAACTAGTTCATTGTTGTTCATACTTTAAAGATTCAAGCCAAAGTCTTGATCTTTAAGAAAGTAAACTTTAAGTTTTCAAACATGAATTACAAGTATGATTTTACAACATGAACTTTCAATCTTTTAACAAGTATTATGGAAGAATTAAAACATAAACTTGATTCTCCTTAGTTCTTGTATGTTCTTGAATAACAAGATGGTATGAAGAATAAACTAACAAGTTTGATTCTTAACAACAATGAACAACTACAAGTAAATAAACAACAACAAAGAACAAATGATGATGATGATTATGTATGTATATGTATACGGTTTTGAGACAAGAAAAAGGAAGAAGAGAAGTTCTTGTTACTTACAATATTAGAGAGAAAAAGAGAGAAAGAAATGAGAGAAAATGAAAGTAAGTAAGTGTGTGTGTAAAGTGATATGAATACAAGTAAGTAAGTAATGTAAAAAAAAAAAGATTTTTGAACTCCCCATGCTCAAGTGAGCCGACGGTTTGAAGGGGGATCAAGAGGAAGAGAATGGTCCACTAGTTCTTGCATGGTTATGGCTTAAAAGGTGGTTAATAAAGGGTGTATGCATGGGAACATGGTGCAAGTAAATGGTAACTAGATTCTCCTTTAACTTAATCAATCTAGTTAAACTTAAATGGACTACTTACAACAATGGGCTCCTAAACTAATCCATTAAGATAAGTAGGGTGGGCTTATAAGCCCAATAACACAAGTCCATGTCTAAATAAATAATAATCCAAGTAAAAGTTCATTAACACTAATGAAGGCCCAAGTAATCAACTAATAACCTTAGTTAATTAAAATGATTAATAAAAATCAATCATGAATGTAAATAATATTTGAAAATATTATTCGTGTTATGTAAGCGTGTCACAAAGACGTTTCGGGGCATTTAAAAGTCAAGTATGGTAACATGTAAATGTATATAAACAATACATTCATTAAATCACAAGTATTAATAATAATCATTATTAATTAAACGTTGGAAAATCCAGGGTCGTTACATTACCCACGTGTTAAAGAAAATCTCATCCCGAAATTTTAAGCTGAGGTAGATGGAGGAGTCGGGAAAAGGTGAGGATACTTCTGCATCATTTGATCCTCTCACTCCCAGGTAAACTCAGGTCCTCGTTTGGCATTCCATCGTACTCGGACGATCAGAATCTTGTTGCGTTTCAAAGTTTTGACCTCACGATCCATAATTTCAACAGGTTCTTCCACAAAGTGGAGTTTATCATCAATTGTAAGTTCCTCCAATGGTATGATGAGTTTGGGTGCAGCAAGACACTTCTTCAAGTTTGACACGTGGAAAGTAGGATGAACCGAGCTCAATTGTGTTGGAAGATCCAAACGGTAAGCAACGGGCCCAACACGTTCTAAGATTTCAAAAGGACCAATGTATCGCGGGTTTAACTTTCCACGTTTTCTAAAACGGATCACACCTTTCCAAGGTGCAACCTTCAACATTACACGGTTGCCCACGTTGAATTCAAAGTCTTTACGTTTAAGATCGGCATAACTCTTTTGACGGTCATGGGCCGTCTTAAGTCTAGCTTGAATCTGAGCAATCTTCTCCGTTGTTTCATGGACTACCTCGGGTCCGGTGATTTGCTTTTCACCTACTTCGGCCCAACAAATAGGAGATCAGCACTTGTGGCCATACAACACTTCAAAAGGTGCGGCATTAATACTCGAGTGATAACTGTTGTTGTAAGAAAATTCGGCGAGTGGCAAATGCCTTTCCCAGGCCTTTTCGAAATCAATAACACATGAACACAACATGTCTTCCAAGGTCTGAATCGTTCGTTCACTTTGCCCGTCGGTCTGTGGGTGATAAGCAGTACTCATGTCAAGACGGGTTCCCATGGCTTCTTGTAAAGAACGCCAAAATCTGGAAGCAAAACGGGGATCGGGATCTGAGATGATCGATAAAGGTACACCATGATGAGATACAACCTCTTTGATGTATAGTTGAGCGAGTCTCTCCATCGTATCCGTTTCCTTCATAGCCAAGAAGTGTGCAGATTTGGTAAGATGGTCAACGATAACCCAGATGGTATCGTATCCGCCCACCGTCTTTGGTAGCTTGGTGATGAAATCCATCGTTATCCTTTCCCACTTCCATTGCGGGATTTTCGGTTGCTGAAGTAACCCAGAAGCTCTTTGATGTTCGGCCTTAACTTTTGAACAAGTCAAACACTTACCAACATAAGTTGCAACGTCTTTCTTAAGATTCGACCACCAGTACTGTTCCTTAAGATCGTGGTACATTTTGCCCGCTCTGGGATGAATCGAATATCTCGACTTGTGGGCTTCATCAAGTATAAGGTTCCGTAGATCTCCATAAAGAGGTACCCAAATTCTTCCAGCATAACATCGGAGTCCAGTCTCCCTAACCTCGAATCGAGAGACAAGTATGTTCAAATGTTCGTGAGATATATTGTCCTCCTTGAGAGCCTCATCTTGGGCTACTCGAATCTGGCTGTTGAGTTTCGAATGGATGGTGATGTTCAGAGCCCTAACACGAAGAGGTGCCATCCTCTCCTTTCGGATTAAAGTGTCAGCTACAACATTGGCCTTGCCAGGATGATAGCGAAGTTCACAATCATAGTCGTTCAGCATCTCGATCCATCGACACTATCTCATATTCAGTTGCTTCTGATCGAAGATGTGTTGGAGACTTTTGTGGTCGGTGAAGATAGTGCTCTTAGTTCCATAAAGATAGTGTCTCCACAATTTGAGCGCAAATATAACGGCTCCAAGTTCGAGATCGTGAGTAGTGTAGTTCCGCTATCTTCAGTTGACGGGAAGCATAGGCAATAACTTTTGATCTTTGCATTAGTACACAACCAAAACCACTTTTCGATGCGTCACAATAAACGACGAAATCGTCACTGCCTTCAGGAAGTGATAAGATAGGTGCGGTGGTCAACTTCTTCTTCAAGGTTTGAAATGCTGATTCGTGTGCGGGTTCCCAAATGAACTTCTTCCCTTTGTGAGTCAGCGCGGTCAAAGGACGAGCAATCAGAGAAAATCCTTCAATAAACCTTTGGTAGTAACCGGCGAGACCTAGAAATTGGCGAATGTGTGTCGGAGTAGTGGGGGTCTCCCACTTGCTGATAGCTTCAATCTTGGCGGGATCAACCTTGATACCCTGGTCACTCACAACATGTCCCAGAAATTGGACCTCCTTCAACCAAAATTCACACTTGGAGAATTTGGTGTAAAGTTGCTCTTGCCTCAAGAGTTCAAGTACTAGCTGGAGGTGTTGCTCATGCTCTTCTTCGCTCTTAGAGTAGATGAGGATATCATCTATGAATACGATAACGAACTTATCCAAGTACGGCTTGCAGACACGATTCATGAGGTCCATGAACACGGCAGGTGCATTGGTTAATCCGAATGGCATCACGAGAAACTCATATTGACCATAACGAGTTCTGAACGTAGTCTTCATCACATCACTTTCCTTCACCCTCAACTGGTGATAACCGGATCGCAAATCGATCTTAGAGTAAATGCTCGATCCTTGTAGTTGATCAAAAAGATCGTCAATGCGGGGAAGAGGATACCGATTCTTGATTGTCAATTTGTTGAGTTCACAGTAGTCGATAAACATATGGAAGGATCCATCCTTCTTCTTCACAAACAAAACAGGTGCGCCCCAAGGCGAAAAACTTGTTTGGATGAATCCACGGTTTAGCAGTTCTTGTAATTAGCTCTGTAATTCTTGCATCTCGGAAGGTGCGAGTCGATAAGGTGCGCGAGCTACAGGTGCAGCTCCTGGTACTAAATCGATCTGAAACTCTACTGCTCTCGGTGGCGGTAATCCAGGCAATTCTTCAGGGAAGACATCAGAAAATTCGTTCACAATTCGAACGTCGTTCACACTCTTCACCTCGGTTTCTACCGTTTTTACATGTGCTAGCACTGCAAGACGTCCTTTCTTCATGATCTTTTGCACTTTCACGCAACTAATGAGGTTCAACTTCGAGGTACATCTCTCTCCGTATATGTTAAGTGGCTCACCATCTCCTTGTGGTATACGAAGAGTTTTATCTCCACAAATAATATCGGCTCTTATCTTGGTCAACCAATCCATACCGACAATAACGTCAAAACTTCCCAATTTGATAGGTATTAAGTCAATTTCGAAATCTGCACCAGCTATGTTGATGATAGCTCCTCGACTAATATGGTCAACTTTCTCAAGTTTTCCATTGGCTACCTCTACAAGCATACTTTCCTTTAAAGGGACTAACGACCAATTAATCTTATCGCAAAAGTGTCTACATACATAACTCCTATCGGCACCAGTATCAAATAGGACAGAAGCTAATAAATTGTTGATAGTGAATATACCTGTCACCAAGTCGGGATTCTCGCGTGCATCCCTTGCATTAACATTGAAAGCTCTACCACGCGGTGGTCTGCCGTCTTTTCTTTTGTTGGGACACGCATTTCTGAAATGGCCCGTTTGTCCGCATTCGTAGCACTTTTTCGGTCCATTGGGGTTCGCCATCACATTCATGGTGGTGACCTTGCAGTCCTTACCGATATGCCCAGTCCGTTGGCACTTTTCACAAACAACGTTACAATACCCAGTATGGTGCTTGTAGCACTTCTTGCATTGTGGTAGGGTACCCTTGTAGTTGGGGTTTGAGTTGGTGTTCGGATTGGGGTTTCCACCGTTGTTGTTTCCTCTGAAACCGTCATGTCGTTTCGCCGGGTTTTGATCATAGGTCCTTCCCCTGTTGTTATCCCATTTGCACTTCTCATTACTACCCGCTTCAGACTTAGCCTTCTCCGGTTCATCGATGATAATTTGATTCATTAAAGTATACGCTATACGCATCGCTTCTGGGACATTGGGTGGCTTGGACGAGGTGACGTTTCCCTTAATGGACTTAAGAAGTCCCCACAAGTATCTCTCCATACGCTTGAATTCTGGGGTGACCATGGTAGGACACATCAGGGCTAGTTCTAAATACCTACGATTGTAACCATCGAGGTCGTTTCCCACAACCTTCAACTGCATAAACTCAATCTCCATCTTCTTGATCTCGGTCCTAGGGCAATATTCCTCAATCAGGGCCCCTTTGAATTCCTCCCATGGAGTAGCAAACACCTCATCAATACCTTTTTCTTGAGCCAATGTGTTCCACAACGTTAGTGCGCCGTCAGACAGAGTGCATGAAGCAAACTTGGTTTTATTTGCCTCTGAACAGTTACTAACTCGAAACACAGATTCTAATTTCTCGAACCATCTAGTGAGGCTAACCGGCCCCTCTGTTCCACTGAAGTTGTGGGATTTGCAGCTTTGGAACTCTTTGTACGTGCACCCATTACGAATGGGCTGGATAATCGGTGGCGGTGGCGGTGGAGCTTGGAGGTTCCTTTCTGCTAAAGCTGCGGTGACTCGCTCATTGATCATCTCCTCGATTTGGGCTGCGGTAGGTGTTGATCGTCCGTTGGCCATGGTGTTCTAAACAAAAATTTTGACTCAAGTCAAAATTCAGTATTCATATAGTAATAATACAGTATATGGTAACCAACATGGAATCAACATATCACATGTTTATTAAGTAATACAACTAGGTACAAATACCACAGAATCATACAGTAACGTAAGTAGGACACTGTACAAGAATTAAATAACGCAAAGTTCCATTCATTAATAATAAGTTGCATACATTCGCATAGTTTCGTACAATACATAAGTGAAACATAAAACTACAACTAGATTACATAATGAAATCTACTACAAAAGCCCTACGGTGAAGGAGGGTGTAGGATGTCCAATACATGGGACATCTGGTCCTCGAGCTCAGTTACCCGAGCACAGAGGATCTCCACCTCCCTCATCAGTCCCTCGACAGAGGGGGATGGTGGGGTAGGCGGTGTAGTCGGCACGGGTGGTACTGGTGGAGCTGGCGGTGCAGACGGTCCGGCTCAAGAAGTAGAGGCTGCAAAGCGGTAAGGCTTACGGATGAAGGGATCAACAGGATACGGCACAAGCCACTTACGGGCGGTTACCCTACGATGCCGACCATATGCGTCAGTGAATGCTCGACCTCCGTTAATCCCTGGAATGATGGTACCATCGAAACGGTACCGCTTCTTCGGCGGGGTGGAGGGTGGCTGAACAGGTGCATCATCGGGGTCCTCCTCGTCGGATTCATCGTCACTAGAGTCATTTGTGGATGAGTCGTCGGATGACGGGTCATCTGAATCATGTGGAGGTAGTTGCATAGGTGGCTGTACTGGCTCTCCTCGGGCGGCCATCATCTGTTGGTATCTGAATGGCGGGATCTGCACCAAACGTCCATCAGGAGCGCGTCGGCACCAATGACGATACTGATTACGGAATGGACCTTCTCCAAATTCTACGGGAATCACAACACCACTGGGATGGTGCTGTGGCTCCTGAGGTACTGGGGCTAGTGGAGCTGGAATCTCCGGGAGGTCCTGGGCTCCGTCCGCAGTACCCACTGGGGAAGGCGCATGACTACTAGCTCCGGAGGACGAAGCGCCTGGGTCACTAGAGTGTGTCACCGATGGGATCGGGGGAGCGGAAACAGTGGCAGGTGAAGTGGCTGAAGTGTCTGAATCGCTGCCCAAAATGATAGCAGGTGGAATATCCGACATCTGAACAAGGAAAAATAAACTTTCCATGTCAGTAAGTCATAAAGCAAGCACGTATTAGGCCAAGTAACTACAACAGTCTAGATCATGTGTAACAGTAAGTAGCATGGCAATAACGACAGGTATCATGCAATCGAATGTAGATAATAGCATGCAGTAGTGAAAACAAGTGGCACACGGCATATAGCAGTAAAAATAAGCAGCAGCATGCAGTAGGTTCAGCGGAAACAAGTAAACTAGCAAGTTGTAGATTAGTCCTATTAGTGAATCCTACTCGGTTCGGTCCAGACTCACTAATGCAACCTAATTCCCTACAACCAATGCTCTGATACCAAATGTGATGCCCCGTACAAAACGATCGTGTACGAATAATCAACAACAGGATCATTACAAGGTCAAACACTATATGCTATTTCAAAATACGTTTGCATTCATGATAAAAGGTGACGTCATAACTAACGTCGAATGTTTTACAACCAAAGTATGCTTCTATGAACAGAAGCAAATATAATAGTGCGTGACCCTTAGGTCGTTACAAATCATAGTTTCAAAAGTATAATGTTTATGAATGCAAGATAAACGTTCATGCAGTGACATCTCTAAAGCAGCTGGTGTCTACAGCAAGACTAGTACACAACGGAAGCAGCTAACCTTAAGCACCTGAGAAAAACATGCTTAAAAATGTAAACACAAAGGTTGGTGAGCTATAGTTTAAGTATAACAGTATGTAAGGTAGGCCACGAGATTTCAGTGCTACAAGGAGCGTTTCAAAATAGTATGATAAAGTATATGTTTAACCGTGGGCACTTGGTAACTAACTTAACGTTTATAACCCCCTGAAAGTACAATTGGCGAGTGCGTATGTTTACGAAGTATTAGACACTCGTTAAATGCTAGCGCGACTAGCCCGAGTGGGGATGTCAAACCCTATGGATCCATATCTAAGATTCGCGTTCACCGGTTCAAAAACCAATGACTAAACGTTACCGAGCTAAAGGGAATGTTTATGCTGTTGTATATCCCACACATATATAAAGTTTAAGTACTCATGCCTAGTATGTAAAACGTAAAATGCGCATGTATTCTCAGTTCCCAAAATAGTTAAAGTAAAAAGGGATGCTATAACTCACAGTGGTAAAGTAGTGGTAAAGTCGAGTCGGGAAGTAAGCAAGTACGTAGGTCCGGAAAGTCCTCAAACTAAGTCAAATAGTACTAAGTTAGTAAATCGTCCCACTAGGTTTAAATGTATGTAAATTAGGTCTTAAGGGTCATCATCAATCATCATTAAACAAAAAGTATAAAGTAAGTTTCGTTCATGAAAAGAGTTTAAAACAAAGGCTGACTTCGGTAAGTCACCAGGGCCTCTATACCTACTGAAATAAGGTGAGACCAGTGGCCATGGCTCCGTATATGAGTCCTTCAGTTGTGGTAAAAATTTCAGAAGCAAACTCGTCTTCGATTGACCGTGGTGACGGTTTAAGTGCGAGTAGGTCAGAATTTTCAGCACAACGTTAAAAGACATAGTGACACTCGGAGGGCCATAAATCCTAAACCGTAACTCGGATTAAGACGAGTCCTAAATGAAATGTTATCTACTCGAACAGAGCTAACTGAAAATCATCTTTACAGTAGCCCAGGTCATACTGATCAGACCCAGAAACAGTAAACTGTAGGTTTCTGGTGGGTTCTTGGTGCTCGATGCTTATCACGGTTCTCATTAGGGATGGAAATGGATCGGATATGGATCGGATGATGCTATATCCACATCCATATCCATTTAGTTTTTGTTCATCCATATCCATATCCAAATCCATTTAATTTCAGTTCATCCATCCATATCCATATCTGATGGATTAAGCGGGTTAATGGATATCCGTTGGATATCACATGAAATGTTAATTCAACGACGATTTTATCAATTTAATATAGATTATAACAAATATAAAAATTTAATCTATATGTTTTTGATTTGTTACACATATTTTGATTGTAATTTATCGTCGATTGTGAATTTAATTGAGCAAAATACGTTATAATATAAGTAAATATACGTTTAAACTAATCTAAATATGTAACTTTGAATATTTTTAGCAACAATTTAATAATTGTGACTATTACAACCCTTATTATCGTTAGGAATTTAAGAATTTGTAGGTTTTATGTATATGTATATCGATATGTAGATGTATTTGCATATATTTTAGTACGTATATATGTATATATAGATGTATTTCGGGTGATAATGGATATATCCGTGGATGATAAATTGTCATCCATATCCGATCCACGAAATATCTAGAACATCCATATCCATATCCATATCCATTAATCGTCCATTTACATCATCTGTATCCATTTTAAATGGATCGGATCGAGTGGATATCCATGGATAGAACATCCATTGCCATCCATAGTTCTCATCCTTGATGCATATAGCTTCAAGTGTACAACTCGTTGATGTGTTTGCATCATCTTAACCAAGGTTTGACCATCATAACACTTGTGTAAGTCTAAGACATGTAGCACAACTCAATTAAGTGTTGTATGTAGTTTGATGAACCAAGGTTACATCAAAGTCTTAGATTTAACACATACATGAAATATAAAAGTAATATTGAACTACAAACTTGAAAGTAAACTAACTAATCAAGATCTTAAGATGTAGAACATAGTTCTTAGTTAGATCTTGAAGATTCAAGACCCAAAGGTCTAGATCTAAAGTTATTAAGTTAAATCTAACACAAGTGTATGAAGTTATAGCTAAAAAGTTATACTTCCATGTTCTTGAACTTTTAAAGTTAACTTTTGTTCAAGAAAAATGAGATCAAAGTTAACTAGTAACACTGGACCAACAACAACATGAATCATGAATTTAAAAGGTGCAAGAATGAAGTAATAAACTAAGTAAACAAGTAACTAGTTCATTGTTGTTCATACTTTAAAGATTCAAGCCAAAGTCTTGATCTTTAAGAAAGTAAACTTTAAGTTTACAAACATGAATTACAAGTATGATTTTACAACATGAACTTTCAATCTTTTAACAAGTATTATGGAAGAATCAAAACATAAACTTGATTCTCCTTAGTTCTTGTATGTTCTTGAATAACAAGATGGTATGAAGAATAAACTAACAAGTTTGATTCTTAACAACAATGAACAACTACAAGTAAATAAACAACAACAAAGAACAAATGATGATGATGATTATGTATGTATATGTATACGGTTTTGAGACAAGAAAAAGGAAGAAGAGAAGTTCTTGTTACTTACAATATTAGAGAGAAAAAGAGAGAAAGAAATGAGAGAAAATGAAAGTAAGTAAGTGTGTGTGTAAAGTGATATGAATACAAGTAAGTAAGTAATGTAAAAAAAAGATTTTTGAACTCCCCATGCTCAAGTGAGCCGACGGTTTGAAGGGGGATCAAGAGGAAGAGAATGGTCCACTAGTTCTTGCATGGTTATGGCTTAAAAGGTGGTTAATAAAGGGCGTATGCATGGGAACATGGTGCAAGTAAATGGTAACTAGATTCTCCTTTAACTTAATCAATCTAGTTAAACTTAAATGGACTACTTACAACAATGGGCTCCTAAACTAATCCATTAAGATAAGTAGGGTGGGCTTATAAGCCCAATAACACAAGTCCATGTCTAAATAAATAATAATCCAAGTAAAAGTTCATTAACACTAATGAAGGCCCAAGTAATCAATTAATAACCTTAGTTAATTAAAATGATTAATAAAAATCAATCATGAATGTAAATAATATTTGAAAATATTATTCGTGTAATGTACGCGTGTCACAAAGACGTTTCGGGGCATTTAAAAGTCAAGTATGGTAACATGTAAATGTATATAAACAATACATTCATTAAATCACAAGTATTAATAATAATCATTATTAATTAAACGTTGGAAAATCCAGGGTCGTTACAGTAGTCGATGTTTCTTCACTTTTGTGAGAGTCGTGACGAGAAAAAGAATACTCCTTTTGTCAAAGTTGGAGTTAGTGAGTTCTTTTTGCGTATCTGAAAGTTGTTGCTTATCTCTTATGTTTTTTTTTTATGGATCTATGAACCTACATCAACAATCATGTGTAACAAGTATTACTATATTCACGTAATATAAAGAACTATTTGTTTCATATATTCCTTAGTTTATATTTTGTATGCATAATACACAGTTTTTGTTGCAAATCGCATACAAGAAATTTGCTGACTTCAGCCAAAGCCTCCATATCACTCCGGTTAGAAAACATGCAGAAACATATCTCACTTTCAAGTGCCATACACAAACCGTAAACATATTCGTGCAATGCACGGGCATTCCAACTAGTATATATATATAATTAAGAGAGACGTAGATTTTAGGAGAGAATGGGGAAAGTAAATACTTTTTATTTAATTTTTTTAAATTTCACAAAATTAAAATTTTGTGAAAATATGAACATTTAAAAAACACACTTAATAAAAAATGTTATTATTTTAACCAGAAAATGCTTGAAGAATAACTTCTATCAAAATGGATATTAATCCTGATGACGTCAAGTATAATATTTATCGTGATAAATTTTATTGATCAAGTATATTCTGGTCAAAATAATAACTTTCATTAGTGTGTATTTTTTCTTTAAAAAAGTTTATATTTTCACCTGATCTTGACCTCTATAACTAACTCTGAATTTTTTTTTCTTATCTCTTAAAATTCATTTCCCTCACGATTATCCATATATAAAGCTTGTAGATTGAATCACTGACAAATTTAAGATAGAATCACAAAAGGGTTTTGAATTAATTTTTCAAAACTAATTATATTTGAATAATAATTAGTTTATAGAAAAAAGGGAAATAGCATGAAAAGATAACCTAAGTTACCCAATTTGACAATTAAGATAACCACCAATTTGCACAAGCCCGAAAAAGATTACAATTTAATTTTTTCTCGCAAAAAGGATTGCGTGTTCAAATTTTTTAAAATTGAGGTAATTTCCAATGAACACAAAATCTAAAATTACGAATTACTTCAAATTGAAACTTGGAACAGATTACTAATACTTCGATTATCATTTTTTGTGAAGCAACTTGATCCAACATGAAAAACAACGAATCTAGATGAACAAGTCGTTTAGACAAGTCGACTTGTTCATCCCGATTCGTTTTTTTCATGATGTTTTGGATCAAGTTGCTTCACAAAAAATGATAATCAGAGCAATATTAATCTATTCCAAGTCTCAGGTTCGATTTGAGGTACTGTCAACCCAGGTCCAATTCTCACTCCAAGCGGTAGTATTTCAACTTTTGATGGTACTGCCAACATCAACGCGATTTGAGAAGGTCTTGGGGTTCCCAACCTTCAATGGTACTGCCAACGTCGTCGCGAATTGGCTTTCCTCATTACGTTTGTGGATGTCTTATGAAAAAAATCTAACGAACTTTAAAACAAAACAACAAAATAAAGAACCGAGATCAAAGATGTGAATGAGATAAATATAGATCACCAAAGGTTAGTAGAAAACCTAAGTAGAAATTAATTGCTCCCTCTGACCCATCTTAATATTCCGGTCTTCTTTTTTGGGCTGTCCTAATTTTAATAATCCACTTCCATAAATTAGATAAGAATTATAAGGTAGATTTCCTTTATGTCCTTAACTTCCTTTATGTCCTTAACTTTTGCATATAAGATAAAAATATTAGTAAAAAGTAAGTTGATAATGCTAAAAACGAATATATATTTCATAGCATTATTCCTCAAGAAAGACAATCTTTTAGTTGCAATTGTCCTGTTTACAAGTGATATTCGTTTAAATAATAAAAGGTGAAGACAAAAGACAGATTCGACGAATTGAAGACGCAAACGACCAAAAAGCTCAAAAGTACAAAAGACAATCAAAGAGGTTCCAATTATTGATAAGAAACGTCTCAAAATTACAAGAGTACAAGATTTAAAATGCAAAGTACAAGATATTAAATTGTACGCAAGGACGTTCAAAAATCCGGAACCGGGACCAGAGTCAACTCTCAACGCTCGACGCAACGGACTAAAAATTTGAAGTCAACTATGCACATGAATATAATATAATATAATATATAATTAATTCTTAAAATTAATATATATATTATATTATATTTAAAAACCGTCGGCATAAAAAAACAAAGACTTTTGAGTCTCCCCAGCTGGCCATGCGATCGCATGGCCTGGAGGAAGAAACTCCATGCGATCGCATGGTGCACAGTTCCAGCCCACATGCCTATAAAAATCGAGCTTTGGTGTAACACAAAACACATCTTTTTCTTCTCCTCATTCAACGTATAATATTTATATTTATATAATTTTAATTTTAATTTCTAATAATAAGGGTATGTTAGCGAATGTTGTAAGGGTGTAAGTCGAAATTCTGTCCGTGTAACGCTACGCTATTTTTAATCATTGTAAGTTATGTTCAACCTTTTTAATTTAATGTCTCGTACCTAAATTATTATTATGCTTATTTAAAATGAAGTAATCATGATGTTGGGCTAATTATTAAAATTGGGTAATTGGGCTTTGTATCATAATTGGGGTTTGGACAAAAGAACGACACTTGTGGAAATTAGACTATGGGCTATTAATGGGCTTTATATTTATTTAACTAAATGATAATTTGTTAATTTTAATATAAAGATTTACAATTAGATGTCCCTATAAATAACCATATACACTCGATCGGACACGATGGGCGGGGTATTTATATGTACGAATAATCGTTCATTTAACCGGACACGGGAATGGATTAATAGCCACTAGAATTATTAAAACAGGATGAAATTATGTACAAGGACACTTGGCATAATTGATAACAAAGTATTAAAACCTTGGGTTACATTCAGTCGACATCCTGGTGTAATTATTAAACAAAGTATTAAAATCTTGTTACAGTTTAAGTCCCCAATTAGTTGGAATATTTAACTTCGGGTATAAGGATAATTTGAAGAGGACACTCGCACTTTATATTTATGACTGATGGACTGTTATGGACAAAAACCAGACGGACATATTAAATAATCCAGGACAAAGGACAATTAACCCATGGGCATAAAACTAAAATCAACACGTCAAACATCATGATTACGGAAGTTTAAATAAGCATAATTCTTTTATTTCATATTTAATTTTCTTTATTTTATATTTAATTGCACTTCTAATTATAGCACTTTTATTTATTGTTATTGTATTTAATTGCACTTTTAATTATCGTACTTTTTAATTATCGCACGTTTATTTTATCGCACTTTTATTTATCGCAATTTCATTATCGTTATTTACTTTACGCTTTAAATTAAGTCTTTTATTTATTTAATATTTTACATTTTATTTTAACTGCGACTAAAGTTTTAAAATCGACAAACCGGTCATTAAACGGTAAAAACCCCCCTTTATAATAATAATATTACTTATATATATATTTGTATTTTTATAAAATAAAACTAATATAGCGTTAAGCTTTGATTAAAATATTTTCCCTGTGGAACGAACCGGACTTACTAAAAACTACACTACTGTACGATTAGGTACACTGCCTATAAGTGTTGTAGCAAGGTTTAAGTATATCCATTCAATAAATAAATAAATATCTTGAGTAAAATTGTATCGTATTTAATAGTATCTCCTAGTAAAATTTAAGCTATTTTATATACCCCATAGCTTTAACTATCATAAGTGTAAAATGTAAAGTAAATAAAAAAAATACATGTGACAGTTATTAAACTGTGTATTTTTTGATAATATAGGACGGGGAGTACAACTATACTGGAAAAAAATCTAAATTACTCATATTATATTGTATATAATGTAAATGGGCTTAATAAAAGAATGCTAGTAACTAAACAATCGTGTTATGTGTTTGAATATGCGGTATTTGAAGAGTGAAGTTGCGGGTTTGGATACGGGATCGGAGTTATGTATATGTTTTAGGCCTAGATTTGGTGGATAGTTTCTTTGCAATTTCAAGTGTAATTTCAAATGTGTTCGCTCTATAATTCAATGTTGTTGTTCATGGTGTTTAGAACGAATAGAGCGAGGGTCAAATAGTTTTGGTCGTTTGTGACCAAGTACTTCCACAACAGATCATCGTGATCTGTTCAATGTTATTCCACCGGTTCCTTTGTTGTATATATATATATATATATATATATAGGGTAAGGATCCAGCGCTAAGTACCCATGTGTGGGATAAGGGGATAAATGATTTTGTGATTTTTATATCTCGAGTTCTACAGCTCCGATTTAAAAAAAAAAAAAATTGCTGGTATCTATTTTCAGTGTGCAGATTCAGATTTTTTTTTCTTTCAACTGGAGCGTTAAGATGCATCTGATGCATGTTAACCGCCGTTTTGATGCTGTTTGATGCATGTTAACTGTCTTTCATGCAGCAGATGCATCTTAACAAAAAATAAAGAAAAAATGACTTTTGATTAAAAAAAAAACAGTGTTTAGGGTTTAGTAATCAGGGTTTAGAAATTAGGGTTTAGAGTTTAGAAATTATGGTTTTAGAACGAGTTTTTAAACGAACGGTTTAGAGTTTAGGGTTTAAGGGTTAGGGTTTAGGGTTTGCGTAGTCGTACTATTGGGGGGATCGATCCGATGACGGAATCCTATGATAGTGATGAATCGATTTTGAAGCCTGAAACTGATGAAGGAATCAATTCGCAGGCTGATGTTGATGGTACGTTTGATCTAAATGGGTTACATGTTACAACTAAAGATTCGGTAGAGGAAGAAGGAAAGACAATTCTCAATGAATATGATTTTCCTGTTTTTGAAGGTGTTCCCGTTAAGGTTTCTATTAAAAAGGGATTAGATGTGGAGGATGTGCAAGGAGGTAACTCAACTAATCCTCCAAATATTGTTAGTACTGATAATGTAGATCAAGGTTAGACTTCTTCATCAATTGATGATAAGGATCAGCCTAACTCCGCAAATGATGATATATCAGTACCACAGAATACGATGAAGCAACAAAGTGATGGTAGGGTTAATACTGGGATTAATAAACAAGCTGATACAACAAACTCCCAAAATCCTCATTCACAAGCCTCCTATTTAAATGCAACAGCTGGTACTATTAAGTCTAGTAAGGTCAATTTTTGATTAATGCAAAACGTGAACAATCTGGATGCAGGAATTGATGTGGAGCTACCAGTTTCTTCTGTAATGAAGGCGGTAGATCGATATAGCAACACGCTATACGGGTATTTTGTGGGAAACTTAGTTGCTTATCCCGTTGTTAAGAATTATGTTATGAATGCATGGGGAAAATTTGGCATTGAGAAGACCATGATAAATTCTAAAGGTTTTTCTTCTTCAAATTTGTTGCGTTGAAGGGGATGCCAGATGTTATTGAGAATGGCCCATGGATGATTAGAACGGTTCCGATTATTCTTAAGAAGTGGCGTTCAAATGTATCCTTAACCAAAGAAGACTTAACGAAGGTCCCAGTTTGGGTTAAAATACATGATGTACCTTTAACAGGATACATGGCCGATGGGCTTAGTATGATTGCATCCAAGATTGAAAATCCTATTATACTGGATTCTTATACTAGTACCATGTGTTTTAGGCTTAGGGTCGGCCAAACTATGCGCATGCTATGATCGAAGTAATGGCAGAGCATGAGTTGATTTCTTAAATGTCCCGTTCATATTGATTATAAACGTTCCATATTAATTGATTTCGTCGCGAGGTTTTGACCTCTATATGAGACATTTTTCAAAGACTGCATTCATTTTTAAAACAACCATAACCTTTATTTTATCGATAAAGGTTTAAAAAGCATTACGTAGATTATCAAATAATGATAATCTAAAATATACCGTTTACACACGACCATTACATAATGGTTTACAATAAGAATATATTACATCAAAAATAAGTTTCTTGAATGCAGTTTTTACATAATATCATACAAGCATGGACTCCAAATCTTGTCCTTATTTTAGTATGCAACAGCGGAAGCTCTTAATAATCACCTGAGAATAAACATGCTTAAAACGTCAACAAAAATGTTGGTGAGTTATAGATTTAACCTATATATTATCATATCATAATAATAGACAACAAGATTTCATATTTCAATATACATCCCATACATAGGGATAAAATTCATTCATATGGTGAACACCTGGTAACCGACATTAACAAGATGCATATAAGAATATCCCCTATCATTCCGGGAAATCCTTCGGACATGATAAAAACGAATTCGAAGTACTAAAGCATCCGGTACTTTGGATGGGGTTCGTTAGGCCCAATAGATCTATCTTTAGGATTCGCGTCAATTAGTAGATCGGTTTACTAATTCTTAGGCTACCAAGCAAAAGGGGCATATTCGGCTTCAATCATTCACCCATATAATGTAGTTTCAATTACTTGTGTCTATTTCGTAAAACATTTATAAAACTGCATGTATTCTCATCCCAAAATATTAGATTTTAAAAGTGGGACTATAACTCACTTTCACAGATTTTTACTTCGTTGGGAAGTAAGACTTGGCCACTGGTCGATTCACGAACCTATAACAAATATGTACATATATATCAAAGTATGTTCAAAATATATTTACAACACTTTTTGATACATTTTGATGTTTTCAGTTTATTAAGTCAGCTGTCCTCGTTAGTAACCTACAACTAGTTGTCCACAGTTAGATGTACAGAAATAAATCGATATATATTATCTTGAATCAAACCACGACCCAGTGTATACACGTCTCAGGCTAGATCACAACTCAAAGTATATATATTTTTGAAATCAACCTCAACCCTGTATAGCTAACTCCAACATTACTGCATATAGAGTGTCTATGGTTGTTCCAAATAATATATATACATGGGTCGATATGATATGTCAAAACATTTGCATACGTGTCTATGGTATCCCAAGATTACATAATATATTATAATACATGTATAATGTAATATAAGTTAGCTAGAATATGATTTGTATAGAATTGTTAATATTTCCCGTAGCTACAAAAATAAAATAAAAAAAAATCCAATCTTGTTTTACCCATAACTTCTTCATTTTAAATCCGTTTTGAGTGAATCAACTTGCTATGGTTTCATATTGAACTCTATTTTATGAATCTAAATATAAAAAGTATAGTTTTATAGTCGGAAATATAAGTTACAAGCCGTTTTTGTAAGAGGTAGTCATTTCAGTCGAAAGAACGACGTCTTGATGACCATTTTGAAAAACATACTTCCACTTTGAGCTTAAGTATGATTTTTGGATATAGTTTCATGTTCATAAGAAAAATCACTTTCCCAGAAGAACAACTTTTAAATCAAAGTTTATCATAGTTTTTAATTATCAAACCCAAAACAGCCTGCGGTGTTACTACGACGGCGTATGTCCAGTTTTACGGTGTTTTTTCGTGTTTCCAGGTTTTAAATCATTAAGTTAGCATATCATATAGATATAGAACATGTGTTTAGTTGATTTTAAAAGTCAAGTTAGAAGGATTAACTTTTGTTTGCGAACAAGTTTAGAATTAACTAAACTATGTTCTAGTGATTTCAAGTTTAAACCTTCGAATAAGATAGCTTTATATGTATGAATCGAATGATGTTATGAAAATCATTACTACCTCAAGTTTTGTGGATAAACCTACTGGAAAAGAGACAAATGGATCTAGATTTAAAGGATCTTGGATGGCTTGAAAGTTCTTGAAGTAGAATCATGACACGAAAACAAGTTCAAGTAAGATTTCCACTCGAAATAAGATTGTTATAGTTATAGAAATTGAATCAAAGTTTAAATATGAGTATTACCTTGTATTAGAAAGATATCTTACTGTAAATAAGAAAGATTTCTTGAGGTTGGATGATCACTCTACAAGATTGGAAGTAAGCTAGTAAACTTGGAAGTATTCTTGATTTTATGAAACTAGAACTTGTAGAATTTATGAAGAACACTTAGAACTTGAAGATAGAACTTGAGAGAGATCAATTAGATGAAGAAAATTGAAGAATGAAAGTGTTTGTAGGTGTTTTTGGTCATTGGTGTATGGATTAGATATAAAGGATATGTAATTTTGTTTTCATGTAAATAAGTCATGAATGATTACTCATATTTTTGTAATTTTATGAGATATTTCATGCTAGTTGCCAAATGATGGTTCCCACATGTGTTAGGTGACTCACATGGGCTGCTAAGAGATGATCATTGGAGTGTATATACCAATAGTACATACATCTAAAAGCTGTGTATTGTACGAGTACGAATACGGGTGCATACGAGTAGAATTGTTGATGAAACTGAACGAGGATGTAATTGTAAGCATTTTTGTTAATTAGAAGTATTTTGATAAGTGTCTTAAAGTCTTTCAAAAGTGTATGAATACATATTAAAACACTACATGTATATACATTTTAACTGAGTCGTTAAGTCATCGTTAGTCGTTACATGTAAGTGTTGTTTTGAAACCTTTAGGTTAACGATCTTGTTAAATGTTGTTAACCCAATGTTTATAATATCAAATGAGATTTTAAATTATTATATTATCATGATATTATGATGTATGAATATCTCTTAATATGATATATATATATGTATATATATATATATATATATATATATATATATATATATATATATATATATACATTAAATGTCGTTACAACGATAATCGTTACATATATGTCTCGTTTCAAAATCATTAAGTTAGTAGTCTTGTTTTAACATATGTAGTTCATTGTTAATATACTTAATGATATGTTTACTTATCATAATATCATGTTAACTATATATATATCCATATATATGTCATCATATAGTTTTTACAAGTTTTAACGTTCGTGAATCACCGGTCAACTTGGGTGGTCAATTGTCTATATGAAACCTATTTCAATTAATCAAGTCTTTACAAGTTTGATTGCTTAACATGTTGGAAACACTTAATCATGTAAATAACAATTTCATTTAATATATATATAAACATGGAAAAGTTCGGGTCACTACAGTACCTACCCGTTAAATAAATTTCGTACAGAAATTTTAAGCAGTTGGAGGTGTTGACGTATCTTCTGGAAATAAATGCGGGTATTTCTTCTTCATCTGATCTTCTCGTTCTAAGGTGAACACGGGTCCTCTACGAGCATTCCATCGAACCTTAACAATTGGTATCTTGTTTTGCTTAAGTCTTTTAACCTCACGATCCATTATTTCGACGGGTTCTTCGATGAATTGAAGTTTTTCGTTGATTTGGATTTCATCTAACGGAATAGTGAGATCTTCTTTAGCAAAACATTTCTTCAAATTCTAGACGTGGAAAGTGTTATGTACAGCCGCGAGTTTTTGAGGTAACTCAAGTCGGTAAGCTACTGGTCCGACACGATCAATAATCTTGAATGGTCCAATACACCTTGGATTTAATTTCCCTCGTTTACCAAATCGAACAACGCCTTTTCAAGGTACAACTTTAAGCATGACCATCTCTCCAATTTCAAATTCTATATCTTTTCTTTTAATGTCAGCGTAGCTCTTTTGTCGACTTTGGGCGGTTTTCAACCGTTGTTGAATTTGGATGATCTTCTCGGTAGTTTCTTGTATTATCTCCGGACCCGTAATCTGTCTATCCCCCACTTCACTCCAACAAATCGAAGACCTGCACTTTCTACCATAAAGTGCTTCAAACGGCGCCATCTCAATGCTTGAATGGTAGCTGTTGTTGTAGGAAAATTCTGCTAACGGTAGATGTCGATCCCAACTGTTTCCGAAATCAATAACACATGCTCGTAGCATGTCTTCAAGCGTTTGTATCGTCCTTTCACTCTGCCCATCAGTTTATGGATGATAGGCAGTACTCATGTCTAGACGAGTTCCTAATGCTTGCTGTAATGTCTGCCAGAATCTTGAAATAAATCTGCCATCCCTATCAGAGATAATAGAGATTGGTATTCCATGTCTGGAGATGACTTCCTTCAAATACAGTCATGCTAACTTCTTCATCTTGTCATCTTCTCTTATTGGCCGAAAGTGTGCTGATTTGGTGAGACGATCAACTATTACCCAAATAGTATCAAAACCACTTGCAGTCCTTGGCAATTTAGTGATGAAATCCATGGTAATGTTTTCCCGTTTCCATTCCGGGATTTCGGGTTATTGAAGTAGACCTGATGGTTTCTGATGCTCAGCTTTGACCTTAGAACACGTTAAACATTCTCCTACGTATTTAGCAACATCGGTTTTCATACCCGGCCACCAAAAATGTTTCTTGATATCCTTGTACATCTTCCCCGTTCCAGGATGTATTGAGTATCTGGTTTTATGAGCTTCTCTAAGTACCATTTCTCTCATATCTCCAAATTTTGGTACCCAAATCCTTTCAGCCCTATACCGGGTTCCGTATTCCCGAATATTAAGATGTTTCTCCGATCCTTTGGGTATTTCATCCTTTAAATTTCCCTCTTTTAAAACTCCTTGTTGTGCCTCCTTTATTTGAGTAGTAAGGTTATTGTAAATCATTATATTCATAGATTTTACTCGAATGGGTTCTCTGTCCTTCCTGCTCAAGGCGTTGGCTACCACATTTACCTTCCCCGGGTGGTAACGAATCTCAAAGTCGTAATCATTCAACAATTCAATCCACCTACGCTGCCTCATATTCAGTTGTTTCTGATTAAATATGTGTTGAAGACTTTTGTGGTCGGTATATATAATACTTTTCACCCCATATAAGTAGTGCCTCCAAGTCTTTAATGCAAAAACAACCACGCCTAATTCCAAATCATGCGTCGTATAATTTTGTTCGTGAATCTTCAATTATCTAGACGCATAAGCAATTACTTTCGTTCGTTGCATTAATACACAACCGATACCTTGCTTTGAGGCGTCACAATATATCATAAAATCATCATTCCCTTCAGGTAATGACAATATAGGTGCCGTAGTTAACTTTTTCTTCAATAACTGAAACGCTTTCTCTTGTTCTTCCTTCCATTCAAATTTCTTCCCTTTATGCGTTAATGCAGTCAAGGGTTTTGCTATTCTGGAAAAGTCTTGAATGAACCTTCTGTAGTAATCAGCTAGTCCTAAAAACTGGCGTATGTGTTTCGGAGTTTTCGGGGTTTCCCACTTTTCAACGGTTTCAATCTTTGCTGGATCCACCTGAATACCTTCTTTGTTCACTATGTGACCGAGGAATTGAACTTCTTCCAACCAAAATGCACACTTTGAAAATTTTGCGTACAGTTTTTCTTTCCTTAACAACTCTACCACTTTTCTCAAGTGTTCTTCATGCTCTTGATCATTCTTCGAGTAAATAAGTATGTCATCGATGAAAACAATGACAAACTTGTCAAGATATGGCCCACACACTCAGTTCATGAGGTCCATGAACACAGCTGGTGTGTTAGTCAATCCAAATGGCATAACCATAAACTCGTAATGACCGTAACGCGTCCTAAAAGCAGTCTTTGGAATATCATCCTCCTTCACCCGCATTTGATGATATCCAGAACGTAAATCGATCTTCGAATAAACATACGAGCCTTGTAGTTGATCAAATAAGTCGTCGATTCTCGGTAGTAGGTAGCGGTTCTTGATGGTAAGTTTGTTCAACTCTCGGTAGTCGATACACAACCTGAATGTACCATCTTTCTTCTTGACAAACAAAACAGGAGCTCCCCACGGTGATGTGCTTGGTCGAATGAAACCACGCTCTAAAAGTTCTTGTAATTGGCTCTGAAGTTCCTTCATTTCGCTAGGTGCGAGTCTGTATAGAGCACGAGCTATTGGTGTAGCTCCCGGTACAAGGTCTATTTGAAATTCAACGGATCGGTGTGGAGGTAGTCCCGGTAATTCTTTCAGAAATACATCGGGAAATTCTTTCGCGACGGGAATATCATTGATGTTCTTTTCTTCGGAATTGACTTTCTCGACGTGTGCTAGCACGGCATAGCAACCTTTTCTTATTAGTTTTTGTGCCTTCAGGTTACTAATAAGATTTAACTTTGCGTTGCTCTTTTCTCCGTACACCATTAAGGGTTTTCCTTTTTCTCGTATAATGCGAATTGCATTTTTGTAACAAACGATCTCTGCTTTCACTTCTTTTAACCAGTCCATACCGATTATCACATCAAAACTCCCTAAATCTACTGGTATCAAGTCAATCTTAAATGTTTCGCTAACCAGTTTAATTTCTCGATTCCGACATATATTATCTGCTGAAATTAATTTACCATTTGCTAATTCGAGTAAAAATTTACTATCCAAAGGCGTCAATGGGCAACTTAATTTAGCACAAAATTCTCTACTCATATAACTTCTATCCGCACCCGAATCAAAAAAAACATAAGCAGATTTATCGTCAATAAGAAATGTACCCGTAACAAGCTCCGGGTCTTCCTGTGCTTCTGCCACATTAATATTGAAAACTCTTTCACGGCCCTGCCCATTAGTATTCCCCTGATTCGGGAAATTTCTAATAATGTGTGTGATGACCCAGAAATTTCGACTAAATTTAAACTTAATCTTTGTATGATTAACATTTCCGACACGATAAGCAAAGTCTGTAAAACTGAATCTCAAAATTTTTGAATTACTTTTATATATTTAAATACCCTTCGGTTGTTTTCGACGATTCGCGAACAATTATATGTAAAAAGATACATATATACTATAACATGAAAAGGTAACAATGTATTAATTGTTTGATACCGTACATTAAACTTATTGGTTTAAATATCTATTTGAATGTATATGATAAGTTGAAATATTTATTATTAAAATTTATTTATAAATAACTTCCAATGTGTATTTAAAAACTGATTTATGTATATTAAAAAGATATATACATATATATAATAAACGATAGTAACATTCGTTTATTGATTCAATTGATATTTAGATAAGTTAACTAAAGCGTTTAAGATGAACCAGTTAAACACTAATTTGTTACAGTGTTTTCAAATTGCCACATTACTCAAAATGCTACAGTGTTTTCGAAAATCACTATTTGCTACAGTGAAATTGACTTTGCTACAGTGAATTGCTACAGTAAAACGCTATTATAAAAATGTATTTTAACAAATAGCGAGACGATGATTTATAGAAGTAAATGACCAAAACACTCGAAAGTTTAAGATACACTTTGAGTGATATAATTAAGGGATAATTTAAGGCTATTGATAAGGCTAAAAAGGAACATATATTTCATAGCATTATCCCCCAAGAAAGACAGGATTTTAGTTGTAATTGTTCCATATTCAAGTAATATTCGTTTATATTTAATAAGTGCGAAGACAAAAGGCGAAAACGAAGAATTGAAGACGGAAAGGTCCAAAATGCTCAAATGTACAAGATACAATTAAAAAGGTTCAAATTATTGATGAAGAACGTCTAAAAATGACAAGAGTACAAGTTGCGGAACGCAAAGTACACGATATAAAATAGTACGCAAGGACGTCTGAAAATCCGGAACCGGGACCCGAGTCAAGAAGAAACGCCCGACGCAACGGACCAAAAATATCTAGTCTACTATGCACAAGAATAAAATATAATATATAAATAATTATATTAATTATTTATATATTTATATTTATTTTATATTATGTCGACAAGCTAGGAGCCAAAACAATGTGAGCTGTCCCTGGTCCTCATGCGAGTCGCATGGCCAGAAGGCCATTTCCATGCGAGTCGCATGACTCCATATTTCAGGCCAGGTTCTATAAATTGCAACATTTTCTGCCGAGTAAAAAAACAAAAAAAAACACACACATACATATTACTCCGTATTTATTTTATTTATTATTTATATTATTATTATTATTATTATTATTATTATTAATAAGATTATTATTAATCTTATTATTTTTTTTATTATTAGTGTTATTATTTTTGCGATACAAAAATAATAATGTACATCAAATATTACGACGGAGTGCTGTCCAAGTAATTTTCAAAATGAGTTTTCGAGCAAGCTAGATCTAAGGAAATTATGGGTTATTGCCAAGGAGGTTATGGGTAATGTTCGGGGGTATTTTTTGTGAATCAAACCTCGTGTTTATCATCTCCGATGCGTCTACGTGCTTTCCTGCAATATTGTATATCAATATTAAACAGTGAGTTTCATATGATCCCTTTTACTCAATATATTTTTGGGCTGAGAATACATGCGACTGTTTATAAATACTGAAAATACTAGATTTATATGCGTGAGTTTCATATGATCCCTTTTACTCAATATATTTTTGGGCTGAGAATACATGAGACTGTTTATAAATACTGAAAATACTAGATTTATATGCGTGAGTTTCATATGATCCCTTTTACCCTTTACATTTTTGGGCTGAGAATACATGCAAATGCTTTATTAACCGATATACAATATTTATATGCGTGAGTTTCATTGCTCCCCTTTTTAATTGCTTTTGCAATCTATATTTTTGGGCTGAGAATACATGCACTTTATTTTAAACGCAATGGATACAAGTACATACTAAATTCTACACCGAGTTTGAACCGAAAATCCCTTAGCTTTGGTAACTAGTAACTACCAGTTATAAGAACTGGTGGGCGCGAGTAGTAGTATATGGATCCATAGGGCTTGACATCCCCGTCTGTTCCAGGTATAGAAAGAAACTCTAGCCTGAACTATAAAACAGACGTATGCTATTTGAAGTTAGTACACGTTGGATTGCGTGTATTGTACATGTTGGTTGCATGTTAAACGAGGGGTACTTATTATAAACGTTAAAGTTTAGTTACCAGGGTTCTCAACTTTGTAGAACCGATTGATAAACGTTTCAGATGAAACAACTGAAATCTTGTGATCCACCTTTTATTTAAAACATAATGATAAACGTTTTGAATAAAACAACTGAACTTTTGTAATCCACATTGATATACGGATTATGTGTAATATTAAAACTATGAACTCACCAACCTTTGTGTTGACACTTGAAGCATGTTTATTCTCAGGTTTCTAGAAGTCTTCCGCTGTTTACTCATACGTGATACAAGTTATGTGCTTGGAGTCATACATGCTATATACAAGAAACTTGCATTCATCAAACCATTACCATGTATCTTATTTTGACTGTATTGTCAACAGATGTATTATTGTAAACCATTTAAATGGTGATTGTCTATACGTAGGAATCATCAGATGTAAAAAAAAACCTGGAATTTATATATTCATTTATGAAATACCTTTTCAAACGAATGCAATGTTACAAAACGTATCACATAGAGGTCAAATACCTCGCAATGAAATCAATGAATGACGTGTTCGTCCATATGGATTTGGAATGATCGTCACAATGTGGCCCGGTTTTCCACATTTATAACAAACAGCGTTGGTATTACTTGCTTTGACACTATTCGTTTCGGCATTACTTGTTCCGGCATTATTTGCTCCCTTAGTTCTGTTAAACTTTGGTCCGTAGAACTCACACTTTATCGTGCTATGACCATTTCTTTTACACCTATTGCAAAATGTCGTGCAAAACCCCAGGTGATTTTCTTCACACCTATGGCATGGCTGTTTTTGGTTTTTGTTGTCGTTGTTGTTATTGAGGTTGTTGATGGGATTGTTATTGTTATTGAAACGGTTGTTGTAGTTGTTGTTGTTGTTGGGATGTTTGTTGTAGTTATTGTTAGGATTTCGGTTATTGTTGCGATTGTTGTTGCGGTTGTTGGGATAGTTGTTGCGATTGTGGTTGTAATTATTATTGTTGTGGTACTGGTGACTCTTGTCACCGTTTTCCTCCCACTTCCTCTTGAGTTGTTTCGTGTTGGCTTCTTCGGCTGCCTGCTCTTTAATTCTTCCCTCAATCTGATTTATGAGTTTATGAGCCATTCGACTTGCCTTCTGTATAGAAGCGGGCTCGTGTGAACTTACATCTTCTTGAATCCTTACTGGTAACCCTTTTACAAACGCGTCGATCTTCTCTTCTTCATCTTCGAATACTCCTGGGCACAATAAGCACAACTCTGTGAATCGTTGTTCATATGTGGTAACGTCGAACCCTTGTGTTCGTAACTCTCTAAGTTCTGCCTTGAGTTTATTGACTTCGTTTCTAGGACGGTACTGCTCGTTCATCAATTACTTGAATGCCGACCACGGTAGTGCGTAAGCAGCATTTTGTCCTACCTGTTAAAGATAGGTGTTCCACCACGTTAACGCAGTACCTGTGAAGGTATGCGTAGCGTACTTAACTTTGTCCTCTTCAGTACACTTACTTATGGCAAACACCGATTTGACTTTCTCAGTCCACCGTTTCAATCCAATTGGTCCTTCGGTTCCATCAAATTCTAAAGGTTTGCAGGCAGTGAATTCTTTGTAGGTGCATCCTACACGATTTCTTGCGCCGTTAGATGCATTGCTAGATACAGCGTTATTGTTGGTATGTAGCGCAGCCTGTACTGCTGCTATGTTTGCAGCAAGAAAGGTACGAAATTCCTCTTTGTTCATATTCATGGTGTGTCGAGTAGTCGGTGCCATTTCTTTCAAAATAGACAACTGAATCGAGTTAATCATACAGAATATTAAGAGTAGTCAATAGTATTTCGTAGCATAATATGAACTCTTTTATAAAAGCTTTTTCTTCATATTAGCGTTTTATAAGTTTAAATTCGGGTACTACCTACCCGTTAAGTTCATACTTATTAGCTAATATACAATTAAACTACTACAATTCCATATGAAAAACTGATTATAATAATATATCACATACAAATATTCTTCAAACTTACAACTTCGCTATATTACATATAACATGAAATATAGTACACTATGATACAGGACAGTTTTGAAGATAAATCTAGTTAATACGCAAGTTGTTCAGCAAAGGAAATAAAGACACGTAATTCATAAGTCCAGAAACAAGTCATGCATTCTGGTTTTATTAAGACGACTTCCCATCCTTGGTCTTGTGGAAAATAACCGTTATAACCATTGGCTAGGCAGCATGTTGTAACATCGTCAAAAGGACGAGGGTTTCGTAATGTCCAACAGCCCCGTAATAATCTAAAAACCTTGTTTCTCACCCCAACTACTGAATCCGTCACTTGTGGGAAGGTTTTATTTAAAAGTTGCAATCCGATATTCTTTTTCTCACTTTGGTAAGAAGCGAACATCACTAACCCGTAAGCATAACATGCTTCTTTATGTTGCATGTTAGAAGCACTTTCTAATTCATGAAATCCTATGTTGGGATATGTTGAGTCAAAATAGGTTCTTAACCCGTAGTGTAAAATTGCATTCGGGTTCCCCGCATTTAATGCTTTAAAGAAAACACGGCGTAACTTACGGTCTCCCCAATGTGATATACCCCACCTATCAAAGGAAAGCCTTTTATAAACTAAGGCATTTCTGGAAAGTCTTTCAAATGTTTGACAAGTTAATTTCGCCATAACTAAATGTGCTGAAGAATTCTGACCGACTCTAGACAAGATTTCCTCAATTATATCCTCTGGTAGGTCTTCTAAAATATTCAGTTGTCTACCCTTAACATCCATTTTGTTTTTATACTGTAAAATAGACAAGGATTAGATTCATAATAACAAACAATACAAGCAATTTTTACATATAACATAAAAGTACAAGCACACTACAATACATTTATTACACAACATGCTCACACCCCTTTAATCTGAATCACTGGTTTCTTCTTCTTCGGACTTGGTTATTTTTCCTAATCTTCTAGGGATATATGATGTTCTTCTAATACGAGTCATCGTTTTCCACATTGGTTTAGAAAAACCTGGTGATTTAGAGGTTCCCGGGTTATTGTCACGATATTGAAAATACGGGTGTTGACGGTACATATAAAGTTCATCTGGGTCGGAATCAGATTTCTCTATTTTGATGCCTTTTCCCTTATTATTTTCTTTTGTCTCATTAAATTGGGTCGGGGTAATTTCTATAACATCATCAGAATCCTCATCAGGATCCGATTCATCGGAAAATTGGTAATTTTCCCAATATTTTGCTTCCTTAGCGGAAACACCATTGACCATTATTAACTTTGGTCCATTGGTTGAGGATTTTCTTTTATTTGACCAGTTTTCTGTGGTTCCTACTATTCCCCCTCCGGAACCTCTTCTTCTTCCGGTTCCTCTTCTTCTGGTTCCTCTTCTTCCGGTTCTTCTTCTTCCGGTTCCGTTTCCTCTTCTTCCGGTTCTTCGGGAACTTGTGAATCTTGCCAATATATATTCGACTCTTCGTTATTATTAGGTGAGTCAATGGGATTTGTGCTAGAGGTACACATCTATCACACAATATCAAATATGTTAAGAGATTAATATATATCACATAATATTTACATGTTAATAATATATAGTTTCCAACAAAAATGTTAAGCAATCATTTTTAAAGAAAATACGGTCGAAGTCCAGAATCACTAATGCATCCTAACAAACTCGATAAGACACACTAATGCAAATTTTCTGGTTCTCTAAGACCAACGCTCGGATACCAACTGAAATGTCCCGTTCATATTGATTATAAACGTTCCATATTAATTGATTTCGTCGCGAGGTTTTGACCTCTATATGAGACGTTTTTCAAAAACTGCATTCATTTTTAAAACAACCATAACCTTTATTTTATCGATAAAGGTTTAAAAATCATTACGTAGATTATCAAATAATGATAATCTAAAATATACCGTTTACACATGACCATTACATAATGGTTTACAATAAGAATATATTACATCAAAAATAAGTTTCTTGAATGCAGTTTTTACATAATATCGTACAAGCATGGACTCTAAATCTTGTCCTTATTTTAGTATACAACAGCGGAAGCTCTTAATAATCACCTGAGAATAAACATGCTTAAAACGTCAACAAAAATGTTGGTGAGTTATAGGTTTAACCTATATATTATCAAATTATAATAATAGACCACAAGATTTCATATTTCAATATACATCCAATACATAGAGATAAAATTCATTCATATGGTGAACACCTGGTAACCGACATTAACAAGATGCATATAAGAAGATCCCCTATCATTCCGAGAAATCCTTCGGACATGATAAAAACGAATTCGAAGTACTAAAGCATCCAGTACTTTGGATGGGGTTCGTTAGGCCCAATAGATCTATCTTTAGGATTCGCGTCAATTAGTAGATCAGTTTACTAATTCTTAGGCTACCAAGCAAAAGGGACATATTCGGCTTCGATCATTTACCCATATAATGTAGTTTCAATTACTTGTGTCTATTTCGTAAAACATTTATAAAACTACATGTATTCTCATCCCAAAATATTAGATTTTAAAAGTGGGACTAAAACTCACTTTCACAGATTTTTACTTCGTCGGGAAGTAAGACTTGGCCACTGGTCGATTCACGAATCTATAACAAATATGTACATATATATCAAAGTATGTTCAAACTATATTTACAACACTTTTTGATACATTTTGATGTTTTAAGTTTGTTAAGTCAGCTGTCCTCGTTAGTAACTTACAACTAGTTGTCCACAGTTAGATGTACAGAAATAAATCGATATATATTATCTTGAATCAATCCAAGACCCAGTGTATACACGTCTCAGGCTAGATCACAACTCAAAGTATATATATTTTTGGAATCAACCTCAACCCTGTATAGCTAACTCTAACATTACTGCATATAGAGTGTCTATGGTTGTTCCAAATAATATATATACATGGGTCGATATGATATGTCAAAACATTTGCATACGTGTCTATGGTATCCCAAGATTACATAATATATTATAATACATGTATAATACAATATAAGTTAGCTAGGATATGATTTGTATAGAATTGTTAATATTTCCCGTAGCTACAAAAATAAAAAAAAATCCAATCTTGTTTTACCCATAACTTCTTCATTTTAAATCCGTTTTGAGTGAATCAAATTGTTATAGTTTCATATTGAACTCTATTTTATGAATCTAAACAGAAAAAGTATAGGTTTATAGTCGGAAATATAAGTTACAAGTCGTTTTTGTAAGAGGTAGTCATTTCAGTCGAAAGAACGACGTCTTGATGACCATTTTGAAAAACATACTTCCACTTTGAGTTTAACCATGATTTTTGGATATAGTTTCATGTTCATAAGAAAAATAATTTTCCCAGAAGAACAACTTTTAAATCAAAGTTTATCATAGTTTTTAATTATCAAACCCAAAACAGCCCGCGGTGTTACTACGACGGCGTATGTCCAGTTTTACGGTGTTTTTTCGTGTTTCCAGGTTTTAAATCATTAAGTTAGCATATCATATAGATATAGAACATGTGTTTAGTTGATTTTAAAAGTCAAGTTAGAAGGATTAACTTTTGTTTGCGAACAAGTTTAGAATTAACTAAACTATGTTCTAGTGATTTCAAGTTTAAACCTTCGAATAAGATAGCTTTATATGTATGAATCGAATGATATTATGAACATCATTACTATCTCAAGTTTTGTGGATAAACCTACTGAAAAAAAGACAAATGGATCTAGCTTTAAAGGATCTTGGATGGCTTGAAAGTTCTTGAAGTAGAATCATGACACGAAAACAAGTTCAAGTAAGATTTCCACTCGAAATAAGATTGTTATAGTTATAGAAATTGAATCAAAGTTTGAATATGAGTATTACCTTATATTAGAAAGATATCTTACTGTAAATAAGAAAGATTTCTTGAGGTTGGATGATCACTCTACAAGATTGGAAGTAAGCTAGCAAACTTGGAAGTATTCTTGATTTTATGAAACTAGAACTTGTAGAATTTATGAAGAACACTTAGAACTTGAATATAGAACTTTAGAGAGATCAATTAGATGAAGAAAATTGAAGAATGAAAGTGTTTGTAGGTGTTTTTGGTCGTTGGTGTATGGATTAGATATAAAGGATATGTAATTTTGTTTTCATGTAAATAAGTCATGAATGATTACTCATATTTTTGTAATTTTATGAGATATTTCATGCTAGTTGCCAAATTATGGTTCCCACATATGTTAGGTGACTCACATGGGCTGCTAAGAGCTGATCATTGGAGTGTATATACCAATAGTACATACATCTAAAAGCTATGTATTGTACGAGTACGAATACGGTGCATACGAGTAGAATTGTTGATGAAACTGAACGAGGATGTAATTGTAAACATTTTTGTTAAGTAGAAGTATTTTGAAAAGTGTCTTGAAGTCTTTCAAAAGTGTATGAATACATATTAAAACACTACATGTATATACATTTTAACTGAGTCGTTAAGTCATCGTTAGTCGTTACATGTAAGTGTTGTTTTGAAACCTTTAGGTTAACGATCTTGTTAAATGTTGTTAACCCAATGTTTATAATATCAAATGAGATTTTAAATTATTATATTATCATGATATTATGATGTATGAATATCTCTTAATATGATATATATACATTAAATGGCGTTACAACGATAATCGTTACATATATGTCTCGTTTCAAAATCATTAAGTTAGTAGTCTTGTTTTAACATATGTAGTTCATTATTAATATACTTAATGATATGTTTACTTATCATAATATCATGTTAACTATATATATATATCCATATATATGTCATCATATAGTTTTTACAAGTTTATCGTTCGTGAATCACCGGTCAACTTGGGTGGTCAATTGTCTATATGAAACCTATTTCAATTAATCAAGACTTAACAAGTTTGATTGCTTAACATGTTGGAAACACTTAATCATGTAAATAACAATTTCATTTAATATATATATAAACATGGAAAAGTTCGGGTCACTACAATTTCGAAGCTAAATGTAGCAACCCCTGGAATGGATTGTGAAAAATACATAGTGGACACAGTTTTGATAGAGTATGAGTGAAGTCCTCCACGTTGCTACAGATGCAAAGTTTTTGGTCATCAAGATGTGCAATGTCCAAAGAGTAGCTGATAATGCTAAAAACGAACATATATTTCATAGCATTATCCCTCAACAAAGACAAACTTTTAGTTGCAATTGTTCTATTTACAAGTGATATTCGTTTAAATAATAAAAGGTGAAGACAAAAGACAGATTCGACGAATTGAAGACGTAAACAACCAAAAAGCTCAAAAGTGCAAAATACAATAAAAAAGGTTCAAATTAATAATGAAGAACGTCTAAAAATGACAAGAGTACAAGTTACAAAACGCAAAGTACACGATATAAAATAGTACGAAAGGACGTTCGAAAATCCGGATCCGGGACATGAGTCAACTCTCAACGCTCGACGCAACGGACTGAAAGTTACAAATTAATTATGTATAGAAATATAATATAATATATAATTAATTATATAAATTATATATTTATATTATATTTATATTATTAAAATCCGTCGGCAAGTAAAGATCCAAATTGGAGTGAGCTGGAAATTCAAACTCCGTGACTCGCGGAGTTTGAAGGGGAAATTGACCGCGACTCGCAGAGTACTCAAATCCAAATCTGCCTATAAAAGGCAACGCATTTTGATCGTTTTATATATCCATCCATCAATCTCTATATATATATATATATATATATATATATATATATATATATATATGTATATATATATATATATGTATATATATATATATATGTATATATATATATATATGTATATATATATATATATGTATATATATATATATATATATATATATATGTATATATATATATATATATGTATATATATATATATATATGTATGTATATATATATATATATGTATGTATATATATATATATGTATGTATATATGTATATATATATGTATATATATATATATATATATATATATATATATATATATATTTTAATTTTAATTTTAATTTTAAATCCTAATAATAAGTGTATGTTAGCGAATGTTGTAAGGGTGTAAGTCGAAATTCTGTCCGTGTAACGCTACGCTATTTTTAATCATTGTAAGTTATGTTCAACCTTATTAATTTAATGACTCGTAGCTAAGTTATTATTATGCTTATTTAATCCGAAGTAATCATGATGTTGGGCTAAAAATATTAAAATTGGGTAATTGGGCTTTGTACCATAATTGAGGTTTGGACAAAAGAACGACACTTGTAGAAATTAGACTATGGGCTATTAATGGGCTTTATATTTGTTTAACTAAATGATAGTTTGTTAATTTTAATATAAAGATTTACAATTGGACGTCCCTATAAATAACCATATACACTCGATCGGACACGATGGGCGGGATATTTATATGTATGAATAATCGTTCATTTAACCGGACACGGGAATGGATTAATAGTCTATGGAATTATTAAAACAGGGGTGAAATTATGTACAAGGACACTTGGCATAATTGATAACAAAGTATTAAAACCTTGGGTTACACGCAGTCGATAACCTGGTGTAATTATTAAACAAAGTATTAAAACCTTGTTACAGTTTAAGTGCCCAATTAGTTGGAATATTTGACTTCGGGTATAAGGATAATTTGACGAAGACACTCGCACTTTATATTTATGACTGATGGATTGTTGTGGACAAAAACCAGACGGACATATTAAATAATCCAGGACAAAGGACAATTAACCCATGGGCATAAAACTAAAAATTAACACGTCAAACATCATGATTACGGAAGTTTAAATAAGCATAATTCTTTTATTTCATATTTAATTTCCTTTATTTTATATTTAATTGCACTTCTAATTATCACACTTTTATTTATTGTCATTGTATTTAATTGCACTTTTAATTAACGCACTTTTTAATTATTGTATTTTATTTCATCGCACTTTTATTTATCGCAATTTCATTATCGTTATTTACTTTACGCTTTAAATTAAGTTATATTTATTTTTAATATTTTACATTAGGTTTTAACTGCGACTAAGTTTTAAAATCGACAAACCGGTCATTAAACGGTAAAAACCCCCTTTTTATAATAATAATATTACTTATATATATTTGTATTTTTATAAACTAAAACTAATATAGCGTTAAGCTTTATTTAAAGATTTTCCCTGTGGAACGAACCGGACTTACTAAAAACTACACTACTGTACGATTAGGTACACTGCCTATAAGTGTTGTAGCAAGGTTTAAGTATATCCATTCTATAAATAAATAAATATCTTGTGTAAAATTGTATCGTATTTAATAGTTTTTCCTAGTAAAATATAAGCTATTTCATATACACCTCTACGCACATCAAGTATTTTTGGTGCCGCTGCTGGGGAAACAAAATCTAGCTTAAAAGCCGGAAGCGCAATGCTAATATAATATATAAAAAAAAAAGTAAAACTGTCGAATTTAAACCTGCTACTGGTTTGAATTTACATCCTCCGCGACTCGCGGAGTTTGTTGCCAGGAGGAACCGCGACTCGCGGAGCCGCCCTGTCTGACACGACCAGAACCCTAATCTTGCATTAATTACGGAGTTTTAATTATTATTATTAATTAATTAGTATTTAGGGTTAATTAATTTATTGTTTAGTTTAAGTTTTAATTAATTTGTAATAATTAATTTTAATTAGTTTTATTTATATATATAAAAGTAATAGTTTTATAAAATAAATAAAATAAATAATATAACAATAATATTTTTATAAAAAATTATACTTTTTACAACTTTTAGTGTATTTTTATATTTTGTCCCTTTTTATTTGTTTTTAGCGTAATTTTTATAATTTTTCGTTCGTATTTAGTTTAAAGATATAGTTTTTGCCATAGTTATTTTTATTTCTAGATTTTTAGGCTTTGCCGTAAAATTCCTTAAGAGCTTTCTGTTTAGACTAAGATTTAGGTGCTTTAGAATTTTGCGACGCCTATCTAAGTTTTAGTATTTTTTTAAGTTATTGTCATTTGGGATATAGTTTTACTTGTAAG
Organism: Rutidosis leptorrhynchoides; assembly: GCF_046630445.1. Taxonomy (NCBI): domain Eukaryota; kingdom Viridiplantae; phylum Streptophyta; class Magnoliopsida; order Asterales; family Asteraceae; genus Rutidosis; species Rutidosis leptorrhynchoides. Next base: position 78,080,892 of record NC_092339.1, on the reverse strand, counting down.
CTTTAATATTTTTAGACGCAACTTTTAATTCTTAGTTTTTAGTTCTTTTTTAAGTTTCAACGCGCTACTTTCTTATTTTTATTTTTCGACGCCTTTTACCTATGTATCAATTATCACTCCAATTAGTAATCTCAATTTGCAATTTTAATTTTAAGTTAGTGATAATAATAAGGTTGGGTTAGTCGAGTGTTTTAAAGTTTTATAAGTCGTTCTTTTTCTTTCTTATTTTTCCAATTTTAATATCGATGCGCTCTTTTTCTTTCTTATTTCTCGCCATTCTAGTTTTTAGGACTTAGAATTTTCTCTATTTCTTATCTAAAACTTCTTAAAATTACGAAAATTTATCTTAAGTGGTTAAATTGATAGACATCAAAATTTTCTGGTTCGTAGTAATAGTTGGATTTGTACGTGGACCGGGTTATTGGAGCCAAACAGTACTCAATTATATTGAGACCAAACGAATCCTGCCCCTCTGCTGCATCTTTTGGCTATTCGAAACGTGGGCAAAATAAGAAAAGTCTATTAATTGGATAACTTATATAATTTTTCTTTCCTTTTAAAAACTAATAGGATATTCAGTGAATGCACCGAGCAAGACGTTCACCACCTTTTGTACGTTCACCACCTGTAACCAGATCAAGACATCTAGCTAATATAGTCGCCGTTGATTTTTCTTTAGAATCGTCATCCAGTCGACCAAGTACTCCAATTCAAATTTCCGATACTCCATTTTTTGAACCCGACCTCACAATTGAGAATCCGAAGAATATTCAGGGACAATTCATTGATCCTGAACCATTAATTTTTCCTCCGGAACCACCAATCATTCAAACAGAGATTGTTGAGGAACGAACCATTAAATCAGAATCCTCTAGTGATTCAGATTCAACAAATTCAATCATGGAAAATCTGGAACCTTTAAGTATGGAAGACCGAATGCGAGCTAAACGCACTGGCCAAGGTCACGCAATTACTCATCCAGACATTAATGCGCCAGATTATGAAATCAAAGGACAAATTCTACACATGGTGACTAATCAATGCCAATTTAGTGGTGCGCCGAAGGAAGATCCAAATGAACATCTTCGTACCTTTAATAGGATCTGCACACTATTTAAAATAAGAGAAGTAGAAGATGAACAGATATATCTCATGTTATTTCCTTGGACTTTAAAGGGAGAAGCCAAAGATTGGTTGGAATCGTTACCAGAAGGGGCGATTGATACATGGGACGTTTTAGTTGAAAAATTTCTTAAACAATTCTTTCCAGCATCTAAAGCCGTAAGACTTCAAGGAGAAATTGTTACGTTCACACAGAAACCGAATGAAACTCTATATGAGGCGTGGACAAGATTTGGAAAGTTATTAAGAGGATGTCCGCAACATGGTTTAGACACCTGTCAAATAGTACAAATATTCTACCAAGGATGCGACATCACTATAAGGAAAGACATCGATATAGCAGCTGGTGGTTCTATTATGAAGAAAACCGAAACTGATGCTTACAAAATTATTGATAACACTGCTTCCCACTCACATGAGTGGCACCAAGAAAAAGATATCGTTAGATCATCTAAAGCAGCTAGAGCCGATTCTAGCCATGACTTAGATTCCATTTCCGCAAAGATAGATGCTGTCGAGAGACGAATGGAAAAGATGACTAAGGATATACACTCAATATGAATTAGTTGTGAGCAGTGTGGAGGACCACATTTGACAAAAGATTGTCTCAGTATTGAACTAACAATGGAACAAAGAGAGATTATATTTCATACATAAACCAAAGGCCCAGAAATAATTATCAGAATAATTATCAACCGCCAAGACCAATTTACAATCAAAACCATAATTATAACCGAAATGTTCCATACAACAATCAACAAGGTCCTAGCAATCAACAAGTATCCAATAATACTTACAACCAGCAAAGACCTAATTTTCAAAATAAACCACCACAACCCGATGATAAAAAGCCGAATTTAGAAGATATGATGACGAAGCTAGTTGAAACTCAAACACAGTTTTTCACATCTCAAAAACAAACCAATGAACAAAATGCTCAAGCATTTAAAAATCAACAAGCTTCTATTCAAAATTTGGAACAAGAAGTAAGTAACCTAGCAAGGTTAATAGGTGAAAGAAAACCGGGAAGTTTACCTAGTGATACAAATGCTAACCCCCGGAATGAAACAGCTAAAGCCATTACCACAAGAAGTGGTACAACACTTAAACCACCTGAAATACCTGTAATTTCTGATGAAGCTATTCCTACTCCACAAGAACCACAACCTGATCAAGATAAGGAAAAAGAACCGGTAGTTGAAAAGGTTAATGAAGATAACACAGTTAAGGCTAAACCTTATGTTAAACCATACCAACCACCACTTCCTTACCCGAGTAAAATTAAAAAAGAGAAACTTGAAGCCGAGCAATCCAAATTCTTGGATATGTTTAAATAGATAAATGTAAATCTTCCTTTCATTGATGTAATTTCAGGAATGCCTAGATATGCTAAATTTCTGAAAGATTTAATCTCGAATAGAAAGAAAATGGAAGAACTCTCGGCTGTTACTATGAATGCTAATTGTTCTGCAGTGCTGTTGAATAAGATACCAGAAAAACTATCTGATCCAGGAAGTTTCACAATTCCATGTTTTCTGGGTAGTCTTAGTTCAATAGAAGCATTGGCAGACTTAGGTGCTAGTATAAATCTAATGCCGTATTCACTATACACTAAACTAGACCTTGGAGAATTGAAACCAACACGAATAAGCATACAACTGGCCGATAGATCAATAAAATATCCTAGAGGGATAATGGAGAACATGCTAGTTAAAGTTGGTACTTTGGTATTTCCAGTAGATTTTGTTGTTCTAGACATGGAAGAAGATTCTCAAGTTCCTCTCATATTAGGAAGACCATTCTTAAACACGGCTAAAGCAATGATAGACGTGTTTGGTAAGAAACTGACCCTAAGTATAGAGGACGAGAGTGTTACCTTTTCAGTTGATAGAGCAATGAAACAACCGCAATCTGTAGATGATACATGTTATTATATTCAAACTATAGAATCACATGCAGAATTGTTAGAAGAATTTCCCGAATTACAAGGAACAGGAGAATGTTCTTTAGGAGAAGGAACTGAACCAATTGATGAAATTGAAATGTTAGCTACACTAATGGCTAATGGATATGAACCAACAACAGAAGAAATTCAAATGCTAAAAGAAGAAGACAGATATCGATATAAATCATCGATAGAAGAACCACCGACATTAGAGTTAAAGCTACTTCCAAACCATTTGGAATACGCTTATTTACATGGTGAATCTGAATTACCTGTAATAATATCGTCTTCTCTTACTGAAAATGAGAAATCACAACTCATTTCCGTATTAAAAGCTCATAAACCAGCCATTGCATGGAAGATTCATGATATTAAAGTAATAAGTCCTTCGTATTGCACACATAAAATCCTTATGGAAGAAGGTCATAAAACGTATGTGCAACGCCAACGAAGACTAAATCCGAATATGCAAGATGTTGTTAAGAAAGAAATTATTAAACTGCTTGATGCAGGTTTAATTTATCCAATTTCTGATAGTCCATGGGTAAGCCCAGTTCAATGCGTACCTAAGAAAGGTGGCATGACTGTCATTACAAATGAGAAAAATGAACTTATTCCTACTAGGACTGTAACAGGATGGCGTGTTTGTATTGATTATAGAAAATTAAATGACGCCACCAGAAAAGATCACTTTCCCTTACCTTTCATTGATCAAATGTTGGAAAGATTAGCCGGAAATAGTTACTATTGTTTTCTTGATGGTTTTTCCGGATACTTTCAAATTCTAATAGCACCCGAAGACCAAGAGAAAACCACATTCACGTGCCCTTATGGTACTTTTGCTTACAAACGCATGCCATTTGGACTTTGCAACGCCCCTACAACCTTTCAAAGGTGCATGATGGCGATTTTTCACGACATGATAGAAGAATGCATGGAAGTTTTCATGGATGACTTTTCAGTGTTCGGTGATACATTTGAATCATGTCTAGTTAATCTTGAACGAATGCTTATTAGATGTGAACAATCAAATCTAGTTCTTAATTGGGAGAAATGCCATTTCATGGTTAAAGAAGGCATCGTTCTTGGACAAAAAATTTCAAAAGAAGGAATTGAAGTGGATAGAGCTAAAGTAGATGTAATTGCTAAACTTCCACATCCCACCAATGTTAGAGGAGTTAGGAGTTTTCTATGGCATGCCGGTTTTTACCGACGTTTCATAAAAGATTTTTCTAAAATTGCCACTCCTATGAATAAACTCCTAGAAAAGGATGCTCCATTCATCTTTTCAGATGAATGCATCAAATCTTTTAATATTCTTAAAGAAAAACTCAATAATGCGCCAATCATGATAACTCCAAAATGGAATTTACCGTTTGAACTTATGTGTGATGCAAGTGATTTTGCAATAGGAGCCGTTTTAGGACAAAGGATTGAAAAACGATTTCAACCTATATATTATGCTAGTAAGACGTTACAAGGAGCACAAACGAATTACACAACTACTGAAAAAGAACTCCTTGCTATTGTCTTTGCTTTTGACAAATTTCGTTCATATCTCGTTCTAGCTAAAACGGTGGTCTATACCGACCATTCTGCTCTTAGATACCTATTTTCGAAACAAGATGCCAAACCACGATTAATCCGTTGGATCTTACTCTTACAAGAGTTCGATATTGAAATCCGAGATAAAAGAGGAGCAGAGAATCTCGCCGCTGATCATCTTTCTCGTCTTGAAAATCCCGAATTAGAAGTTCTAAATGAATCGGCCATAAAAGACAATTTTCCTGATGAATATCTATTGAAGATAGATTATAATGAAATTCCATGGTTTGCAGACTATGCAAACTACATAGTATGTGGATTCCTTGAAAAAAGATTATCGTACCAAAAACGAAAGAAATTCTTTAGTGATATAAAACACTATTTCTGGGAAGATCCACATTTGTTTAAAAGTTGTCCCGATGGAATAATACACCGATGTGTATTCGGAGATGAAGCTAGTAAAATTTTAAACCATTGTCACACAGGACCAACAGGAGGGCATTATGGGCCTCAACTCACAGCAAAAAAAGTTTATGATGCTGGATTCTATTGGCCTACAATTTACAAAGACGCACACCTTCTTTGCAAATCCTGTGATGCATGTCAAAGGGCCGGAAAAATAAGTCAACGTGATGAAATGCAACAAAATGTCATTCAAGTATGTGAAGTATTTGACATTTGGGGTATTGACTTTATGGGTCCATTTCCAAAATCTCATAATAATCTATATATTCTCGTAGCAATTGATTATGTATCTAAATGGGTGGAAGCACAAGCTCTCCCAACTAACGATGCACGAGTTGTAGTCAATTTTTTAAAACGTGTTTTTGCAAGGTTTGGAACACCAAAAGCTTTAATAAGTGATCGGGGAACTCATTTTTGTAATAATCAACTTGAGAAAGTTCTCAAAAGATATGGAGTAACTCATAAAATCTCCACCGCTTATCATCCACAGACAAGTGGACAAGTTGAAAATACTAACCGAGCTTTGAAACGTATTCTAGAGAAAACCGTAGGATCAAATCCGAAGGAATGGTCCATTAAATTGGAGGATGCACTCTGGGCTTTTAGAACAGCCTACAAAACTCCAATTGGAACCACACCTTTTAGACTCGTTTACGGAAAAGCATGTCATCTTCCAGTAGAAATTGAACACAAAGCATTTTGGGCTTTGAAGACATGTAATCTTGATTTACATGAAACTGGACGTCTACGGTTAAGTCAACTAAACGAATTAGAAGAATAAAGACATTAAGCATACGAAAATTCGTTAATCTATAAAGAAAGAACGAAGAAATGGCATGATAAAAGAATCAGAAGTTCAAAAGAATTTAAAGAAGGAGACAGAGTTCTTCTTTTCAATTCACGATTCAAGCTATTTCCTGGAAAATTGAAATCAAGATGGTCTGGACCATTCATAGTCAAAAGAGTTTTCACATACGGAACGATAGAGTTGATAAATTCAAATGGGATTGAATTTAAGGTTAATGGTCACAGAGTTAAACATTACATAGATAGTCCGATGAAAATTGACAACGAAGTTAATCACAATTTCGATACCACAGCTAACTAAGTGTGGGGAGAATCAAGTCTTTAAAGGATAATATGTATTTCTGTTAGAGTTAGATTTTCTGTTTTCGTGTAGTTCTCGAAAATGGAACCCGAATGGTCTTTCCCTAGCAGACCCTACAGAACTAGTCTTCTCCCCCCATTCTGAATTTTTATTTTTTTTAGGTTTTTACGAAATGAAGACTTCCTGTGAACTGAACCATGGTCTAATGCTACACGCTTTGATTACTAAACGTAATAATGACACACTTCCGAGTGAACTGGTATCAGTAATCAGAGAAAAATTGGACGGAGTAAGAAAAGAATCCAGATGCGAAGATAATAAGTTACAATTTGGTAAAGGAAAATCAAAATCCGCAGCGAAAAGAAGAGCACGACACCTTGAAAAATGTCACAAATGCGGAAAATGGTCACACGAAGGTAAATGTTCAAATAATCAAACCTATTCAAACACCGAATTTGTTACTTTATGCAGAGATGGACCGTTCATATGTTTAGAAGAAAAAACATTAAATGCTCGAGGTTACGCCTATGTAGCCATGGAGAACCAATTAGTCCGACTATCTTATGAGTGGGCTAGAGTATATCACTAAGAAATATATTTCACAGGTAAGTTTGTACAGTTTTCATTTTTATTTTTATTTTTATTTTTAACCTTTTGATAATAAACGCTAATTTGTTCGCTATAAAGTATTAAATTGGTATTCAATAAAATTAGGTCTTGCGACCGAAATTATTGATATCATACAAAAATTTATTACTTCACTGCGAAATTTAACGTTTATTCTTAAGGTATAAAAATCTTTAATCAATCAACCCAAAATATTTCAAAAATTCGTCATGAGTTAAATTAGGTCATGGAACCGAAATTACTTTACCGAAAAGAGGGATGTATATTTTTGATAATATTTGATTGATTAAAGTGGGATAAAAGCCAAAAAGATTTTTAATTTTATTTTTATCATGTTTTTAAAATTAATATATAAATCTTAAATTGATATTGTAAACTTTTTAAATCAATATATTTAAAATTATAAATATTTGAAAAATTAATATTTTTAATATAAGTTTGTATGTATAAAAACAAAATTAAATTTAAGTTTGGTGTGAATTTTTAATATTAATTTTGAATTTTATGCATTTTAAATTTAAGTTGTGTGAATTTAAAAACAAAAATTTACTTTATCTCATTAAGTTAAAAATACGATTTTTAAAATTCGTCGTAAGTTGAAGACTAGGTCGTTGAGCCGAAATTGCTTTACCCGGGGGCGGGACGAGAATTTTTATTATCATTATTTTTAATCTTATTGATTTAAAGTATGCCAAAAAAATTAAAAAAAACCCAAAAATGTTTGCTTTTAAAATCGCGCTTTAAATTGACAAATTTTAAAATTTTGTCGAGGGACGGACTAGGACATCATTCCGAAACGACCTCGTCCTAAATAACAAGAGAAACAAAATTTTAAAATTAATTAATTAATTGTTTTATAAGTTAAAGTTTTTATAATAAAAAAAAAGACACCGCGACTCGCGGAGTTTGTAATAGGTAAATACCGCGACTCGCGGAGCATCAAAATTCCAGAAAAAAAAATATAAACTGATCGAACAGATCAGTATCCACACCCACACCCCAAAATACTGCGAAAATATACCCAAAAACACACACAAATCCGAATTTTTTTTCACCATTTTTCATCAAATCTTTCACAAAATCATGTTGAGAAGGATGCTATAAAGGAATTACTCAAGGAAAACGACTGAAAGCGGTGAATCTTCATCCCAAGCTCGCATTGCTCCTTCTGAGAATGCGGAACAACAGGATGTTGATAACTATTACAAACAAGATATACCTCATCCAGTTATGACATTTTCAGATATGCACGTGGAAGATTTTCATCCGAACTTGAGATTAGACAGACGTTGGATAGATTATCCAAAATACCAAAGGGGCTTGCACACTCTTCATTCTAAAGCTGTTGAAGTACCTAGGGTAATAGAATGGGAACCATTAGAGGTAGTGGAATTGGCCGAGCCAATCAGGGAATTACTTACTCAAAGGTATGGTAATTCTACTTTTAGTGATTGGGTACGTTTATTCAACATGCGTAGACCTGTATATAAAGTATGGTGTGAAGAATTATTGTGTAGTATAGAAATAAATGATCGGGTAGCTACTTTAACCGATCGAACTTTTATTAGATTTTTGTTAGGAGTTTCGATGCGCCACATGTCTCTACTAGACATGGCTCAGGCCTTACGTATATATACGCCTGAGGAGCTAGCATCTGCCGATTGTCAAGGGGTTATATTAAATGGTAGGAAGATTGATGAAAATTTTGATACGCATGGTGTATGGAGTCAAATGACTAGCCATCACCGATTTAAAGGGGGAAATTACTCTTATACGGATATAGATAGAGCTGAGTTAAGAGTAATTCACAGGTTTCTAGCGAACTCGATTACACAGCGAGGTAAAAATAAGGAAAAGGTAAATGAGCAAGATTTATTTTACCACATGTGTATTCGAGACCCACAAAGCGCTGTAAGTATACCTTATTGTGTGGGTTATTATTTATCGGCTATGGTTAGGGGGATGAGACCGCACAGTATAATAGGAGGTGGTATATTTATTACATTAATTGCTGAGTATCTCGATGTGGATATAAGTCGGGGGGGATTATTAATCGAATAACCAGAACCCCACGATACAATTGGTTTAAATATATATCATGGTGCTAAGGTTTTGAAGAGGCGAAATAACGCCGCAGTACAATATAATGGAAGACATCCACAGGTTGAAAGAAATCAACAGCCAGGTAATGTGGGAGGGGGAAATGAAATGACAGAAATGCAAAGGTTTATAGCTTCACAAGAGTATGAAAATGCTAGACATCGAGCATTTGAAGATTGGCAAGTTCATCAAAACCACATCATAGCTCATTGCCAACATGTACGTATAAACTATATTCCTACTCCAAAGCCCGTATTTCCTCCCTGGTCTATAAAGATTCAACCACCGTATCCTACTTATAACCCAGCTGAAGCATTCTATAACACATACGGTTATGCATGGAACCCCTACTGTTATCAGTATCAACCCTAGTTTATTTAGTTTTATTTATTTTATTTTTGTAATGTTACTACATTTAACACTTATGTTGATATTGTAATAGTTTTTATAATTTTCTAACTTTTATTATTAGATTTTAATAATTTTTGAATGTGGGGTAATATACCAAACTTCAAAAATATGTATATATGTTTGCAGTTTATCTTATGTACACAACAGGGTAAAACATCGCATTTTCAAAGACTGGCATTAAGTTCAACAAAAGCAACTAATTTTGACGACAAGATGCAAAATATATGTGAAATAACAATAAGACGGAATGAACAAATGATGTGCACCATTTATCATTCAACACAAACAACAATATGTTTGGAAACTTTGGTAAAATTTAATTATTTTTCTACGCTAATCACCCTCAATAATTTAAATTGTTACTGATTTCTTGCAAATGAGGGCATTGCAAGATCTTAAGTGTGGGAAGGGGTTAAAATCTTTCGAATTAAAAAAAAAATTATTTAAACACTTGGTTACCATTAAAAATACTAGTAACGCAGTAGTTGTATTAGAATCTAGTGCTCTCTGATAACAAAGAACAGCCCTAGTCTTATATACTGACTACCCAATTCTAGTAAAAATTTTCAAAATTTTCAATTAAATGAACTCAAAATCATGTTTATACATATTTATGAACGATAAAACTAGGTATTAACACCGAAATTATTGTTACCTCGGAAAGGACATAAATTGAGAAACAAACCAAAATGTTAGAATTCATTTAAAATGGAATAGAGGACAATAAAAAGGCAAATAAAAGAAAATAAAAGCCAAGTGTGGAAAAATTTACCAAGTTATTTTAAACATATGTCACATATTTCTGTAATAAATAATTGAAGATACTTTTGCTTTGGACTAAACTAAACAGTTTTACCCGATTTACTGTAAAAAAAAGATGGATCTACACGATGAATCAATTTCATCATTTAAAGGAAGTAAAGTCTTCCGAAAAAGAAACGCGCTTCTTGATTTAGGTCAAGAAGTTGTCGTTCAGACCAGCTGTAGGTTGACGAAAAATCTAGAAAAGTCATCACTAAAATCAGCAGAAAATCCACGGACCTCAGCATCAAACAGGGTCGCCAAGTGGTCAGATTTATCCTAACCATGAGAGGATCTGTCTTGTAAAATGGGGAGGACGCCGTGAAAATTAGCTGGATAAGACTAATGAATCAGATCCCCAGAAAGGATAATCTCCTTTAAAGATCAAAAATCAGCTTTTAAGACTGATATTACTCAATCCTTGAGATTGACTTTAAAGATTGAGAATTACATACTCATGGAATTCGATGATATCTAAACTCGAGCTTGAACGAGAAAATATTTTGATCAAAATTTCAAACCGATTTGTTTTCTGAAAACACATTTTCAATGCGTTCATTACCATTGAACGTAAAATCCTAGGAATTCACCTGGAATTCATTAGGTCACCTGAACCAAATCGGGTGTCAACCGTAAGAACGGTGGTTGCATAATATAGTCAAAGACAGGACCTCGTGCCAGACCGAAAAATTATAAGGGTGAGCTTTACTATTGCTCCTACAAAGGATAGTAATTGCGTCCGACACGTTATAGACCATAATTAAAAGAATGTCAGGGGACATTTCCTTAACAGTTGCTTGTTCAATGCTTTCCTTTACAACCGGAAGGTAGTTTACCGAAAGGTAATATACGGAGCAAGTATACTGGACGTGTTGCTTTCCCAATACAAGGTTAGCAAGTGGGTGACACAAAACCACAAGTTTTGAGCTAAAAATTTCAAATATGAAACCCACCAAACCCACAAAAAGAATTTGCAAACACCGGTGAAGGGTTATTCCGGAAAACTTATCTAGGGTAAAAGCTAGATTTAATTTTCAAAAGATCAAATGTTTTCATAAAGATCCAATTTCCTTAATGGATCTAAATTTTCATAAGTCATGTGAGACTGTAAACCACATCGTTACTACCATTGTTTATACCGCCGTATAGAAATCACTGATGTACAAAGTGTGAAGAATAAAGAGGTGATTCTAGTATTTCAAGACTATATTACTTGAGGACAAGCAACGCTCAAGTGTAGGAATATTTGATAATACTAAAAACGAACATATATTTCATAGCATTATCCCTCAAGAAAGACAAGCTTTTAGTTGCAATTGTTCTATTTACAAGTGATATTCGTTTAAATAATAAAAGGTGAAGACAAAAGACAGATTCGACGAATTGAAGACGCAAACGACAAAAAAGCTCAAAAGTACAAAATACAATCAAAAAGGTTCAAATTAATGATGAAGAACGTCTAAAAATGACAAGAGTACAAGTTACAAAACGCAAAGTACACGATATAAAATAGTACGAAAGGACGTTCGAAAATCCGGATCAGGGGCATGAGTCAACTCTCAACGCTCGACGCAACGGACCGAAAGTTACAAATTAATTATGTATATAAATATAATATAATATATAATTAATTATATAAATTATATATTTATATTATATTTATATTATTAAAATCCGTCGGCAAGTAAAGATCCAAATTGGAGTGAGCTGGAAATTCAAACTCCGCGACTCGCGGAGTTTGAAGGGGAAATTGACCGCAACTCGCGGAGTACTCAAATCCAAATATGCCTATAAAAGGCAACGCATTTTGATCGTTTTATATATCCATCCATCAATCTCTCTATCTATATGTAAACGTATATATATATATATATATATATATATATATATATATATATATATATATATATATATATATATATATATATATATATTTATATTTTAATTTTAATTTTAATTTTAAATCCTAATAATAAGGGTATGTTAGCGAATGTTGTAAGGGTGTAAGTCGAAATTCTGTCCGTGTAACGCTACGCTATTTTTAATCATTGTAAGTTATGTTCAACCTTTTTAATTTAATGTCTCGTAGCTAAGTTATTATTATGCTTATTTAATCCGAAGTAATCATGATGTTGGGCTAAAAATATTAAAATTGGGTAATTGGGCTTTGTACCATAATTGGGGTTTGGACAAAAGAACGACACTTGTAGAAATTAGACTATGGGCTATTAATGGGCTTTATATTTGTTTAACTAAATGATAGTTTGTTAATTTTAATATAAAGATTTACAATTGGACGTCCCTATAAATAACCATATACACTCGATCGGACACGATGGGCGGGATATTTATATGTACGAATAATCGTTCATTTAACCGGACACGGGAATGGATTAATAGTCTATGGAATTATTAAAACAGGGGTGAAATTATGTACAAGGACACTTGGCATAATTGATAACAAAGTTTTAAAACCTTGGGTTACACGCAGTCGATAACCTGGTGTAATTATTAAACAAAGTATTAAAACCTTGTTACAGTTTAAGTCCCCAATTAGTTGGAATATTTGACTTCGGGTATAAGGATAATTTGACGAGGACACTCGCACTTTATATTTATGACTGATGGATTGTTATGGACAAAAACCAGACAGACATATTAAATAATCCAGGACAAAGGACAATTAACCCATGGACATAAAACTAAAAATCAACACGTCAAACATCATGATTACGGAAGTTTAAATAAGCATAATTCTTTTATTTCATATTTAATTTTCTTTATTTTATATTTAATTGCACTTCTAATTATCGCACTTTTATTTATTGTCATTGTATTTAATTGCACTTTTAATTAACGCACTTTTTAATTATTGTATTTTATTTCATCGCACTTTTATTTATTGCAATTTCATTATCGTTATTTACTTTACGCTTTAAATTAAGTTATATTTATTTTTAATATTTTACATTAGGTTTTAACTGCGACTAAGTTTTAAAATCGACAAACCGGTCATTAAACGGTAAAAACCCCCTTTTTATAATAATAATATTACTTATATATATTTGTATTTTTATAAATTAAAACTAATATAGCGTTAAGCTTTATTTAAAGATTTTCTCTGTGGAACGAACCGGACTTACTAAAAACTACACTACTGTACGATTAGGTACACTGCCTATAAGTGTTGTAGCAAGGTTTAAGTATATCCATTCTATAAATAAATAAATATCTTGTGTAAAATTGTATCGTATTTAATAGTTTTTCCTAGTAAAATATAAGCTATTTCATATACACCTCGCATAACATCAGTAGCACTAAGAATACTACTCCTCCAGTGACTACGAAGATTGTAGATAGTGATGGCTTTCAGACAGTTCAAACAAAAGGAAAGAAGTCGGGGCGCAATCACTCAAGAAGGCAGGTGTAGATGGATTTAATGTGGGAAAAACAAAGCAAAAAGTGGTAGATCGGCCCAAGAAGAATGTGACCCGAAGTGAAGTGAACCTTAATTTGTACAATCTGGATTCGATTGAATCGAAGAAGAACTAGTAATCGACCTGAAAGCTTTAGAGAAAGAATCAAGCCTTGAAATTGATTACAAAAGATTGAGATTACAACCTTAATGAGATTGAATTACAATCTGAATGATTCAAAATTCATTCGGAGCTCAGGTGGATAAAAGAAGGCCAGAAGTTGGGACGAGTAAAGGCTCGCAAGTGAAGATTCAAAATTCATTCGGAGCTATAAATAATGATTTATATACTTTAGTGGATGAGCCGAGTGATGTTGAATCTGATAAAGATGAGACTGCTGAGTTTATGGCCTGGAATGTGTCTAAGGCATCGGCTCTGTTTGGAATGAAGTTGGGTTGGTTGTAGTCGTGTCTTTATTTTGATGGGTCGGTAAGTTTCTTGGTTTTGCTTATCCTAGCTATGTGTGTAGGGTTTAGCTTGGTTTTTGGTTTTCTGTGAGGCCTTAAGGCATGCTTGTAGTCGTTTGTTTTCATTTGTACTTTTATTATTATTTTTAATAATATTTACCAGGTAAAACTCTTTACCCAAAAAGAGAATACCAGTAATTTTTTAATTAAAAAACGTAAATTAAATAGAAATTGATATAATGAATTATATAATGTTTACTCATTCACTTCTCTATCTTAAAACCCAAAAAACTAGAACCTAAAACATTGAACCTAACATTAATCGATCATCAAACATACATATGAGGGAAAAAAACTATGCCTTCAATCAGCTCGAACCGAAAGAACAATGAGAAAAATATATTTTTTTCGGGGGAAAAAAACGAAAGCTTATATACCAAGTTCTTTTATTGAAAAATGAAAGAACTAACAAGAATACATCTGAATAAAATGGCGTGGCTCACAACCAGAAAACCAAACTCTAGACATCAAACGAGTACACATTGTCAACTAACGAGCCGACCCAAGCAACATAACAAACGAAAAATCCGAGACCTAACAAATAGAAAACCAAGAACAAACTAACAAATGCAACAAAACATCACAAGAAACAACCTATCAATCCACAGACAAAAAAGAAGTCCCGGACCATCAACCGTCATCGAGAGGAATGTAAGGAGAGTCCAAAGGCACTCTTTTCATCTTGCCATCTACGGTATCAATCCTGACAAAGAGGTTCCCCGATCGATTCTCGATATTGTTGGTTAAAATGTCAGAGGAGCCATCACTAACCAATATAGCCGACGATGGTGCAAGCTAGCAAACCTAGGCCCACGAGGCCTTGAACCGACTCCATTCAACCCATTGCCAACACCAGAAGAACCACCGGCTTGGCCGTCCACCGGATTCTCTATAAATAAATTATAAAGTTGTGTAAACTAAACAACCCCTATTGACCACTCTCTTGCACTAACGAAGTCGGCACATTAACAAAATTATACAGTTTGGTAGAAAGGTCCGCTAACTTAGTCTTAAGAGACCCCGAATATAGGGGATATGGCCCGAAAAGGTAACCTAAATTACTCAATTTGACAATCAAGGTAACCCTAATTTGGCTAAACCCAAAAAGGATTGCAATTTAAAATTTTTGCTCGCAAAAAGGATTGTGTATTCATATTTTTTAAAATTGAGGTAATATTCAATGAACACAAAATCTAAAATCACAATTGCTTCAAATTAAGACTTGGAACAGATTTCTAGAGCTTCGATTATCATTTTTTGTGAAGCAACTAGATCCAAAACATCATAAAAAAAATGAATCGAGATGAACAAGTTGACTTTTTCAAACGACTCGTTGTTTTCCATGATGTTTTGAATCTAGTTGCTTCAAAAAAATGAAAATCGAAGCTCTAGGAATCTGTTCCAAGTCTCAATTTGAAGTAATTCCTGATTTTAGATTTTGTGTTCATTGGATATTACCTCAATTTAAAAAAATTTGAACACACGATCCTTTTTGTAAACAAAAATTAAATTGCAATCGTTTTTGGACTTAGCCAAATGGGAGGTTACCTTAATTGTCAAATTAAATAACTTATGTTACCTTTTCGGGCTATTTGCCCCGGATGAATGTCATTTATAGTTTGTTGAGACATAAATAGTCACTTTATTTACCAATTAAATGACAAAAGGTAGAAGTTTTATAAGTTAATGCATTTTCCGCAATATTGTGTTCATACATATATATGCTTAGATTCTATTTTTAACTTACTAGCACTAAAAGTTTTGCATATAAACCATCTCCATTTATACCGCTCTTTTGAGTGTCCGTGAGGACTCGAGTTTCGAGTGTCACCTACAGATTTCATAATGCAATTTGCTTTGCAGTTGGTTATGAAGTTCTTTGGAGGCGTCATCACTATCTGAGCATGTCCTATGACAGTTGTTCAGGGGGTGCTTCCTAATGGTGACTACAAGTATAGTGCATCCTATGGCAGTTGTTCGGTAAAACATTCTTGACACGTAAGACGAATAAGATCGGATGGTGAAAACACCTTTGATGGTACCCAGCAATGACTTCAATCTCGCTATTCAAATAATTTTTTTTTGCATATGATTGATACTCTAACTTAACAAGAAAAAATCGATCATTTTGATCCGATTCAATCTGACCCGACCGAAGCATTTCATATAACCTACGGAGTACAATATGTTAATATGACCCGTTACCAAACTATTCTATACAATACAACTAAGAATGTACAATATAACCCTACCAATTTACCTTCATGTGTGATAAATATATACTGTATGATTTATTTTTATAGAGATAAGCTAGTAATTTATATTTATGTGTAAGTTTTATCACATGTAATAGGGTTAAGCATCTTATGTCATCTTTCTCTTGGGGTTGAGTTGTTTCCCACTCTCTCTCTCCCACTTATCTCTCTTAACTTCATCTTAGGCAACCAAGCTGTCTCTTGTTGCCTTCATACTTGTCCTGTTGGAACCTCTGCAACATTTCTTTTCTTTTCTTTTTTCTCTCTCTCTCTAAACTCCATGAAACCATAACCATAACTCTAAATCATCCATCCTCTTTCTCAGGTAAAGATTCTATCTTTTTAGGTTTTCTCAACTCATTTGCTAAATTAATTTATGGGTTTAAGAAATTAAACCTTAAACTATACTGGGTTACTCTCCTTTTCCAAAATCTTGCTAATAATAAAGCATGTTTTAGGGTTGTGAATTAAGTGTGAGTACTCATTAATGGACTTGAGTGGCAGTGAGAAAGAGATAGGAATGCAGACTTCATCTCCTTACAACAACAACAACAACAATCACTTGATTAGAGAATCATCTTCAGAAACTTTGGATCATGGCTTGGATCCAGATCGGTTTCCGGGTACCGGAGCTTCGGTTACACCCATTTCTGTCGGATCTAAACTCTTGAAGTCTCCTTTGCAACTTCCAAGGTACCGTGAATGCCTTAAAAATCATGCCGCCAACATGGGTGGAAACATCACCGACGGCTGCGGCGAGTTTATGCCATCAGGTAACACTTGCAAATATATAATACAAATACATAAATTAATAAAATATAATACAAAACTACAGAAAAAAATTATTAGTTTCAAAGTACATAAATTACTAAGTTAAAAATTAAAGTTGCTTAATAAAATATATCCATGTGATGAATTATTTGCCTTTGTAATTTTGTATATGTGTTTGCAATTGTTAAACAGGTGACGATGGAACCCTAGAAGCACTAAAATGTGCTGCCTGCAACTGCCACCGTAACTTCCACCGTAAAGAATACCCAACCACCAGTCCAACAGCAGGACCATTCCTTCAACTACCACCACCATTACCTTCACCATCACCTTCACCGTCATTCCACCACCACCATCACCACCACCGTTCACCGCCGGCAATCTCCCTTCACCACCACCACCCTAACTGGGCTTCCTCCATCAATGCTCCACCGGTGAAAATGGCATTTGGAGGAAACATTAGTGGTGGGACAGCTACTGAGTCTTCAAGTGAGGAGCTGAATTTCACACAAGGTGGTGTTGCTCCGCCGTATGGGGTGGCGAAAAAGAGATTTAGAACAAAGTTTACACAAGATCAAAAGGAAAAAATGCTTGAATTTGCAGAAAAAGTTGGGTGGAGGATCCCTAGAGAAGATGATCCTGAAGTTCAAAGGTTTTGTGCTGAAGTTGGTGTTAAAAGACAAGTCCTTAAGGTTTGGATGCATAATAATAAAGCCACATCTGGGAAAAAGCAAGTTCAAGATTCCAATGAAAGCATTAACTGATTGTACGGTACAACCCTATTTATGCATAAAATTTGGGTAGAATGTTGTTTGTAGTGTGTATATGAGAAGGGAGGGACTAGCTAGAATAGAGATGCATTCCCTATTGCATCTTCTTTGGTGTTCTACTTTCATTTTTATTTTTTAAATTTGGTTGGGTTGACTTTTAATCAATGTTATTTTAGTTAATTATTTAATATTAAATATTGTTATCAACTAGTTAACTATTCAATCATTGATATTATAACCTAATCACTATTGATTAATTGATTATTGATTATTAAAATGGTGGAAAGGACTTAGGTAGATTTCATTGGGATTTTACAAGTTATGTTTTTTTAGGGTTCCAAGAAGTAATGAAGCTACTAAACTAAAGTTTTTTAAAACATGGAAGTGGAGTGGGCTAACATTTTCTTGCTAGTACAGACCCTTTTTCTATAATGAGCAGTAGTGGTACTTTATGCTTGCTTTGTTGTACATACATTGTGTGTTCTTCTGCTGTACAAGTCTTACAATGTGCATCTTTTGTTGTACAATGTTAGATGGATTGATGAAACAAATGTGTATGGTGGGATACTGTTAGATTAAATAACCTTATCCTAGTTAGAATAAAATAAGTTTCAAGTGCTTTTATAAGTGAAGATCATTTATATATAGAGAATGTAGGTATTAAATAAAAAGAAATCATAAAGTTTTGTATAGTGATTTAGAAAATGTTCCAAGAAAAAGTGTGAAGTGTCAACTTTTGGGTTTGGTATAGATTAAATTAAATTTAAATGGTGTTGCAACAAGTGGCAACATGACACGACATGGACATGAAAAAAAGAAACACGTTAAAACGACATGATATGTAAGATAGTACATTTTGTCAATCAGTCATTACTTTTTATTTTGGTTTTCTAAACCTACATCAACCTTTACCGTGCGATATATCATGTGGTCTTTCACTCTTTGAATGTGTATATATTTTCAATTTCGAATGTGCTATTTAAAACTTACCATATGTTACCGTCTTACTGAATAACTGTTAGATAACGAAATATAATAGTGTACATTTGTAAAAGATATGGTTATACTATCTTGCACCATTTTTTATAGATCATTGTACCTGTCAAAATGATCATTTTTGGTGAACATTTTCTAATAAAACGACATGATGATCATTTTTGGTACCAGTATACTGTATAACAAATTGTATAGTATACAACCGAAGACAAATTTTGAAATATAAATCATCATTAGCATGATTCGTTTGGAGTTTTGAACTACGGAGTATTTTTATTATGTTGAAATGTGGGCTTTATTCAAGAAATGACATCGAGACTCAAGGACTCTATGTTTACTATATTTAGGAAATATTCCAATCAATAAATTGATGGCGCGCATAATGAAACTTTTTTTTTTCTTTTTCTTTTTTTTAAAATACATAAATGAAACTAAAATAGATCAAAATATCTAGTGAAGTTACATGCCCTCACATGTTAAACAAGATCTTCACAAGTGCCCAACCCTAGATTGTAGATCTTCATGTGTTTGGTATAAAAAGAACTCACAAAAATCAAAAGCATTAGCTAAGAATAGTGTTGTGCCCAAAACACATCGAAGTCCTTCTAAATCAAATAGGAAAAAGAAGTCTAAGGCAAGAGATTTTAATGATGAAGTTGATTCGGGTTCCGCTGAACTAGAACAAACTGAAAATATTAACCAAGTAGAAGAGGCAGAATCTTCTCAATTTGGAAGCAAACCTACCAAAGTTTATGGGAAAATTCTAAATCCTAAGAAAATTTCTTTAGAAAAGGAGGGGTTTCTTGAGGGCATGTTTGATAGTGCCGAAAGGCCTAACAAATCAAAACAATGAATATTGCTACATGGAACATTAGGGGCCTTGGCACTAGGGATAAGGGAAGACGATTGGGTTCTTTAATTACTAAATTCCAAGCCCAATTTGTTGCTATTCAAGAGTCGATGGTTGCAAATGTGTCATCTTGTGCTCTTAGAGAAATGTGGAAAGGTGTGGAGGACTTGATTAACAAGTGTCATCTCTGGGTCGTTCGGGTGGCTTGATTTCTTCTTGGAGGGAAGACTTTTTCAAACTTAAAGACAACTTCCAAGCACAAAATTGGTTGGCCACTTTGATGATTCTTAAATGGAATGGCCCGACATGTGTTTTGAGTGATTTTAACTCATCTCTTGCTGCCCGACATGATGATGAATATGATCTTCCATTGAGCTTCTTTCTTGTACCCACTACATTACAACTTGTACTTATAAGTACTAGAAGTATGATCAATACTACAAGTATCACCATCTTCCTGATCTTCATTGATAGAGATATAATTCAGTAAGAGAGAATTTAATATAAAAATTAAAGAGAGAATGGTGAAACATAAGGACAGAATTTGGAACACATGGGTTGAAATCATGTCTTCTTAAAGGAATATGTATTCGGCTTGTTTGAGAATCTGTTTACGGCCCAGTCAACAAGTGCATATGGACTGGATTGAATGGCAGTATGAATGAGTAAGTTGAATGCATAACGGGTCAGTAGCATTGAAGTTCAATTCATTGAAAGTGATTTATGGAGTTTTATCAGCAACAATGTGTGGTTTTGCTTGAGGTGGATAGTGAGATTGTTGGTATGGTAATGGTTATGCTCTTGTTTAGTTTGGAAGAATTTTCTTCAAGTTTTCAATGATATAGGATGGTTCTAAACTGATTACTGTCGCAACTTCATAATTTGTGATCAACTATGTCCAAGTGGTGGAATATCAATGGCTAGTAAATTTAAAAGCGTGTTCGAGTGATCATCTCCACATACGGTCGACTCACTTGTGGTTGCTAATGTAAAAATCAAAGTGGGTCTTGCATTGCTTTGATATAGAGTGTAGATCAAGAGTATAAATTGTTGAACTCCCAAGTTCTTTTAGAGCTCAATGGTTGTTTTATGTTGTTTATTGCCTATGGTGTTAGTTTGTTAGATGGTTTCTTAATTGTTTTTTTTGTTAATGTGGGTGGATATAAAGTATGTAAATCCATGCCATTTCTTTGTGTACTAATTTACTTTTCACCACTGTGAAAAGTCCTATATATTTCAATTCTGTTTTTTGCCAAAAAAAAAATTCTAGTGAAGTTACAAATGATATAGATAGAACAATCTGTTTAAATATATTAAAGATCTACTTAAATAAGTTACTATCATATTGCATACTACAATTACAAATCTATCTATTGAACAATATAATTAGCAACTCGTTGAACCTTAGAATTCAATGGATAGACACATGGCTTGATCATTAGACCATTCTAGACGGTAAAGCTTATTGTTGTGGTGTTGTGGGAGAAATTTTTGATGACGTGTCATTGTTGTAAGATTGAGGGAGCACTGTGGTGAATATTGTGTTGTAGTATTGTGAAGTGTTATGAATGATATGGTAAAATATACTCCTAGTTGGTAGTTGAGAGATTAAAATAAATAAAGAAAAAAAAAATTGTAGCCAATAAAAATATTACTCCTCCGTTGTCACCTTCGTGGTTCTTCCCCACCACTACATGATGATGTGCGGAGCCCATCAGGCCGAGTAATTGGGCTTGGTCCATGGGCCGCGGTCAAGTCTTCCTCCTAAATCATAATTCCCTCTTATAAATAGGGGGTAATCGAAGCAATTAGGGCACCCAATCGGTAGACAATCTCTACACAACGCTCTCTAGGGTTTTTACCTACCACTCTTGGTAGGGTTTTTCCCTACGCCGCCAATTGGAGCGATGTCCATCGACCGGCGGTCAGCCCTTAGCCACCCTCCCGAGATAATCATCTCGGCTAGGGCTATCACGGTAACCAGACCGGAGGTTAACGCCACTGAACTAATAAAACCCTCCTCTATTGTACTCAAGCGTGTTTCTATCCTATGTTAAAATATGCTTGATCAATTGGTGCTTTCATTGAGAGATAATTCCTACCTTCATACTGAACGGTTGTAAGTCTACTTTTATTTTATTTCATTATTATTATATTATGCTTATAATCTAGAAAATTATACATCGATGTGTTGGTTTGTGGTTTAATCGGCACAGAGGTTGGAATGGACTGTTTATTTAGAATATATTTGTTTGTGTGGCCATATATGCATACAATATCTATGATTTCAAAAGCCACAACCGCAACACATCTAGATTTTGCATATATACTTATACGAAATAAAAAATACTTATATTTAATCAAACATGTCATCAACGAGATTTTGCATATGTACTGAGTTTATTCGCCGCCGGTATTCGGCGGTATTCGTTGGCTTTCCGCTTGTAAATCTGTTGATAAACGTTTCTAAATCATGTTTTCAATCTGGAAACCCTTGCTTCGTCGTTTAGACGGTGAAGGTAACTATTTGCATACAATTATTGAACATTGTGGCTCGTCGATCAAACTTTTTGATCGGATCTTCAAACGTGCCAGATTTCGTTGATGGTCGTAATTGGTGGCGATATTCTCGCAGTTAATTGTATCGGGTGGGTGATCAAATAAAACATAGGGTTTTATTTTCGATGATTGATCCTGATGTTTTTTACACCGAGCAATTATCAAAGTATAAATGGTATTCATTGGTTTACTTTTTAAAAAAAAAAAAAATTGACTAAATCTTTGCCATACATGGGATTTATATAACTCCGGATATACTGAATAATTAATATATTTATTATCGATTTTGGTAACAAGAAGTAAGCGCGTCTCATTTACTTGAGGATTGCAAGCGTAGCACTTTTTATTAATCAAATATATATGTATACGGGTTATCATATGTAGTTGGGCAAACAACTTTGCATGTGCACCATGGCAGCTTCGCATAAGTCCATGGTCGCAAGATTTTATGTGCGTTGCGCAACGCTTCGCATGTGTTGCGCGCACTTTTCCTTTGCACCATGGCGGCTTCGCATAAGTCCATGGTCGCAAGATTTTATACGAGTCGCGCAACACTTTGCATGTGTTGCGGGTACTTTTCCTTTACACCATGGCGGCTTCACATAAGTCCATGGTCGCAAGATTTTATGCGCGTTGCGCAACACTTTGCATGTGTTGCGCGCATTTTTTCTTTGCACCATGGCGGCTTCGCATAAGTCCATGGTCGCAAGATTTTATACGAGTCGCGCAACACTTTGCATGTGTTGCGCGCACTTTTCCTTTGCATCATGGCGTCTTCGCATAAGTCCATGTTCGCAAGATTTTATACGAGTCGCGCAACACTTTGCATGTGTTGCGCGCACTTTTCCTTTGCACCATGGCGGCTTCACATAAGTCCATGGTCGCAAGATTTTATGCGCGTTGCGCAACACTTTGCATGTGTTGCGCGCACTTTTTCTTTGCACCATGGCGGCTTCGCATAAGTCCATGGTCGCAAGATTTTATACGAGTCGCGCAACACTTTGCATGTGTTGCGCGAACTTTTTCTTTGCACCGTGGCGGCTTCGCATAAGTCCATGGTCGCAAGATTTTATGCGCGTTGCGCAACACTTTGCATGTGTTGCGCGCACTTTTCCTTTGCACCATGGCGGCTTCTCATAAGTCCATGGTCGCAAGATTTTATGTGCGTTGCGCAACGCTTTGCATGTGTTGCACGCACTTTTCCTTTGCACAATGGCGGCTTCACATAAGTCCATGGTCGCAAGATTTTAAATGCGTTGCGCAACACTTTGCATGTATTGCGCGCACTTTTCCTTTGCACCATGGCGGCTTCGCATAAGTCCATGGTCACAAGATTTTATGTGCGTTGCGCAACACTTTGCATGTGTTGCGCGCACTTTTCCTTTGCACCATGACGGCTTCGCATAAGTCCATGGTCGCAAGATTTTATGTGCGTTGCGCAACACTTTGTGTGTACTGCGCGCACTTTTCCTTTGCACCATGGCGGCTCCGCGTAAGGCCATGGTTGCATGATTATTTGTGCATAGTGCAACACTTTTCATGTGTTGCGCACTTTACTTTCCGCCATGGCGGCTCCATGTAAGCCCATGGTTGCATGATTATTTGTGCATTGCGCAACACTTTGAATGTGTTGTGTGCACTTTGCATTTGCACCATGGGGGCTCCGCGTAATACCACGGTTGCAGTTTATGTGTTTTTCATAGTTTCTTTTGGGTACTATACCTTGTACATTTCCATTACTTTACAATGGTAAATCGTAGGATTTTAATTTTTGTTCCATACACGTTCATCACTCCCAAAGGTGGTGAAACTTAATGTTGAATTTCAATACCACTAAATGCTTTAGTAGTTGTGACAACCCGGAAATTTCTGAGTAAATTTAAACTTAATCTTTATATGTTCCGACACGATAAGCAAAGTCTGTAATGTTGAAATCTCAAAAACTTTGAACTATGTTCACGTAATCAATTACCCTTTGTCTGTGCTCGACGATTCACGAACATTTATGTGTATAGATATGTATAAGATATAGTTATATTAATTAAAAACGATAACAAAGTGTTAGATGTATAATACTTTACATGAACATATTTGTTCAATATATTTATCGACGGAATTACAATATGATGTCAAATGATTGAATGATCAGAAACATTGTGATATGACTACGAGTCTATGTTGAGAGGTCCACTTTGATTTAGGAAACCTTTCCTTTTTAACGGTATTCGGAATAATTGGTAAAGTAAATTTCAAGTAAGAACAAAAGTGTCAATTAACGGGAACTAGACAAGGGTTAGTGGAGATTTCTATTTGATTTTCAATTCATGCTTTATAATATTTTTCTCGTGATTTTAGTAAGATAATTATTTTACCTTTCATTTTGTTTAATGAGAAAGTAAGAACGTGTAGTGTAAATAACTTAGAAATTAGATATCGGCGTTTTACTTTATAATAATTTCATACGTTTATCTAATCTTTTAACTTTATCTTACGTTTCACCAGTAAACGGTAATTTAAAAACATGAAAACTTGTTATAAGTTATATACGATCTATTTTCTAAAACATTTTATAATATAACGATTTTTCATTATTTTAATCTTTTAACAAAATGATTCTTAAATATATTTAATTTTGGAAAAACTAAATATTATATTATTAAATAAATATTTCAATTATATATAATATGTGCAAATTATATTTTTTGAAGATATATATATATATATATATATATATATATATATATATATTTTTTTTCTTCAAAGTGATAAAAATATAGTATTGACTTACTCATAAAACGTTTTGATTTAAAATAATATTATTAAATATATTTTAATGAATAACGAGGCGTTAATTTAAAGAAGCAAATGACCAAAACACTCAAATGAATAAGTTACATTTTAATTAGTATAATTATTGGTGATATAAGTCTAATTATTGATAAAGGTACGTGTCGCGAAACGTAAAGTACAAGTTTTCTAAGCGTATGAAAGGACGTTCGAAAAACCGAAATCGGTACTTAAGTCGAGCGTCAACGTACAATTCATCGGTGCAAAAATTACAAATCAACTATGCACGAGAATATAATATAATATTTAATTAATTCTAAAGATTAAATATATTATATACTAAATATTATTAATAATCTTGTGTCGGCGGGAGAATTGGTGCGTATGTGCTGTAAAAGAAGGCTCATGCAATCGCATGAGCATCACACTTATACACCATGCGATTGCATGAGGTGCTATACATGGAATTGTCCTATAAAACTAGAACGAACTCGGTTTAAATCAAAAACACATATGACTATCCATCTCTCTATCTAATATATATATTATGTATTATATTTATTATTTATATATTATCATTATTATTAAGATTAATATTATTATTATTAATCTTATTATTGTTAGTATTATACATAAAATACTACGACAAGGTAATGAGTGAGTTATTTTCAAAACAAGTTTTTCGAGTGAGTCAAAGCTAAGGAAATTATGAGTTATAGCTACGGAGGTTATGGCTATTGTTCGAGGGTATAGCCCGTGAGGTCAACCTAGCATTTATCATTTCCGTTGCGTCTACGTACTTTCCTACAATATTGAATTACAATATTGATACGTGAGCATTCACATCTTATATTTTATATATTAATAGTGTATCCATGTCTAGTGCTCGAGAATATATGTTTATGCATGCTTGTATGCTTTAATTTTGTCGTTAGATAGTTTATGATGAATCACGAATTTGATACATATGCTACTGATATGCATGTTTTTGAAAAGCTGGCGAAAAATTATTAACTTTTCATTTAGAAATCGCGTGATTTCGATGAAAGGATTAAAAGATATGGTCAACTGAATTATGGTTAACGTTAATTGAAATTGTGTTTGAAACTGTAAATTAATATTTAAACAACTTGTCTATGAGATTGATAATTTGGATTTTCTTGATAATTTGGATTTTCAAATATTACTAATCGAGTAAATAAATTTCTATATAAAGCACGTCTCGTTTTGTTGAACAATTGTCAAAGTTGACTGTCTTATCATGTTTTAAAGCTTTATAAACACAATAATATAATTTTACAAGTATTGAAAAGCTATGTGAAATAATAAAATATTTTTGATTGCCATGATAATTCAAATATAATATAGCTCCTGAAATAAATAATATTTTGAGTTTGATAAACTATAAATTCGTTCAATTATCAAGACTTATACTATGATAATAAATATGTATAGATTTAAAGATCATATTGGGTCAGGTTGACTTTTGAGATGACTTTTGTTAACTTTTGCATGTTGGTCTCGAGCATTAGGATTGTGATACACTATGACCCGACCTAGCCTGTTAAACATTTATTGACCAACATATGTTCTCTAGGTTGAGATCTACGATTACTTTGTATTCCGAGTTTCAGTCACATTTCGGTGAATGAATTTATGTGTTGCTAAGGTGAGTTTCATATGCTCCCTTTTTAATTGCTTTTGCAATCTATATTTTTAGACTGAGAATACATGTAATTTATTTTAAACGCAATGGATACAAGTACATACTAAATTCTACACCGAGTTTGAACCGAAAATCCTCTAGCTTTAGTAACTAGTAACTGCTAGTTATAAGAACTGGAGGGCGCGAATAGTTGTATATGGATCCATAGGGCTTGACATCCCCGTCTGTTCCAGGTATAGAAACCCTAGCCTGAACTATAAAACAGACGTATACTATTTGAGTTTAGTACATGTTGGATTGTGCGTATTGTACATGTTGGTTGCATGTATGTTAAAACAGGGGTACTTATGATAACGTTAAAGTTTAGTTACCAGGGTGCTCAATTTCGTAGAATATTTTGATAAACGTTTCTGGATGAAACAACTGAAATCTTGTGATCCACCTTTATATACAGATTATGCGCAACATTAAAACTATGAACTCACCAACCTTTGTGTTGACAGTTTTAAGCATGTTTATTCTCAGGTTTCTAGAAGTCTTCCACTGTTTGCTTACGTTATACAAGCTATGTGCATGGAGTCATACATGCTTTATTCGAGAAAACTTTGCATTCACAAAATCATCACCATGTATCTTATTTGACTGTATTGTCAACGGATGTATTGTTAAAAACTATTATATACGGTGATTGTCTATACGTAGAAATCATCAGATGTCGAAAACCTTAGATTTATATATTCATTTATGGTGTGCCTTTTTAAAAGAATGCAATGTTTACAAAACGTATCATATAGAGGTCAAAACCTCACTATCAAATCAATGAATGATGTATTCGTCCAAATGGATTTGGACGGGTCATCACGGTAGTATTGAAATGGGGGCTAGCATTGTGCTAGGTTAGTAGTGGGAAAGATGTGTTCCATTGTCATGTGCGGTCGTGGAACTTATTTTTGGTGGCCAGTTGCACAATATGTGTTCTTAGGAATATCTCCCCTTTGGGAGGAGCATCATTATGCCTCTATATAACACCGGGTCGCTCCCGTTTCATGTTTCGTTGTGTCGTCATTGACTATACTAGTTTTTCGGAACTGGCGCACTTCATTACCTTCTTTATGGTAAAGGCATAGAGTTATGACGCAAATATTCCGCAACACGCTTCAACAATACACGGTATCTTTCCATACTACTTTTACACGTTGAGTGTCACTTATGGCATTAATCCCGCATAGCACCACTCGCGCTTCTCGCGACTCTATTGTACGTTGTACATGCTTAGATCAACCTTACATTGCGCCTCAGCGGCTCCACATAAGCCCATGGCTGCAATATGTTCGTGTGAGTTGCAACACGCAACACATTGCACACTTTTCTTAGCATCATGGTGGCTCCTCGTAAGTCCATGACCGCAGTTTCTGTGATCCGCGCACATTGCGCCATGGTGCCCTCGCATAAGCCCATGGCTGCAGTTTTACTTTTCGCACCTTGCATAGTTCTTTGAGCGGTTATTTGTGTAGGGTCTTTTGCACAACGCAATGAGCGGTCTTTTCTATGCCCCTTTTGTGCGCCCATTCAAGCGCAGTTCTTTATGTAATGCTTTGGACAGTTCTTTTCTATTAGAATTTCTATGCGCATTTATGTATCACCCTTGAAGGTGGTGTCAACTTAATGTTGGATTTCAACACCACAAAATACTTAGTAGTATTGAAATGGGGGCTACCAGGATATATGGATATATGGCTTTAACTGATAGGGAAGATTTGTTTCCTTTGGCGACGACCCTAAGCCTAAAACACTTTTACGCATTTTGTATTGTGCCATCGCGACTCCACGTAAGACCATGGTCGCAAGATTATTCGTGCGTTGCGCAACACTTTGTGTGTACTGCGTGCACTTTTCCTTTGCACCATGGCGGCTCCGCGTAAGGCCATGGTTGCATGATTATTTGTGCGTAGCGCAACACATTTCATATGTTGCGCACACTTTACTTTCCGCCATAGCGGCTCCATGTAAGCCCATGGCGGCATTTCATTTGTGCATTTCACACGTTGCTTAAGACCATGGTGGCTCTACGTAAACCCATGGCCACACCTCATTTGGCATGCGGCGACATTAAAGACGTAATATATAGCTAGTTGGACTTGATCACCCAAATTATCAGCTTATGTTCTTTACGACCACGATACACCTCTTCTTCTTATGGCTTCTCGCCTACTTCCTTGCCTACAATCATTTTCATGATTGGTTTTCGGGTTTTAACTGTATGATTAATTGTACGTGTTTCCCTGGTTCGCCACATGATTAAAATCATTTGACGGAAGGCACAACATTACACTCTATCAAATTGATAGCCGGGTTATGTAAACCATCACTATCATCATTCGTGGTTAAGGTTAACAGGTTAGTCTCTCACGACGGTAACCTACAACCTTCACGGGGGCCATCGATCAATGAACGTTATCGATGGTGGACTTAAGATTTAACCACCCCATCGATATCATCATATTTATCTGGGTTATTCACGGTAGCCGGACCGGAGAGTTAAATTCTAAGATCCTTAAACCCCACATTACTCGCAATCCCGCTAGGATTGTCTACGGTTTACGAACCGAAGAGTGGAATCCTGTCCTCAAAATTCTATTGTTCATGGCAAGATTAAACGCGTCGCGAATATAATAACTTTAAAATGCCAATAAATCTCTAGCACATATTTTATCAATAGTTTATTGTGCGGTTCCTGCCTACTTAAGGGGTGTCCTCTAGCCTCCGCGCGCCAGAAGCCTGTTTGGTTACAAGGCTAGAATATAACGGCAGGTGAAGGGAATTGGGTTTCACTTAGCCAAGCGTCACGCAGACTATAAGGCTGCCAAGTTGACTTAAAATACGAGCATTGGTTTGCTTGTGCATATTAAATTATCCTAAGTATTGGTTTACTTGGGGAAACTCTTAAGTATAAGAACATTGGTTTATTTTTAGTTAGCATTGCCTTACCACACAACTAAGTGCACCCCTAGTACGTGACAGAGCAAGTGATGCTGTAACTTATGAGTAAAAACTTTTTTCGTGCGGACTCGCACACGGGCTTTTTGTTAAAATATTGGTTTATTTTACGCATCGCCCGAAACTGTGCATAAGTTTTGGTTAACTTATGCACACATTGTGTGAATTGTCTTAATTCGCGATAATAGGCAATTACAATCAAATGCATAAATGTCCATGATTACGCTGCGTAAGCGCATGGTTATTTGATACCCCTCACAAATATGTGGTAGGGGTGCCTCAATATGACTCTGAGATTGGACTCCGCGAGTCCGAGATGCTTTGTATACAACTACAAGTTTCGATCAGCTAGTTGTTTCAGGATGTCATTTGACGTGGTCTTATTTATAGTTCGCCATGACATGTTTTCACATTTCATACCGAACTGGGGGGAGTGATGGTATACTATCAGTATCCCTTCAGTTTTGTTTTTGCTACATCGCTACTTTGTGCATTGCGGATGGTAGTGGAAGTTAGCATGCTCACATCACTGCATTGCGTTAAGCGCAAGGACGCATCGCGAGTGGTGGTTAACATGCATGCATCACATTTGGCCGTATCATGCAGGATTGCAATGCGCGGGGCTGTGTCGCGCATAGTTATGATGTATAGGCCGCATTGTGCAGGGTTCCACCCTACGGATCCCCACTTACCTCATGACTGCATGGCATGCGGAATTATTGCATTGCGTCATCACATTACTATGTGGATTCGTTATGCATTGGACTTCATAGTTGATGCGGGTTATGTGATGAGTTATTTGCGGTGGCATATTTGTAACTTCGATATGACATTAATATGTCACACTGAACTTGGGGGACTTGATGATGTGCGGAGCCCATCGGGCCGAGTAATTGGGCTTGGTCCATGGGTCGCGGTCAAGTCTTCCTCCTAAACCCTAATTCCCTCTTATAAATAGTGGGTAATCTAAGCAATTAGGACACCCAATCGGTAGACAATCTCTACACAACGCTCTCTAGGGTTTTTACCTACCACTCTTGGTAGGGTTTTTCCCTATGCCGCCAATCGGAGCGCTGTCCATCGGTCGGCGGTCAACCCTTAGCCACCCTCCCGAGATCATCATCTCGGCTAGGGTTATCACGGTAACCGGACCGGAGGTTAACGCCGTTGAACTAATAAAACCCTCCTCTATTGCACTCAAGCGTGTTTCTGTCCTAGACGGAAATATGTTTGATCAATACACAACGGAGGATAACCACAGTAGCTCACAATTGAATGGAATATTGTTGTGCTTTGCCACGTAATACAACGGATACTCCGTTATTGTCCGTAAAGAATAGTCTTAGGTTTATCGTTTCTAACGAGTTATGATATAGATACAATGGGTTGTAATCCAGTGAGAACGTTCTCACAAATAAATAACAATGAGAACATGGGTATATGTGTAATTTTACCCTCCTAATTTTGAGGATTTTCTTATATATCAAAAAGTTCCCCTTTTTAAAATTTGATTCGTAATGTACAATTAAAATCAAATAACTAAATCCAGCACAACTTTTGTTTAGTTTCATACTCTGTTAATATAGTACTAATTTATGTTTTCATCGATGTGAGTGAATCCAATATAAATGCATCCAGTTAATTTAATACGACTTAGTATTATACAATTAGGATACGTGACATTAAAATTTATGTACACATTTGGTTATTAACTAAAATAACAATTAAGCAATAAGCATAAAAAGGGACGAATCTTGCATTCACATTCTAGACTTCATGCGATAAGCATGGATGCACTCTAGTTTTCTTGAGATGAATGTACATGCACCAACAGACTACGAGCAATGAACGTGGATGCACCATAGACCTCGGGGGATGAACGTGGATGCACCGGAGAGTTCAAGCGACGAATGAGAATGCGTCTGATTGTTCAAGCAATTGAACGTATGCACCTAAGAGTTTTGAGTTGTTAATGTGGATGCAACCGAGACTTCAAGCGATGAGCCTCTATGCATTCGATCAATCAATTATCAATCACTTCTTTTATTTAAAAAAACGTGATCTACTATTTTTTTTTTTTTTTTTGGTTATAAAAGTTAATAACGACAAAGTGGTTGAAAACAGTAATGAAGAAGATGAGTACGTGTTAATGGATCGCAAATTACAGTTACGATAATGAGTTAGTTATAGATTTAATTTGATATTAGGATATATGAGAAGTTAAAGGAATCGGACTTTCCACATATGCCCTTTTCTTTTCTTTTTAAATTTAAATAACCCTAAACACTTATAACCATTGATTAAAAGTATGAACGGTCTAGATTTGTTCTCACAATTTATATAAATGAGAACATTCTCACTTGATCACATTTCTAGATACAATACCACATTAGTCTCATTATATGTCCACCTAAGTGTACTCTAGAAAATATTAGGGTGTGTTTAATTGTTTTAATTGAATGGCTCACACACCATTCATCATTACAAATAAAAAAACACCATTCATCATTATATTATACTATATACTAATTATGGACAAACACCCACCAATCACGCCCCACCACATCATCAATTTCACTGTTATACTGTTGCAACACTGTAGCAGTACTGTAACAGTAATGTAGCATTTTTTTTTTTGTTTTTTTTAAGCAAAATAGACTCAAATTTGATTTACAACATATTTCCGGAACCATGATACAATCCTCTCTTGATGGTACTCAACTACATATGTCAATAAACAAACCGGCGTTTAAAAAAAGGTTAATGGTTGGTTAATTAAACTTTTTAAAAAATAGTTAATAATCGGTTAGTTGGCTGTTTTTAAAAAAAAGGTTAGCATCGGTTAATTGAACTTTTTAAAAAATGGTTAACATCGGTTAGTTGGCCGTTTTTAAAAAAAAGGTTAGCATCGGTTAATTGAACTTTTTAAAAAATGGTTAACGGTAAGTTAATTGAATGTTTATAAAAAGGTTAACGGTCGGTTGATTGAACATTTAAAAAATAATTGGATGTATTCGAAAGTGGTATACTAATACAACCCTATCGTAATAGAAGCCTAAAAAAATATAGGTAAAAAGGGTTATATTTTTATTTTTCATCACCTTTTTCAATATACTACATATTATTTGATTTTTTATCTTTTATAAAACCTACTAAAATTATATGGACCATAAGGTTTTGACAAGAAGCCTCAAAACTTAAGCATTGCAACCCAGACTGTAACATATATCCAGTTGTTTATGTATTTTTCATTTATATAGTAGAATATTACCAAAACAGTTGTCAGCCATTGCGTAAATGGTCTGGAAAGAGTGGACAACGTTTGATGACTTTCAGGCAGAAAACTGTCTAACGATATAGTAGCATTAAAATGACACAAATCCGCCGCGAAGCGCGGACCACAAATCTAGTTAAATACACTAATTAGTGACATCTAAATTATAAAAAATATTAATCGTTCAACAATGTGATGAATCATTTATTTATATTAAAATACCTCTTAATCATTCAATATCTCATTTTTTTTTTTTTAACTTTTGAATGCAAGTCCTAATAATGTAGTACATGAGAATTGAACTTGAATTTACACTAGAGATTTCTAAGCCTTGAATACTAAGCTACCCCTCGAGGTTAACACCAATATATCTTTTAATAATTTTCTTAAATTATATCTAGAACATTTATAAAAAAATTATATGCCTTTTATTTTCAAAACATTAATACATTAATTTTACATCATTTAGACCACTCTTATCGGTTAGGCGTTGATCCGTCGTTGGACCCCGTGAAACAACGGCGCCGATATTAGCGCCGTGTCGTTGCCTCCGACGTTGCACCCCGCACTCAAAAATTTCGTTGATCGACGGAAAGGATCACGGTTTGAATTGCATTTGAATTTACAAGTTTACGTTTGAATTTGAATTGCAACGGTTGGCTTCTTCACTTCTTCTATATATATACATAACACTAGCATATACACATACACACTGTAAACAAACTTCAAAAACAAACATAAACATAAACACAAACGCATACACACTGCATAACACACCGCATACACACTACAATTCGATATAATGGCCCGTTTAACTTGCTCGATGGATGTATGGTACGCGGGGCAGCTGAGTGAAGACTGGAAGTTGTACCTCGACGGGCAGTGTAAGTTATTCGAGAGTCTCGATATCACGTACTGGGACACGGGGCGTTTGTTCAACTACATACGCGAACATGTTGACTTCAAGGCCATGGATTTCGCTTACTGTGATCCCGAAACT
This sequence comes from Rutidosis leptorrhynchoides, assembly GCF_046630445.1. NCBI lineage: Eukaryota > Viridiplantae > Streptophyta > Magnoliopsida > Asterales > Asteraceae > Rutidosis > Rutidosis leptorrhynchoides. Next base: position 78,046,900 of record NC_092339.1, on the reverse strand, counting down.
GATAAGTTCGAGTTTATCACGACCGAGAAAGAATGGTATGACATTGTCGGGAGAGCCAAACTCAAATGCAACCGAATCGAGTTGTATTGTATTGGTATTTGGGTACGACAATTTTGCCGTCGTCCTCAGCCTGACTACCCGCACACCAACGAGGGATACGTGAGTGACGATACGATCGGGTCACATTTTCGTTTAATGTTTATTATTTTTAGGAATTCGTATTTTTTTTTTTTTTTAGATTTGTAATGGGTTTTTTTTTTTTTTTTTAGGAAATTTGTAATGGTTTTTTTTTTTAGGAATTTGTAATATTTTTTTATTAATAAAACTTTAATTTTTAGGAATTTAAATCTTATATATAAGTTATTATATAAGTTTATAAAAAAAATAAAGTTGTGACAATGACGGGCTGTCATAGATGTTAGTAATTTAGTGGTTGGTTAGTGATGGGAAGTAGGTGCTGATGTGGCGCTGATGTGACAGTTAGTGATCCCACGACGGACCGTCATGGTTAAGAGTGGTCTTATAGAGTTATTTTATAAAGATTATCGAGCATATCATTGTCGTTAATAACCAAGTTTGACCAAGTGTCTATTCCTTCCCACGCCCTAAAGCACCCTCGTAAGAGATTAATTAGCAGTGTCTAGCCCTAAGTTAGCCCTCACTCCTTCGTCCTCCATTTTGTGCTTCTCAGACGCATTTGAGAACGAAGTCATTTGTTTTTTTACCTGTACTATTGGCTTGAATGCTTACTTTTGGTTTAATTAATTAATATAGTATGTCCCATTTTTCATGAGAAAATGTTTCATGGTTGAAAGTGATTTAGTCATAATTAGTCACGGTGAGGTAGTGTAAATGTAGCACTGATGTGTCAGTTAGTCATGATAATGAAGTATTTCATGGTTGATAAAAGTCTTACTATTTTTGGTCAAATAATAGTTTATCATGCCTTCTTCCATAGTCGTTGTTTATGCCTTCTTCGTGGAGGTTAGCTTATCTGGTCCTTGTTGCGTTCAATAGTAAAATTTTGATTGTTGTAAAGAGAAACATTCATAACATAATTCAAGTGATAGGTATATGGTTTTTATGCCATGCAACACGATTGAGAGCCCTAAGTTTTTTCTTAACGACAAAATTTATAAAAAAAATTAAACTTGAGCAAGACACTTGAGAAAGAATTACCAAAGTTAATTTAGTTAGTAATCAAGACAGATGAAGTAATATCTTTTCTACCTCAATATCTAATTCAAAAATAAGAATTTCCAAACATATCATAAAATCAAACAAACAATGGAAACAATAAGAATTCATAATTTTATCACTAAAAGAGATGAAATCTAGAGTACCAACGATGTTGTAATGATCCAATCTTCAATCCTAGATGAAAATCCTTTTGATTTAGTGAAGAATGGCTTTAAAGATGGAAATTCGATACCCTAAAGTTGGGGATAAATAGGGGTATTTAAAGATGGAAATTCGGAAGTTTGACTGCCCCGAATCGTGGCCGGAATAGCTGAATCGCGATCGGGATACATTGCTGTTCGAAAACTACAATTTTCAGTCTCTAAATCGCGGCCACGATGTGCCAATCGTGACCGCGATGTGCACATCCTCTGAATAGCAGTTTCAATTCTTGATTATCGTAGAGCTCTGAGTTACGGACGTCTGGGCTTTAGATTCACCTTTTTTGAGTCCACATGCTCAAGTTATGGCCAAAACGGTGGAGGCGCGCAAACCAGAATTTGAACCTTCTTCAGCATTCACCTTTTTATCTCCAAAACTCTCGTAAACCACCAAAAATACTTCCAAAACATCACTTGACCCAAAAGGCGTTAAACTTTATAAAAACCTCATTATATCTTCAAAATATCACAAAATGAATGTGAACCGAACCCGATATCGCGACATAAAATGTGTATAATTGGAGTGACATCAAATCCCCCACACTTATACCTTGCTTGTCCTCAAGCAAGTCTATCTTCAAATAATATGAACTAATGTAGAGATATAAACACACTCAGACAAGTCTTCAAAAAGTATAGAATCAAGACATACCAATATCATCTTCAAGAGCAATAAATCCATATCATGTAGTCTTCAACACAACAAGCACAAGGTTCAAGCATTCTTTCAACACAATCTTCCAAAATCGAACTCGTAACTACCCAAAAGCTTCAATATCCCGAATCAAGAACACCACGTGTGGAACCAAGAAAAATTTGGCCTTAGGGAAAACAAGACCTTTATAAAACCATTTTTGCATTTTAAGAAGGGAAAACTAGCTAAGTTTTTACACGAAACCAGTTTTCCTAAAATTTTTGGTTTTAAGGTTATGTGCTTTCAAAACCATCTCGTTTTTGAGATAACTGCACGGAAAATTGTTATCCCGGTATATTATCTAGGATAAACTACTTCCTGGTTCGAAAGCGATGCGATAACAATTGTCTTGGGCTCAAAAGGCGATGTGTATACAAGCCTTCTCGGTTGTGGGACTGCCGCACGGGTAGTTGCCAACCCGGTATATCACCGAAGTAAACTACCTTCCGGTTCGAAGGCGATGAGAAAGCAACTACCTTGGGTGTAAATTGTGATAACCTGGAAATTTCCAACCAAATTTAAACTTTAATCTTTATATGTTTCCGACACAATAAGCAATATTTGTTAAGTTAAATTTCAAGAATTTTAAACTATGTTCATACATTCATTCAACCTCGACCATGTTCCAACGATTCACGAACCATTAAACGAATATGATTATATATGTATATGTGTATATATATTATAACTTGAAACGTAAACAAAATATTAGATTTAATACTTTATATGATTGTATCTATTTTAAAATGTTTATCAATGAAATTAGAAGATAAGATCAAATGATTGAATTATCAGATATATTGAATTATGACTACAAGTCTCTGTTGAAAGGCCCACGTTGATTTGAGAAATCTTTCCATTTTAACAATATTCGGAAAATGGTAAAGTGATTTATAAATAAGAACAAATTGTCAATAATTGAGAACTAGACAAAGGATAGTGGAAGATTGAATCTCATAAAGACTCGGTTGATCTATTTAGTTTCAAACGTACAAAAACGTTTTCAGTTTAAAAAGAACTTTATTATTAAAACGTATATAACTTTTATAAATATCTAGAACCACTTTTGACAACTCATTACTTAACTAGTATGATAAAGATAACGATATTTATATTTTATTTTATTAAATATATATAACGATTTAAATTAATATTATATATATTTATACGCGTATTATACGTACATAGTTTTATACTTTTACTATACTTAAACTTTACCTTTACTTTATTTTTACTTTACTTTAACTTTAATAATTCATACTTTAATAATTCACTTTAATAATTCATACTTTAATAATTCACTTTAATAATTCATACTTTAATAATTCATACTTTAATAATTCATACTTTAATAATTCACTTTAATAATTCAAAAATCTATTATAAATAGAATTCAATAGGTTTCATTATTTCATAGAAACTTGAAAATATTTTTCTCTAAACTCTCTCAATCGATTTACATATATATATTTACTCCGTATTATTTCAAGATATTATTAGTATACATAAAATATTACGACGGAGTGCTGTCCGAGCGATTTCGAAATTGTTTTTCGAGTAGGATAGGATTAAGAAAATTATGGGTTATAGCTATGGAGGTGATTGAGTATGGTTCATGGGTATGCTCGTGAGGTCAATATAGTGTTTATCATTTCCGTTGCGTCTACATACCTTTCCTGCAATATTGAATCTCAATATTGATACGTGAGTACTCATAATTTAACTTTTACATACTAATAGTGTATCCATGACTAGTGCTCGAGTATTTAGGATTATGCATGCTTATACTTTTGATATTGCCCTTAGACAGGTTAGGTTGAATCTTGAATTAGTTACACTTGCGGTTGAGATAAGGTATAAGATATACATGTCCTTGGAAAGCTAGCGAAAAATTAAGAACTTTTCCTTTAGATTTCGAATGGTTTCGATGAACGGATTAGAAGTTATAATCAATTGAATTTTCGATATTTTTATTAAAAATGATTATTATTATCGTCGTTTTTATCGTCGTTCTAGTTTTATCTTATTATTATCTTTATTATTATCTTTATCAATAAAAGGGATTTATCATTAAAAATTGTTATTTTTTTTATTATTACTATCGTTATTATCGTTAAAGTTATAATTAGTATTATTATTATTATCCTATTATTATTATTATTATTATTATTATTATTATTAGTATTATTATTATTATCATTATTAATATATATATATATATATATATCATTATTTAAAAATGGTTATTGTTATTGTTATTATTATTATTACTATATTATCATTAAGATAATTATTAGTATTATCGTTAGTAATGTTATAGTAACTATCATTATTAATATTAGTGTAATTAAAATAAATATTTGTAACACCTAATTATTTTGATTACTATTATTATTATCATTATTATGAACACGATATAAAAGATGATTAAAAGCTATTAAACGAAACGATTAGGAAATAATGAGTAAGAGTATCATGATGAAATTAAAATATTATAAGATATTGATTTAGATAAAATTATCGTTCTTATTATTTTTCTTATCATTACTATTATTATTAAAAGTATCGTTAGTATTAAAACTATCATTTTAACAAAAATTATCATTTTAATAGAAATGTCATTGTTAAAATAAAATATCATTATTGTTATTATTTTAAATAGAATTATTATTTTAAAGATAATATTAAAAATTATCGTAAATATTAAAGTTATCATAATTAGATTTATCGTTTTATCATAATGTCATCTTAGTAATTATAAATATTGATATTTTTATAATAATAATTATTATTACAAAATAATACAACTTTTACTTACTATCATTATAGATATTATTTTATCAAATAAATATGTGATACAAACATATTTTACTACGTGTAATAACTTACTTTAATAATACCTATCATATTATCTTTATGATATTAAATGAACCCTATAAATTTTATTACTTAATATATATAAAAGTATATTTTATTATATAAATTTAATATAAAATTTTATTTATTAATAAATAAATTATATTATTTACTCTAATAAATCTTTTAAAAATATTTAAAAATATAAAACGACGATATTTAAACTATATATTAATCATGTATAGATTTTTGGAAATTATTTTGAGTCAAATTTACTTTTGTTGACTTTTGCATATTAGTCTCGAGCATTAGGATTGTGGTACACTATGACTTGACCTAATTTGTTATACAAATATTGACCAACACATAAATATATATAATTAATTTAGGTTCGTGAATCCGAGGCCAACCTTGCACTTGTTCAATGACGTTATATGTATTTTTACTACGAAATACAGTATGGTGAGTTTCATTTGCCTTTTTACCCTTTATATTTTTGGGACTGAGAATACATGCGCTTTTATAAATGTTTGACGAAATAGACACAAGTAATTGAAACTACATTCTATGGTTGAATTATCGAAATCGAATATGCCCCTTTTTATTAAAGTCTGGTAATCTAAGAATTAGGGAACAGACACCCTAATTGACGCGAATCCTAAAGATAGATCTATTGGGCCTAACAAACCCCATCCAAAGTACCGGATGCTTTAGTACTTCGAAATTTATATCATGTCCGAAGGAGGATCCCGGAATGATAGGGGATATTCTTATATGTATCTAGTTAATGTCGGTTACCAGGTGTTCACCATATGAATGATTATTTTTGTCTCTATGCATGGGACGTATATTTATGAAAACTGGAAATGAAATTCTTGTGGTCTATTAAAATGATGGAATTAAATGATTATGATAAACTAATGAACTCACCAACCTTTTGGTTGACACTTTAAAGCATGTTTATTCTCAGGTGTTAAAGAAATCTTCCGTTGTGCATTTTCTCATTTTAAAGATATTACTTGGAGTCTTTCATAGCATATTTCGAAGAACATTGCATTCGAGTCATTGAGTTCATCAAAGATTATTATTAAATCAATTTATAGTTGGATAGTGGATATTATGAAATGGTATGCATGCCTGTCAATTTTCGATGTAAAGAAAGTGTGTCTTTTAAAAACGAATGTAATGTTTGTAAAATGTATCATATAGAGGTCAAATACCTCGCAATGTAATCAATTATTGTGAATCATTTATAATGTATATGAACGGGTCCTTTCAGTTGGTATCAGAGCGGTGGTCTTAGCGAACCAGGTCTGCATTAGTGTGTCTAACTGATAAGTCGATAGGATGCATTAGTGAGTCTGGACTTCGACCGTGTCTGCATGTCAAAAGTTTTGCTTATCATTTTGTGTCGAAAATTAACTACTTATCATCCTCAGGAAATTACCTGCTTATCATCTTTAGTCTAAGACACGTCTTGCTGCATTGATTGCATGAATAGTGTATAGACAAAAATTCATATCGTAGCATATCTGCTAAATCATATCTTATCGTATCTGTTACTTTAAACTTTGCCTGACATATCCCGCAAAGTCCTCCGTAATCTACTAAATCTTTTGATCTATATATATATATATATATATATATATATATATATATATATATATATATATATATATATATATATATATATATATTCTATGTAATTAGAATACCATCCGTTAGCCAAAATCATTTCATAAAAAAAAAATCCTTTATCCAATCGTACGAAATGGAATTCGTCATCAGTTCAAGTCACTCAGATTCCGAAATGGAATCCCATTCAAGCTCCGAAAGCAGTGTGACCGGAATAGATCAACCAATCAGTCATCACCTATTCTGGATGAATTGGGGATGGGTTCGTAGCCTCCTCAATCATTGGAGACAAGAAGAAGGTGATCCCTTCCATCCACCACATTGCCCTCTTGACAAAGAACCTGAAGCACTTACCGGCGAAACTGTCCGAAACATCATTTTCTCGCTCATTTCCAGAGTATCTCGTCACGATTATATATTACATCAAATTTTAGATTTTATTTATCCGCTCGTCCAAACCGACAATCACCCCGGTGTAATAGAAGAAGTCAACGAGCTTCGTGCTCGGGTAGTGGCTTTGGAGAATATGGTGCAGAGATTACAAACACCAGCAGCAGCATCAGCAGCATAACCAGTACCACCATCATCAACGCCAACAGTACCATTACCACCTTCAACCACAACCGCGTCGTAAACCTCAACTTCACAATCTGTTCCACGAGCATCAACGTCATACGCACCATAGATACCAAGGAGTACCAACAACAATAACTGACGAAGTATTAATTCATAACTTCATTGGAGAAACATTTCCGCGGCGATTATGTAATCTCTAAAGTCTTAGAGATTATCTAATCTAGCCCTAACCATAAATCAGTTAAGCGAACCAAAATGATAGAAGGAAGAGTAGAAACCCTGACAAAAATGGTGTGTGATTAACAAGCTAAACTTGCTTTACCAACAGCATCAACAGTACCGTCAGCATTACCAGCATCGTCAGTACAGTCAACATCCGAATCAACAACACCGATAACATCACAAACTCCATCAGTTCAAGAATCACTGTGGACATCATTACGAATCAATAACGTGTATATTGTATCAACGAGTTATGAAGAATTAACTCATTCCCTCTGAAGAAATTATATGTATATTATATATATATATATATATTTTGAAATAAATCTTTCCGTGCTAAGCTATTGTGTGTGAATCTTAACTACTCGGTTAATTTATATTACAAATATGCAATAATGTACGTCCTTCGGCCGCAACTTAACCAGCGTTAACTACAATCTCTGTCGCAATTCAACAAATTCCAATTCATAATAAATCAAGTATATATTTGATTTTACACTTTCATCATCGATGTACCCGAAACTTTTCAGATAACATCATTCGTACTTTGCGAAATTCACAAGAATTCCACGAACCGAACATCATACATCAACAAATTACGAAGTATTGATTCATAATTTCAATGTCATTAAAGAAATACTGCGTAAAAGTTATGTACTTTTTAAAGCCTTTAGGGATTATTCAATTCTAGTTTCAACCGTAAATCAAATGAGTTTAATTTAACATTAACTCATTAAATCTATGTTACATCTGAAGAAAATATACATATATATATTTTCATAAAGACTGTAATAAAATTCTTTTGTACAAAATATTAATTGTGAAATTTTTTTTAACGGGTAGGTAATACCCGAGAGATATATAAATTCACAATTAATATGTTACATTCTTCAAATCTGATTCAGCAAATCATCCATTATACTCCCTACATTCACAACAATATACATTCTTTTATAGAAATCAAAAAAACCATACTCATTCAAAATTTAATTACATATTCTGATTTTGAAATCTCAAAATTCAACTTGAGATATGACCAAAATCATCACTCTTAGATCCTTACATCTTTCACAAGCTATATTTTGACTTCAAAACTGTGTTAGAACATCAAATGTATGTTAACGATTACAATCTGTGTTCAAACCCTTTGAAAATTTCTGAAGACACTTCGAATGATGAGCAATCGAGATGATGATCCAACCACATGTTACCCACAGTTATGTACCCGAAAAACTCTTGAAACCAAAGTAAAAGTTTAAACAACGTATCCGCGTCAGATTCTTTGGCATTTATTAGCAAAAATAACTTTGCGACTCCTATTCAAAGTAGCCAGTTTTGTCACAGCTCCAGCAAGTCAACTTCGACTTTTCAGTCAGACTAACCTTATTATAACCTTGAGATATACACCATCGTTACCAGGGAACCTTTTACATTCCACCACATTATTAGCAGATGTACCAACAACTTCATTACCCTTTGACTTTAGCCTCTCCAAAAAGTCATTATAATTATTCATTGAAACCCCATCATTTACTCATTCGCATCTTGTAATGAGAATTGCCATACGAATCATTGGGAATTAGCAATCAGTATTTTGAAATCTCGCAGCATGTCTACGCTAACAGTTATATGTGTATATATAACGTCTATCTTCTGGACTTAATTTGAATGTGAAGTTTCTGAAAAACACTCCGAACTACGAATTGGTTCTCCGAAAATGGAAAAAATGCTGATGTAGCAGCAAAAACTATAAACGACTTTAAACGGTAAAAGCTGGATGATAATGATGAAGTGTGCTGGCAAAGCGCAGAAAAAGAGAAGTTTTGGAACTGGAAAACGGATTGAGCAAAGTAGGAAGGAGGCTGTGGACAAATTACAAAGACTGAACCTGACTTTAAAGGATCCAAATGATTCAGTACCTGCTGAAGTCATTAACGAATACCTTGCTCCTGACTCTAAACCCCTGCGGACAATATTCTTCATCATCCTCTGATGTTAGAAATTCTAAAATATCATCATATCTTTCATTATAAATATCATCCATATTTCTGAAGAGGTTTCTTATTTGAAATCATTTACCTCTTCGCGCTATCTGTATTACATCATAAAAGAAACTATTTTAGTTTCTAAATTCTGAAACATTCAAGTTTAAAATAGGAATATTTTGAAGTAGTGTTGGGAACTGAAGCATGAATTAGTATAATATAATGACACTTGATCAATGTGATTATATTACAGTAAGTCATGCTGAGTTTCTAAATGGAACGTGATGATTCACAGATCATAACATCATCATGTGCCATGTTATACGACTCTTGTATTCTATTTAACCTCTAAAATATCAAGAAAATATTTCTTGATGATTCGGCCTTTTCCAAGGTATTCTAGTAATTTGACAAGTCAAGATCGTACCATCACAATTTCCTTCCTAGAACATTAACAATGTTCATTCTGAAATTCATATATGTGAATTCTGGACCATTACAAGTGGTGCTTAATCGCAAGAAGAAGAAACGAAATGACAGAATTTCAAAATAGAAATTGGGGTATAAATTGCAGCAAATAAAAGAGAGCATTAACTGTGAATGATAATGATTATAGAAGACAGAAGCAGAGACTTTGAAATATAAGGGAACATATAAAGCCCAACGACAAACCAGAAATTATAAACCATATATATTGATGCATATAGCAATATAAAGACACGGGAGAACTAGAAACACTATAAACCCAAGAGTATAGTAGAAGTAAATAGATTCTTCTGGCGGTAGATGAAAAAGAAGAATGACCGATATAAAAGTTAGAAGTATATCGCGAATCAGAACTGGATGGAGCATATTGATGAATACTTTAAAATATGAGTTGAGGGGGAAAGAATAGAAGGTGATGAAACATGACTAGGAACTTAGAAATCAACAGATTTAACTCACACAATGGCGGAATAAGTGAATCAAACCCTCTAGTGAATAGGTTAAGTTTTTTTTGATTAATTTAGTCAAACCACAACTAAATCAAGTGTGATTAGATCAACACCTAGAGCTATTATTCACCACCTAGGTGATTTGGACTGAGAGAGAATCGGAGGAGCTCACTAGATCTGAGTGTGTGTAACAAATGAGAGGCTTAGCCTAAAATGAAGAACATAAGACTTTATATACCCCTGCTGTTGACTCACCCATACGATTCATTCATCACACGTACGAGTTGGCTTCATCAGTCGTACGGGTGATCACTCACTCGTGTCTTCTCATTTAGGTTGTAATTGTGACTTAGCTCAGCATCAACCGTGCGTATGAGCCTGTCAGTCGTACTAGTAAGGCTTCACTCGTACGTCTGACTAAGTCTAATTTAGTCAAACATCTAAATCTCGTTCCTGCAGTTCCTGTAACCACATACAAACACGGATAGGATAATAACGAGCAATCATGGTGGCCTGTAAACTGTTGTACCTGCAATGGACGTGGGTAGATGTCTACGGACTTGTATAAAATGCATCAACAGAAGGTGTGAGTTGTAAGGAAACGAAGGAGGTAAATTTATAAGAAAATCTTCGACAGAACAATTAAAATGGACGATCGCATTTAAAGCGGATCCTAATTCCCTTGATTACCGGAAAGTCAAATCTTATTAAGAAGATTTTCTTCAAATCCCTTGAAATCTGGGAATCAATCATATCTACGTCAAATGATAAGATGAATCTACACTTACTCATTTCACTCTTCTATGTTAGCTTCATTCGTACTCTTCATATAAATGGATTGTTTATCCAAATTATTCGCTGATGATAAAACTCTAATTTTCAGCCCGTATGCATCATGAAAACATACTTATTATCATTCATGACCTTTCCACTCAAATTTCGGGACGAAATTTCTTTAACGGGTAGGTACTGTGATAACCCGAAAATTTCCAATCAAATTTAAACTTTAATCTTTATATGTTTCTGACACGATAAGCAATATTTGTTAAGTTAAATTTCAAGAATTTTAAACTATGTTCATACATTCATTCAACCTCAACCAAGTTCCAACGATTCACGAACCATTAAACGAATATGATTATATATGTATATGTGTATATATATTATAACTTGAAACGTAAACAAAATATTAGATTTAATACTTTATATGATTGTATCTGTTTTAAAATGTTTATCAATGGAACTAGAAGATAAGATCAAATGATTGAATTATCAGATATATTGAATTATGATTACAAGTCTCTGTTGAAAGGCCCACGTTGATTTGAGAAATCTTTCCATTCTAACAATATTCGGAAAATGGTAAAGTGATTTATAAATAAGAACAAATTGTCAATAATTGAGAACTAGACAAAGGATAGTGGAAGATTGAATCTCATAAAGACTCGATTGATCTATTTAGTTTCAAACGTACAAAAACGTTTTCAGTTTAAAAAGAACTTTATTATTAAAACGTATATAACTTTTATAAATATCTAGAACCACTTTTGAAAACTCATTACTTAACTAGTATGATAAAGATAACGATATTTATATTTTATTTTATTAAATATATATAACGATTTAAATTAATATTATATATATTTATACGCGTATTATACGTACATAGTTTTATACTTTTACTATACTTAAACTTTACCTTTACTTTATTTTTACTTTACTTTAACTTTAATAATTCATACTTTAATAATTTACTTTAATAATTCATACTTTAATAATTCACTTTAATAATTCATACTTTAATAATTCACTTTAATAATTCATACTTTAATAATTCATACTTTAATAATTCACTTTAATAATTCAAAAATCTATTATAAATAGAATTTAATAGGTTTCATTATTTCATAAAAACTTGAAAATATTTTTATCTAAACTCTCTCAATCGATTTACATATATATATTTACTCCGTATTATTTCAAGATATTATTAGTATACATAAAATATTACGACGGAGTGCTGTCCGAGCGATTTCGAAATTGTTTTTCGAGTAGGATAGGATTAAGGAAATTATGGGTTATAGCTATGGAGGTGATTAAGTATGGTTCATGGGTATGCTCGTGAGGTCAATATAGTGTTTATCATTTCCGTTGCGTCTACGTACCTTTCCTGCAATATTGAATCTCAATATTGATACGTGAGTACTCATAATTTAACTTTTACATACTAATAGTGTATCCATGACTAGTGCTCGAGTATTTAGGATTATGCATGCTTGTACTTTTGATATTACCCTTAGACAGGTTAGGTTGAATCTTGAATTAGTTACACTTGCGGTTAGATAAGGTATAAGATATGCATGTCCTTGGAAAGCTAGCGAAAAATTAAGAACTTTTCCTTTAGATATCGAATGGTTTCGATGAACGGATTAGAAGTTATAATCAATTGAATTTTCTATATTTTTATTAAAAATGATTATTATTATCGTCGTTTTTATCGTCGTTCTAGTTTTATCTTATTATTATCATTATTATTATCTTTATCAATAAAAGGGATTTATCATTAAAAATTGTTATTTTTTTTATTATTACTATCGTTATTATCGTTAAAGTTATAATTAGTATTATTATTATTATCCAATTATTATTATTATTATTATTATTAGTATTATTATTATTATCATTATTAATATATATATATATATATATATATATATATATATATATATATATATATATATATATCATTATTTAAAAATGATTATTGTTATTGTTATTATTATTATTATTACTATATTATCATTAAGATAATTATTAGTATTATCGTTAGTAATGCTATAGTAACTATCATTATTAATATTAGTGTAATTAAAACAAATATTTGTAACACCTAATTATTTTGATTACTATTATTATCATTATTATGAACACGATATAAAAGATGATTAAAAGCTATTAAACGAAACGATTAGGAAATAATGAGTAAGAGTATCATGATGAAATTAAAATATTATAAGATATTGATTTAGATAAAATTATCGTTCTTATTATTTTTTTATCATTACTATTATTATTAAAAGTATCGTTAGTATTAAAACTATCATTTTAACAAAAATTATCATTTTAATAGAAATGTCATTGTTAAAATAAAATATCATTATTGTTATTATTTTAAATAGAATTATTATTTTAAAGATAATATTAAAAATTATCGTAAATATTAAAGTTATCATAATTAGATTTATCGTTTTATCATAATGTCATCTTAGTAATTATAAATATTGATAATTTTATAATAATAATTATTATTACAAAATAATACAACTTTTACTTACTATCATTATAGATATTATTTTATCAAATAAATATGTGATACAAACATATTTTACTACGTGTAATAACTTACTTTAATAATACCTATCATATTATCTTTATGATATTAAATGAACCCTATAAATTTTATTACTTAATATATATAAAAGTATATTTTATTATATAAATTTAATATAAAATTTTATTTATTAATAAATAAATTATATTATTTACTCTAATAAATCTTTTAAAAATATTTAAAAATATAAAACGACGATATTTAAACTATATATTAATCATGTATAGATTTTTGGAAATTATTTTGAGTCAAATTTACTTTTGTTGACTTTTGCATATTAGTCTCGAGCATTAGGATTGTGGTACACTATGACTTGACCTAATTTGTTATACAAATATTGACCAACACATAAATATATATAATTAATTTAGGTTCGTGAATCCGAGGCCAACCTTGCACTTGTTCAATGACGTTATATGTATTTTTACTACGAAATACAGTATGGTGAGTTTCATTTGCCTTTTTACCCTTTATATTTTTGGGACTGAGAATACATGCGCTTTTATAAATGTTTGACGAAATAGACACAAGTAATTGAAACTACATTCTATGGTTGAATTATCGAAATCGAATATGCCCCTTTTTATTAAAGTCTGGTAATCTAAGAATTAAGGAACAGACACCCTAATTGACGCGAATCCTAAAGATAGATCTATTGGGCCTAACAAACCCCATCCAAAGTACCGGATGCTTTAGTACTTCGAAATTTATATCATGTCCGAAGGAGGATCCCGGAATGATAGGGGATATTCTTATATGTATCTAGTTAATGTCGGTTACCAGGTGTTCACCATATGAATGATTATTTTTGTCTCTATGCATGGGACGTATATTTATGAGAACTGGAAATGAAATTCTTGTGGTCTATTAAAATGATGGAATTAAATGATTATGATAAACTAATGAACTCACCAACCTTTTGGTTGACACTTTAAAGCATGTTTATTCTCAGGTGTTAAAGAAATCTTCCGCTGTGCATTTGCTCATTTTAAAGATATTACTTGGAGTCTTTCATAGCATATTTCGAAGAACGTTGCATTCGAGTCATTGAGTTCATCAAAGATTATTATTAAACCAATTTATAGTTGGATAGTGGATATTATGAAATGGTATGCATGCCTGTCAATTTTCGATGTAAAGAAAGTTTGTCTTTTAAAAACGAATGCAATGTTTGTAAAATGTATCATATAGAGGTCAAATACCTCGCAATGTAATCAACTATTGTGAATTGGTTATAATGTATATGAACGGGTCCTTTCATAAATTTTTCGGGGGGGGGGGGGGGGGTCTAGTGCACGAAACTTGCAAGACTTTACTTTCAAGCAATGGTCTTTTGAAACTAACTTAACTTGCAAGACTTTACTTACAAGCTTCGGAAGACTTTACTTCCTAAGAACAATATGGGAGGACTCGATTCTCCCGGAAGTGTTTAAACATTTGGTTAACTTTATTTAAGGTCCTTGGACCCCACTTCCCACGCATCTAGCTTTTATGCTAGTTTTAAGAAAATGTAGGAAGCAGATACTACATTCCCGTATTTGAAAAGGGTACCATGGCTTTTGACCATGGCGTGTGTTGTCTAGGCAACACTAGCACGAAGCCATTGCTCTTCATCAAGAAGACAACACATGTTGAAGCTCGAGGCTCCTCTTCTCACAGTACAATACATCAGTGTAATACATCGTGAAATGAAGTATTAATCAATGTCGGTATGAAATGATGTAGATTAGGAAGTCTCCTACACCAAGTAAGATGGACATTCGGAAGACTTGACTTCCATCATGGATGCACTTGAATCATCCTACAATTTGGATTTTTAAAATCGTGGAAGACTTTGCTTCCTTCCTTATTCTTAACAAAAACTTGTCAAAAAGTTCATAAAATTTTCAAATTAGCGACAAATGTCCGCGAGGATTCCCCCCCCCCCCCATTTAAGACCATGTAATGCCCTTATTTACACGAAATCAGATAATCAAAGATAAATTCGAGAGGACAATAGTGAAAAGGGAAAAAGAAAAAGAAACCCGGATTTTTAGATCCGAAGATCATGGAGAGACGGTGCACGATGGCGCTGAACTTACTGCCAGCATAAGAACATCGGCATCCACTCGAACATCTATCAGACAACAATCATCAAATGCAATATAAGTCGCTGAACTTAATGCCAGTCTTTGAAAATTAACAGCATGCGAATCATCATAACATGCAAATAAGAATAAAAACCACGCATGCAACCGATGGGGTGGTACCACCGCGGTACCGAAACGCCCCATCAAAATATCCAAGTACATAGTTTAAGAATATCAAATACAGTTATCCGAATTACAAACCAAATAAATAAAAAATAGTCTCAAACAAACAACAAATAAAAGGAAAAATGCATTTTGGTCTGGAGCTGAATCGCGGTCGCGATTGGGGTAATCCCGGTCGCGATCAACCTTTACAAGGTTGTGCGATGTTTATTCCGGAGTCATGCACTCGACTCCTCTTGCTTCTCAACTGATGCCCGGATGATATACGGTTCCATCCTTTAACCCACCGGAACCGTTAATCGAATTTCTATACTCAATCGCTCTTAATAACCAAACATCCCCCATCTTTGACTCCTTGGTCAACTCCCTAAGCTTTTCCTTTTCCTTTCTAAAAAGATTTGACACCAATATGTGCCTAACATGCTCATCTTTCTCAGACATTGAATTCCTAACCCGATTATATAACTTCCTCATGGATTTATCAACAACACTCTCCTCGGGTGTATCAACAAGCTTTTCCTCTACCATCCCCCCACACTTATTCGGTTGACTAGCTTCAGTTTCAACACTAGTAATTACATTCACAGAATCTACAGGTGTGGGTGGCGGTTTAACACTAAACTTAGTCTGAAAGCTTAAGGTTTTACCTTTATCCCTCAAAATCAATTTACAAGTTCTACAGTCAGTCAACGCACCTGCAGTTGCTAAAAATAGTCTACCTAAAACAATGGGTACAACCTTATCTTCTGGCATATCAACAACCACAAAGTCCGCTGAAAACTCTAATTCACCTATCTTAACCACCAAATTTTCAGCAATACCTATGGGTTTACTAATTGACTGGTTAAGCAACCTAACTCCAATATTAGTCGACTTAAGTTCATTTAAACCCAAACGTTAATAAACAAACAATGACATAAGATTGATACTCGCACCTGAATCAGTTAAACACCTAAAATTTCAGAGTCATCAATCCTACAGGGCACTATGAATGGCCCGGGATCACCTAACTTTGGTGGCATATCACTCTTTTCCAAAATAGCAGCACATTCCGCTTTAAGAAACCCGGAGGATGCCTGCTCATTCTCACCCTTCTTCGCCATCAAATCTTTTAAAAATTTCCCATAATTTGGCATACCTGCAAGAACATCAACCAAAGGTACATGCACACAAATATTATCATTAGTATGAATAGACTTACAAACAGTGTCCTTTGGTTTCTCGGATGAAATAGCTCTCGGATATGGAATGGGCGGCTTGTAAACTTTCAACTTAGGTGAAGGTTTCACCTCTTCTTCCACTACAATCTTCTCAACATTTTTTACACTAAACTCGGGAGACTCAGTAGTCTCCACATTCTTCACTTCCGACTCTTGATTACCCGAACTAGAAGAATTCCCCGTCATCAAACTCATCAAATAATTACCATACGCGGGAGTTATATCACTAACTCGAATCCAACCGTCTTCACCATTATGATTATAAGTCAGAATAACCTCATCAAAACCACAACCTTCTACACCATAAATAGCATTAACTTGCGAATAATTGGAAACTTGAGGCTTTTTATTCTTCACATCATTTCGGTGGTTATTAGTCAAGATTGTTTGGGGTGGCCCATTAACATTCAGATTAGCTTGCGTATTAGAAGGGAGAGCACCTGGTGATCTCTCTGTTAGCGATTGAGCTATATGCCCCACATCCCGTTCCAAATTCTGTACCGAGGCCTGTTGACTTCTCGCTTGCTGTTTTGTCGATTCACTATCTTGCCTCAAATCCGTGATTCTTTCATATGTCTTTATAATAACACCCCGCAATAACTCCTCTAGTGAAGGACCTTTATCCACATACGGCTGATTTTGATTTAGATTAACGAACCCTGTTGGTCCGTTCATTTGATAACCCGAACTACCTCCTTGGTACTGATTATTGTATTGATTACCCAAGTAGTTCACGTGCTCTTCCATAGTTGCCTGATTACAATCCTTTGTAAGATGTGGTCCCTGACATAATTCACAACCAACCTTAATAGCGTGCATTTCCTTAGTCATAGATTCCATCTGTTGTTTAACCATTGCAAGTTGTCCTTAACTGAAGCGAGTTCATCACTAGTTTCGGTACTAGTGACATGAGAAGATCGAGAAGCATCCATCTCTTGATGCCAATCATAAGAGTGCTTAGCAGTTTCAGAGATGATGTCGTAAGCTTCGTCCGGAGTCTTTTTCATTAGCGAACCACCTACGGCAATATCAATTTCTTTTCGTGTTGTCACATTGACACCCTTATTGTAACATCCCGCGTTTTTCCGTTAAATTTAATTTTAACACCGTCTTTTTTTTTTAAAAACATAATCTTTCGTATTTAAATTAATAGTTTCCGTGAGTAACGTTCATTATATTCCCGCTATTTAATTTTGACATCACCCGTTACTCGAGCGTTTTAAAATATTCGTTTGGTTAATTACCGCACCCGCTTTGAAACTTGAGGGACCAATCTCGTCACTTGGCCAAATTGGGGCAACTAGCCACCACCTCCCCACCTTCCTCACCATTCAATCACCTCCATCTCTCTCTCTTTCTCTCTAGCAAGAACACACACACAAACACCCAATTCAAACATTCATCATCTAAATTCGGATCGGGAAGCAAACTTCAAAACAAATTACATATTCGTGATCCTCTCTTCATCCTCTACATTTTGATACCAATTTCATCAAGTTTGGGTAACTTTCTAAAAACTCTAGATTTCTATAAATTCGTGTTTTTGACTTGAAATTGTGTTGGTTAGTGTCTATGGCTCGTGTATAACATGAATATATGATTTGTATTCTCGATCTTGATGTTTTGGTGTAACTAGCTTGAAAATGAAAAGTGTATGCTTAATCCTTGATTTTGGATGATCAAATGTTGTTAGATTGTTAAAGTGCATGTTTTAAAAGTGTTACTAGTATCATTAGCTTCGTTTTGATGTATAGGTTGATTAAGGAAACTCCAAAAACCCGATTAAGGATTTTGTGATGTTTGACTAGGGTTTGATAGATTTTGAAATGATCTTTTGATGCGTTGAATGCTTGTTAATGTTGTTAGTAAGTGTTTAGATGCAATGTATACTTAATTACCTTCGAAACGGCATATCGTATGTGTAAATTGGGTTCCCAAATCATAAAATACGTTTTACGAACTTGAAACTTTGAAAATAAACCTTTCTTGATCAATTGACGAGTTTTCGGTTATTGTAAATGATGTTTTTGCTTGATGAAAAGTGGTTAGTTGTATTCCTTGTCAAAATACCTTTCCAACGATATAAGATACTTGTTTTGGATGTTTACGGTTTAGGAATTATGGGTATTTGAAGTTGGATTCGTGCTTGAGTGTGAAAAACTGACCAGAATTCTCTGCCCAGGTAGTGGCGCGGCGCGCCCCATTCCCGCGCGGCGCGCGGATTGGCCTGGCCAGATTCTGCCTTGTTTGGCGCATTTCACGCGAAATGTTTGACTAGCTATCGACCTCCGATTCACATGAAACTTGTTTTAATATACTTGTATATGAATATTTAGCATAGAAAAATAGTCCGGGACCCGACCCGAACGCGTTGACTTTTTCGTTGACTTTGACCAAGTTTGACTTTTAGTCAAACTTAACCAAACTTTTATACAATCATTCTAACATGCTTTTATACTTGTT
Source organism: Rutidosis leptorrhynchoides (assembly GCF_046630445.1). NCBI lineage: Eukaryota > Viridiplantae > Streptophyta > Magnoliopsida > Asterales > Asteraceae > Rutidosis > Rutidosis leptorrhynchoides. The sequence continues at coordinate 78,027,271 of NC_092339.1, read as the reverse complement.
TCTTGTATGAAACTTGACAACGTGATTCACATGCTATATTTAATCGAGTCGTATTGAGCCATAGGACTAATTGAACACATTTCACCCGACCTTGTGTCGTAACCGGTTAATTGATATAACTTACTTGTTTAGGTCAAGGCTAAGCAACTTTCATGCACACGTTTACTTGTTGAAGTACCTTTATACTCGTGCACTCGAGGTGAGATCATAGTCCCACCTTTTCAACAACTTTTATACTTTTAAATCGTGGGCTGAGAAAACATATACTTTGTTACATCTTGTACTACTTACTTTTATGTTTTGAACACAAGTGTGAAAACAAACATTCCACGTGCGAGTTAGAACAAAAATGCCTCAATTCGATTATCATTAGTTACACTTGCAGGGTGTAAGCGAGAACTTATATTGTGTGGCCATACGGGTTTAACAAACCCTCATTCGGACGGTTCGCTACCGTTATGCGGATGAAATATATTTTTGTGTTTTAGTGCGGGTTCTAGCACTGTGTGATGGGGTAACGTTGGTTAAGTTTTGATAATTGAGTGCTCGCGTATAACAACACTTTTGGAATGCAAATGATTTGGATAATCTACGTTATGGAAATACAAAATCTTGTGGTTCAAAAACAACGTTTAATACTTACTAAACCTATGATTTCACCAACGTTTTCGTTGACAGATTTTTCTATGTTTTTCTCAGGTCTTGCACGATATGTGATACATGCTTCCGCTCACTATTTGATACTTGCATTGGATGTCGAGTATACATGCATTACTTGGAGCGTCTTTTGACTTTACTTTAAACCGTGTCGCCTAGATTTCAAATGTACTTATAACCTTGTAACTTAACTTTTGGTTGAACAATTCTTGTAAACTTTGAAAACAATCTTTATTTTGAAATAAGGGCGACATATATTGGTCAAACTTTGTCATAAAGACTTATGACCAGGTAATGGGACCCACGTAGTCGACGCCGTCACTTGACGATTTGTCGGGGTCGCTACAGGTGGTATCAGAGCCTAGGTTGTAGGGATTTAGAGTTCATTTATGTCCACCCCGAGTCATAAGGTACATAGGTGAATCTAGACTACAACCGGCATATAGACTGAAGTAGGAATTACTTGACTATTTGTGCATTTATACTCGAACTCTTCTATCATATCTAACTCGTATTCGATCTTGATCTTACGTTGATAAATTTTGTTGATGCGCCACCTTGACCTTATGAAGTAATGTTAAATGCACATGAGAATCAGGGTAATATAATTTCCGGGATTATATTACGGTGATTCACATGGACGTTCCGACATTATGACATAAAGAATTTAGGGCGAGTCAAGGAAAATTTTCTCTCTATCCTTAATCCATACTCCGGTTAGTATTGTTGAAAATACTAACCAACGATATTCTTGTGTCCTGAAGGAACAATGGCTCGTCGACGCGCTCCTCCCGAAACTCCCGAACAAGCCCTCCAACGTATGATAGCCACTGCCGTGGATGCGGCCATGGCCGGTCACTCCTCCAACAACAACAATAACAACAATCATCATAACAACAACAATGGAGCCAGAAATTTCAACGAAGGATGCTCCTATAAGAATTTCATAGGGTGCAAACCTCACACTTTCGATGGAACCGGGGGACCGGTTGTGCTCACCCGATGGTTTGAGCAAACGGAAGCCGTCTTTAGCATAAGCGGTTGTCGAGACCAAGACAAGGTTAAATATTCCACTCACACCTTCGCCGGTATCGCCCTCACATGGTGGAATACGTATGTGCTGTCGGTGGGTATCGATGAAGCCCACACACTCTCATGGGCCGACTTAAAGAAAAAGATGATCACCGAATACTTCCCGCGCGAAGAGACCCGTAAGCTCGAACACGAACTAAGAACTTTAAAAGCGGTCGGGAATGACCTAAAGGCATATAATCAACGATTTTCTGAGCTATCCCTGATGTGCCCAAACCTCGTGACCCCCGAACCTCTAAGGGTTGAACTTTACATGGATGGTCTTCCCAAGAGCATCAAACAAGGAGTAATGTCATCCAGACCCAGTAATCACCAAGAGGCCCTGAATATGGCCCGTCAATTGATCGAAACGGTAGACGAGATTGAAGTGCCGGCACCTAAAGCCGAGGATGAGTCGGGTGACAACAAAAGAAAATGGGAAGCCCCCCAATCGAGTAACTACAACAACAACCTTTCCAAGGAACCTCTCACCCCCGTCGGCAAGAAAAGTTATGCCGGGACACGACCTTTTTGCAACAAATGCCACAAGCATCATTTTGGTGAATGTGGCAAGCTAATTTGCCATCGGTGCCAAGGTAGTGGTCATATTGCCAAGTATTGTGGAAGTACCGCCCCCGTCACTCAAAAGGGGCCCGACGCACCAAAGCCGAGTATTTGCTACAAATGCGGCCAATCGGGTCATTTTAGGAATGAATGCCCAAAGAATAAAGCAAAAACCAACGCGCGCCGTTGAACTTACGACATCGACACCTAGGATGCCCGAGACGATGATGGACTAGTCACGGGTACGTTTCCTCACAACAAACCGTATATTTCATACTTATTCGATTCGAGTACCGTTAGACGTTTTATAACCAAGGATTTGACTCGTGCTCTTTATATTCCACCTCTTTCCCCCAGATACTACTTAGACGATTTAAGTGATCGACGGAAAATATCGTGTGCCTATAAATTTTATTGGATGATATACGTTAAGACTTTTGACTTGACACCTATAGAACTAGGGAGCTCGGAACCTATTCGTAAAAAAAAAAAAAAAAAAAAAAAAAAAAAAAATGTTTCCCCATCATCTTGTATAGATTATTGTGAACTGAGTAATTTTCGGTTGGAAACCGATACCCTCTCCCTCGCATCCATGACCTCATGATTATTTGCACGAATCCCGTATGTTCCAAATCGACCTCCGTTCCGGTTATCATCAATTGGGGGTTAAGTGAGACGATGTCTCCTAAGCCACTTTCCGAACTCGCAACGTTAGTTGTAAAACTCTCTTAGTACCGTTTGATTTATTTAGGGCTCGCCCGTATCCATAAACCTCTTGAACCGCGTATACAAATTCATATAGACTAATCTGTTATCGTATTTATAGATGACATCTTAACTTATTTAAGTAAAGAAGGAAAACGAACAACATCACCATCTTACGCTCGAACTTTTGAGAAAAGAGCAACTTTATACCAAATTCTCCGAGTGAGAATTTATGTTGAACGAAGTCCAATTTTCTAGACCATGATGTTAATGGTCAAGGCATTACAATCAATCTCGAAATCAAGCCACATGTAATCAGGAAACTCTCCCAACTCAGACTTGTATTCGTAAAATCTTAGATCTCGCCTGTTATCACCGAAGATTCATTTCTGACTTTTCTCGTGTTACCCGACTTTTACACTCGTTAACTCACTAAGGGAAAACTTTAAACCTCTCCGTGTTCGAACCTTGAGCGTGATTCTTCACACCAACATTTCTAGTTAAAATCGTATAGCAACAGATGGAACTCAAACATGGAAATATTTCTACATGAACGCCGAAAGGCATACTCTCTCGACTCAAAATTAACGTAACTAAAATTCGTTATTTTGCACGAAGAATTCGAATATTAAACTGTAGATCCGATCAACTTTCTCGTCATCACGTACCACACACATACCTCTGTTATTTCACCGTTACTGTCTGATATTACTGGAATTTAAGATAACACACAATCCAACGATACTTCACTCTTCTTTGACTTAACGTCCTTGTGTTTCTGATAATCGGCCAACTATTATTCAACCCCGAACTATACAACTACGTGTACTATCTTGTTTCTCTTCCAGACTTCAATTTTCGACAACTAGAGGCGCGTTATGGCAACCTCGAGATGTAAGCTCATCCTATTCTCAGTCCTCATTTCACTCCTATCTTTATCGCTCGCATTTCCGTTTAAGGAAACTCCTTGTGACATTTCTCCATGGATAGAGAAATTCCTCATATTATATTAGTATTCGCCACGAGGGTGAATAGTCCTAACGAACATTTTTCGAACCCTAACTGACTTGTTCAAACATATCTTAAGAGATTCTATTCCAACACGGAGTATCTTTGTCAAATATCCCGTATCGAAATACTCGTTTCGCCTCTAGTTTTACAAGAAACCTTGGAGACCCGCTTAGACATGAGTACCGCGTACCACCCACAAACAGACGAACCGAACAAACGAACGATTTACGTCTTCAAAAGACATGTTTCAAACTTGCATGGTCGCTTTTAGTAGATTCCTCTTACAACAGTAGTTACCACTCGTGTGTTCACACGCACTTTCCGAAACCCTATATGACCGCTAATGTCATACCCCTATTCGTTGGACCAAAGCATGTGGCAAACAAAACACTGAATCTTAACTCATCCAAGAAACAACAATTGAGATAATCCAAGTCCGAGAAGGGCTCGAGACGACCCGTAGTCGCCCAAAAGAGTCATACCAAACTTAGATGAAAACCTCACAAATCCCAGTGTGTAACCGCGTAATATTGAGAAACCGCACCTTGGAAAGGTGTAATCCAATTTGGGAAATCGAGAAAGGCTATATCCGCAATATCGAACCTTTTGAAACCTTGGGGCGTATTGGAACCGCTTCCTATCGTTTAGAACTTCAGACTCAATTAAGTTTCCGTTTACCCTACATTTCGTGTAACAAACTTAGAAACGTGTCCTGTGGAACAGGAACGTGCAATCCTGCTAGGTACATCAACTATCGATGACAAACTTCTCTTCATAGGAAAACCAGTTGAAATCGGGGATCGTAAAACCAAACTTTAATACAACGTAAAACCCTGACTATCCAAATTCATGAGAACACTCAAGGACGTACCTACACTTATTCATATTATGAACAACGTAAAGTCTCGAGTAAGAGATATCGACTACTACTTCCAACTAAATTTCGGGACGAAATTTCTTTTGAGGTGTGGATAATGTAACATCCCGCGTTTTTCCGTTAAATTTAATTTTAACACCGTCTTTTTTTTTTAAAAACATAATCTTTCGTATTTAAATTAATAGTTTCCGTGAGTAACGTTCATTATATTCCCGCTATTTAATTTTGACATCACCCGTTACTCGAGCGTTTTAAAATATTCGTTTGGTTAATTACCGCACCCGCTTTGAAACTTGAGGGACCAATCTCGTCACTTGGCCAAATTGGGGCAACTAGCCACCACCTCCCCACCTTCCTCACCATTCAATCACCTCCATCTCTCTCTCTTTCTCTCTAGCAAGAACACACACACAAACACCCAATTCAAACATTCATCATCTAAATTCGGATCGGGAAGCAAACTTCAAAACAAATTACATATTCGTGATCCTCTCTTCATCCTCTACATTTTGATACCAATTTCATCAAGTTTGGGTAACTTTCTAAAAACTCTAGATTTCTATAAATTCGTGTTTTTGACTTGAAATTGTGTTGGTTAGTGTCTATGGCTCGTGTATAACATGAATATATGATTTGTATTCTCGATCTTGATGTTTTGGTGTAACTAGCTTGAAAATGAAAAGTGTATGCTTAATCCTTGATTTTGGATGATCAAATGTTGTTAGATTGTTAAAGTGCATGTTTTAAAAGTGTTACTAGTATCATTAGCTTCGTTTTGATGTATAGGTTGATTAAGGAAACTCCAAAAACCCGATTAAGGATTTTGTGATGTTTGACTAGGGTTTGATAGATTTTGAAATGATCTTTTGATGCGTTGAATGCTTGTTAATGTTGTTAGTAAGTGTTTAGATGCAATGTATACTTAATTACCTTTGAAACGGCATATCGTATGTGTAAATTGGGTTCCCAAATCATAAAATACGTTTTACGAACTTGAAACTTTGAAAATAAACCTTTCTTGATCAATTGACGAGTTTTCGGTTATTGTAAATGATGTTTTTGCTTGATGAAAAGTGGTTAGTTGTATTCCTTGTCAAAATACCTTTCCAACGATATAAGATACTTGTTTTGGATGTTTACGGTTTAGGAATTATGGGTATTTGAAGTTGGATTCGTGCTTGAGTGTGAAAAACTGACCAGAATTCTCTGCCCAGGTAGTGGCGCGGCGCGCGGATTGGCCTGGCCAGATTCTGCCTTGTTTGGCGCATTTCACGCGAAATGTTTGACTAGCTATCGACCTCCGATTCACATGAAACTTGTTTTAATATACTTGTATATGAATATTTAGCATAGAAAAATAGTCCGGGACCCGACCCGAACGCGTTGACTTTTTCGTTGACTTTGACCAAGTTTGACTTTTAGTCAAACTTAACCAAACTTTTATACAATCATTCTAACATGCTTTTATACTTGTTTCTTGTATGAAACTTGACAACGTGATTCACATGCTATATTTAATCGAGTCGTATTGAGCCATAGGACTAATTGAACACATTTCACCCGACCTTGTGTCGTAACCGGTTAATTGATATAACTTACTTGTTTAGGTCAAGGCTAAGCAACTTTCATGCACACGTTTACTTGTTGAAGTACCTTTATACTCGTGCACTCGAGGTGAGATCATAGTCCCACCTTTTCAACAACTTTTATACTTTTAAATCGTGGGCTGAGAAAACATATACTTTGTTACATCCTGTACTACTTACTTTTATGTTTTGAACACAAGTGTGAAAACAAACATTCCACGTGCGAGTTAGAACAAAAATGCCTCAATTCGATTATCATTAGTTACACTTGCAGGGTGTAAGCGAGAACTTATATTGTGTGGCCATACGGGTTTAACAAACCCTCATTCGGACGGTTCGCTACCGTTATGCGGATGAAATATATTTTTGTGTTTTAGTGCGGGTTCTAGCACTGTGTGATGGGGTAACGTTGGTTAAGTTTTGATAATTGAGTGCTCGCGTATAACAACACTTTTGGAATGCAAATGATTTGGATAATCTACGTTATGGAAATACAAAATCTTGTGGTTCAAAAACAACGTTTAATACTTACTAAACCTATGATTTCACCAACGTTTTCGTTGACAGATTTTTCTATGTTTTTCTCAGGTCTTGCACGATATGTGATACATGCTTCCGCTCACTATTTGATACTTGCATTGGATGTCGAGTATACATGCATTACTTGGAGCGTCTTTTGACTTTACTTTAAACCGTGTCGCCTAGATTTCAAATGTACTTATAACCTTGTAACTTAACTTTTGGTTGAACAATTCTTGTAAACTTTGAAAACAATCTTTATTTTGAAATAAGGGCGACATATATTGGTCAAACTTTGTCATAAAGACTTATGACCAGGTAATGGGACCCACGTAGTCGACGCCGTCACTTGACGATTTGTCGGGGTCGCTACACTTATAGAATATCTGGACCTTATTAAAGTTGTTCAACCCATGTTAAGGACAATTGCGTAGCATTTTACCGAACCGTGTCCATGCATCATAGAGTGTCTCGTTTGACTTCTGAACAAAGTGATTAATGTCACTCTGTGATCTAGAAGCCTTAGAAGCCGAAAAGAAATGATGCAGAAACTTATCTTTCATTGTAGGCCAACTATCGATTTCACCTTCGGGCAATGATTCTAACCAGTCCTCGGCATCGTCTTTCAAAGACCAAGGAAAAACCCTCAAATAGATAATAGTATCTTCGACTTGGGCAATCTTGAACAAATTACAGATGCTTTTGAAGTTCCGAAGATGCTCGAATGCATCCTCTTTCAGTGTACCCCTGAACTGACACTGATGAGTGATCATATTTAAAATCTACCCCTTAACCTCAAAATCTTTATCGACTACCGGTTGGGTAATGGCATGTCCATTACCAGCCCTCGTGGCTTTCATCAAAGCTTCCATGGATTGACCTCTCACTGGTTCACCCATCTTAACCGCTTCCTTAATATACTCAAAATCCGGAATATAAAAAGGTAAAACTGAGAAACTTTTGACGATTTCTTGCTCAACGTTAGCTTTGCTGCGTATATGATAAACTCTAGACGGTTCCAGAGTTATTAGTACCTAACCTGCGTTCACACCACCACAAAACCAAAGCGTAAAACTGAAAATAAAATAACAGAAAAGTAACTTTCAGAAAAACAAGTTTCCACGAAAGGATCGAATAACTAAAAACTTTTAAAATCCTAAGACACACGGCTCCCCGGCAGCGGCTCCAAAAATTTGATATGCGTAAAACACACCTAATCTTATTGTAATATGATTATGAATTCGTCAACAGGGAGCAGCGTTTAAGATTTTAAGACTAATAATTATTCTGAAGATTTATGTTATAAAATGGGGGTTTGATTAAACTAATAAAAAAAAGTAAATAAAACAAATAATCAGATGGACGAAGCAGTGTTCACTCAAATGATTTACTAATGATGTGGATTGTTCTTTCAATTAAAACCGATTAAATGTCTGATAAGTTATATTCAAACTTGACTAACTCACATTAATCTCATTTAAACAATCAAATCATACATGATTAAACTATTGTGATTCAATCTAGGTTAAACTCTCATAAAACCTTAATTACACCGATCACTCAGAGCAACTACACGACTGTGCTATCAAATTACCAATTAATCTCCATTCACACTCATATGTAAATGTCTAGATCTCCTAAGAGTTGGAGTATAATCTGTTTGTCACTAATAAATTCACGTAAACTAGGTAACAAATTTTGTAATTAAAGTCAAGTATTTGATAAACACAATAATGGATCTTTTGGTTGAACACAATAATTATTAATCAATGAGATTCAGCTATTAAGATTTGGTCTGGATTAAAATCACTTAAAATCCTAACTACAAAGATCACTCAATGTAATTGTCATGATTATGATGCCTAATACCATTCAATTACCGATTAGTTCCTCTATACAATCACTTGAAATCAAAACCCTAATCGTCTAGATAACTAAATATGTTGAAGTACACATTATCTACCATCAATTATCTCACAATAACTAATTGATAACATATATAATTGAGTTTAAGTAGAAAGCATGCATAACAATGGGTCTTTGACCAAACTTAAATAAACTAAATCAGTCAAACATTAAATCCATGAAATAAAGAACAATCCAGCAATCAAAAGCTATTACATCTGAGCAACACTAAGGATTTTAGCCAAACATGATCATAAAATCAAAAAAATAATGAAAACAATAATAATTCATAGTTTTATCACTAAAAGAGATGAAATCTAGAGTACCAATGATGTTGTAATGATCCAATCTTCAATCCTAGATGAAAGTCCATTAGATTTGGTGAAGAATGGCTTTAAAACCTCTAAGAACGTCCCTTCTAGCTTCTGGATTCTTCCAAAATTCGATACCCTAAAGTTGGGGTTAAATAGGGGTATTTATGTAAGACCCAAAAATTAAGATAATTTAATAATGTTAAAATATGTAATTTCTATCTATTATTATATAAAAATATATATATATTCAAAGAAGTTATGTGGTGTGTTCTCCATGTTTGGAACTAGAAGGATTGTGAGTGTAAATACCCAATTTAAATATATTAGAAGTTGATATCAGATATATACTCCCTTTCTTGCACGATGTTACAGGTTGGTATCAGAGCGGTGGTTTAAGAGACTTGGGTAATCCGCGTTAGGGTTGCCTGAACTTAAACCAAGTTGAAATTGCATAATTTATGATATGAGTTGCGCGATTAACTGTATACACTATGATTTATGTCATGACTAGTGCAATAATTGTATGATAATTACTAATGTCAGTTGATGCTTACTATAGTTATGTTGAAGTGGACAACATGTCAAATTAAAGATTAAATGACTTTTATATGCTAAATACGTATTGATTTTATGCTAGCATAACTTTTAACTGGCAAGTTGTGATATGATTGTTAGAATGATCTAGTTTCAATCTGATTACGCTTGGTAGCTTCGAAAATGAAATATGGACTACTGGAATATAATGACGCTTGACCAACGTGATTATACTATAATAAGACGTATGTAAGGTTCGAAGATACCTAGTGTACGAGGAGAAGAATGATGATTATTCTTGATAAGTAGAAGTGATTCTATTATAGAGAAAAAAATTATATGTTGTTATTTAATAAGTAATAACTTTCAGTTAATGGATTCACGAAGTATGGAACACTAAGATAAGGGAAACTCTAGAGAAGCATCAGAGCATCCTCCACATCTTGAGGAAAATATCAATGAGGATCCTGACGAGGCTGATAAGAACTTTGTCAAGGAACAGATTGTGCAAGCCCTAGAAAGTTTCACCCCGAAATTTTTCAAACAAATAGAGAACCTGGTTGATAATAAATTCAAAGCTTTTGTGCAAGAGTATTCGGTTCTGAAAAATGCTGAAGAGGGCGTGGAGGTACGGGTTACCGAGCAGGAGAAAGAAAGATATGATTTTAAAAACTTTTCAAGCTGCAAACCCCCTGAGTTTAATGGAGAGATGAACCCGACCACCAGTATGAGGTGGATTGACAAGATCGAGGAAACATTCATGTTATGAGATTATCCCGAAATATTGAAAGTAATATTTTCTGCCCACCAAATGAAAGATATAGGATATGAGTGGTGGGATGTACAAGTTAAAACTCTTGGATTTCAAGTGGCATCTACACTTCCTTGGGGCACTTTCAAGAATATGTTCATGGAGAAGTTTGCACCTGCTGCAGAAATAGACAGGTTAAAAGTTGAATTCTATGAAATCGAACAAGGTGATATGTCTATTTCTGAATATACAGCTTCCTTTATGTAAGACCGTTCGTGATTTTAATATTTTAAAAGGGGCATTTTGGGTATTTCATGTTGGGACCGGTTTTGTGGCTATAAATATGGCCAAAACCTTATCTTATCCTCATTTTCACATCCACACAATCCTCTCATCTTTCTAGAGTGAGAAAGCTCCATTTTTTAGAGAGATAAAGCTTGGATTAGAGAAGAAGGATTTGGAATCTCTTCAAGGTGCAAGAGTTAATGTTGTTCATCTCCCTTCTAGATACGTTTTGATGTTGATATTGATGGTAAGTTCTAGATCTGATTTTTAATTGTTTGATTCTTGTTTGGGTTAGGGTTTGAGTTGATGATGAGTTATAGAACCCATTTCTTATGAAATTTAGGGGTTTTGGTGTAAGCTTGTGGTTATTAACCCTAATATGGTGGGATTAGGGTTTAATGATGAATTTGGGTGTATTTTTCTTTGATTTAAGTGATAGTCACTAGATTGGAGGAGTATTGGTGATTTTGGTGTTCATAAGAACAAGTTTGAAGTCATGCACACAAGGTGTTTGATGAAATGCCTTAAAGAGGTGAAGTTGTTGTAGATGTCTAGGTTTATGATCTAAAGTCAACCTTTGATAGTGTTGTTAATCAATTGGTGGTATGGTGGTGATTTGGGTGTGTTAAAGAGTTTGATTTTGGTCAAAATTAGATGTTGACTTAGTTTGGTGTCAAAATGAGTTTTGGTGAATCAAGTATGTAAATACTTGATTTGGGTGTTAATTGGTGTTTTGGAAATATAATCACTAGTCGTTAGTGGATTTGGGCGTTTTGTGACTTTTGTCAAAATGGGTAAATTGACTTGGGTCGAATTTGGTAATGACACTAAGTTTGGATTAAATGGGTGTTCAACACTTTTGTTAAGTGTTAAATGGCGTTTTTGAATGAAAGTAATCGTGGGAAGTGATTTTGGGTTAAAATGATATTTTTAACATAAGTCAAACGTGGTCAAAAGCAATATGGGTCAATATTGCACGTGTTGGGGTTTTGGTGTAATTGGTTTTTAAAATGATTACTACCTAAGTAGTAATTTAGTGTTAAGACCTAGGTTTGGTCTAATTGGGGTAAAGTATGATTTGGGAAAAATTGTACTTTGTTGTGTTGGTTTGAATTACCACCCGAAGTGGTAATTGGTTTGTGTCCATTAGGCGTTAAATGGGAGGGTTTTGGTGAGCAAGGTGTGATCCCTCAGCTAAGAGATGTTTGTGTCGAGTTCTCTTTTAGAGAATGGCTATTTGTGTGTATATTGCACCTATGTGTGATATAGGTGGTTACTTACTCGAATTTAAGGACGAAGATCATGTTGTACATGACTTGTGCGGGCATTCCAAGGTGAGTGGAATAATTATGCGTGTACATATATAATGTATTTATTTATGTAGCGTGAAATGTGGGATAGTCGCGGTGTTTAAAACACTACATTCTACGTAACGAGTGGGATTGTCGCGGTGTTTAAGACACCACATTCTACTTAACGAGTGGGATTGTCGCGGCGTTCAAGACACCACTCATTGGTTTGATTGACATGTAGGATAGTCGCGATGTTTAAGACACCACATTGTCATGGGAGTGAGATTTGTCGCGGTGTTCAAGACACCACTCATGGGTTTGATTGACATGTGGGTTAGTCGCGGTGTTTAAGACACCACATTGTCATGGGGGTGAGTTAGCCGAGGTGTTTAAGATATCACCCGGGGGATTAGTGATTACGCAGTGATTAAGTACACTAATGGATGTTATGAACTCTGACGGCCTTTCGCGAGTACCGTTCCCTTGTACGATTTTTTAACAATGTTTGTGTGAATTTTGTATTAGCATATTAAATTGTGAACTATATGCTATTGGTGTTGCTAACTTATTGTGAATTGCGGATATTAGTTTATGCATGATGTTTGCATGGTTGTTGAATTGCTAGCTTGTATGCGGTATTGTGTAAGTGATTGCAAGTAAGTAGATTATATATGTGTATGTATAATTATTGCATTCACTAAGCGTTAGCTTACCCCTTTCGTTGTTTACCTTTTTACAGGTATTGTGATTGTGGAGCTTGCTAATTGTTAGATTAGAAGCGTAGGAGCACTTGGGCTCGATGGGGTAGCTTTCGGATATTTGGACGCGGTTTGGGGATTTGGTAGCCCCCGGGATTATGCTCTTGGTATTGAGTTGGGTTGTAGAGTCCTAACTCGTCTAAATGTATATTTGGGTCGAAATTACACCGTTTGGTTGTATGGGTTGTTAAAACCTTTTTGTAAACTCAAATAGATCAAAAGTTTCATCTGGAATTTTTAATGAGAAAGGTGTCACCTGAAAGTTTAGTGTCACCTGAAAGTTTAGCATCACCTGAAAGTCCACCTGAAAGTTCACCTGAAAGTTCACCTGGAAGTTTACCTGGAAGTTTACCTGAAAGTTATTTAAAATAAAAATAAAAATAAATTCTTCGTTTTTGGTAAACGGTTTTGGGGTCGTTATAAGTGGTATCAGAGCATAGTCTAAGGGAATTAGGTGGCCTTGGAGTAGGTGCCTAGTCTTAGACTTATTGACAGTGGTGCGTTATTTGCGGGACTTGTAGGAATACGGGTCGGATTGAGAATTGTTAGTGCCTTCGAGTAGGTGACTAACTAGGACTAGTGCTTGTCCAAAGTATGATTACGTGGGACCTTATTTCGTGCGTAGACTAGTGCCTTATATCGCTAGTGCCTAATGTAAGTAGGCGGACCTGGACGTTGTTTTAGTGATAGTCACCTAGGTTGTAGGTTGACTTGTTGTTGTGGTGTACTTGTGTACGTTTATTATTATATTGTATATATTGGTGTATATATACAAGTATCTTTTGGTGCGGTGTCCGAGAGACGAATCTATTGGAGAGATTCGCAGGTTTGGCGGTCGAGTGATTAAGTTCACGGTAAGGACTTTGGTCATTCGGGTACTAGGATTTATCGCGTGTTATTTTGTGTGAATGTTGCGTCAGTCCGGGTAAAGTACTTTGCATGACCATGTGGAAATGGTAAGGTACGCATTTGTAGTGACTGATCACCATTATTACGAAAGTGTATCTTGACACCAAGCATGACATGACGAGTACCGAGCAGAGGAAACGTGGCATGGTTGGGGTAGATTCGGGATGAATGAGGAATCTTTTAATGGTTCCTAGGTTATAGTTGTCTCGGGTGATGTGATTGTTGTCACATCGAGTTCATTGGGAGTCGAGAAGTGTTACGGTGGATTTGGCTAGTTAAGTGAGTGAGCCAACTCGCGAGTTCAGCGTGTACTTAGCCACCACGTAGTGAGTGCATTATTGGGATTGTCATTGGTTGTAGTTACTAATCGTAACCACGAGGACCGATTAGTGTGTGTACGACGAAGACTTGAATCCCGTGATGGGATGTAGCAAGTCTAATGATTATAGAATTGGGTTACACTCGGTAGAGTGTGTGGTTAGAGAACCGTGTAAGGTTTCTAGTTGTGAGTCGCCTTGGAATTGGCAAATCGAGGAGTCTTCAGGTCGTTAAAGTCATGGGAGTGGGACCCGTATGACGGTGTTTGCGTAGTGTGTTAGCGTGTTATGGATTATAGGGTAACATTCCTAACGGAATACCCCTTGATGATGTGGTTGTGCATATATTCGGAAGAGTGTAAGACTTGGTGTTTCCAAGCATCTCTTGGGTTTTAGATGAAAGGTTTCGTGAGGCTATATCGTTTGGCCTTGTGGAAATTGCGGGTAACGTGTGATCGCTAGGAACTTTCGATAAGACGATAAACCGTAAGGTTTGCCGGGTAGGTATGACTGCGGGTCATTATTATAGATATGGGTGACATCGGGTGTATGGAACCTAAAGATCGAGTTTCTAAAATTTGGTTGATTGTGGTGGGAGTCTGCATGACACGGTGTCAGGTGCTTTCTTATACCTGCTAGTGTAATGTTCAACTCCGGTGATGGTGTGATCACTTTGTGCTTAGGGTGCCCGTGAGATACCCTTGGAAGCATAGAAGATTTTAAATAGTGATCGACGGGTGATAGTAATTTGACGGTTGCGAAAGTCAAATTTTAAGAGCATTACGGTAAATACTTCTTATGAAGTGTCGGATGAGCTAATCTTGCTGCTCTTAAGTGTTAGATGAGTAAAGATGACCGGTGAGCCGGTGATGGAGTTAATGGACGGTTAGGCCGTAGGATACGATGAAGTGTTGATATTACGGTTGACGCAATTATTGTGTATGTCTGATTGATCATTTTTCTCCATGAGAGTGAACAATTGTTGATAAAGGTTTGTTGAGTGGAAGGCTGGGTGATCTCGACTGAGAAGCACGACTTAATCGGAGTGGCATATGCTTACGCATAGGGGCACATGTGGGACTTTGGTGGAGTTCTCTTTGTGAACGATCAAGGCAGTTGATTATGATTTATGGTATAAAGGTGCGATGTCGTCGCGTGTACAACATTTCAAGTGATTGTATATGACGGCTCTGCGAGCCTAAAGTGAATTTGCGGTGATTTGGTGTTTATGACCAATGGTGAGAATGATCATGTGTGTCATGGAATGACAATTCCGCGAGATGTTATCATCCTGGCGGTGAGAATGTGGAGATGAATCCTAAGTGGGGGAGTTTTTACTGCTGCCCGAGGAAGATCCGGTGCTGTTTTGTATACCAAAGTATCAGAGTGTACCGTGCTAGGCCTCAATAGGGATTTGTAGTTCCTAACGAGAAAGAGTGACGGGTTGTTGATGTCGACTCGAGATCGTGCATTACGATTGTGGGTTACAATTCCAGAATGTTACGTGTGAAGATTATGATGATAGGATCGAGGGAAATGTAAGTCTTCTTATGTAAGGTGGTCGTGTAGTACCAATGTGCGGTATGAGACCAAGTGTGAAGTTTGAGATCACCGAAGTGAGAGAATGAAGTTATCGTTGCGGGTGCTCCCGTAGTAAAAATCTGGGTTGTCGTTAAACTCGGACATGATTATTGAATGGGAATGAGTTCGATATCGTGGTGAAAACTGCATTTTCCCTGTCGGGAAACGTGATCGTGGAGATCGTCAGTGGATTATTCCACTTTATGGGCGATTGTGAGGCGGGGAGTGTCGGTTCTGATTGTCTCACATAGAGACATGCTTATGTTGTTCATTTGTGAGGGTGTGTTCCTTAGTGATGTGACCCGTTGGTTGCACTGAAATGTCGAGGCCATCCTTAACGGCCGGTCGGGGTAAGAGGATTCACCAGGCGTTGATGGATATTTCTATGGGTTGCGTGACGAATTACGAATTGTTGGGGTGATAATTCGTTGTTGACGGGATTCTAGTACACGAATAGTTTCCATGCTAGTACTAGGAAGCCATAATTGTAAGGATGTGTTGGAGGGTTTAGGGGAGAAGCCTTGTATCGAGTGTTGGTGTTTCGTCTAACTCGTGGTGTATTATTGTCGTCCTGGATTAATCCAGAGACTGGTGGTCGTGTGCGGATCGATTGATGGGAAAGTTGTATTCCCAGTGTGAATATTTGGGGATACCAAAATTTTTTCGTTGAAGGAATAACCTGGTTGTGGTAACTGTAAGAAGTGCTCGTCGGAGGAGTGTGTCGATTGCCCCGTTGGCATCGACTTGTAAAAGTGAGAATCACGGGTGTTATGGGGTGGAAAACAAATGTTTGCGCATAAGCGAAAGTGCGACCGTTGAGTGGTACATTTATGGACCGTTGAAGTGCGGAGTTTAACGCGGCATAAATCCTTCTCGATTTGGATTAATAGAATACTTGGTTCACGGCGCAGTGAATTTAGTAGATCGCGTTGGGTGATATAGTTATGGATGTAGATTGTTGCGAGTGTAGCCGAGAGAACTTGAAGGAATATATAGTGTTTTTCCATATTTCCTAAGTGGGCATTTTGGACGTTGAGCGTATGAGATACCGCTAGTTTCGGTAATGCACGCTAGTGATTATTAGCGTCTGGTGATATCTTCGGGTCAATGTAAATTGTTATGGACATCGAGTTTGGATGTGTGTCGGAGGATCATAGAGTGTGGGTCCGGTTGGTTCAGTGACAGAGATCACGGGGACGTGATCCAGTTTAAGTGGGGGAGAGTTGTAAGACCCGTTCGTGATTTTAATATTTTAAAAGGGGCATTTTTGGGTATTTCGTGTTGGGACCGGTTTTGTGGCTAAAAATATGGCCAAAAACTTATCTTATCTTTATTTTCACATCCACACTATCCTCTCATCTTTCTAGAGTGAGAAAGCTCCATTTTTTTAGAGAGATAAAGCTTGGATTGGAGAAGGAGTTGAAATCTCTTCAAGGTGCAAGAGTTAATGTTGTTCATCTCCCTTCTAGCTACGTTTTGATGGTGATGGTAAGTTCTAGATCCGATTTTTAATTGTTTGATTCTTGTTTGGTTAGGGTTTGAGTTGATGATGAGTTATAGAACCCATTTCTTATGAAATTTGATGGTTTTGGTGTAAGCTTGTGGTTATTAACCCTAATATGGTGGGATTAGGGTTTAATGACGAATTTGGGTGTCTTTGTCTTTGATTTAAGTGATAGTCACTAGATTGGATGAGTATTGGTGATTTTGGTGTTCATAAGAACAAGTTTGAAGTCATGCACACAATGTGTTTGATGAAATGCCTCAAAGAGGTGAAGTTATTGTGGATGTCTAGGTTTATGATCTAAAGTCAACCTTTGATAGTGTTGTTAATCAATTGGTGGTATGGTGGTGATCTGTGTGTGTTAAAGAGTTTGATTTTGGTCAAAATTGGAAGTTGACTTGGTTTGGTGTCAAAATGAGTTTTGGTGAATCAAGTATGTAAATACTTGATTTAAGTGTTAATTGGTGTTTTGGAAATATAATCACTAGTCGTTAGTGGATTTGGGCGTTTTGTGACTTTTGTCAAAATGGGTAAATTGACTTGGGTCGAATTTGGTAATGACACTAAGTTTGGATTAAATGGGTGTTCAACACTTTACTTAAGTGTTAAATGGCGTTTTTGAATGAAAGTAATCGTGGGAAGTGATTTTGGGTTAAAATGATAGTTTTAACATAAGTCAAACGTGGTCAAAAGCAATATGGGTCAATATTGCACGTGTTGGGGTTTTGGTGTAATTGGCATTTGAAATGATTACTACCTAAGTAGTAATTTAGTGTTAAGACCTAGGTTCGGTCTAATTGGGGTAAAGTATGATTTGGGAAAAATTGTACTTTGTTGTGTTGGTTTGAATTACCACCCGAAGTGGTAATTGGTTTGTGTCCATTAGGCGTTAAATGGGTTGGTTTTGGCGAGCAAGGTGTGATCCCTCGACTAAGGGATGTTTGTGTCGAGTTCTCTTTTAGAGAATGGCTATTTATGTGTATATTGTACCTATGTGTGATATAGGTGGTTACTTACTCGGATTTAAGGACGAAGATCATGTTGTACATGACTTGTGCGGGCATTCCAAGGTGAGTGGAATAATTATGCGTGTACGTATATAATGTATTTATTTGTGTAGCGTGAAATGTGGGATAGTCGCGGTGTTTAAGACACCACATTCTACGTAACAAGTGGGATTGTCGCGGTGTTTAAGACACCACATTCTACGTAAAGAGTGGGATTGTCCCGGTGTTCAAGACACCACTCATTAGTTTGATTGATATGTGGGATAGTCGAGGTGTTTAAGACACCACATTTTCATGGGAGTGGGATTTGTCGCGGTGTTCAAGACACCACTCATGGGTTTGATTGACATGTGGGTTAGTCGCGGTGTTTAAGACACCACATTGTCATGGGGGTGAGTTAGTCGCGGTGTTTAAGATATCACCCGGGGATTAGTGATTACCCATTGATTAAGTACACTAATGGATGTTATGAACTCTGACGACCTTTCGCGAGTACCGTTCCCTTGTACGATTGGTTAACCATGGTTGTGTGAATTTTGTATTAGCATATTAAATTGTGAACTATATGCTATTGGTGTTGCTAGCTTATTGTGAATTGCGGATATTAGTTTATGCATGATGTTTGCATGGTCGTTGAATTGCTAGCTTGTATACGGTATTGTGTAAGTGATTGCAAGTAAGTAGATTATATATGTATATGTATAATTATTGCATTCACTAAGCGTTAGCTTACCCCGCTCGTTGTTTACCTTTTTACAGGTATTGTGATTGTGAAGCTAACTAGTTGTTAGACTAGAAGCGTAGGAGCACTTGGGCTTGATGGGGTAGATTTCGGATATTTGGACGCGGTTTGGGGATTTGGTAGCCCCCGGGATTATGCTCTTGGGTCGAAATTACACCGTTTGGTTGTATGGGTTGTTAAAACCTTTTTGTAAACTCAAATAGATCAAAAGTTTCACCTGGAAGTTTTAAGGAGAAAGGTGTCACCTGAAAGTTTCACCTGAAAGTTTAGTGTCACCTGAAAGTCCACCTGAAAGTTCACCTTAAAGTTCACCTGGAGGTTTACCTAAAAGTTATTTTAAAAAATAAATAAATAAATAAATGCTTCGTTTTTGGTAAACGGTTTTGGGGTCGTTACACTTTAATGAAAAATCCCTTTTCTGTCTAGAAATCACCTCTAATCCTGAGTACCTATGTAGTCATTATTACCGACACATGAATCTAGAGATTAGAGAATTTATTGATCTAGAGCAACATAATACTATTCCAAAAATAATGAATAAAGCCCTAAAGCGGGAGCATGATTTACAAAAGAAGGAAACTATTGCAGAGGGTAAAAGAAAGGTTAAGGAGACACCTCGGTCTTCCCAACAATTTCAATCAAAGAAACCAAGGTTTGGGATAGGAGCACGACAACAATAGAAGCGTAGGCCATTTCATAAAAAAATAAGTGGTGGAGCTAAAGAGATCCCTGAGTGTGGCAAGTGTGGTAGACGTCATATTGGCGAGTGTAGAGTGCGCAGTAATGTTTGTTTTCGTTGTGGAAAACCTGGGCATTTTGCAAACAAATGTCAAAGTTCCGATAGGACGTATTTTTATTACTTTAAGAGTGGACATGTGCAAGCTGAATGCCCGGTACGTCAAGAAAATATGAGAAAGGAATATCAGAGGAATGAGATGGAGAAGAAGGTTGGTACAAGTATTCAGAAACCCCAGACTCGAGCTTTTCAGATCACTACCGAAGAAGCAAAGGAGTTTCATGATGTGGTGTCAGGTACCCTTATTGTTAATTCTATGCCTGCACACGTTCTGTTTGACTCTGGTGCTACTAAATCCTTTGTGTCACTTTCTTTTTGTGAACATTTTAATGTGCCTCTGAGTAAGATGGATCACCCGTTAGAAGTTGAAATAGCTGATAATAAACTTGTAATAGTCAAT
This sequence comes from Rutidosis leptorrhynchoides, assembly GCF_046630445.1. Classification (NCBI taxonomy): domain Eukaryota; kingdom Viridiplantae; phylum Streptophyta; class Magnoliopsida; order Asterales; family Asteraceae; genus Rutidosis; species Rutidosis leptorrhynchoides. The sequence continues at coordinate 78,007,186 of NC_092339.1, read as the reverse complement.
GATGTATATAGAGGCTGCAATATAGAGATCGATAACGAAGTGTTTAAGATTGATTTGATCCCGTTGCAAGCTAGAGAATTCCATGTAATTATAGGAATGGATTGGCTGGGAAGGAATAGAGGAGTTATTAAATGTCATGAGAAGATTTTTCGTTTGCAGTCACCGAGTGGGAAAGTTATTACCATTTATGGGGAGCGAACGAGAAATACCATTCCAGTCTTATCTTATGCCAAAGCTAAAAGATTAGTATCACACGGGTGTCAGGCTTTTCTAGCACACGTGGTTGATAGTTCCAAAGTTGTAAGAGAATTGAAAATCATTCTGGTAGTTAATGAATTTCCTGATGTATTTCCCGAGAATTTGTCGGGTATTCCACCTGATAGACAAGTAGAGTTCAGAATCGATTTGATGCCAGGAGCTGCTCCTATTGCAAAAACTCCCAATCGGTTAGCTCCAACCGAGATGCAAGAAATGATGAACTAGTTGCAAGAACTTCTTGATAAGGGTTTCATTCGCCCTAGTAGTTCACCTTGGGGAGCTCCAGTGTTATTTGTTAAAAAGAAGGATGGTACAATGAGAATGTGTATTGATTATAGAGAGCTCAATAAGGTAACTATTAAAAATAGATATCCTTTACCGAGAATTGATGATTTGTTTGATCAGTTGCAGGGGGCTAGTTTCTTTTCAAAAATTGACTTGAGGTCAGGCTATCATCCACTAAAAGTGAAAGAAGAAGATATACCGAAGACGGCCTTTCGTACGTGGTATGGTCATTATGAATTTGTCGTCATGCCTTTCGGTTTGACAAATGCCCCAGCTGATTTTATGGATTTAATGAACCGAGTGTGCAGACCGATGCTTGATAAGTCGGTAATCGTGTTTATTGATGATATCCTTATTTATTCTAAGAGTAAAGAAGAGCATGCTATCCACTTGAGTCAGATGTTAGAAACCCTACGACAAGAAAGGTTGTATGCTAAATATTCAAAATGCTAATTTTGGTTAAGGGAAGTTCAATTTCTCGGGCATGTGATAAATGCTGATGGCATTCAAGTTGATCCTTCCAAAGTTGATGCAGTAATTAAGTGGAATCCTCCTACAAGTCCTACTGAAATTAGAAGTTTTCTTGGTCTAGCGGGGTATTATCGTCAATTTATTCAAGATTTTTCTAGAATTGCAACTCCGTTGACCAAATTGACAAGAAAGAATGTGGAATGGAAATGGGGAGATAAACAAGAACAGTCTTTTCAGCTATTGAAAGGTAAGTTAATTCAGGCACCTATTCTTGTATTACCCGAGGGCAATGAAGACATGGTAATTTACTGTGATGCTTCGAAGAGAGGGTTAGGATGTGTTCTTATGCAGAGAGGGAAAGTTATTGCTTATGCGTCTCGACAATTAAAACCACGTGAAAAATGTTACCCAAATCATGATTTAGAATTAGCAGCAGTAGTATTCGCTCTAAAAATTTTGCGGCACGATCTTTATGGTGTCAAATTTACCATTTATACTGATCATAAAAACCTCAAATATTTCTTTGATCAGCGTAATTTAAACAATAGACAAAGGAGATGGTTAGATCTTGTGAAAGACTATGATTGTGACATTCTTTACCATCCTGGTAAGGCTAATGTTATTGCTGATGCCTTAAGCCGAAAGGCTCATCACCATGTTTTGATGGTGAAATGCTTGCATTGTTTGAGCGTATCAAAACTGCCCAGATTAGTGCTTTAGAGGCTAATAATGTGAATGGAGAATGGTTGAAAGGTCAGTTGGAACACTTGAGTGAAGGCAGTCGTGGTTTAAAGATTCGTTACGGAAGAATTTGGGTGCCGAGGACGTGTGAAGTTAATCAAGAATTATTGGAAGCGGCCCATAAATCGAAATACTCTATACATCCTGGTGCAACTAAGATGTATATGGATTTAAAACGTGATTATTGGTGGCCAGGAATGAAACGTGACATCGTAAAATATGTTCAAAATTGTTTAACGTGTTTGCAGGTTAAGGCAGAGCACCAACAACCGTATGGGAAACTCCAACCTTTGGAGATACCTGTATGGATATAGGAGCAAATCACCATGGATTTGATCACTAAGTTACCAAGAACGCCTCATACGATACTATATGGGTGATTGTTGATAGACTGACAAAGAGTGCTATATTTTTGTCACGACCCTACTTTTTCCGTTATCTTTTACAGTTAATTATTTAACGACCGTTAACTGTTAGTGTGCCACGTCATTTCTATGACCTATATTATTAAATTTATAATTATATATATATATATATATATATATATATATATATATATATATATATATATATATATATATATATATATATTAATTATTATGTGTTATGTGAATATTTGTATTCATATTTTAATTTATACGTTTCTACGTCTCGCGGATTTCCATCCGGCGAATCTTTTTGGTTTTCAAACCAACGGACGCGTTTTTGGGATATTTAAATCCTAAATATTTTAAATATGATATTTTAAGATCATATTATTATATAGTGTATTTATATTTATTTTTCGTCGCGCGTTTGTTATCTTTCCGGATTTTTAATCGCGTAGGTGCGTTTTCGCGTTTCGGGACTCGTTCGGGCTTTCGGGCCATCAGGAAATTATAATTTATCAAAATTGGCCCACCACGGGGCCCACCCCATCCATTTTCGGCCGAACCCCTAAGGGGGGGGGAGCCTTTCCTCCTTTCATATTTTTTTTACATTACACTTTATTTTCCCTAAAACCTAATTTCTAATTTTTGTGTTTTCTCCTCCCTTCTCCTTTTTTGGTCGCCAACCATCACCTACATCATCATCATCATCATCTCATAAAATTATTAATCTTTTCAAAGGGCTTTCAACACAATCGGATTCTACACAACGATCTCTACGCGTTCATACTTCTCGTTTCTCGATTAGGGTATAAACCCTAACCCTAGAATTTTCAATTTTTCATTTATTTACTGTATTTTGATGATTATTTAGTAGTATGATGTTTGTGGATTATTGTAATGGTGTTTGTATTCATAGATGTACTCATAATCACATGTTTTCGGTTTGTTAAATTCTGGACAGCAGCTATTTCGTGTATTCTGAGTTTGTGACTGAGATAAAAGTTAAAATAAAGTATGTAAATGAGTTCCTCTCATCAAGACATTAATTTTATACTCCGGATTCATGTCGTTTCGATTCCCGGAGCCCTAGTTATGATCAAATTACTATTTTGTTAAAATTGAAATGTGGATTGACATGAAACAGGTTTGGTCCGACTTTGTGACCTTCCTTGGTGTCTTTAGGGTGTGTTAGTGTGTTAGGACTGATGGTGGGACGAACTTTCATGTTCGGGTCACCTAAATCCGAGCCACGGTTCACCCGTTTCGACTAAAACACGGTTTTGTGTAAATTGAAGGTCCAAGTGGTGTCATGGCTGATTACCACGACTTGTGGACTGTTCTTGGTGTGTTCTTGAGTGCACCTTTGTGTTGGGTGGTTTGAATAGGCGGAGATGCATATAAGGCTCGCCAGAAATCGACACCCGGGGCTCAAGATACGACCCGATGAACTTTTGAATTAAAACTTATGATTAATTCTAAAACTTATGATAAAAATAATGAAACTCATTATTAATTAATTACTTATGATAAAAGAAGTAATTATTATTATTTAAGACTTATGATATAAATCTTTATTATATCATTTAAATTATTATTTATGATTTAATTAACCTTTTAATTTAACTTATGATTAATAACACTTTTATTATTAATGGAAAATACTTATGATAAGTATTAAATTTATTTTATAAGAATATTATTATAAGACTTATAATAAAGATTAAATAATTATTTAATTATTATAAGACATAATTATTATTTAATTATGATTTAATTATTAAATACTTATGATTTAATAATTATATTTAGAAACTTATTATATGATTAATAATTCATTATTAATTAATAATACTTATGATATGATTTAAAATTTATTATTAATTAATAATATTTATATTATGACTAATATTTAATTAATTAATTAACTACTTATGTTATATTAATTATATCATTTCAACTTATATTAACTTTAATAATTCATTTTATTTAATTAAACTTATGTTATGACATAATTATACACTTTTAACTTTAATAAACATTATAACTTATGTTATTATTATAACTTACACTTTTCAAATTAATGTTGACTATGTTTGACCAAGTTTGACTTTTAAGTTGACTTTCGGTTGACTTTGACTTTCAGTTGACTTTTGTTGACTTTCTAAATAAGGAAACTTTTCTAACTTAAAAACTTTCCAAAAATAGAAACTTTCCAAAAATAGAAACTTTCCAAAAATAGAAACTTTCTAAAAATGGAAACCTGCTAAAAATAGAAACTTTCTAAAAATAGAAAGTATGTGTCCGTACGTTGTTCCAGTCAAACCGATGCTTGCCGAGTATTGTTCTATGTCTACTTGCAACATGTACAATAACTATCATACTAAGACTTGACCTAAGTTAGTTATTTATATCGACCTGCTTTATTTATAGGTCGGCGTTGTGATCGTTCCTGATCACTTTATTCTATTTGCTGTTCGCTTGTTTGTGTGGTTTCTTCAGTTGCTTTTAAGGTGAGTTATAGTCCCATTTTAACATACTTTTCAAAGTATATTTTTGGGATGTGATTACATGCATTTTTATTTACGTTTAGACACAAGTAGCAGTTAAATTTAATTATTCATTGTGAGTTGGACAAAAATATTCTCTAGTCTGGTAACTGTAATCATTGGATTCTACCGGTGAACGTGAATCCTACGGATAGATCTATCGGGTTTGACAACCCCATTTCGAGCTAGTCGCGCTAGCAATTTATAATCGGAATGTTTAGTACTTCGTAATTTGTTGTAGATACACTGTCCAAGTGTATATTTTTATTGTGTTTGGCAAGGGTAAATAAAGGGTTAAGTGGTTACCAGGTGGCTCATTGATAATGGAATAATGTTTAATGTTTTCTAACATTTTTTTTAAATCTTGTGGTCTAAAGTTTATTTATTTATTTAAACCTATAATTCACTCAACCTTTGTGTTGACAGTTTACTTGCATGTTTTCACAGGTACTTGAGTTATATGATGCTTCCGTTGTGTTTAGAAGAGTCTGCATGCATTTGGGCAGATTTTATGAAACATTTTATGAAACTTAAGCTTGCATTCTATTTTTGGATAATTTAAACTTGTGGGTTTGTTGGCAAGGTTTTGTGTCAACTTTTGGTTTATTACTATGGTTGGTTGTTTAAAACTACATATTTTGGTTTGTTTCCTTTTTGGGAAACTTTTGAGATAAAAGATTGCAACTTTGTTTATTTAATTCATTTAAGTCCGATCAAGCTATGGGACCAACTGACGGATCCGTTAAGTGTTTTAACGGGGTCGTCACATGTGGTATCAGAGCGTTGGTTGTAGGGAACTAGGCGGTCTTAATGTGGTCAACCCGAGGTTTTTAGGGTGCATTAGAGTCTAGTCTACAGCCCGACCTTTTTGCTATAGCATTAATATGCATTTCATTTCGTATAAGTTATATTATTAGCTTTTATATCTTTTTGGTATGTGGTTTGCGGTTTTGCTATTTGCAGATGTCGACTTCGAGCGATAACTCTGTTGCTGCTCCTGCTCCACCGTCTCCTGCTAGACGCCGTGCTAATCAACCAGAGATCGATGATCCTGTTCATTACTATTTTTCTACCATTACTCATATGAACCGGGCTTATAATGAGGTGACACGTATTAACGCCCTTAGTGATTGTTTGCGCACTTTGCCACATAATGAAGTTATGGACGAGATCCGTGCCGACATGGGTAACTTCATCACTTTCAAGCATAGGGTTGAGGATGAGAACCGTAAGCGTGATCGAGAAGTTAAGGCTAAGTTCGAGGCTCTCGAGAGCACTGTTCGTGTGTTGAAGGAAGAGTTGGATGTTGTGAAAGGGAAGTTGCGTAAGTATGAGGATCCTGCCGAGACTCATGCTGGACCAGCTTATCACACCCGCTCTAAGCGAATGTGATATGATTATTCATATTGATTATCTATTTCATCAGACTTAATGTCCTTTTTATACATACATTTGGGGTTATGTACGGCGTTTTGCCGAGGATTTTATTAAGACTTTGTTATGGGATATTTTTCATTATGTATGGATGGTTATTTTTATGACATCTATTATCATTATCATGTTTTATTTCTGATGTTGTGGCTCTTGGCATGTTATATTATGCGTAATATATGTTCATGTATGTTAGGTGCTATGTATGTTATATGATGTTATCATAAAATATGTATGCATGTGATGGTTATTTCTATAACAATCATAACTGTCATGTTATTACTCATAGTATTAGTTGACTAATATCTTAATGGTTAGTCTTTTCGTGTTTTGATCTATTCCTTTATGACACTAGTATTATTCTTGGTACTAACGGATGTGTTATTCTATTTTGAAGATCATGCCTCCAAGAGAGTCCACTGAAGCGCGTATGCAACGCCTGATCAATGAAGGAATTGCTGCTGCTATGGCAGCAAATGCTAATGTTAACGCCAACAACAACAACCAGGTGGGATGCTCCCACAAAACTTTTATGGCTGGTCGACCCCAAGAATTCAGTGGTACGGAAGGACCAATAGGGCTTACTCGTTGGTTTGAGAAAATCGAATCTATTTTCAGGGTCAGTCGGGTCCGTGAAGAGGACAAAGTTAGTTTCGCTAGTTGCACTCTCAAGGATAGTGCCTTGACATGGTGGAACAATCTGGTTAGTAGTTTGGGAAGCGATGTAGCTTATGGTTTGGCCTGGAATGATTTTAAGGAAAGATTGATCACCCGCTATAGACCTCGGGGTGAGCTTAAGAAGCTAGAGGTTGAGCTCAAGAATTTGAAAATGCATGGCACCGAGTTAGATGCCTATGAACGAAGGTTTTTCGAGTTAACTTTGCTGTGTCCTAGGGTTTATGTGGATGAGGACCGCAAAATTAAGGCTTATATTGATGGTTTGTCCGAGAAGATTGAACACGGGGTTGAGTCTAGTGAACCCCAGACTATTGAGGCGGCTATGTCTATGGCCCACAAACTTAATGACAAGGTGTTGAGAAGAAGCAAGACTACAGTTGTTGAAAGTAGTGAGGAGGTTTTCAAGAAGGCTTATAATGGGAAACGAAAGTGGGATAACAACCGCAATCAAAACCAGGGTCAGCAGAAGAAACAGGATACCTCTGGTGCTAACAACAGAAATCAGCGTGTGTGTCCTCGTTGCTATAAAGCTCATGATGGTTACTGCACAGTTACTTGTAAGAGGTGCTCCAAGCAAGGGCACATTGCTAAAGATTGTACAGTGCTTTTGTCGGGTTCTGCTACTCCCGCGGCTGGTGGTAATAATAATAATGTTGGTAATAGAGGTGGTAACGGAAATGGTAATGGGAAACCGAATAATGGAAGTAATCAAAGGGTTTGTTATGAGTGTGGGAAGCCGGGGCATTTTCAAGATGCTTGTCCCAATAAGAAGACTGCTGAAACTGCACGCGGCCGAGCGTTCAACATTAATGCTAAGGATGCGGAGGAAGATCCTAAGCTTTTTACTGGTACGTTCTCAGTCAACGATTTATCAGTTTATGTACTATTTGATTCGGGGGCTAATTTAAGTTTCGTGTCGAGTAAATTAAGTCCGAGAATCAAAAAGCCGTTAACTCCCTTAGACAATACTTATGTTGTTGAAGTAGCTAATGGTAAAGAACTTACTGCTAAGACTGTACATCGTAAATGTAACATTAATCTGGGTGGAAGGGATTTTGAGATAGATTTGATACCGATTGAACTTGGTAGTTTTGATATTGTTATTGGTATGGATTGGTTGTCTGCGAACCATGCTGAGATCGTGTGTTATGATAAGGCTATTCGTATTACTGATGTGATTGGAGAGCCACTGATGGTCTTTGGAGATAAGAAATGCACACAGTTAAATCTTATTAGCTGTATGAAAGTTCGTAAACATCTCCGCAAAGGCTGTCATGCTATTCTTGTTCATGTTGTTGATCCTAGTAAGGAAGTAAAGAACGTTGATGACGTTCACATTGTTAGGGATTTTCCCGAGGTGTTTCCCGATGACTTACCTGGCCTTCCGCGGCAACGCGCGGTAGAATTTTAAATTGATCTTGTTCCCGGCGCTGCTCCTGTAGCACGTGCTCCTTATCGTCTTGCGCCTTCCGAACTTCAAGAATTGTCGAGTCAACTTCGTGAGTTGTTAGACAAAGGTTTCATTCGTCCTAGTTCGTCCCCTTGGGGAGCTCCCGTTCTGTTTGTTAAGAAGAAAGATGGTTCTTTTTGTTTATGCATTGATTATCGTGAACTGAATAAACTCACTGTTAAAAATCGTTATCCCCTTCCGAGAATTGATGATCTGTTCGATCAGCTGCAGGGTTCTTCTGTTTATTCAAAAATTGATCTTCATTCTGGCTATCATCAGTTGCGTGTTAAAGAATCTGATGTTTCAAAAACTGCTTTTTGCACCCGTTATGGTCACTTTGAATTTCTTGTTATGCCGTTCGGATTGACAAATGCACCTGCTGTGTTCATGGACCTCATGAACCGTGTGTGTAGACCCTATCTGGACAAGTTCGTTATTGTTTTCATCAATGACATCCTTATCTATTCTAAGAGTGATGAAGAGCACGAAGAACACTTGAGGTTAGTGCTTGATTTGTTAAAGAAAGAAGAGTTGTACGCTAAGTTCTCTAAGTGTGCTTTTTGGTTAAGAGAAGTTCAGTTCCTTGGTCATATTGTTAGTAAACAGGGAATACAAGTTGATCCTGCTAAAATTGAGGTGATTGAGAAGTGGGAAACCCCGAAAACTCCTACTCAGATTCGTCAGTTCTTAGGGTTGGTAGGTTACTATCGAAGGTTCATTCAGGATTTCTCTCGTATTGCGAAACCTCTGACTGCTTTAACGCATAAGGGGAAGAAGTATGAGTGGAAGGATGAACAAGAGGATGCTTTTCAGATTTTGAAGAAGAAGTTGACTACCGCTCCGATTTTGTCACTACCAGAGGGTAATGACGATTTTGTTGTTTATTGTGATGCATCGCGACAAGGCTATGGTTGCGTTTTGATGCAACGAAAGAAGGTTATTGCGTATGCATCACGACAGTTTAAGATTTACGAACAGAACTATACAACTCATGATTTAGAGTTGGGGGCTGTTGTTTTTGCGCTTAAAATTTGGAGACACTATCTTTATGGTGTTAAGAGTACTATGTACACTGATCACAAGAGTCTTCAACATATCCTCGATCAGAAACAGTTGAACATGAGACAACGAAGATGGATTGAGACGTTGAATGATTATAATTGTGACCTTTTGTATCACCCAGGTAAGGCCAATGTTGTGGCTGATGCATTGAGTCGTAAAGAAAGGACTGAACCTCGCAGGGTTAGGGCCTTGAATATGACAGTTAGATCAAACCTCGTTAGGCAGATTCTTGAGGCACAACAAGAAGCCTTAAAGGAGGAGAATTTCGTGAAGGAGAATGTAGAAAAGGTAGCTAAGAAGTTTGAAGTACGAGCTGATGGCACTAGGTATTTTTCGGGACGTCTTTGGGTTCCGAAATTTGGAGGTCTTCGACAACTTGTTTTGGATGAGGCTCATAAGTCTAGATACTCTATTCATCCTGGTTCAGGAAAGATTTATCAGGATCTTAAGGAGCTGTATTGGTGGCATAATTTGAAAGGTGATGTGGCTACGTATATGGCTAAGTGTTTGACCTGTGCTAAGGTCAAAGCTGAACATCAAAAACCGTCTGGACTTTTGGTGCAACCAGAAATTCCTGAGTGGAAGTGGGAAGGTATTACTATGGTTTTTATTACTAAGTTACCAAGAGTTTCGGGTGGCTATGATGCGATTTGGGTGATTGAAGATCGACTCACTAAGTCAGCTCACTTTTTGCCGATTAGGGAAACGGATTCGATGGAGAAACTCACCCGTTTGTATTTGAAAGAGATTGTTTCTAGGCATGGTGTTCCCGTGTCCATCATTTCCGACCGAGACAGTCGATTTGTGTCGAGGTTTTGGCGATCTTTACAGGAAGCCTTGGGTACTAGGTTGGATATGAGCACCGCTTATCATCCTCAAACGGATGGTCAAAGTGAAAGGACCATTCAGACATTAGAAGATATGTTACGAGCGTGCGTCATTGATTTTGGAAATGGGTGGGATAAATATTTGCTGCTAGCTGAGTTTTCTTATAACAACAGTTACCACGCAAGTATTAAAGCCGCACCGTTTGAAGCTTTGTACGGTAGGAAATGTAGGTCTCCTATTTGTTGGAATGAGGTTGGGGATGCTCAACTTACAGGTCCAGAGATTATTCACGAGACTACTGAGAAGATTGTACAAATTAAAGAAAGGTTGAGAATTGCTAGAAGTCGGCAAAAGAGTTATGCCGATAAGGGAAGGAAAGATGTTGAATTTCAAGTTGGTGATCGTGTTATGTTAAAGGTTTCGCCTTGGAAGGGCGTAATCCGTTTTGGTAAAAGAGGGAAGTTAAGTCCTCGTTTTGTGGGACCGTCTGAGATCATTGAAAGAGTTGGACCGGTGGCTTATCGTTTGAAATTGCCACAAGAACTCAGTGCTGTTCACGATGTTTTCCATATTTCGAATTTAAAGAAGTGCTTGGCTGAATTTGATCAGACTATTCCTTTGGAGGAACTTCAAGTGGATAAGCAATTGCATTTTATTGAGGAGCCTGTTGAAATCATAGACTGAGAGGTTAAGACTCTTAAACAGAGCAGAATTCCTATTGTTCGAGTCAGATGGAACGCTAGACGCGGTCCCGAGTTCACTTGGGAGCGTGAAGACCAGATGAAGCAGAAGTACCCGCATTTGTTCTCAGATGCCGAGTCAACCCCTGCGCCTGCTTAAATTTCGGGACGAAATTTCCGTAACGGGAAGGTACTGTCACGACCCTACTTTTTCCGTTATCTTTTACAGTTAATTATTTAATGACCGTTAACTGTTAGTGTTCCACGTCATTTCTATGACCTATATTATTATTTTTATAATATATATATATATATATATATATATATATATATATATATATATATATATATATATATTAATTATTATGTGTTATGTGAATATTTGTATTCATATTTTAATTTATACGTTTCTACGTCTCGCGGATTTCCATCCGGCGAATCTTTTTGGTTTTCAAACCAACGGACGCGTTTTTGGGATATTTAAATCCTAAATATTTTAAATATGATATTTTAAGATCATATTATTATATAGTGTATTTATATTTATATTTCGTCGCGCGTTTGTTATCTTTCCGGATTTTTAATCGCGTAGGTGCGTTTTCGCGTTTCGGGACTCGTTCGGGCTTTCGGGCCATCAGGAAATTATAATTTATCAAAATTGGCCCACCACGGGGCCCACCCCATCCATTTTCGGCCGAACCCCTAAGGGGGGGGGGAGCCTTTCCTCCTTTCATATTTTTTTTACATTACACTTTATTTTCCCTAAAACCTAATTTCTAATTTTTGTGTTTTCTCCTCCCTTCTCCTTTTTTGGTCGCCAACCATCACCTACATCATCATCATCATCTCATAAAATTATTAATCTTTTCAAAGGGCTTTCAACACAATCGGATTCTACACAACGATCTCTACGCGTTCATACTTCTCGTTTCTCGATTAGGGTATAAACCCTAACCCTAGAATTTTCAATTTTTCATTTATTTACTGTATTTTGATGATTATTTAGTAGTATGATGTTTGTGGATTATTGTAATGGTGTTTGTATGCATAGATGTACTCATAATCACATGTTTTCGGTTTGTTAAATTCTGGACAGCAGCTATTTCGTGTATTCTGGGTTTGTGACTGAGATAAAAGTTAAAATAAAGTATGTAAATGAGTTCCTCTCATCAAGACATTAATTTTAGACTCCGAATTCATGTCGTTTCGATTCCCGGAGCCCTAGTTATGATCAAATTACTATTTTGTTAAAATTGAAATGTGGATTGACATGAAACAGGTTTGGTCCGACTTTGTGACCTTCCTTGGTGTCTTTAGGGTGTGTTAGTGTGTTAGGACTGATGGTGGGACGAACTTTCATGTTCGGGTCACCTAAATCCGAGCCACGGTTCACCCGTTTCGACTAAAACACGGTTTTGTGTAAATTGAAGGTCCAAGTGGTGTCATGGCTGATTACCATGACTTGTGGACTGTTCTTGGTGTGTTCTTGAGTGCACCTTTGTGTTGGGTGGTTTGAATAGGCGGAGATGCATATAAGGCTCGCCAGAAATCGACACCCGGGGCTCAAGATACGACCCGATGAACTTTTGAATTAAAACTTATGATTAATTCTAAAACTTATGATAAAAATAATGAAACTCATTATTAATTAATTACTTATGATAAAAGAATTAATTATTATTATTTAAGACTTATGATATAAATCTTTATTATATCATTTAAATTATTATTTATGATTTAATTAACCTTTTAATTTAACTTATGATTAATAACACTTTTATTATTAATGGAAAATACTTATGATAAGTATTAAATTTATTTTATAAGAATATTATTATAAGACTTATAATAAAGATTAAATAATTATTTAATTATTATAAGACTTAATTATTATTTAATTATGATTTAATTATTAAATACTTATGATTTAATAATTATATTTAGAAACTTATGATATGATTAATAATTCATTATTAATTAATAATACTTATGATATGATTTAAAATTTATTATTAATTAATAATATTTATATTATAACTAATATTTAATTAATTAATTAACTACTTATGTTATATTAATTATATTATTTCAACTTATATTAACTTTAATAATTCATTTTATTTAATTAAACTTATGTTATGACATAATTATACACTTTTAACTTTAATAAACATTATAACTTATGTTATTATTATAACTTACACTTTTCAAATTAATGTTGACTATGTTTGACCAAGTTTGACTTTTAAGTTGACTTTCGGTTGACTTTGACTTTCAGTTGACTTTTGTTGACTTTCTAAATAAGGAAACTTTCCTAACTTAAAAACTTTCCAAAAATAGAAACTTTCCAAAAATAGAAACTTTCCAAAAATAGAAACTTTCCAAAAATGGAAACCTGCTAAAAATAGAAACTTTCTAAAATAGAAAGTATGTGTCGGTACGCTGTTCCAGTCAAACCGATGCTTGCCGAGTATTGTTCTATGTCTACTTGCAACATGTACAATAGCTATCATACTAAGACTTGACCTAAGTTAGTTATTTATATCGACCTGCTTTATTTATAGGTCGGCATTGTGATCGTTCCTGATCACTTTATTCTATTTGCTGTTCGCTTGTTTGTGTGGTTTCTTCAGTTGCTTTTAAGGTGAGTTATAGTCCCGTTTTTACATACTTTTCAAAGTATATTTTTGGGATGTGATTACATGCATTTTTATTTACGTTTAGACACAAGTAACAGTTAAATTTAATTATTCATTGTGAGTTGGACAAAAATATTCCCTAGTCTGGTAACTGTAATCATTGGTTTCTACCGGTGAACGCGAATCCTACGGATAGATCTATCGGGTTTGACAACCCCATTTCGAGCTAGTCGCGCTAGCAATTTATAATCGGAATGTTTAGTACTTCGTAATTTGTTGTAGATACACTGTCCAAGTGTATATTTTTATTGTGTTTGGCAAGGGTAAATAAAGGGTTAAGTGGTTACCAGGTGGCTCATTGATAATGGAATAATGTTTAATGTTTTCTAACATTTTTTTTAAATCTTGTGGTCTAAAGTTTATTTATTTATTTAAACCTATAATTCACTCAACCTTTGTGTTGACAGTTTACTTGCATGTTTTCACAGGTACTTGAGTTATATGATGCTTCCGTTGTGTTTAGAAGAGTCTGCATGCATTTGGGCAGATTTTATGAAACATTTTATGAAACTTAAGCTTGCATTCTATTTTTGGATAATTTAAACTTGTGGGTTTGTTGGCAAGGTTTTGTGTCAACTTTTGGTTTATTACTATGGTTGGTTGTTTAAAACTACATATTTTGGTTTGTTTCCTTTTTGGGAAACTTTTGAGATAAAAGATTGCAACTTTGTTTATTTAATTCATTTAAGTCCGATCAAGCTGTGGGACCAACTGACGGATTCGTTAAGTGTTTTGACGGGGTCGTCACAATTTTTGCCTATTAAAGAGTCCTCATCTTCCGAAGACTTGTCAAAAATTTATATTCGAGAAGTAGTTGCAAGATATGGAGTTCCGGTTTCCATTGTTTCTGATAGAGATACTCATTTTACTTCTCGATTTTGGAGGAACTTTCAGGATGAATTGGGGACACAGTTGCATATCAGTACAGCTTTTCACCCTCAAACTGACGGTCAGAGCAAGCGTACGATTCAGACTCTTGAGGATATGTTACGAGCTTGTGCTATTGACTTTGGTGGTAGCTGGGATACTCATCTTCCATTAACTGAGTTTTCTTATAATAACAGCTATCATTCATCGATTCAGATGCCTCCTTACGAGATATTATATGGCAGAAAATGTCGAACTCCTATCTGTTGGGGAGAAGTAGGTCAAAGAGATATTGGTAGTACGGATGTGGTACAACAAACAACCGAAAAGATTGACCAAATACGCGAGCGTCTGAAAATGGCTCAAGATAGGCAGAAGTCGTATGCTGATAAACGGAGAAGGCCTATTGAGTTTCAAGTGGGAGACAAAGTAATGCTCAAGGTATCGCCTTGGAAAGGGATAATACGATTTCGAAAACGAGGAAAATTGAGTCCAGGGTATATTAGACCATTTGAAATTATAGCTAGAGTTGGAAAGGTTGCATATAGATTAGCTCTTCCCGAGGAACTAAATGTTATTCATAATACATTTCACATGTCACAACTCAGAAAGTGTCTAGTTGACGAGGCGACGTACATACCATCACAAGAAATTGAGGTAGACGACAAATTAAGATATATTGAAGAGCCGATCATGATCTTAGATAAGAAAATCAAGCAATTGAGAAACAAGTCTATTTCATTACTAAAAGTGCAACGGCGACACAGGAAGGGATCAGAGTTTACTTGGGAAACGGAAGAGTGGATGATGGTATATTGTCCAGCAGTGTATCAAGAATGGTTCGTGAGGACGCGAACAGAATGACGGGGGAGAGTTGTAAGACACAAAAATTAAGGTAATTTAACAATGTTAAAATATGTAATTTCTATCTATTATTATATAAAAATATAATATATATTCAAAGAAGTTATGTGGTGTGTTCTCCATGTTTGGAACTAGAAGGATTGTGAGTGTAAATACCCAAATTAAATATATTAGAAGTTGATATCAGATATATGCTCCCTTTCTTGCACGATGTTACATACATACACATTAAAAAAACACCCTAGAAACTCCTGGAGAGTTTTAGCAACTAAGGAAGAAAGAAAGTCAAAAAGAGAACTGAAATTGATCTTTAATTTCATCAAAATTAGAACTGAAGGAACCGAAATCAGCCTAAAGGTATGAGAATTACATCCCTAACTTATTAATTTGGCACCTAGGATTAATTCTTATAAACCCTATGTTGGAGGTTTTAAGTAAAAAGGGTATAAATGGATGTAAGGATGTGTTATTACATGTTACTGAGCAACAAATGAACCTACTGATTATAATTAAATGAAAGTAAAGATTCCAGTATAATCAAGTGAGCTGGATGTAACAACTTGATTAAGTCATTAGTTTCATGAAAAGTTATTGATTAGTTATGAACTATGAGATATAAGTGAATATATCTGATGTAAATAATGTTTATAAGTGAATTGGTAAATAATTAGAGGATTTGACTAGTTAGAGATGGAAGTTTGACTTTTAAGTCAAACTGTCAAGTTAGGAAGTTAACTGATAGTAGAGTTTTAATACATGTTAATTGGTTATTTGTATTGATTATTAGCAGAGGCGAAGCCGGGATTTCATGATAGGGGTTGCTTACGCGATAAAAAAATTAATATAATTACTCTATCGATAATAAACATTCCATTTACGTAATAGACGATCAACGATAACAAATCCATCTAGATATAATAACAATGTATCATTACAAAAGAACGTAAACGACCACCATTCTTAAATAAGAACAAGTTTTTCCAAAAGAAATCATCAAAAAATAGATTAATATTTAACACGTCTCTCTCAATGTAAAGAATCAAGCAATTTTTAAGAAAATCGTCACCCATGCTGCAACAAAGCTTTGTTTTAACAATTTTCATTGATGAGAAAGCTCTTTCACTTGTAGCAGTTAAAACGAGAAGAGTTAATATAAGACGAATCAATCTATTCCCAAAAGTTGGTATGTAGTATGCTATGCACTTATGAGGGGTGCTCACAAACACTTGACAAAAATTAACATATAGTATTTGTTGTCGGTGATTCACTTGGGGGTAGCTCAACACCCCCAAGCTACCCCCTAGCTCCGCCATTGATTATTAGGTACTTGGAACGTGGAAGGGTTATATTGCAATTACACCGCTTAAGGTGAGTTTTATGGGGTTAAACGAGTGATATGGTTATATGAATTCGGATTGCATACGTGGCAGAGGATTCACGTAATCATGAATTGATTATGTTAAGTGATGTTAATTGTTATTTACTTAAACGTTTTGTGTAGAGTTGACTAATAATTGTTTCAAGTATCTATGTGATTGTGTGATCGGTTATGTGGTTGACATGAATCTAGCCGAGGCTAGTTATTTATTAGTAATGGTCGTAAATGTCGAGGCTAGACCATTACATTTGATGATAGGATTGTTTTAGCCAAGGCTAAACGGTCAATATTGATGAGATGGATCCATTTTGCTAATTGGTATAGTTATATGCATTCTTGATTGCTATATGATTTGTTGATGCTCGTTTAATTTTCATAAATCTCACTAAGCATATGGCTTACTCTTTAAGCGTTTAAATGTTTTAGGTAAAAAAGGCAAGGAAGTTAAAGTTGAGCAAAGGGAAGGGAAAGCTATTATGAAAGACTAGTTGTGGATAGTATACCTTTTGTAGGTGTATACTCGCCTCTTTAATCATCGTTTGATAGTTTGCTTGTAATAAATCGTCCGTGTGTTTTGGTCACTTTATAACGGCCTTTTGGGTATGTGGTTAATGTTAAATAGTATGTATAAAGGTTTTTGTAATAGTTTGAATGTGGATATTGGAACTCATGTAATATAAAGTTACTATGTTAAAATTTTGGTTCTTATAATAATAAAATCCCTTTTGGTGTAGCTTGGGTAATTTTGACCCGTTTGACTATTTGAGTGTCAAAACAGGCATTTGTTAATTTAGACATGTCTTATATGTTATGTTGAGAAATTAGACAGGTTTTGGTACTTTAGAAATGACTATTGGGTATTTTTTTGATAAAAGTGTAAGTTTTGACCCATTTGGTATAAACGTCAAAAATGACTCTCGGGGGCCTACTTTGTGGACCCTTAAAATGAAATCGAGTAAGTTTTGGTGTAAATTATTATTTGGGATAGAAAGTATTCCCGGCAATCTTTAAAACGGTATATTATATGTTTGAGTTTTTCATGTCTAGACGTGTTTAAAATAGATGTCAAAACTGGACCTGGGGCGCATTTGCTGTGTAAAAACAGCAGATAGATAGCAGCAGCAGCAGTACAACAGTGCGCTTGAGTGACTGTTTTCGAAAGGCTATAATTCCTAAACCGTAACTCCGTTTTTGACGAATAAGTTGTCTATAGAAAGGTGGGATAGTCAACTTTCCAATGGTTATGTCCTTTTAGGTAAATTCAGATTATATGGGACCCGAAACAGACAGCAAAGTTGATGTAAAAAAAATTTGTCAAAAATGTGGGTGTTACAATTTAAAGATGTAAATTCGGAAGTCTGACCGCCCCGAATTGCGGCCGGAATAGCTGAATCGCGACCGGGATACATTGCTGTTCGTGAACTACAATTTTCCATCTCTGAATCGCGGCCGCGATGTGCCAATCGCGACTGTGATGTGCACATCCTTTGAACAGTAGTTTCAATTCTTGATTATCGTAGAGATCTGAGTTACATACGTCTGGGCTTTGAATTCACCTTTTTTCGAGTCCGTATGCTCAAGTTATGGCCAAAACGGCGGAGGCGCGCAAACCAAAATTTGAACCTTCTTCAACATTCATCTTTTTATCTCCAAAACTCTCGTAAACCACCAAGAATACTTCCAAAACATCACTTGACCCAAAAGGCGATAAACTTTATAAAAACCTCATTATATCTTCAAAATATCACAAAATGAATACGAACCGAACCCGATATCGCGACATAAAATGTGTATAATTGGAACGATATCAACGAGCAAGAAAACTCAATTCTAAAATTTTCTCCCGTGAGAACCATTCTCGCGACCGCGATGAAATTCTGGTGGTCGCGAATTTTGTTTTCTCAGCACATATGTGATTCTTGGGACCATAACTCTAAACTCGCAGTCACCAATTTCACAGATTCAGCAAACCTTAATTAATTCGAACTTCGCACTCCAACAATCTCCCACTCGAAGGAGACATTAAACAACCTTCGCCAACCCGTAACTATGTTTAAACAAACCCACAATAACTCTAGATTAGCCGATTACCAAGTCATTTTGATACCGCCGGATGAGACACCCGAATCACGCCGCACTTCACTCGTTAGCCTACGAGCAAGTGAAGTCTTTTGACACCAAAAACACCGTTGAATGATAATCCAATCTAATAGTTACTAGCTTGGGCCATCTCGGTTTCTATTGCCACCATCTTCTAACACGAAGATCATCTTCTTACACTAGAAGACCAATTGAAGTATGCGACTCTTCAATTATAGAATTCTTCATGAGACTACACCGCCTCACCGATCACTCTAGACATGTCTAATCCCGAACACACATGTCAATGATCACCTTCGTACAGGATTTCACCGTCTATCTATGATTTTCCTTCCCAGCAATCAGAAAATCCAACAGACGTCCTCGTAGACTCTTCATCATGGCTCCACTGAGAACACAATCACAACCTCGAAATCTACTAACTTTTCAACTTTCCGCTTTCTCGCTGGTTCACTGACCTCCTCATAGCTATGAATTTCACAAACCCATCTTCTCATCTTAAGCACGCTCCCACTGTACGAGTAAGAAATAAAACAGCGGCTACTCGAGAAGAAACTTGGTTCGTACCACCAGTCAGTCGCAAATTTTGCCATCAGAGAGTAAAACAAGCACTCGAAGCCCTAGTGTTACCCGAAATCATCACATTAATCTTGAGAACATTGGAGACAACGTCACATAATCATCTCCACGACTCCACTAGTCGACTAACTCCCACTAGCTCGATAACTTCCGTCGGATACCAAACTCACATCGAGTTTCCGACACCCTCAACGATCCTAGAAAGCTCAAGTATCAGGACTTACAAGATTATCCGCCCTTCTTCCATCACCTAAGAACTTCTAATTGATCACCATCGGAGAAAACCGATCCATTCGTTGAAACTTCAACCAAGAACCGAGCAACCGTCGAACGCGTTCTATCCGACACCCTTCGACAACCAATTACCCTTAGTGACAAGAAGCTCAAATCAGCCCGCATACTCCATAGATCATGGAATATTGACCAAACACCATTGGTCATCCAGTTTCCAAACCCCGCAAGCACCAAACTTCCCTGATACTCCCACTATCGACTTTCAACCCGATGCATCTTGTTCATTATTCAACCGCTCTAACCCCATAGAAAAACACCCTCCTGAGCTTCCATAACAAACCCACATCTCTGAAAACATAGCTCGTATCGCTCGAAGTTTTCGAGACAAAACCATCTCATGCTCGCACCATCAAACCCGAAAAACTTCATCCTGAAAACTGCCTAGATTCGAAAAATCATATCTCAAGATCCAACGATCAGATCAGCCTCAAATTTTTACCACGTGTAGAACAGTAAGTCTACTATCCACACATAATATATCAAGTCGATCCAACGGTTAATAACCCGCTACAAATTTTCTACTACAACGGCTCCTGGAACTCCGAATTTGAAAGTTCAATCATTCATTCGCACGGGATCGCGAAGATGAGAACTCAGATCCGACACCAAGATCTCCCTAAAAAATCTCTCTGCAATGAACCCATCGAACCTACCTCTGACTCCGTAACCCTTTGCGAACCATCACTATCATAATAAAATTCGTCGACTAATTGCATCATAAAAGTCAAGATCAGACTAACCTTGGTGTGATTAATCTTTATGGATACATACACATACCCCAAGATTCCGCGAACAACTAAGTCACATGGTCTCGATACATGTTGCAAACAAATTCTTAAGCCCGTCATTTTAATAACCCTGATGAAAAAACCGATTCATCAACCATTTCTAATACACTTGCTTTCAATTCGCCATCGTGCCCGAACACGTAAACTTGAAGCTCTTGACACCACTTGTTAGGATTCGGGACCCAACAAGACATGTGATTTAATCCAATCACCAAACCCACGAACGACAAACGAATAATTAAAGCATAAGAACGATAAATAAAGCATAAACGACACAAGGATTTAACGTGGTTATATCCCAACTCCAAACACGAAGAAGGGTTTAGTCCACGGGCGCAAACCAGAGATTTTTCTTTATTATTTTCGTGCACACATTGTATGGGTTACATAGGGTGTTAATATAGGCAAATCTAAACAAGGAAACAACTTAACGAGCAAAAAAATCAATTCTAGAATTTTGTCCCGTCAGAACCATTCTCGCGACCGCGATGAAATTCTGGTGGTCGCGAGTTTAGAGTTATGGTCGCAAGAATCACATCTGTGCTGAGAAAACAAAACTCGCGATCACCAATTTCACAGATTCAGCAAACCTTGTTTAATTCGAACTTCGCACTCCAACAGTGAACCCGACGCTAAAGATTACTGTATGCAGTGGCGGAAGCAGGATTTTTCTTCACCGAGGACGAAATTTTTTTAAAACCGTAGCAACTTTTTTGGGCAAAATACGGAGTTTTGGGGGCAAAAATTGGAGGTTTTTAGGCAAAATTTTGAGGTTTTTGGACAAAATTTGAAGGTTTGTGGGTAAAATTTGAAGGTTTTGAGGTAAAATTTGGAGAATTTTGGGCAAAATTTAAAGGTTTTAGAGCAAAATATGTAGGTTTTGGGGCAAAAAAATTCACCGAGGGCAAAGTCGAAAAATTTAAAATTTTAACACTGAAAATTGCAAATCCACTAGGGACGGGCGCCCCCGGTTCCCACATAAAACCGCCCCTGATTGTATGCCCCGCAAACGAATAACGCATGGTCGTTCGTTTCTACTCCCGAGTCCAAACCATGTTTCTGAGTCCATCCGTAGAAATAATTTCCACACAAGAACAATAAGTTTGTGAAGCAATTGACGAGTAAACTTAACTAGAAAACTGATTATCCGTAGAAATTACCACCTTCGTGAATCTAGAACATCACGAACATATATTTAAAGTATTTGAACAGAACTGTATACTTGAAACTCTTTATCATAATGACTTAATTGAATCTAGCTAAATCAATTAAATTTTAGTTTTGCTTACTAATGATTTTTACTGATCCATCTGATATTATATATTGCTGGACCAAACAAATCAAATTGGTCCACTCGTTATAGCAACTCGAGAATTTTACTTGATGGGCTTTATTATAATTATAACTTATATTATATTCAAATAAAAATTTATATAACGTGTTTTAACAAAATTGATATTTTTTTGAAAGGCTCTTTTCGATAGGGGAATTAATCATCTTCGTGATCACGCACGCACGTATGCATGCATTTTCGGGCAAAAACCCGACTCGCACTTCAGGTACCAGATCCATCAATTCATACGGGCATGTAAATCAGCCTGAATTCCTTGATGCGGGTCGGTAAAATCCCCCTATAAACTTTTTGTAAGTTTATAATATTTTGAAAGTGTATGATTTCCAAATCCTCGAGGCGTATTTGAATGACAAATTTAATATGAAATGCGATAGAATTGGAATTAGGTTCCATTTATTATTTTGTTTGGTTAGGAAAACAAGAAGTATATAATATAATATATAACTAGTCCGGAGCAACCCGCGCGATGCGGCGGGGGCTTTCGGCATGCATGTTCGTATTTAACATATCCTTGTGTATGTATAGAGAGACAAACCGCTCATGTGTTAAGACTCGTTTAGATGTCGGTGTGGTTAGCGTTCTTAAAAAAGTATCCGTTTAGGACGTAGTTAGTCTCGTTTTGTTCGTAACATTATTTTAAGTTTAATTTAATGGTAGTAGCGGTGAAAATTAATTCGTGATGAGTAGAAAGATAGGGCCCGTTGAAGTTTACGGTGAACTTTTCTTTTTGATTTAAATTAAAAACTGAAGTTACGCTTTTAACCCCTGCAGAATTTAAGAGTCCAAAATAGTTGAGGGGGAAGTGAAAATTCTAGTGTGAAATGGGTGTTGGACGACAAAAAAAATGATGGGAACGACACAAGTTCCCATCTCTTTTAGTATATAAATAAAAAAATAAAATAAAATAAAATAATAATAATAATAATAATAATAATAATAATAATAATAATAATAATAATAATAATAATAATAATAATAATAATAATAATAATAATAATAATAATAATAATAATAATATAGTATATACTTATAGTATATAATAAATACAACAACGTGAAATATATAATTTTTTAGAACGACAACTCTCATACTCAATACCTATTAATTTACCAATACTCCTAGTAAATAAACCATTTGATAAAAAGTAATCTATCTATAAGTTCTATTATGATTCTAAAATGATGATGCAATAATTATCTTTTTTCTTTTATAAAAAAATCAAAAAGAAAAAAGAAAAATTGTGAGGACATATCGATGATGTCATAAATATAATTATTTTTACAATTAAATTAAATCTACTTAATGATATCATAAATAAGATTATCTAAGCTTAAAAAAATCAAAAATAAAGAAAACAAAATTTAGGTCTTCATAATGATGTCATTAAAATAATTAATTGTATTTAGTAAAAATATTAACATGTTAATTTTATAATATATGGAGTATTATGTACAACCTTATGATAAAACACCTTCATGACCAAATGTACAATATTTGAAACATTATATACAAACTTATAGTAAAACACCCTCAGGACTAGGGATGGCAATGGATCGGATATAGATCGGATGATGTCATATCCACATCCATATCCATTTAAGTTTTGCTCATCCATATCCATATCCATTTAATTTCATTTCATCCTTCCATATCCATATCCGATTGATTTTGCGGGTGGATATCAAATGAAATGTTAATCTAACGACAATTTTATCAATTTAATATGGATTATCAAAAATGTAAATATTAAATCTTTATGTTTTTGATTTGTTATACATGTTTTGATTGTAATTTGTCGCGAATTGTGAATTTAATTGAGCAAAATACGTTATAATATAAGTAAGGGCAAATTTCATAAAAAGGTAACATATTATACCAGTTTTCATATTTTCGGTAACATATTTCATTTCGCTATAAAAAAGGAGTGTGTTTTCGAAAGTTAGTCAAAAAAGGGTGTCGTTGACTTTTGTTAACTTTCTCAGTTAAGTGTCAACGTTCCATAACATGTCAAGTCCTTTATCGACCAACGTTTTCAAATCGCGATTTCGCCGCACGTTTTTGATGTGCGATTCTGACACGCGTTTTCGAGGCCTATTTTTCGATGAGTGTTTTTCCCATATAAAGTAATTCCAAATATATTAACGAAAATGGCAACATTTCGATACGCGTTGAAATCGCACCTCGAGAACGCGAATCGAAATCGCGAGTTGAAAACGTGCCACGATCGACGCGCATCGAAAACGCCCCTTGAAAAACGCGTGTCGAAAACGCAAGTTGAAAACGCGCCTCGAAAACGCAGATCGAAAACCCGTGTCGGAATCGCGAGTCGATAACGTGCGTCAAAATTGCGAGTTGAAAACGTTGGTCGATAAGGGACTTGACATGTTATGCAAAGTTGACACTTAACTGAGAAAGTTAACAAAAGTTACCGACACTCCTCTTTTTGATAAACTTTTGAAAAATGACTCCTTCTTTTATAGCGAAATGAAACATATTACCGAAAATAGGAAAACTTGTATAATATGTTACCTCTTAATGGAATTTGCCATATAAGTAAATATACGTTTAAAATAATCTAAATATGTAACTTTGAATATTGTTAGTAACAATTTAGTAATTGTGACTATCACAACTCTTATTTTCGTTAATAATTTAAGAATTTATAGGTTATATGTATATGTATATCGATATGTAGATGCATATGCATATATTTTAGTACGTATATATGTATATATAGATGTACTTCGGGTGATAATGGATATATCCGTGAATAATAAATTGTCATCCATATCCGATCCACGAAGTATCCTAGATCATCCATCTGTATCCGTTATTCGTCCATTTACATCATTCATATCTATTATAAATGGATCGGATCGGTTGGATGTCCATTGATTGAACATCCATTGACATCCCTACTCAGGACCATATGTACAATACTTGAAGCATTATGTACCACTTTATGATAAAACACTCACATGACCATATGTATAAACTTTAAAACAAATTGTACAATCATTTACAAATCACCTCATAAACACGTGTATAAACTTTGAAGTATATTGTACAACCTTCATATAATAATTGTATTTTAATTTTTAAAAATTTATCAAGAGACATTTGTTATTGCTAATAATTATTATTAAAACTATAAATACTCAATTTTTAAACAAACTTTATTATTATTTATTATAATTATTATTATAGTTATTATTCAAATATGAGTGCTTTTTACGAGATTAATTACGTTACATATGTATGCGAAATACATGTCTCAACAAAAGATTGTAATGTAGGCGTTTATGACAAAGTTAAGTATATCAAGTTAGTTCATTTATTCTGACCAAGTTAAGTACATCAATATATTTGTAAAAACAACGACAAGTTTCTTAGTCGGAATTCGGTGTTCCACTGGTCATTAAACTAAATGACTTTAGCATTTACATTCTCTTAATACATAAAACATATTATTAAACTGTTTCCTTTAAACAAACACGTGGTTTTACGGGTCATTTCACTAGTATATAATATAATACGAAGTAATGTGGAAACAGATTCGGGGGAGCCGATTTTTTGAGGAATGAGACGTAAAACATTATATATAAATAATGTTTACTCTATTATTTTATTATTCATTTTTATGTTAACATTGCGTTTACATACAATTTCATGTTATACGTGAAACAAATTTACGATCAAAAATATATAACTTTTTAAAAATTTAAAATAAAAATAACATTATTACGATAAATATTTTTGAAGAATAAATTCTTACTAGTGAATCATACATATAATTTTATGCCCAGAAACATTATTTCTAATGAATGTTATTGGTTTTGTCAAAAACGCTAATATTTTTACGGTAAAATAATATTAATATTTGAATGTTGTTTTTTTCACCGAAATCTAATATTTTTACTAAGTTTTTTTTATAGAAAATTATAAATTGTAATAAATTTATTTACTTCTCATTTGCTCTTAAAAACTCATTCTCTCGAACACCCCACAATAATATATATATATATATATATATATATATATATATATATATATATATATATATATATATATATATATATATATATATATAAATGGTAATTGAAAATATAATTTGAAATATTATATGTTATTGTTATTAAAATTTAATTATGTAAAATAAAATAAAAATAGGATATTATAATAATTATTATTTAAAATATATCTATATATATAAATAAAGTATATTAAAAATAAATATTAAATGATTGTAATACTCGTTTGATGTTCCGATTGATATTAAGCAATTTAAATTCAAACTGATATTATTTTAAAATAAACGGTGATCCGAAAATGATTTCTATAAATTTTAGGCTTATTAAAGATATATTTAGGAACCATTTGTTGAATTTTAAAACTTTTTATATTTTACTTTGGTTGGGAGTGAATAATTAATGTAATTTTTATTTAATAGTTAATGCTCGAATCTTATACCATAATGACCAAAATAAATAAATATAGTTAATTTATAAATATGGGATTTTTTTGAGACCTTTTATTCGCCACAGATTTAACAACGGAGTACGATTTAGCAGTCCGTAAAAACTGTCGGCACAAGAGTTAAAGAGGAGGCTGCTAAGTATTTAATTACACACGTTCCTTATGTTTAAGATATTATTATTATTTGTATAATATATTAAATTTGTGGAACTGAATGAATGAAGACTTAGGATACTGTTTTTCCTTTATCATTTACATCTACTGTTTCCTTTTTTTTTTTTTCATTCACATTTTATATATACGTACACATTTACATTCGATTAGAAAACACACATACATAGCAATAAACACCATCATTCTTTTTATTTGATCATACCACTTTTGAGAATTTATAACCTTCATTCAAACCGGTCACCTACCATCACCAATCACCACCACCTTGTGTTTCATGTCTCGTGTTTCGTAGTAAACCCAGAATCGAAGCTCACATCACCACCAACATAAACCGATCCCTTGATTGCTATCACGCGAATTTTCTGTTTCCTTTGCATCACCACAATGCCATCATCCATCACCGTTGTAAAACTGCTATTGCTAATACACGTTCCTTCTTCTATTTCTATTCGAAAACTACTAGAAACCACCTCCGGTTAACCACCTCGAATCTCTCTATCTCTCCTCTCTCTCTCTCTCTCTAACCTTCTTCATGAAATCAAAACCTTCACCACCCACTCCACGTTCGAAAAACACCATCATCGTATGCTACAAATTCTAATATTTTTTTTATTATCATCACCAAACACAACAACCACAAAACCTGTTACAGTCTTACCAATATTCGAACCTTATACTGTTACTAGTTATGTAAACTACCATCGAAACCCAAGCTAATACTACTGCTACAATATTCCTTTTAACTTGTTCGAGTTTAAACCACAAAACAAAACCCATCACTTGCAATCTTTCTATTTCTTTCTTGCATGTCATGAATCAACCATTCAATCACCAATAAAACATGACGATGATGGTGTACTACTGCTGTATACGGTTTTGATCTCTTTATATCTTATTTTCTCGAACAACAAACATAAACACTTGCTATTTTGCATCTAAACTCAATCAAGTTACTACTACTATAATTCACTGTTATATTATTACTAAAACACATAGAGTGATATATGCGCTTGATTAGCCGACAATTTCCAAACCAAATTCCCACTTGTTGTTAAATAAGGTTTATTTTAGAGAAAAGGGGTACAGGTCACAGTAAAGCTTTGTCAACATGTTGGTGTTTTTAGGAAACAGTTTAAAGAAAAAGAAACCAATCAATACAATTAAACGGTAAGGAGTTTGGGCTGTTATGATTATGTTATCATAATTGGGCCGTGGAGTTATTAGGCTGATAACTAGTTATTTCTGTTGGGCTCCCTTTTTAATAGACTTTACATTGGGTTTTTAATAGACTGAGCAAGATGGACTGTTTTGATAGTGGGCCGGGCACTTATTTCTGTTAGGCTAAAGAGAGGATTATAGAAAATGGAACCCGATTGATGATGCTGATTATGATCGAGAAAAATGATGATGGTTTTGATATGAGTGATAATAATGACGTACGATGTCGATGACGTAACATAGAGATGAACAAGATAATAATAGGTTGATAGTGAGGTCGTGAATGATGTTACTACCGGTTGCAAGTGTCCGCTGCTATGATTCTATTTTGTTTATCACCGTAAACTACCACGAAAATTCCATTGTTGATGCTCGTTACTATAGTTACTGTTTGGAACGAAAGAATGATAATGATGCTTGTAATATGATTAGGATATACCGTGGTGATGAACAAAAAGGAGACCCTCTTGAACCCCATGGATCACACCCAAACTACTGTTTCTTTTTCTGTTACTAAAAGGTGATGGTGATCAGGAAAAGACGATGATGAATAACGTTGAGGAAGAAGATGAATAGAAACAGAAACGAGCGGGTTAAACAATTTAAGTTAGGAGATATAACAGAAAATCTAAAATGGTAGAAATGTTTAAGGTGTTTTTGGGTATTCGAGAGGTCACGGGTTCGAGCCCGGTTCGAGTCAATTTTTTTAGAAAAAGCTTATGAGGTAGTTTCCTTATCAAAATTATTATTATTATTATTATTATTATTATTATTATTATTATTATTATTATTATTATTATTATTATTATTATTATTATTATTACTATTGTTATTGTTATTGTTATTATGATTAGTTTTATAATATTATTATTATTATTATTACTAATAAGAGTTATCACTTATTATTACTAACATAATTAAAATTACAATTATGATTACTATTATTATTATTGTTATTACTAATATTATCATTACTAATATTATTATTAAGAAATATAGATATTTTCGTTATTATTTATTGTCATTACTTTTACCATTATTATTCTTATTACAGCTAAATTATTATCATAATTATCATTAGTAGAAAAATTATTAGTTTTATAGTTATTATAATTATAAGTATTATTAATATCATTTTAAAGACATTACCACTTTTAATTATTAACATTATTATTATTATCATTATGAGTATTATTATTATTACTACTGATATTATTATTATTATTATTATTATTATTATTATTGTTATAAAGATATTACAACTTTTCATTTATCAGTATTACCATAACCAAATAAACATTAGTTACATAAAAATATATCTAATACCCATAATCTAACTCTATCATTAATTTTATAATAAGTAAGATATATAAAATAAATATATTTAAGTTATTAATGAAATACATAAATAATTAAAATAACAGATATATCACTAATAATAATATATAATTTTGTTCGATTACAAGTATATGTTTTAATTAATATATATATATATATATATATATATATATATATATATATATATATATATATATATATATATATATATATATATGAATGATATAGGTTCGTGAATCCGAGGCCAACCTTGCATTGTTCAGTTCCGTCGTATGAATATTTTTACTACAAAACATCGTATCGTGAGTTTCATTTGCTCCATTTTTAAATGTTTTTGCAATATATATTTTTGGGACTGAGAATACATGCGGCAATCAACGTGAACTGGTGCCTGGTCAGTTTCAATTGTTCAAGTCTAAATCCAAACTTCAATTAAGCACAATTCACAAACCGTAAACACTTAGAACATGTATCTTATATCATTGGAAAGGTAATTTGACGAGGAATACAACTAAACACATTTCATCAAACAAAAATATCATTTACAAAAACAAAAACCTTGTCGAATGATCGTTAAACGTTCAAAATCAAAGTTTCAAGTTCATAACATGCATTTCTTGACTCGGAAATCCAAACTACACATACGATAGGCCGTTTCGAAGGTAATTAAACATACAATACAACTAAACACTTACTAATAACATTTCATGGCATTCAAAGCATCAAAAGTTTATTTTAAAAGCTATCAAACCCTAACCAAGAATCACAAAATCAATAATCATGTTAGTGATGTTTTCCAAATCAACCTACACATCAAATTGAAGCTAATGATGCTAGTAACACATTTAATACATGAACTTTAGCATTTAAATAACATTTAATCATCCAAAATTCAAGATTAAACAAACCCATTATAAGTTCATGCTAGTCTATGCAAAACAACAAGATCGAGCAATTAAATCATATATTCATGCTAGACTGGAGCCATAGACACTAACTAACACCATTTCAAGTCAATAACACGAATTAGAGAAATCTAGAGTTTTAGAAATGTTACCCAAACGAGATGAAATTGGTACCAAAATGTAGAGGATGATGAGAGGATCACGAATATGTAATTTGTTTTGTTGTAAGCCTCCTAGATCGAATTTAGATGATGAATGAATGATTTGGGTGTTTGAGTTCAAAAATGGAATTAGAGAAAAGAGAGAAAGAGATGAGGAGGTGAAAATGAAATGAATGGTGGAAAGAGTGGGTTGACTAGTTGACCTAGTCAACTAGTTTGCCCATTTGGAAACTTCGGTCCCTCAAGTTTCAAAGCGGGTGCGTGAATTAACCAAACGAATATTTTAAAAATGCTAGAGCAACCGGGAGATGTTATAACCTAATAACGGAAATATTTAGAACGTTATTCAACGAAAGGTACGAATTTAGATAACGAAAGATATTATCTATAAAAAAAAAGACGGGCGTTAAAATAATTTAACGGAAAAATGCGGGATGTTACAAATCATACAAGACGGGACTCACAACTAGTTCAAATCCCTCGGATTCCGACAACTATTTCGATATGGATTTTCACTCGAGCTCCGAAAGCAGTATAATCGGAATGGACCAACCGATTAGTCATCTTCAATTCTGGATGAATTGGGGATGGGTTCGTAGTCGACTTAATCAATGGAGACGCGAAGAAGACGATCCTTTCCACCAACCAAATTGCCCTCTTAGCGAAGAACCTGAAGCACTTACCGGCGAACCTGTTCGTGATACTATTTTCTCTCTCATTTCCAGAGTATCTCGTCATGATTATATACTATCTCAAATTCTAGATCTTATTCACCCATTCGTCCGAACCGAAAATCATCCCAGTGTAATAGAAGAAGTCAACGAGCTTCGTGCTCGAGTAATCAATTTAGAAAATATGGTGCAAAACTTACCAGCTTTAGCATCATCAACAGTATCATCACCACCACCAACAGCAACATCCGTATCCCACACCTCAACATCACAATCTGTTCCACGAGCATCAACATCATACGCACCATAGATACCAAGGTGTACCAACAACAATGAACGATGAAGTATTGATCCAACTTCATTGAAGAAATATTCTGCGAAGAATATGTGGTTCCTAATAGTTAACGATGAAGTATTGATCCATAACTTCATTGAAGAAATATTCTGCGAAGAATATGTGGTTCCTAATAGTTTTAGAGATTACTTATTCTAGTTCAAACCGAAAATCATATGAGTTTAATATCATATTAACTCATTAAATCCATGATTACATCTGAAGAAAATATATATGTATATATGTTTTCATAAAATTGTAATTAAAAATTCTTTTGTACAAACTGTTAATGGTGAAAATATTTTAACGGGTAGGTAATACCCGAGGAATATTTAGATTCCACATTAATAAGTTACAATGTACATTCTTCGAATCTGATTCAACGGTCATTTACTATCCTACTTACATCCACACATATATGTATCCGTTCACATAGAATAACCATTTTCATTCAATTTTATATTTGGATTTTAACCTATCAGAATCTAACAAGTGGCATAATGAAGAAAACATTTGACAAAATAAAATTTGTTAGAAACAAAAAAAATAATTATGAGAAATTTTGTTAAGAATCCACGCTAACAAAATCCTAGCTAACTGTTCCTAACTAACTGATTACATTTTATTTATTGCAATTTTATTTATTGTCATTTGATTTCTGTTATTTATTTTACGCACTTTAAATATCGGGACACGTATACAATGTTTTTTCATATCATATCGACGTCATCTATATATATTATTTGGAATAACCATAGACACTCTATATGCAGTAATGATCGAGTTCTCTATACAGGGTTGAGGTTGATTCTAAAATAATATATATACCTTGAGTTGTGATCGAGTCTGAGACATGTATATAACGGGTCACGATATGTATTAATTAATTCGAATATAATATATTAAACTATATATGAATTGTTGAATAACTAACTGTGGACTACTAACATTGGACAACTAAAATGAATTAAAATATTGATTATAACATATGAAACTAAATATTTCTTCAAGTTTGCCACTTGATTTCATCTTAAACCTCATTTGTATCTTGACAATTACAATCTGCGTTCAAACATTTCATGATTCTTGAAAACAGCTCAATCTAGAGGATGAACCAACCGCACTTCATCTATGGAAGGAAAGATTTATGCATATAGTTATGCACCTGAAAACTCTCAGAAACTGAGTAAACGTTTAACACGTAGCTGTGCTAATTCCTTTAGTGTTATTATTACCCAAAATAACTTTGCAGTTCTTTTTCAAAATAGCCAATTTTGTCACAGCTCCAGCAAGGCAACTTCGACTTTTCGATCGTACTAATCTTATTATTACCTTGATGTATACGATTGCCCTTTCGTCATCGTTACCGGAGAACCATTTATATCTCACCACATTAGCAATAAACTTACCAACAACTTCGTTGATTATTGACTTTTTGAAAAATCATTATATTTATCGAAACCCTATCATATACTCATCCACATCTTCTAACGAGAATTGCCATACCAATTCCCGAGAACTAGCAATCAGTGTTTTGAAATCTCGCGGCAATCCTACATCAACAGTTATATGTATACATATAACATTTATCTCTTAGAATTATAAACTTTCATTCTAAAAATCTGAAAAGCACTCAGTCTACGAATCAATACTCAGAATATTGAAAATGCTGATGAAGCAGCAAAAACTGTAAACGACCTGAACAGTTGAAAGTTTGATGATAAAGAATAGTATGTTGGTAAAGCTCAGAAAAGTTGGAACTGGAAAACGGATTGAGAAAATTATGAAGGAAGCTGTGGACAAATCACAAGGACTAAACTTGTACATAAAGAAAATCCTGATGATTTTGATTCTGATGAAATCTTTAACGAATACCTTGCTCCTTAATCGCTCTAAATCATCGTGAATGAATTTCTTCATCAAAATTTGATTCTAAAATTCTAAGATATTATTGTATCCTCTATTATAAATATCCTCGATACTTCTGAGGATATTTTCATAAGTATTCATATCTGGAATCATTTATCTCTTCGCGATATCAGTGTTACATTCAGAAAGGAAACTATTTGGTTTCTATTTTCTGTAAACCTTTAAGCTTAAAATTGAATGATATTGAAGTAGTGTTAGAAACTGAAGCATGAGTTAGTATAATATAATGACACTTGATCAACGTGATTATATTACAGTAAGTCATGCTGAGTTTCTAATTGAACGTGATGATTCACAGATCATAACGTCATCATGTGCCATGTTACATGACTCTTGTATTCTATTTAACCTCAAAAAATATCAAGAAAATATTTTCTTGATGATTCGGTCTTTTTCGAATATTCTAGTAATTTGACAATTCAAATCGTGCTACTACCTTTCCTTCCTACCTTGTATATTATGATAATTCGAAACTCCATACCTATGAATTCTGGACCATTACTTGCGAAAAGAAAACAAAAGCATGAAACTCTAAAATAGAAAGGGGGTATAAATCACAGCAAATAAGAGAGAACATTAACTGTGAATGACAATGATTATTGAAGACGGGAGCAGGGACTCCGAAATATAAGGGAGAATATAAAGCTCGATAACAACCCAGAAATTACAAACCGTATATATCAATGCATATAGCAATATAAAGACACGGGAGAACTAAAAACACTATAAACCCAAGGGTATAGTAAAAGTAAATAGATTCTTCTGGCGGTAGATGAAAAAGAAGAAAGACAGATATAAAAGTTAAGAGTATATCAAGAATCAGAACGAGATGGAGCATATTAACGAACCCTTTAAAGTATGAATTGAAGAGAAAGAATAGAGAGTGTGAGTTGTGAAAATAAGGAAACGAAGGGGGTGGATTTATAGTAAAATATTTGACAGAGCAATTGAGACAAATTATCGCATTTAACCAAAGAGGATTCTAATTTCCTTAATTACCGAAGAACCAAATCTTATTACAAAGATTTTCTCCAAATCCCATGAACTCTGGAAATCAATCCTATCTTTGTCAAAAGATATGACGAATCTACATTTATTCATTTATACTCTTTTGTGATAGCTTCATTCGTATTCTTCACACGATCGAATTATTTTATCCATATTACTCAATGATGATAAAAATCTATTTATCAACTCATATTCGTCATGAAAACATTCTTATTGTTAGCCATGACGACCTCGATCAAATTTCGGAACGAAATTTCTTTAACGGGTAGGTACTGTGACGACCCAGAAAATTTCGACTAATTTTAAACCAAACTATCGATACGATTTAATATCTTTGATGTAGTGACCCGAACTTTTCCATGTTTATATATATTAATTGAGATTGATATTCACATGATTAAATGTTTCCAACATGTTAAGCAATCAAACTTGTTAAGACTTGATTAATTGAAATATGTTTCATATAGACAATTGACCACCCAAGTTGACCGGCGATTCACGAACGTTAAAACTTGTAAAAACGACATGACGATATATATATGGATATACATATGGTTAACATGAGATTATGATAAGTAATTATCTCCATAAGTATATTAACAATGAGTTATATACATATAAACAAGACTACTAACTTAAGGATTTCGAAACGAGACATATATGTAACGATTATCGTTGTAACGACATTTAAATGTATATATATCATATTAAGATATATTAATATATCATAATATCATGATAATATAATAATTTAACATCTCATTAGATATAATAAACAATGGGTTAACAACATTAATTGAGATCGTTAACTTAAAGGTTTCAAAACAACACTTACATGTAACGACTAACGATGACTTAAAGACTCAGTTAAAATGTATATACATGTAGTGTATTTAGATGTATTAAAATACTTTTGGAAGACTTCAATACATATATCAAAACACTCATACTTAACGAAAATGGTTACAGTTACTTTCCCATTCTTTTCTTGCATCAAGAATTCTAGTCGTATTCTTACCCGTATTATACACAGCTTCAAAACGTACTTACTATGGGTATATACCAATAGGAACTAGCATGGGATTCCACTCTTGATTATGTCATGTATGACTAATCAATTTTAACTTCTGCCATGAGCTAGTCAACTAACTAGAACTCCTTTTAACCCCACTCACCACTCACCAATTACCACTCATCATTCATTCCATTTCACTTCCAATTCTCTTTCTAATTCTCTCTCAACACACCCACACTATTATGAACGTATTTTTCCAGTAGTTAATCATCATCTTCATCAAAAATCACTTCAAGAATCAAGCTATAATCATCATAGGAAGAACACTTCAAGAACACTTCAAAAATCCCTTCAAGTTTACTAATTTACTTCCAAGCTTTCTAATCCATTCCAAGTAATCATCTAAGATCAAGAAAACTTTGTTATATACAGTAGGTTATCTTTCTTATTCAAGGTAATATTCATATTCAAACTTTGATTCAATTTCTATAACTATAAACTATCTTAATTCGAGTAAAAATCTTACTTGAACTTGTTTTTGTGTCATGATCCTACTTCAAGAACTTTCAAGCCATCCAAGATCCTTTAAAGCTAGATCATTTCTTGTCACTTCCAGTAGGTTTACCTACTAAACTTAAGGTAGTAATGATGTTCATAACATCATTCGATTCATATATATAAAACTATCTTATTCGAAGGTTTAAACTCGTAATCACTAGAACATAGTTTAGTTAATTCTAAACTTGTTCGCAAACAAAAGTTAATCCTTCTAACTTGACTTTTAAAATTAACTAAACACATGTTCTATATCTATATGATATGCTAACTTAATGATTTAAAACCTGGAAACACGAAAAACACCGTAAAACCGGATTTACGCCGTCGTAGTAACACCGCGGGCTGTTTTGGGTTAGTTAATTAAAAACTATGATAAACTTTGATTTAAAAGTTGTTATTCTGAGAAAATGATTTTTATTATGAACATGAAACTATATCCAAAAATTATGGTTAAACTCAAAGTGGAAGTATGTTTTCTAAAATGGTCATCTAGACGTCGTTCTTTCGACTGAAATGACTACCTTTACAAAAACGACTTGTAACTTATTTTTCCGACTATAAACCTATACTTTTTCTGTTTAGATTCATAAAATAGAGTTCAATATGAAACCATAGCAATTTGATTCACTCAAAACGGATTTAAAATGAAGAAGTTATGGGTAAAACAAGATTGTATAATTTTTCTCATTTTAGCTACGTGAAAATTGGTAACAAATCTATTCCAACCATAACTTAATCAACTTGTATTGTATATTATGTAATCTTGAGATACCATAGACACGTATACAATGTTTCGACCTATCATGTCGACACATCTATATATATTTCGGAACAACCATAGACACTCTATATGTGAATGTTGGAGTTAGCTATACAGGGTTGAGGTTGATTCCAAAATATATATAGTTTGAGTTGTGATCAATACTGAGATACGTATACACTGGGTCGTGGATTGATTCAAGATAATATTTATCGATTTATTTCTGTACATCTAACTGTGGACAACTAGTTGTAGGTTACTAACGAGGACAGCTGACTTAATAAACTTAAAACATCAAAATATATTAAAAGTGTTGTATATATATTTTGAACATACTTTAATATATATGTATATATTGTTATAGGTTCGTGAATCAACAGTGGCCAAGTCTTACTTCTCGACGAAGTAAAAAATCTGTGAAAGTGAGTTATAGTCCCACTTTTAAAATCTAATATTTTTGGGATGAGAATACATGCAGGTTTTATAAATGATTTACAAAATAGACACAAGTACGTGAAACTACATTCTATGGTTGAATTATCGAAATCGAATATGCCCCTTTTTATTAAGTCTGGTAATCTAAGAATTAGGGAACAGACACCCTAATTGACGCGAATCCTAAAGATAGATCTATTGGGCCTAACAAACCCCATCCAAAGTACCGGATGCTTTAGTACTTCGAAATTTACATCATATCCGAAGGGTGTCCCGGAATGATGGGGATATTCTTATATATGCATCTTGTTAATGTCGGTTACCAGGTGTTCACCATATGAATGATTTTTATCTCTATGTATGGGATGTGAATTGAAATATGAAATCTTGTGGTCTATTGTTACGATTTGATATATATAGGTTAAACCTATAACCCACCAATATTTTTGTTGACGTTTAAAGCATGTTTATTCTCAGGTGAATATTAAGAGCTTCCGCTGTTGCATACTAAAATAAGGACAAGATTTGGAGTCCATGTTTGTATGATATTGTGTAAAAACTGCATTCAAGAAACTGATTTCGATGTAACATATTTGTATTGTAAACCATTATGTAATGGTCGTGTGTAAACTGGATATTTTAGATTATCATTATTTGATAATCTACGTAAAGCTTTTTAAACCTTTATTTATGAAATAAAGGTTATGGTTTGTTTTAAAAATGAATGCAGTCTTTGAAAAACGTCTCATATAGAGGTCAAAACCTCGCAACGAAATCAATTAATATGGAACGTTTTTAATCAATAAGAACGGGACATTTCAGTTGGTATCCGAGCGTTGGTCTTAGAGAACCAGAATTTTGCATTAGTGTGTCTTATCGAGTTTGTTAGGATGCATTAGTGAGTCTGGACTTCAACCGTGTTTACTTGAAAAATGATTGCTTAACAAATTTTGTTGGAAACTATATATTTTTAACATGTGAATATTATGTGATATATTAATCTCTTAACGCGTTTGATATTATGTGATAGATGTCTACCTCTAGAACAAGTCCCATTGACTCACCTAATAATAATGAAGAGTCAAATATAAATTGGAATGATTCGTGGACTGATTCACAAGTTCCCGAAGAGGAACCGGAAGAAGAGTCGGAACCGGAAGAAGAATCGGAACCGGAAGAAGAATCGGAACCGGATGAAGAAATAGAACCGGTGGGGGAAATAATAAAACGGTTAAGTAAAAGAAAATTCTCAACCAACCGACCAAGATTAATTATGGTCAATGGTGTTTCCGCCAAGGAAGCAAAATATTGGGAGGATTACCAATTCTCCGATGAATCGGATTCCGACGAGAATTCCGATGATGTTATAGAAATTACCCCAACTGAATTTAAAAAGGCAAAAGAAAATAATAAGGGAAAGGGCATAAAAATAGAGAAATCTAATTCCAACCCCGATGAACTTTATATGTATCGTCAACCCCCGAAGTCCTTAAGTTGTAACAATGACCCGGGAACCTCTAAACCACCAGGTTTTTCTAAACCAATGTGGAAAACGACGGATCGTATTAGGGGAACATCATATATCCCTAGAAACTTGGCAAAACGAACCAAAACCGAAGAAGAAGAAACAAGCGAGTCGGAATAAGATAGTTGTATTCGTGTGGTGTAATATATGTAATATAGTGTGCTTATGCTTTATGATATATGTAAAAATTGCTTGTATTAATAAGTATTTTTTTATGAATCTAACTCTTGTTCTATTTTACAGTATAAAAACACAAAATGGATAGACAACCCAATATTTTAAGAGACCTACCCGGAGACATGATTGATGAAATCTTGTCTAGAGTCGGTCAGAATTCTTCGGCACAACTATTTAAGGCGAGATCAGTTTGTAAGACATTCAAAGAACGTTCCAAGAATGCCTTGATTTATAAAAGGCTTTCGTTTGAAAGATGGGGGATATCACATTGGAAAATCCATAAGTTACGATGTGTTTACTTTGACGCATATATTGCGGGGAACCCAAATGCTATTTTACGCAATGGGTTTAGAAATTATTTTGACTCAATATATCCGAATATTGGACTTCGTGATTTAGAAAAAGCGGCTAACATGCAACATAAAGAAGCATGTTATGCTTACGGGTTAGTAATGTTTGCTTCTCACCAAAGTGAGAACAAGAACATCGGGCTACAACTATTAAACAAAACGTTCCCACAAGTGACGGAGTCGGTAATTGGGGTAAGAAATGAGGTTTTTAGATTGTTACGGGACTGTTGGACATTACGTAACCCTCGTCCCTTTGACGACGTTACAACACGCTGTCTTATCAACTGCCATAACGGTTATGTTCCACAAGACCAAGGATGGGAAGTAGTCCTAGTAAAACCAGAATGCATGACTTGTTTCTGGACATATGAATTACGTGTCTTTATTGCCTTTGCTGAACGACTTGTGTACTAGCTAGAATTATCTTCACAACTATCTTGTATCAAAGTTATTGTGTGCTATATTTCATGCTTTATGTAAAATAAGCGGTATTGTAAGTTTGTAAAATATTGTATAAAAGTTTGAACGCGAAATATTATTATAATCAGTTTTTCATATAGAATTGTAGTAGTTGAATTGTATATTAGCTACTAAGTATGAACTTAACGGGTAGGTACTACCCGAATTTAAACTTATAAAACGCTAATATGAAGAAAAAGCTTTTATAAATAAGTTCATATTATGCTACGAAATACTATTAACTACTCTTGATATTCTGTATGATTAACTTGTTCCATTTGACTATTTTGAAGGAAATGGCACCGACTACTCGACACACCGTGAATATGAATGAAGAGGAATTCCGTACTTTTCTAGCTTCAAACATAGCCGCAGTACAGGCTGCGCTACATACCAACAATAACCTTGGATCTAGCAGTACAGGAAATCGTGTAGGATGCACCTACAAAGAATTCACTGCCTGCAAACCTTTGGAATTTGATGGAACCGAAGGACCGATCGGATTGAAACGGTGGACCGAGAAGGTCGAATCGGTGTTTGCCATAAGTAAGTGTACTTAAGAGGACAAAGTAAAGTACGCTACGCATACCTTCACAGGTTCTGCGTTAACATGGTGGAATACCTATCTAGAGCAAGTGGGACAAGACGATCCGTACGCACTACCGTGGTCAGCATTCAAGCACTTGATGAACGAGAAGTACCGTCCCAGAATCGAGGTCAATAAGCTCAAGACAGAACTTAGAGGGTTACGAACCCAAGGATTTGATATTACCACGTACAAAAGACGATTCACAGAATTGTGCCTATTGTGTCCGGGAGCATTCGAAGATGAGGAAGAGAAGATCGACGCGTTTGTGAAAGGATTACCGGAAAGAATCCAAGAAGATATAAGTTCACACGAGCCCGCCTCCATACAACAGGCATGTAGAATGGCTCACAAACTAGTGAACCAGATTGAAGAAAGAATTAAAGAACAGACTGCTGAAGAGGCCAATGTGAAGCAAGTCAAAAGAAAGTGGGAGGAAAACGGTGATAAGAATCACCAATACAACAACAACAGCAATTACAACAATAATCGCAACAATTATCCCAACAATCGCAACTACAACAAATGGCCCAACAACAACAACAACAACAACAACAACAACAACAACAGCAAATACAACAATCATCCCAACAACAATAATAACCGCAACAACAACAACAATCAGAAGCAGCTATGCCAAAGGTGTGAAAAGTATCACCCGGGGTTCTGCACCAAATTTTGCAACAAGTATAAAAGAAATGGTCATAGCGCGGCGAAGTGTGAGGTCTACGGACCAGGGGTTAATAGAACGAAAGGAACAAATGGTGTCGGAACGAGTAATGGCGGAGCAAGTAGTGTCGGAGCAAGTTATGCCAATGTAGTTTGTTATAAATGTGGAAAACCGGGCCACATTATTAGAAATTGCCCGAACCAGGAGAACACGAATGGACAAGGCCGTGGAAGAGTTTTCAATATTAATGCGGCAGAGGCACAGGAAGACCCGGAGCTTGTTACGGGTACGTTTCTTATTGATAATAAATCTGCTTACGTTTTATTTGATTCGGGTGCGGATAGAAGCTATATGAGTAGAGATTTTTGTGCTAAATTAAGTTGTCCATTGACGCCTTTGGATAGTAAATTTTTACTCGAATTAGCAAATGGTAAATTAATTTCAGCAGATAATATATGTCGGAATCGAGAAATTAAACTGGTTAGCGAAACATTTAAGATTGACTTGATACCAGTAGAGTTAGGGAGTTTTGATGTGATAATCGGTATGGACTGGTTGAAATAAGTGAAAGCAGAGATCGTTTGTTACAAAAATGCAATTCGCATTATACGAGAAAAAGGAAAACCCTTAATGGTGTACGGAGAAAAGGGCAACACGAAGCTACATCTTATTAGTAATTTGAAGGCACAAAAACTAATAAGAAAAGGTTGCTATGCTGTTCTAGCACACATCGAAAAAGTTCAAACTGAAGAAAAGAGCATCAATGATGTTCCCATTGCAAAAGAATTTCCCGATGTATTTCCGAAAGAATTACCGGGATTACCCCCACATCGATCCGTTGAATTTCAAATAGATCTTGTACCAGGAGCTGCACCAATAGCTCGTGCTCCTTACAGACTCGCACCCAGCGAGATGAAAGAACTGCAAAGCCAATTACAAGAACTTTTAGAGCATGGTTTCATTCGACCAAGCACATCACCGTGGGGAGCTCCTGTTTTGTTTGTCAAGAAGAAAGATGGTACATTCAGGTTGTGTATCGACTACCGAGAGTTGAACAAACTTACCATCAAGAACCGCTACCCACTACCGAGAATCGACGACTTATTTGATCAACTACAAGGCTCGTCTGTTTATTCAAAGATTGACTTACGTTCCGGTTATCATCAAATGCGGGTGAAAGAAGATGATATTCCAAAGACTGCTTTCAGAACACGTTACGGTCATTACGAGTTTATGGTCATGCCGTTTGGTTTAACTAATGCACCAGCTGTGTTCATGGACCTTATGAACCGAGTGTGTGGACCATACCTTGACAAGTTTGTCATTGTTTTCATTGATGACATACTTATTTACTCAAAGAAGGACCAAGAACACGGTGAACATTTGAGAAAGGTGTTAGAAGTATTGAGGAAGGAAGAATTGTACGCTAAGTTTTCAAAGTGTGCATTTTGGTTGGAAGAAGTTCAATTCCTCGGTCACATAGTAAACAAAGAAGGTATTAAGGTGGATCCGGCAAAGATAGAAACTGTTGAAAAGTGGGAAACCCCGAAAACTCCGAAACACATACGCCAGTTTTTAGGACTAGCTGGTTACTACAGAAGGTTCATCCAAGACTTTTCCAGAATAGCAAAACCCTTGACTGCATTAACGCATAAAGGGAAGAAATTTGAATGGAAGGATGAACAAGAGAAAGCGTTTCAGTTATTGAAGAAAAAGCTAACTACGGCACCTATATTGTCATTTCCTGAAGGGAATGATGATTTTGTGATTTATTGTGACGCATCAAAGCAAGGTCTCGGTTGTGTATTAATGCAACGAACGAAGGTGATTGCTTATGCGTATAGACAATTGAAGATTCACGAGCAAAATTATACGACGCATGATTTGGAATTAGGCGCGGTTGTTTTTGCATTAAAGACTTGGAAGCACTACTTATATGGGGTCAAAAGTATTATATATACCGACCACAAAAGTCTTCAACACATATTTAATCAGAAACAACTGAATATGAGGCAGCGTAGGTGGATTGAATTGTTGAATGATTACGACTTTGAGATTCGTTACCACCCGGGGAAGGCAAATGTGGTAGCCGATGCCTTGAACAGGAAGGACAGAGAACCCATTCGAGTAAAATCTATGAATATAATGATTCACAATAACCTTACTACTCAAATAAAGGAGGCGCAACAAGGAGTTTTAAAAGAAGGAAATTTAAAGGATGAAATACCCAAGGGATCGGAGAAGCATCTTAATATTCGGGAAGACGGAACCCGGTATAGGGCTGAAAGGATTTGGGTACCAAAATTTCGAGATATGAGAGAAATGGTACTCAGAGAAGCTCATAAAACCAGATACTCAATACATCCTGGAACGGGGAAGATGTACAAGGATCTCAAGAAACATTTTTGGTGGCTGGGTATGAAAGCCGATGTTGCTAAATACGTAGGAGAATGTTTGACGTGTTCTAAGGTCAAAGCTGAGCATCAGAAACCATCAGGTCTACTTCAACAACCCGAAATCCCAGAATGGAAATGGGAAAACATTACCATGGATTTCATCACTAAATTGCCAAGGACTGCAAGTAGTTTTGATACTATTTGGGTAATAGTTGATCGTCTCACCAAATCAGTACACTTCCTGCCAATAAGAGAAGATGACAAGATGGAGAAGTTAGCACGACTGTATTTGAAGGAAGTCGTCTCCAGACATGGAATACCAATCTCTATTATCTCTGATAGGGATGGCAGATTTATT
This sequence comes from Rutidosis leptorrhynchoides, assembly GCF_046630445.1. Classification (NCBI taxonomy): domain Eukaryota; kingdom Viridiplantae; phylum Streptophyta; class Magnoliopsida; order Asterales; family Asteraceae; genus Rutidosis; species Rutidosis leptorrhynchoides. The sequence goes on along the minus strand of NC_092339.1, from coordinate 77,963,959 downwards.
TCAAGATTCTGGCAGACATTACAGCAAGCATTAGGAACTCGTCTAGACATGAGTACTGCCTATCATCCACAAACTGATGGGCAGAACGAAAGGACGATACAAACGCTTGAAGACATGCTACGAGCATATGTTATTGATTTCAGAAACAGTTGGGATCGACATCTACCGTTAGCAGAATTTTCCTACAACAACAGCTACCATTCAAGCATTGAGATGGCGCCGTTTGAAGCACTTTATGGTAGAAAGTGCAGGTCTCCGATTTTTTGGAGTGAAGTGGGGGATAGACAGATTACGGGTCCGGAGATTATACAAGAAACTACCGAGAAGATCATCCAAATTCAACAACGGTTGAAAACCGCCCAAAGTCGACAAAAGAGCTACGCTGACATTAAAAGAAAAGATATAGAATTTGAAATTGGAGAGATGGTCATGCTTAAAGTTGCACCTTGGAAAGGCGTTGTTCGATTTGGTAAACGAGGGAAATTAAATCCAAGGTATATTAGACCATTCAAGATTATTGATCGTGTCGGACCAGTAGCTTACCGACTTGAGTTACCTCAACAACTCGCGACTGTACATAACACTTTCCACGTCTCGAATTTGAAGAAATGTTTTGCTAAAGAAGATCTCACTATTCCGTTAGATGAAATCCAAATCAACGAAAAACTTCAATTCATCGAAGAACCCGTCGAAATAATGGATCGTGGGGTTAAAAGACTTAAGCAAAACAAGATACCAATTGTTAAGGTTCGATGGAATGCTCGTAGAGGACCCGAGTTCACCTGGGAGCGTGAAGATCAGATGAAGAAGAAATACCCGCATCTATTTCCAGAAGATTCGTCAACACCTTCAACAGCTTAAAATTTCGGGACGAAATTTATTTAACGGGTAGGTACTGTAGTGACCCGAACTTTTCCATGTTTATATATATTAACTGAGATTGATATTCACATGATTAAATGTTTCCAACATGTTAAGCAATCAAACTTGTTAAGACTTGATTAATTGAAATATGTTTCATATAGACAATTGACCACCCAAGTTGACCGGCGATTCACGAACGTTAAAACTTTTAAAAACGACATGACGATATATATATGGATATACATATGGTTAACATGAGATTATGATAAGTAATTATCTCCATAAGTATATTAACAATGAGTTATATACATATAAACAAGACTACTAACTTAAGGATTTCGAAACGAGACATATATGTAACGATTATCGTTGTAACGACATTTAAATGTATATATATCATATTAAGATATATTAAGATATCATAATATCATGATAATATAATAATTTAACATCTCATTAGATATAATAAATAATGGGTTAACAACATTAATTGAGATCGTTAACTTAAAGGTTTCAAAACAACACTTACATGTAACGACTAACGATGACTTAACGACTCAGTTAAAATGTATATACATGTAGTGTATTTAGATGTATTAAAATACTTTTGGAAGACTTCAAGACATATATCAAAACACTCATACTTAATGAAAATGGTTACAGTTACTTTCCCATTCTTTTCTTGCATCAAGAATTCTAGTCGTATTCTTACCCGTATTATACACAGCTTCAAAACGTACTTACTATGGGTATATACCAATAGGAACTAGCATGGGATTCCACTCTTGATTATGTCATGTATGACTAATCAATTTTAACTTCTACCATGAGCTAGTCAACTAACTAGAACTCCTTTTAACCCCACTCACCACTCACCAATTACCACTCATCATTCACTCCATTTCACTTCCAATTCTCTTTCTAATTCTCTCTCAACACACCCACACTATTATGAACGTATTTTTCCAGTAGTTAATCATCATATTCATCAAAAATCACTTCAAGAATCAAGCTATAATCATCATAGGAAGAACACTTCAAGAACACTTCAAAAATCCCTTCAAGTTTACTAATTTACTTCCAAGCTTTCTAATCCATTCCAAGTAATCATCTAAGATCAAGAAACCTTTGTTATATACAGTAGGTTATCTTTCTTATTCAAGGTAATATTCATATTCAAACTTTGATTCAATTTCTATAACTATAAACTATCTTAATTCGAGTAAAAATCTTACTTGAACTTGTTTTTGTGTCATGATCCTACTTCAAGAACTTTCAAGCCATCCAAGATCCTTTAAAGCTAGATCATTTCTTGTCACTTCCAGTAGGTTTACCTACTAAACTTTAGGTAGTAATGATGTTCATAATATCATTCAATTCATATATATAAAACTATCTTATTCGAAGGTTTAAACTCGTAATCACTAGAACATAGTTTAGTTAATTCTAAACTTGTTCGCAAACAAAAGTTAATCCTTCTAACTTGACTTTTAAAATTAACTAAACACATGTTCTATATCTATATGATATGCTAACTTAATGATTTAAAACCCGGAAACACGAAAAACACCGTAAAACCGGATTTACGCCGTCGTAGTAACACCGCGGGCTGTTTTGGGTTAGTTAATTAAAAACTATGATAAACTTTGATTTAAAAGTTGTTATTCTGAGAAAATGATTTTTATTATGAACATGAAACTATATCCAAAAATTATGGTTAAACTCAAAGTGGAAGTATGTTTTCTAAAATGGTCATCTAGACGTCGTTCTTTCGACTGAAATGACTACCTTTACAAAAAAGACTTGTAACTTATTTTTCCGACTATAAACCTATACTTTTTCTGTTTAGATTCATAAAATATAGTTCAATATGAAACCATAGCAATTTGATTCACTCAAAACGGATTTAAAATGAAGAAGTTATGGGTAAAACAAGATTGTATAATTTTTCTCATTTTAGCTACGTGAAAATTGGTAACAAATCTATTCCAACCATAACTTAATCAACTTGTATTGTATATTATGTAATCTTGAGATACCATAGACACGTATACAATGTTTCGACCTATAATGTCGACACATCTATATATATTTCGGAACAACCATAGACACTCTATATGTGAATGTTGGAGTTAGCTATACAGGGTTGAGGTTGATTCCAAAATATATATAGTTTGAGTTGTGATCAATACTGAGATACGTATACACTGGGTCGTGGATTGATTCAAGATAATATTTATCGATTTATTTCTGTACATCTAACTGTGGACAACTAGTTGTAGGTTACTAACGAGGACAGCTGACTTAATAAACTTAAAACATCAAAATATATTAAAAGTGTTGTATATATATTTTGAACATACTTTAATATATATGTATATATTGTTATAGATTCGTGAATCAACAGTGGCCAAGTCTTACTTCTCGACGAAGTAAAAAATCTGTGAAAGTGAGTTATAGTCCCACTTTTAAAATCTAATATTTTTGGGATGAGAATACATGCAGGTTTTATAAATGATTTACAAAATAGACACAAGTACGTGAAACTACATTCTATGGTTGAATTATCGAAATCGAATATGCCCCTTTTTATTAAGTCTGGTAATCTAAGAATTAGGGAACAGACACCCTAATTGACGCGAATCCTAAAGATAGATCTATTGAGCCTAACAAACCCCATCCAAAGTACCGGATGCTTTAGTACTTCGAAATTTACATCATATCCGAAGGGTGTCCCGGAATGATGGGGATATTCTTATATATGCATCTTGTTAATGTCGGTTACCAGGTGTTCACCATATGAATGATTTTTATCTCTATGTATGGGATGTGTATTGAAATATGAAATCTTGTGGTCTATTGTTACGATTTGATATATATAGGTTAAACCTATAACTCACCAACATTTTTGTTGACGTTTAAAGCATGTTTATTCTCAGGTGAATATTAAGAGCTTCCGCTGTTGCATACTAAAATAAGGACAAGATTTGGAGTCCATGTTTGTATGATATTGTGTAAAAACTGCATTCAAGAAACTGATTTCGATGTAACATATTTGTATTGTAAACCATTATGTAATGGTCGTGTGTAAACAGGATATTTTAGATTATCATTATTTGATAATCTACGTAAAGCTTTTTAAACCTTTATTTATGAAATAAAGGTTATGGTTTGTTTTAAAAATGAATGCAGTCTTTGAAAAACGTCTCATATAGAGGTCAAAATCTCGCAACGAAATCAATTAATATGGAACGTTTTTAATCAATAAGAACGGGACATTTCATTTGATACGATAAGCAAAGTCTATAATGTTGAGTCTCGAAAATTTTGGAACTATGTTCATGTATTATATTACCTTCGATCTGTTTCGACGATTCACGAACAATTAATTGTAAATAGATATGTGTGTGTGTGTGTGTGTGTATATATATATATATTTATATATATATATATATATATATATATATATAAATGGTAATTGAAAATATAATTTGAAATATTATATGTTATTGTTATTAAAATTTAATTATGTAAAATAAAATAAAAATAGGATATCATAATAATTATTATTTAAAATATATCTATATATATAAATAAAGTATATTAAAAATAAATATTAAATGATTGTAATACTCGTTTGATGTTCTGATTGATATTAAGCAAGTTAAATTCAAACTGATATTATTTTAAAATAAACGGTGATTCGAAAATGAGTTCTATAAATTTTAGGCTTATTAAAGATATATTTACGAACCATTTGTTGAATTTTAAAACTTTTTATATTTTACTTTGGGTTGGGAGTACCATAATGACCAAAATAAATAAATATAGTTAATTTATAAATATGGGATTTTTTTAGACCTTTTTATTCGCCACTGATTTAACAACGGAATACGATTTAGCAGTCCGTAACAACTGTCGGCACAAGAGTTAAAGAGGAGGCTGCTAAGTATTTAATTACACACGTTCCTTATGTTTAAGATATTATTATTATTTGTATAATATATTAAATTTGTGGAACTGAATGAATGAAGACTTAGGATACTGTTTTTCCTTTATCATTTACATCTACTGTTTCCTTTTTTTTTTTTTTTTTCATTCACATTCTATATATACGTACACATTTGCATTCGATTGGAAAACACACATACATAGCAACAAACACCATCATTCTTTTTATTTGATCATACCACTTTTGAGAATTTATAACCTTCATTCAAACCGGTCACCTACCCTCACCAATCACCACCACCTTGTGTTTCATGTCTCGTGATTCGTAGTAAACCCAGAATCGAAGCTCACATCACCACCAACATAAACCGATCCCTTGATTGCTATCACGCGAATTTTCTGTTTCCTTTGCATCACCACAATGCCATCATCCATCACCGTTGTAAAACTGCTATTGCTAATTTACGTTCCTTCTTCTATTTCTATTCGAAAACTACTAGAAACCACCTCCGGTTAACCACCTCGAATCTCTCTATCTCTCCTCTCTCTCTCTCTCTCTCTAACCTTCTTCATGAAATCAAAACCTTCACCACCCACTCCACGTTCGAAAAACACCATCATCGTATGCTACAAATTCTAATTTTTATTTTTATTATCATCACCAAACACCACAACCATAAAACCTGTTATAGTCTTACCAATATTCGAACCTTATACTGTTACTAGTTATGTAAACTACCATCGAAACCCAAGCTAATACTATTGCTGCAATATTCCTTTTAACTTGTTCGAGTTTAAACCACAAAACAAAACCCATCACTTGCAAGCTTTCTATTTCTTTCTTGCATGTCACGAATCAACCATTCAACCACCAATAAAACATGACGATGATGGTGTACTGCTGCTGCATACGGTTTTGATCTCTTTATATCTTATTTTCTCGAACAACAAACATAAACACTTGCTATTTTGCATCTAAACTCAATCAAGTTACTACTACTATAATTCACTGTTATATTATTACTAAAACACATAGAGTGATATATGCGCTTGATTAGCCGACAATTTCCAAACCAAATTCCCACTTGTTGTTAAATAAGGTTTAATTTAGAGAAAAGGGGTACATGTCATAGTAAAGCTTTGTCAACATGTTGGTGTTTTTAAGAAACGGTTTAAAGAAAAAGAAACCAATCAATACAATTAAACGGTAAGGAGTTTGGGCTGTTATGATTATGTTATCATAATTGGGCCGTGGAGTTATTAGGCCGATAACTAGTTATTTCTATTGGGCTCCCTTTTTAATAGACTTTACATTGGGTTTTTAATAGACTGAGCAAGATGGACTGTTTTGATAGTGGGCCGGGAACTCATTTCTGTTAGGCTGAAGAGAGGATTATAGAAAATGGAACCAGATTGATGATGGTGATTATGATCAAGAAAAATGATGATGGTTTTGATATGAGTGATAATAATGACGTACGATGTCGATGACGTAACATAGAGATGAACAAGATAATAATAAGATAATAATAGGTTGATAGTGAGGTCGTGAATGATGTTACTACCGGTTGCAAGTGTCTGCTGCTATGATTCTATTTTGTTTATCACCGTAAACCACCACGAAAATTCCATTTTTGATGCTCG